>NW_019392737.1:923843-1610623 GCF_000648675.2 Cimex lectularius
TATGTTACGTACTCGCTAGACCCTTATCTGTTGCAACCCTTCACATTCCTCCCTTATCACACCTACACGTGTTCACTTCCAAGAAACCCCTCCTTCATTACATCCCCAAGCCTTTGCTAATATTAATATTTTTAATTGAATCCGTCTCGGGCTTTCATCGAGTATAGACTGAAGATTCCATAATTGGAAGTGGTTATTCCAGTTTTGTATTTGATTGCTGTGTAATAAATAGTATTCTTTTTAAAAACTAGTTTAATACGAACTTTACTGTTTCATCAGTCAGAAAATTGCGAACACAGTTCATCGAGATGATCTCGAATCCTCTTGAAGGTCTTCTTAATAGTAAATTTGTAAGTTGCTTTCAGAATTCAAAATTTAATTAACAAATTTGAAAGGAATCGAAACATAAAAAAATTATTAAAATAAAATAAACATAAGTATTTTAAATAAATTTTAAACGAATAATAATAATAAAATTTTTAGAAAAATGTCACTTAACGTGTTAAGAACAGAATATTTAGATATGTTACCAGAATTTCATGGTGAAACAAGTCTATTGTATGATTTCATACAAATGGCGGATAAATTAATAGAAAAATTCTTTAATAAACAGGATGTTAACGATTTCCAAAATATATGGCTACTGGGTAGCATAAAAGCCAAAATTAAAGACAAAGCTGCAAAGATTATTGGAAGTTTATCATTAGGTTCTTGGGATGAAATTAAAAACGCTCTACTAGCAGGATATAGCGACAAAAGAGATAGCTTCGCGTTAGAAATCGAGATGACAAAATTAAAACAAGAACATAACGAAACTAGTATAGAATTTTTCAATAGGTTGCAAAATATACTAAATTTACTTACTGCTTATCAAAAAACTCATTATGTATCGACACAATCACCAATAGGTTGCGCTCAGAAATTAGCATTACGAGTTTTATTAATAAGTTTAAAAGAACCTATAGGATCTCTCATTCGTGCGAGAAATCCTTCAGATTTAAACGAAGCTCTTAGCATGCTCACAAACGACTTTCAATATTACGTCCAAGGAAATAATCGGACAATCGCAAACATATTCCCAGACAGAAAATTCACTAACTCCAAACAATTTTCACCACAAAAACCCGCATACCCTCGTTATAGCCAAGGAAACAATTACAAACCAGGAAAAACTTACGCACATTCCTCACAGTCAAATTGGAATCAAAATTATCACCCAAAAGAACACAAATCAACCAATGAGCACATCGACTCGTAATTACAGTGGTACAAATTATGGGCATTTCCCAAAAACAAATCCAAGAAACACAAATTACATTCCCAATCAATATAACGTCCCAATCGTACGAGATAATTATGTATTTGAAGAAATTAATAATATAGACTAGAAACATTTTTTAGAATTAGGCCAAAATCCATCCCCAGATATCACTTAATGACTCTCGGGAAAGAAAATTCAGTATTACCTTACATAATATTTCCAAAATATAATTTGAAAATTTTTATCGATACTGGTAGCACAAAATCGTTTGTAAATCCAACCATGGCTAACAAATATTTTAGCGAATATATTAAATACGACCCGTTTATAATATCAATAGCTCACGGCGAGAGCTCGGAAAAATAATTTAGCACCCTAATTAGCTTAGATGAACTAATAAATTGTAACAATGTCAAGTCGAAATTCTTTTTGTTCGAGTTTCACACAGAATTTGACATACTGCTAGGGATTGACAATTTAAAAATTTTAAAATCTAACATTAATTTAATAGAAAATTGCCTAAAAACACCTACAAAATGTATACCATTAGAGTATTTTAACACTTCGCGAAAAATTTATAACTTCGAAATATTAGGGGAAACGGAACAAATAATAAAAATCCCTGTGAGGAACATGAAACAAGGTGACGCTGTAGTACCAAATTTACGAGTGGGTAAGGTCGAAATACCGGAAGCTTTAGTTAGGGTACATAACTATGAAGCTTTATGCCCAATAATCAATACAGGTAAAGAGTCACAACACGTAAAAATAAAAAACCCCATGCCGCTAACGGGTAATTTAGACTATGATGACGGCAAACATTTCAACACATTTTTAAGTCACGTAAAAGAAAACCAACTAAATATCCAAAACCAATTAATCGCACAATATTCTGTCAATAACAAAATCATTGATAATTTTAAGGAAACCGTAGAAACTATAAAATATAACAGTGAAGAATTGGAATATAAAATATTACAACTAAATAGGAAGATTCGACATATAACCGATTTAACAATTGTAAAAGAAACAATTCATCACTTACAAACATTATTTAATCTAGTTATGAATATATTTCAAGATATTGAGAGTTCCATAACATTTTGCAAACAAGGAACGTTACACCCAAGTATAATAAATACACATCACCTCTATGAGGAACTTTCAAAAATTTCTGTGCATTATGCAATCCAGATGCCTATCGAAGTAAAATTAGAAAATATTTTGGAATATGAATATTAATAAAAGTCAGTTGTAAAATCCATAATAATGAAATCATTTATAGCTTGTCAATACCCCTTAATTCAAAAGTAGAATACGATATGTATAATTTCTATTCAATACCTTCTAAATTAGGCTAAACTTATGTAACTGTAATTCCTGAAAACAAATTTGTATTGAAAGCAACAAAAAGTAATTCTTTAATTTTATTAAACAATAAATGTAAACTTGTAAATCGAGGATTCCAATGCTACGAAGACGACGTATCTTATCACCGATCCAGTTGCGTCGAAGAAATTATGCTGAACGAGACGTCGACTTCCTGCACACTTGTCCGTCTGCACACGTCAAATAACCACATCGAGCTGATAAAAGAAATAAACAAATATTTAATCGTCTTTATTACGCCTGACAAATTAACGATTGTCACACATAAAGAAACCGAAACGAAAAAACTTCACGGAATCTACCTAATGCAGACGGAGTCCGCGACGATCTACTACAAAGGAAATCATCTGGCCTACGAATCAACATCTAGGGGACATCCAAAAATTCTGCCTAAAATCGAACCAATAAATTCAACGGCGAACCAACAGCCTCAAATGGAAATTCATTTAAGGAAATTTTCTCTCCAAGATATACCCTTGAATCCTCTAATCCCTATAAATATCCACAAAAGTATTAATGACGATAATACAGGTTCACCCTTTATATTGTATTGCGTGTTGATAATCATTATGTTAATTATTGTTTTTATAATTATATATTATATGCTTAAGTTCCATGTTTGTCGAAATAAAATAAATAGATAAATTCCGCAAATGTTAAATCAGATTCGAATATGGAAGAAGTCGAATTAAATAAAATTAATGTTTTATCACCATGTACTAAATAAAATTTATTGTACTGTATTGTATTTACCGTATATATTGTATTAAATAAAATTAAATAGACTTAAATAAAATTAATGTTTTATAACCATATATTATCGAATTATATTGTATTAGGAGTAGGACTTGAATCATGACAACTATAAACAATGTAACATGTAACTTATTGTAATATTGTATTATAATATTGTAATAGGGAATCTTAAGGTCAAACATCCAGGAGGAAGTTTATTTTTTTTAAAGGGGGAGGTGTTACGTACTCGCTAGACCCTTATCTGTTGCAACCCTTCATTACATCCCCAAGCCTTTGCTCATATTAATATTTTTAATTGAATCCGTCTCGGGCTTTCATCGAGTATAGACCGAAGATTCCCTAATTGGAAGTGGTTATTCCAGTTTTGTATTTGCTTGCTGTGNTATATATATATATATATATAAGTTATCGGATATTATCAGATTACAATGCTAAGATGCAGGTGGCCTTCTCAGAATTGCAATCAGCACTCTCCCCCACCAGGGAAACGTAATTGTTTATAATTTAAAATGTAGGAACATTCCTTGCCTAGAAACCAGTGAAGTCACATCATTGTAATTGGTAAACTTAATTCAAGTTATGGTACCGTCTTCCAGAATCCACAGCATCTGAGTCAGCAAACTTCACTTCCATATAAATAGGGCTCAGGCGCTAGGGCCGACAGTCTTCCGTTAGTCTTCTATTAAGTCTTACTCTTAGTCTTATGCTAGACGCAGTGTTATGCTAGTTGTTGGCCGGTATACTTGTTGTATAAAATTGTATTCGTTATTATAAATAAAGTTTTTTTTTGGACTTTTATTATAACGGATTACTTAACTTCGATACGAGCGTTCAGATATGTAAGAGCGTCTAAGCCTAATAAGATATCGAATTTTTCGTGAAATTTAAATCTTCTAAATTTCAATTGTAGTCCGCTAATTTGGAATAGATGGGAACATGGTATAAATGCACTAAATTTTTCGGTCGAGGTTCCGTGTGCTGAAGTAATTTTAAACAGATCTAATTTTATTGATTTTTAAAAGTGTTTGTGGCTATTTCAGGATTGATGAAGGATGTTGTACTACCTGTGTCGATAAAAATATTTTGAGAGGTGGCTTTCTGAATTCTATATATGGGAGGTTTGCTTGTTGCATTGTGTCATCAAATGGTACTCGGGTAGTGGCTTGTGTTTTCTACTAATCCGTAGGTTCCAAGCTTAACTGATTTTGGTGTTGTGAATTTTCTGTGGCGGTTGCTTGGTTATTTAGGTGATGAATTTCTCCTACAGTGTAATTTGGACGGTGTTGACCGAATTTGGAATTTTGCTGTGGGAAAAAATTATTGGGTTCTCTGAACGATTGTCTACTTTGTTTCGACATGATGTCGGTTTGTTGTCACGTCCGTTCGCGGGGCGAACGTAGTGTTTTGTGAACTTTGTGTGTCAGATTTTGTGTTTTGAGGGAAATTAGGATATTGATTGGGGAATCTTGCTGGGTGTCTACTCTGTGGTTGAAAGCGAGGTTTCCTTGACGGATAATTGTCTGGTTCCTGAAATGTTTTCAAGAACTGAAAATCATTCGTGAGGATATTTAGTGCTTCTGTGAAATTTATTGGGTTTCTAGTCCGCATAAGTGAGCCTAGGGTTCTTTTAGATCTCTTAGTAAGACACGGAGTGCGACGCCTCTCGCATAATCAAAGTGTTGGCTTGAAGGGGATTGTGGTTTTTAAAATATGCTATTTGTAAGTTTAACAGGTTCTGTACTCGTTGATAGAACTCATATGGTTTTTCATTTTGTTGTGATAGTCTAGAGATTTCAATCTGGAGAGTGAATGCGTCCCTTTTGTCGGCGTATCCCTAACAATGCAGTTTTTAAATCTGCCCAGTTTGACACGTTACTATTTTCAATCACTTGAGCTGCAGGGCCTTTTATCTTATTTCTTAAACATGAAAGCAGGTATAATTTTGGAAGTTATTAGGGTGGTTAGTATCTACAAATGTGTTAACTAATTTTTTCGACATGTCTATGAATCGTGTTAGAACGGTTGGGTCTCCTTGAATTCCGGGACCATGTCCAGAAATTCTCTTTTAAATTCTGGGAGAGCCATTTTGGATATTTGTTATCAATTAATAAAAAATTTCGTTTTTTAAGAATATGTTAATAATATTACAAATTTAAATGAGATTATTTTAATTGTTGTCTTTCATAAAAACGAGAGCTTTTACGACTATATTCGCTGGTTCCGAGGGTCTAGAATTTCGATGCCGTTGTCCGGGAGGAAAGATCATATGCGCTGAACTCTTCACCGATTGTTGATTAACCGTTGAAACGGAAAGTTACTCGATATTCATTCAATAACTTTCGACAATGTCCAGTTAAATGCCACTGCGCCACTTAAATAATTTCTTTTGTCGATTGCGTTTTTAAAAACTTTTATTCCAGAAATTACAAATAAGTACTGATATACATTCAGTTCTTTTAATTTACGATCTAAATCAAATCTCATCGATATGCTTTCGGGAAATCTAACTTAACTCGTTTGTTAAATGAAAATCCTATAAAATGTCTAGAATGGGAGAGAGTGCTGATGACAATTCTAGGAGCAACACCTGCATCCTAGCATTGTCATCACATCATTTATTTAACAAAATAGTTATATTCGTATATAACTTATATATATATTTACATCGGGCTCTCTAGCTGTCTCTCCGTGTCTGCCTGTCCTTTTCACCTTTCCCTCACACTTACTCTAAGTGATAATAAATATTTCTAATAAATAATATAATAAGCACATCTCGTATTTTTTTTCATTTCAATTTTTTGTCAATTCCAAATAACTAAGTTTTAAATACCTATTATCATTATATAAATATGATTGTTTAGTTATGTATCTCTCTCTCTCTCTCTCTCTCTCTCTCTCTCTCTCTCTCTCTCTCTCTCTCGTTCTCTCTTTCTATCTATCTACACAAATTTAAACAAAACTCTCCTTACTCTCTCTACACACCTTTTTTTCGCACCCTCTAAAAAAGAATTACGTAACTGGATATAAATTGTTGTTGTAGGTCAATAACTTTAAAAAAAATCCTTCTTATCTGTTCGCCTACTGTTTAATCGGCATGTCCGGGGAAAATAAATAGATGTCAATCTCAGGGAAACGTTTCAATAGCAGGTTCTTGGAGCTATCTCGATCGTTAGGATTATTTAATAAATCCAGAAACCTGAACAACAAAATGACTTTGAGTTAAAAGAAAAGTGTGTAGTATAAGCTAATAAAATATTGTTATGTATAAAATAGTTATATGTTTAATATTTTTTGGTTTGGTTCATTATCCTGTGAACGCTTTCCTTGTTTTAGTTTGTTTAATTAAAGAGCCGGAAAACACTGACAAGCTTCTTCTAAGATTGAATAGGTATCTTTGATTTTGGTTTATCTTTCCTAATTTTGATAACATATCCAAATGGCAGTACTCGATTTACGGAAACAGTAATTCTGGTTGTGATATTTCATTTTCTTTTTGAAATAAATTCTTCCATTCTTCGAAACCCACTGAAAAAAATTAAGCATATGGGAAAGACAGAAAACTAACTGTAAAACTGGCTTGTTAAGTTTAGTGGCTTCGAGTATGCCACGAAAACAGACTATTCGAATGCTTGTAAATAGTCTGGGTGCCTTTGAACCAAGAAGCGACGTCTAAGAGCATAGTTTGGCACTAAGTCAGGAGGATGGCTGCTACTAAATATAACAGTTGGAGTTTGGCACTGGCCTCGGACAGAACATTTGATCTCTTTTCAGGAAACAGGGAATGCCAACATGGAAGTAAGTAGAAAAGTCAAATTGTTATTGCTAAATTCGGATTGACCAGGTATTTTTCGGTGATTTCGAATAAAACTCGTGTTTTCCTTTGTGATGCGTTAATTATAAGAACAAAAAGTGAGTATTTTGTATCGTAATATCAAATTACAGAAATTGTAAAAAGTCAGACGGAGTTGTCACAGATTCTATAGGCTAGACCAAAACATTAAAATAATACCCGTAGAAACAAATCATCTTTCAGACCTTAATACAATCTTGAATAAAAAAATTATTTATACTTACATTTTACATATAATATACTTATACTGACGTTAAAAATAAAAATTATACAGAATTGGTAAAAAGAAAGTTACAAAATAATGGTGAAAATATCATAAAAAGTGGATATTCTTAATATAGAAGAAACAACTAAAAGCGCGTGGCTTTTTGATGGAACTTGGGACTTGTTTAAACCACCTTCATCCTTCAATAAAGATTAAATCTTTATTCAGATACAAAAAAGAAAATATTGGGTCTGTACATATTCCGTTGCAATAATTAGTTATATACTTAATTAATTAATAAAATTAAATATCGCCTTTGAGAAAATAGAATCCATTCTAATAGAAAATGGTTTGTACGATGCGATTTGATAATTTAACACATCAACCGAATCAAAGTGCTAAAAACTACATTGAAAACATTTTTATTAATAAAAACTGTATCGTTACATAAGATATCAATCTATTCGAAACTGGAAGATAATTAGAAAAAAAAACGTGTTGAGAAGAAGTTCTCTTTTCATTTTCACCTCAAAAATCAGACGGCCTCACCCTGCAACATAAAATGAAACGAATTCTTCAAATTTCCAAGTTTATAAACTAGAAAAACGAAAGCATAAAAATCATCAGCCCGCCAGAAGAGGTTGACAGGCCTGGGATAATCATCCAGTAACTCATTTACATTTTGTTAAACTGCACTTTAAATTATTATTATTAATAATTATCTCGACCAATACCTTTCATAAATATTAATTAATTGAAAAATGTTAATGGTCAATCGGATCACGAACTGTAATGGCTTGAAATGATAATAATTTGTCATAATTGAGATTTAATTTTCCATATTCGTTCTGGGAAACATTTCCTACTTTCAACTCCCTAAATAAAACTTGGCAATTACTTCGATGAGTTTTGCCTGCATCTTATTTTGTCCCAATTATTTCTTCACAAATTGGTCAATCGGGTTAACTAATGAAGTTTTTTTTATGGATCGTGATAATAAAATTAATTATTGTTATCCTTCGAATAATGATTTCAATATATTTTTATTTATTGAGAACAATTGATTATGTAATGTAACTATTAATGTGAGATTATGTACTAAAAGTATTTAATTGTAATTCCATTATTGTATTAATTATAATCTGTTTATACATAAATGAAATATAATGTTATAGAACATTTTAACACCGGGACTGTTTTGATTGGTTTATGAAATTCCTGGCAAGAAGAGGGAACGTTTCCTTTGAGAAACATTAATTAAAATTAATTTTAATTTTGTTTTTCGATTTTTACAGAACAAGGAGAGATGGCGTCCCTTGGGTGGAGGTATGAATCCATCCGCGAGATTAAAAGCGGCTAGATCAATGCCGTCTTGGATGGTAAATAGAAAAAATATCTGCTCTTGTTAACATATACGTTCAAGCCATCGGTGTTTATTCATTCAATCAATTGAGACTAAATTAACGTCAAAACGCAGGCTCGTTTCATTCTTTCAGCATGCTTTCTTAAAAGGCCGATCAATAACTATTCTATTATTTATAAAGACTTTGTACTGAATGCTCTGGAGAATAATTTCGAGGAACATTCCATTTATGCCGACCTATCCAAAGCCTTTGACCGGGTTGGTCATCTTTCCTGGAGGGTCATGACTTCTCCGTATCTTATAAGGATGCTCTCTCTGATCCGGTTTTGGTAGATTCAGAGTTCCCAATCATCCCCATACTATTTTTATTATTCTTTAATGAGGTCTGTGTTCCTATATCGGCTGTCAAATCTCTATGCTGGCTGACGATCTCAAGATTTATAAAATCACTCTGTTAATAATAGTACTTCCTGTGAAGCGTCACAAATAGGCGACTTAGGAGTGATCTTCAACACAATCACGTACCTTTGAAAACGATTATACTAATGTCACTAATGAGCTCTTAGAAACCTAGGCTTCCTGAAAAGAATAACCGTAATAATTTTTCCGATATCTTTGCTATAAAAATTGTATAGCAATTCCTTGACCATAGTTTATTGGAATTCGCTTCTATAGTCTGGGCTACTTACTAAGACAACGATAGGGCTCTTATTGAGAAGGTCCAATCATAGGTACTTAAATACTTAATGTATAATACCTCAAAGATATTCTTGTCTTGGTATTGAATCTCTTCTCGGTCGAGGTCTGGCATTTCTGTTTTTTTGGATGGCGGGTTCTCGGTGATCTCATTGATGCCGCTGAGATTTTTTAGCGCTTTTCCCTTAACTTCCATGCGACGAACTTGAGAAGCCATGAGGTGTTCAGTGTCGAGCTGCAAAAGAGCTTAATAGAACAGGAAATTTTGCTGATCTATTAGATGATCCCATCCCCATCTGTAAATCGGCTTGCAGCCCTGGGCTAAATAGTACGAAGCCATATTTTAATTGTTGTTTTATCTACGTCATTTTTATATTTAGGATTCTGCCTTATCCTTACATACAGTTTATCTATTTTCGTATGTATTTATTTTAGTTTTTATTGTACCCGTTAGGGGCAAATGCCCGTGGAACTGTAATATTAAATAAGTAAATAAAACATAAATTATCGTCGAAATATACATATGTAAACGATATATAAGATTTTTTTCAATTTATTTAGGTGTACTACATAAAACAACATTTCTATTTTTGTATCGACAGAGACAAACTAATAGAGCAGGCTGGGTAAAAATAGGCAAGTTCAATATACCCGTTAATATTTTCTTATTTATTTCCTTTGATTACGTTTATCAGGAATAACTTTAAAATATAACTATTACAAAAAAAAATCAGGTTTAAGTATAAAATAAAAATATTTATTTAAAAAACCACGTCTGTTTTCCTACTTGTTATCGCCTAGGTTTACGCATTTCCAACCAAATTTTAATTTGCAATAATTTTTTTCTTAAATATTGCAATAACCTATTGAGTTAATTTTAATGACAAACTTTCTCCCTGTCCATGTTGTACACTGTAATTTTGGTCCAAGTGCTATTCATGCTTAAATATTAATTAGACCAAAAAAGTATAATTTTTGATCTTGCAACTGGCAAGTTTTCATCAAACACCACGACGCTTGAACGTATAATATGCGTCATTAGTTATTTATAATTTTCCTTATTAGCACCTTCCTGCGGCATTTAAGAGATTGTAATTAAAATTTTATTGTTATCGATCATTTTAATCTGCCTATCTTCGCTAGGTCTGTCTATCTTCTGCTTATCTGTAAGACGCATTTCCGCGTTTGCCATTTTCAGTATTTCAGATTTTTTTTTCGTTTTCGTATTAAACGAAAAATCCATCGTGGAATTCCACACTGTACAGAAAAAAACGGTATGGTTCTGGTCCGTCAAGTGCGTTGAGGCATCCTCAGTAGTTGGCATGTGTGTTATTACGTCAATCGTGTCCTTTTAAACGCTCCTGTCAGTGAAGACCAAAGAGAAAGTTGGGAAATTGACGAATAACGATATAATTATTATAATATGATAAATCGCTCACAATTGATTAGCAAATAATCAAGTTAATGACGGTTTTTATTTCAGTAGTAAACAATGCTTGGGAGTAAACTAAACATTATATAACAATTACAAAAGAACAAAATAACATACAAACACTGAAGATGCTGAAATGTAATCCATCATCACATTAATATCAGTTATGCATAATCATAAAATTATTAAAATTGTTCCTGCAATCAATTTGCAATTAAACAAACGATTCTTTTAAAAATTAAAGTACAATGTGTTTAATGTGGGTGAATAAACTAATTAAGTGAAACACTCTTATAAAAAGACATAGATATGTTACCCATACATATTATGTGTATGTATATATTTAGTTAATACACTAACCAACCATAGTTGATGGTAAAATGTTGAAATGTATCTAACAGAATAAGCTAAATCATGGAATGATCTATCTGTTCATCCCCTCATCAATCAAATTGAGCGTTTCTAATAAATTTACAAAAATATATTCATGGGTTGTGATAAAAAATAATAAATCCAAAAGTTCCAAATTAATAACATTTTGAAACTTTGTATTAAATCTATTTTTCTATTTTTATTTATAACAAAAAATAAATATATTTAATATTAAATGGTTGTGGTTAAATCATTAAAATGGTACAAACAAATGATCAATATCAGTTCTCTACCACCACCATTCTTAAATTTTATTTGGTGTGTAAATAGGAACAAATGTACACAAGAATAATTGAAAGTGTGAAAGTACCAAGGTTTAAAAACTTCTTGCATTGGGGACTGAAATGTCCTTGTGAATAGACCCTGGAACCTAACTTCAGCGATGAGATAGACAAGACCTAGGTACCCCATACTGCCAAAACACAAAATTAAATATTCTCACGATATGCCGCAAGAAGAGGTAAGATCCTATATACATGTGTGCAGAATTGAGCTTACATAAATAATCAATAAACAAATGAATAAATCTCATACTACATTAATAAGAAAACCGAGCGGTAAATGTTAAAAGTAAAAATACTTAAACAACAACGAATAGTTAAGAACTTAGTTTAATATTTGATTATGTCAAATTTAATATGTATGATACTTATTTGAGCAAACAAGAGGAGTCGCATATCCTCCTCCGCCACCTCCACCAGTCAATGATCCTCCAATAGATCCAGATTATGAAGTTATAGAGTTTCCAGGACAAACTTATTCAAATGCTCCAATGCAAGGTACAAGAACATTTTACTTGTCTTTTTTTTTGTCTAATTTGTTTTGAATGTTTTTTAGAAATAAAACCAGCGAGTGGAAAAAAGTGTGACCTATGCGGATCATCAACTCCATCTGTTCATTGCGCTCAATGTTCACAAAATTTTTGCCCCTCTTGTGATGACATGTATCATCGACATCCAAAACGTCAAACACACTTTAGAAAGGCTAGTTCATTATAATTATTTTGTTTCAATAATTTAAAAACATGATTCTGATAAGTTAGAAACTGTTAGATGTTGGGTTTTTTAATGAGTTTATTGTTTTAGGATTTAGATGGAAAACAGACGATTGTACGACCACCATTACCACCGAAAGGAGAAGCTGCCCAACCCCCAGTCCCTCCTCCCAGAAAAAACAAACGGACATCTCGAACACCAATTCCAAGTCCCCTAGATCAGGTAAAATAAACACCTAATATTTATATTTTAATGTTGGGTGTGGAAACACATATTCATGTACAACTGATACCACGCCTCAAATAAAAGCGAGTAGTTGATTATAGTTTAAATAGTATAGGTCATGATTTAGGGCATTATTTCAGAGTCCGACTTCTAAAGTCGGTTTTGTTGGAAGTTTGAAGAGATTGGTTGGAGGAAGACCTTTACCAGCAGCACCCTGTAAAATTATTTTTAATAGACTATTGATACTTATTCGATTGTTTCTATTGTTTAAGTTATTGTTTGATTTATTTTAGTCACAGCGAATAGTGTTTCCCCCCATATGGGGCACCCTCATCACCAAGAATTGTCTCCACAGGTAATTTCATTTTTTGCATTCCATCCATAGTTAGCAATTAACTCTGTGTATTTATATGATGTCCATTTTAGATGGGAGGATTTCAAGAAGGCATGTTTGGAGATTGGAATTTAAAGAATCATCGAGCTGGCAGCTTTTCTAATCTTCATTCACCGGGGTTTAACCCTCTTGTACAGGTGATGTTTTTTATATAAAAAAAAAATTATTTAAATCATTTATATATAATTTCAATGCCAAAAATTATAATTAAAAAAAAAATGGTTTATATTTATTTTTACAGGCTCATTCAATGGCTCAGTTGAATTGCCCTAGTTGCCAACATGGAGTTATATGGGATCCATGGCATGGTAACACCATGGGACCACAATCTTTAATGGGTCTTCCCCCATGGAGTGGAATACCACCAAATGGAACTTGGCACAGCTCAGCATTTCTGAATCGAAGAAGTAGTCACGAGCAATCGAGAAGAAATAGTTTAAGGAGGCATCATGTCCAAGATTCTTCAAGTGCATCAGAAGATGATGACAGGTTTGTTCATAACAGAAGACGAAATCCATCTCCTGCATTATCAAGAAGAAGTAGAAATCCACACAGTGAATATGAAAGTGAAGAAGATGATCGAGAGAAAAATTGGAGCAGATCTCCTGCTCTTACACATAGAATATCTAGAAGGGCGTCTATGGCTGAAGGGATTAATAGAACCCATAGGCATGATGATGACACCCTTTCTACTTATGGAGGGCGAAGGGCAAGCCACCAACCAACATTATCAAGAAGAGAATCCATGGGACATCCTTTGGATAAAATGTCTAAACATGAGTATGACAGAAATTTAGATAGGCGAGGTAGTAGGAGAAATGATTTTGATAGCATGACAAATCAAAATCAACAAAGGTACGAATCAGAAGATACGCGACAGAGAAGGAGGACATTTGATGATTCTAAAACAAGTTATACAGAAGAAGGTCGTTTAAGTAGAGGAAGTAATAAAGGGTTTTCTGAATTTGAAGATCCTTCAAGCAATAGTCCAAGGACATCAGAACAAAATGATTTCAATGAGCCTGAATCTAGAAGAAGAAAATCCAGACGCAATGAAAGATTTTCAGACACAGGACGAAGAAGAACATCTCCCATTAGTTATAAATATGGTGAAAATGTAGTCAATGCACATACCGAAACACCCAATACTGTTAATAATTTAGAGACCAATGGTAATTCGGCAGGAGATAGAAATGAAGAAGAAGAGGAAATGGGTCCCATTCCAGAAACGCAATGGGAATGTGTTCATTGCACTTTTATTAATGAGCCAGGGACAAGGGTTTGTGCCATCTGTTGCAAAACAACAGCAAAACCAAAATCTGTCAAAAGTCAAAATGTTCAACCAGACCTAAAAGGGCAAAAAGATTTCAAATCCACAAAGAGATTTGAAGAACAAAGGACAACAAAGGTTGTGAAGGATTATGATGAAGTTACCATAACTGAAGGATTAAGAAAAATGAATATGGGTTCAAGTCCTCAATCAACCTCAATGCAAAAACTGCAAATCAAATCACCACAAAAAGGTAGGCTCTGCATTCTGCAATTAAATAATTTATTAAGAAGTTCAAGCATTTAATATTTAATTTATAATGAATTTACCCTATTTGTTGTAGGGCTTCAGCCAAATGATTCACAAAAACATTTAACATCGACTGGCACTTCTCCACCACCTCAAAGTATTTCTACACAGGTGTGTGGCGGGAATTTTTTTTTTTTAAACTTGATGTTAAAGTTTTTTTTTTCTTCCATGTAGACATACGACGTGACTGGGCATAAATTGAAGCGTACAACTTCATTAGCAGACTATGCTGAATGGAAGGCACCACAAAGATCATATTCTAAACAGTCATTGTTTAGTGATACTCAGGTACAAAAAGTAAAAAAAATAGTGCAAGTTTTAGAGATACTTCAATTTTTTTAGAGCCTGCCTGTAACTCCTCCAAAACGAAGAAGTCCTGAAAAGTTTAATCCAGTTGATGGAACAGCTGTACCTCCTGAACAACCACCATCAGTGAAAAATATGGATCAATTAACAATGCAAAGGGTTGTTAATATTAAGAATTCATTTAATCTAATTATAATTATTAAATATTATTAATTTAGTTTTGAGGTGTGGTGTTCAGGAATATAAAATATTTCTATTTTTAATAATGTTATATTTTTTGACAAAAAATTACAGAATCTTAAAAGAGCTGGCTCCCAACCCCCTGATTACATTAGCACCCTAGTACAAAAACAAGTGAAACAAGGACTAGAAATGGTTAAGTTATTAAGAGTAAGTTAACTATTTCAGTTTATTTTCTTTAGAACAAAACTATGATCAATTTTTCTTCAGGAAGCAGAAGAACAGCAATTTTCTGCTGATGACCTTGCAGTAGCCCTATTACATTGTGAGGATGGTGATCCTGTTGCATGGCTTCAAAAGAACTGGAGAAATATGATCGACACAGTAGTTACTCTCGGCACCAACTACGGCCATGAGAGAAAAGAAAATACTGTTGGCACAATATCCGCGTCAGAAGCAAGAGAAGCCCTCAGAATGCATGACGGCAATGTATGGGCTGCTGTGACTGAGTGTGTTGAGCAAAGACAAAAAAAAGTAAATATTCTCTCTATACATTCCTTTCCTTATTTTTCATAGAAAAATTTATTTATAATAATGTTGCATCATTGCAGTATGCTGAACTTCTCTCGAGGGGCAATTTTTCCCGAGAAGATATTGTAACTGTACTGACTGCCAATCATGGCAACTTGGAGGCCGCTTATATGGAACTTAGTAAGAGTCAGCTCAAACCGTTTCTGATGAGAATATGGGGGCCTCCACAAGGGACTGATAATGAAAGTGGTGATTTCACAAAGTTAGCACATGGTACTTTTTTTCTTTTAGCATGATAGTAACTGTATGATCATTAACAGAAATAATGATGATAAATTGTTAATATGTATTTGTATATCTTGATTATAAGACACTTAAAAAAACAAGCTATGTCAAAGATCAAATATGTGGTTCAAATAATCATACGCAAAGAGTATCATTATGAATACTGAAAAATATGATATTTAAGTAATAATTAATCACATTTGAACTAATGAAACATAAAATGTATTTGATGTATTTCATAATTATTCAGAAATCGTGAGATGTGGTCTGGTGTGATTAATTATCAGAATAATTATCGATTAACGATCACTAATCATCACACATTTCTACACGTATTTCATAATGGCCAGTATTCCTTGAAAAAAAAAAAAAAAATTAAATTGTTTTATTTGTAATACCTAATCGTCTTAGTGAACAACCATTGCTTCAGATATTGTACTTAAAATTGGAATATGATGTTGCTTAATTTTTAATACATTAAATATGTTTGCATTTCCAATAATTCTGGTCTTCTTATTCTTCTTGCTTTGGTCTTTCTCTGGAAAAATGCTGAAATGCACCTGGCTAACAATACCTGGAAGAATATGCAGACACAGATGATTGGAAATGATTAAACTTCTATGTTCTAAAGTTTTATTGGTTTTTCAATTTTAATATGGCATGTACTGCAGTATTTTTTTAATAGGTACTTATATTCATGTTTTTGTTTCAGATTCTGATTGGGAGGGGGGAAAGGGTAATAAGAGAGATGAAGAGGTGAGTTTATTTTCTAATGACAGTAATAATGACCGAATACAAACTTGGCTGGACAATTATGTATATAAACCAAAGTTATCTCAATCTATGTTGCAATTAAATTCCATAAGCTCAAAAAACTCAGATTCCTACGATTTTCCACAAAATTCTCTCAAAACCCAAAACACTAAATCTAGTCGGAATCGACGTTTCTCAGATGTACATAGATATTTAACGCATTGTTTCACTGCAAATAATTCCCTTCAAATTGCCCTCGAAATGCAAGAATTATCAAAACCAGTGGAAAAAATTGATCCATTGCAAGAATTTTTAACTAAAAATTTAGGACAAGACTCAGTGCCAAAATTGAATCAGTCTGAAAATAAAAACTCTGTAAGTGCAAATTCTTCGAATCAAATCATTATGTCTCAGGATCATCAAAATGATGCAGAAAGCTTTTCTGATTTAGCTGAAAATACACACATAAGCTTGGAGGACAGTAGTGTAGATATAAACTTAAAATTTGATACAGAAGAAAAGCATGTACCACCCAACAGTAATGCCAGCTCCAATGTAGATCCAATTGCATCAGAAAGTGATGCAATGTCTTTAAACAATGCAAATCAAGATTTACAAGGTCCTAATGGTGACACAATTTCTTTGGATACTGACTTGACTTCTGAAAATGAAGATGATGATGAATATGACTATGAGGATGACAATATTGCTTTTATTGAAAGTCTACCACAACTAGAAAAAAGCTTGTCACCTTCAAGCAGTGGCTCTTACGAAAGCATTGAAATGCACGGTGATCAAAAAGTTGATAAAAGTGAATATACTAATACAACATCAATAAAAGATGTTGACTTAGAGCCAAATGAAATTTCTTCTTACTTAAATGAAGAGATGGGAAAATTAGAAGTTTTCAATAGCAAACTTCCTTCTGAAAAATTAGAAGAAACTAATTTTATTACCTTGGAACCAAATCATACGGCAAGAGATGAAAACAGACAAGAAACAACTATGTCGAATGTAGAAGAAACAGACGAGTTTCCAAATCACCCTGATTCAATAGAAGAGAATACTGAAATTATCACTGTGAGGATTCCAATTAAAGTGCCAAGTGTGTCTCTAAAGGACGTTAAATCAGAATCAGATATAGTAGTAGCAGATCTTAATACAAAACAAAAAAGAAGCAAGCCTTTAGAAATTATAACAATTGATGAACAAAATGAAAATTCAGATGCAGCTAATAATGTTCAGGAAATTGTACAAGTAGTTGATGAAGTATTAAATAACATGCTTATCCAAATTGATAATTCTAATTCAAAGATAGGAGGTGTAAATTCAACTTTAATGGAAGAACAAAAAAATGATAATGTTGATTCAATAATTATTAATGCTATAGAATTACCTGCACAAGATAATACAAGTAAAGGTGAAACTAACAAAGAAAGTAATCATGAAAATAGGGCGGTAAGCTCAAAAACAAATCAAGAAGCTTTTCCTACATATGTTAATACTGTTTTGAAAGAAAATAAACAAGATATTGAAAATAATAAAGATGTTAATCATATACCTGTTACTAATACTGGTGAACAACAAAGTAACAATGTGAAAGAAGATTTTTCACCATCCAGTTCAACATTGTCTCCGATTAGTGCTGTTTGCTTACAAAAAAGCACCAATTGTATAGACAATGCATCAGATGGGGCTTCAGATAGCGACGTTAGTCCAATTCCTACAGATTCTGAAAAAGACAATATTTCACAGATCTATCAAAATATTCAGAATAATGAAGACACTTTTAATCAAAATAGCAGTCATGAAATTGTGAATATGCTAAAGGAAAGTCTAACAAAGGATGATATTGTAGAAAAGATTGTTAGTTCTTTATTTCAAAGAGTGTTGAGAGCATCTATTGATTTACAACAATTTCCTATAAATGAACAGAAGATACAGCTGGAGCAAAAGAATTCAAAACAAAACTTAGTTGACAGTAAGAATACGTCTGATATAGAAGAAAACTCTGACAACATGTTTTATGAAGCAGAAGAAAGCCAAGATCATCGTTTTTCTGGTAATAGTGGATTAGGGTCTCATACCATAAATACTTCAATTGATACAATCAATATTGGTCAAAATCAGGTACCTGAAGTTTTAATAAATCCAAAATTGAAAATTCATGATGACACAAATAATTCAACAAAAACAGAGTGTAATATTCAAATAGTCCCAACTGACCTCAAAAAAGACGCTACTACAGAAAGTTTTCAAGTGAAAGAAGAATTAGGAAGTTTTGAGGTAGTGTACATCCATATTTTTACATTCTTCCAGATATTAAGGGTGGATTTGCTTTTAGTTCTATAAATGATCATATTGTTTAAATGTTGTTTAGAGAGAAGTCCGTAGAATCCTAGCTGAAGGACTTGTACAAACTTACAGTCAAGCAGAATTGGTTGTTAAGTTAAAGAATTTAGATTTTGATGAAGAACAGTGCATTGCAGCTGCAGCTGAGTGTAATGATGTTGAAATGGCAGTTGCATATTTACAGCAGGAATGTTATCTCTGCGCAGGAAAGTACACAATGAAACAAGTAAGTAAAAAAATTTTTTTCAAGTTTTCACCAACAGGTTCTAGGATTTTATTAGTTAATAGAATTTATTGTTTGTGTTGTTCTTTAGATGGTGTCTATGCTAGACTGTGAACATATCTGTTGTCAGGAATGTGCAAAGAATTACTTTACTCTGCAAATAACTGAAAGGACAATAAATGACTGTGTATGTCCTTTTTGTAAAGAGCCTGACATTAGCAAACTTGAAGAGGATAAGACACTGCATTATTTTAGCAACTTGGATATCTTGTTAAAAACATTGGTAAAAGAAAATGTTCATGAATTATTCCAGAGAAAACTAAGGGATAGAACATTGATGCAAGACCCCAATTTTATTTGGTGTGGGCAGGTAAACTATAAAAAAATACTTTATGCTTTATATTTTCAGTTTTTACATATTTAATCTTTATAGTGTTCATCTGGGTTCATTGCAAATCCAAGGCAGAAAAGATTAATTTGTCCAGACTGTAAAAACATAAGCTGTGCATCCTGCAGAAAAACAGTAACTAACTTTTTTGTTAATATTAGACTATTTATTTTTAAATTTATAATATACATGAATTGTGAATAGTATGTAATTTAGTAATTAAAGTTTTGAGAGCAATTAATTTTGGTTTTTTAAACATGTGCACTCTGATGGTTCAAATAACTCGTAATTGAAATACCCTTATTTTTTTAAATTACTTATTCAGTTGTTCACCATCATTTTGAAGATGTGATATAAACACATATCCCTACCTTGTCCTCCCGGTTGATCTTATGAGTTAAGTTATTTAAAGGCCCGAGCTTCTGACACCAAGGTTGAAGTTACCTGCACATATAGAAAGTTGACCTAAACACTTATTCATAATTGTATCAAACTTATCATAATTATACAACATTATATTATAGTGACTATCTTCTCAAATTTATCAATGGTATTTTTTGTCTCTTTTACTAGTGGCAGAAAGAACATGAGAAGATGACTTGCAAGGAATTCAAAGAATGGTTAGAGTACAATGACCCAGAAAATCAACTTGAAAGGCATCTTGCAGAAAATGGCATCACATGTCCTAAATGTACGACAAGGTAAAAAACAAAGTCTAAAATTCACATTTTATATTTTATTTTAACAAAATTTATAATATTTCCAGATATGTACTTGCGAAGGGAGGATGCATGCATTTGATATGTCCACATTGTAAGCACGAATTTTGCCAAGGATGCGGAAAACCATTTTTGATGGGAAATAATTGCAAGTTATCGCCATTCTGTGAGAAACTCGGCCTCCATTCTCATCATCCTCGGAACTGTTTGTTCTACCTGAGAGACAAAGAGCCCAAACAGTTACAGCGACTCTTGGAAGTATATCACAGTACATCAGACATCCTTTTACATTGCTATTCTTATTTTTTTTTTTTATTTTAAGGACAATGGCATAGATTATAGGAAAACAAATGAAAATTTAACAAATCGATGCAACGTGCAGATACTCAAAGAAACAGATGAAGGTTTCCTCGAAGCAATTTGTGGATTCCCAATTGAAGGCTGTGGACTTTGCAGGTAATAACTCATTTTTTACAGCATACTCATCACACTTATTACGCATAATATTAAATTGCAATTATAATTATTCAATTACATATTAGTAAATTTTCAACATTATATAAGCCAAATTAATTTTACAGTAAATTATTCTTTAAATACATGATTATTTGTATATTTTATGTATATTTTATTTACATTTGAAATAAGACATAGTATTGAATTAGAGTATTATACTCAATTTTTATGCAATTTGATATGTTTTTGTGGTATTTAGGTGAGCATGTTGAATAAATTGCTATAAATCAATGCGTTTTTGCTCTAAAATTTTTATTCATTAGAAATATCGATTTTCTGCTTGATTTTCTCGTCTTGTAGAGTGAGTATGTGGAGGAGGTTGATAGGATTTGGTTTGATCATGAAGATCAATTTTATTAGCATATTGGAATTCAGCAGTTCCCTCAAAGGCACTTTCATTATTTTTATAACTTTTTTATGACTACAAACTTGAGAATTGATCATTTAAAATTGTCTCCTGCTTGTGTATATGATAATATTGTTAATTTTTATGTTAGTTTAAAAGAACTGTTAAGTGGTAACAAAGTTTTTGAATTCAAGTAATCTGTAGGAAGCATTATGTGGAGTATCTTTCATTGCTGATACGGAAGCATGGCTTAGACCCGATACAAATTTTTGATTCAGACGATCTTGAAACTATTGTTAAAAGAACTGGGAGAAAACCTCCTCCGAACCCCTATGGAACTCCAAGCACTGTATACCGAGAACGCTTGCTCAAGGTAGCTCATGAACCACAGATCATTGTGCCCTAATCCAAAGAAAAATTAATTTTATTTGATGATTAAGAATGGAATCTCTCAATAAACTGCATCCCACAAACAAAAATAAACATTTTGTTGTGTGAACTTTTAAAAAAATTGATTATACTAATTTTTGCTTTGAAATCAATTTTCGTAGGACTCATTTCATCGAACATTTAGTGTGTTTGATAAAGGATAATAAAGTCGATCCAGTTGTAGTGATGGACATAATTGACGCCCAGCAAGAACTGCGTAGGCATGGAAAATCACTACCAACCAGAGAAGACTTCAAAAGTGACCATGAGTACCTCGCAGTGTGTATGAAGGTCAGGGAGCATGTTGACTGGTTGGGATGGTTTATCCTACCCTACGCAGATAAAAGCTAACAAAATATAAATACACTAACAAGGATAATAAACTATAAACCTATCATAAGCAATCATTAAAAGTTGTGGTGTACTAACATTCAAGGTTGCTAAACCAAGCGTAAAAAACTAATTTTACTATCAGTTTCATTTGCAAACTAAACTGAATGCTTTAGCGGTTGTTGGTTGTAATAAATTAAATCTAATTTGTTTTCTGTCAATTCTTAATTTTGTGAAATATTAATTGAACTAGTCACTGAATCCTCAGTACTACTATCAAAGTTAATTTTATTTTAAAAATTAATTTTCATTTCAGGTAATAAAAGAGGACATTCCCTTGGAATAAAACAAAAATAAAATTAATACACATACTATCATAGTATCAAGTAGCAGTTATGTTAAATCCAAATATACAAAATCAACCACATCATCATTATATATTTTATGTTTAAAAAATGTTTTAAAATCTTACAAGGGCAATTTGAGGTGAAATTGTGTGTTATTATATATTAGGTAAATGGTTTTTATTGTTAATTGTATAAATAATTCCTTTATATTGATTAAAATAAATTGTCATTATAATTGTTCTATTTACAAAATTTACAATTGTTTTGTAATAAATAATATTGCTAGGTTTTAAATCAAATGAAATAAACACTTTTTGTTCAACAAAATAAACATTTCACTATTTTATAAGAATTTAATTTCCTTCTTGTTCCTCTCTTTAGATGCAATTGAAGTGTAATAGAAATAGTAATAAAACACCAATATTTCTTTATAAATTTCAATTAAAACAATAAAATATATCACATAATAAATATATCATTACATTATACTTATAAAATATTCAACAGTCATTTATAAAAGTATGTACAGAAGACGGTTGCTTCTTTTTCATTTTGGACCTCTTCTTTTTCTTTTTGTTCTTTTTAATACAATTGATCGAATTGTTTATTTGTTGATTTACAGTCAAGTATGTTGGATTTTCATCTTTCAAAACACTCGAACCTTTGGTTTTGGAGTCAACTTGGCACTGAGGAGTGTTTCCAAACAAAGCAGGATTTAAGCCGCAAAATTTGTCTTTCTTTTTTTTCTTTTTAACTTTCTTAGTTTCCTCTTTCTGAAATAAAATGTGTTCAGTTTCTATTTGTGTTTTCTTAATTTTCTTGCAATTTTTAAGTTTAGGCCCTTTGGCCAGAGGAATTTTCGATTTTCTCTGACACACCAAACATGTGAAAACCTTAAACAAAAAAAATTATTTTAAAAATAAAATTTGTTCATGTGCAAAATTTAAACAAAATGTACTTCGAAATTGAAACTAACCATAACATTAAAATATTTAGTTGATGGTGAACACTTTTTGTGTAATTTCTTCTTGTTTTGTGGTTCAACTTTTAATAAAAATTTTCCGCCCTCCCACGTGGAATAACACCACTTGCAGGCAACTTTAGTATCAATGCTCACACCTCCCATACATTCATTGATACATTTGTTTCTAAAACACAATTACATCGTTTTATAATTTTTAAAAAAATTATCAATATTATTATAATTATTATAGAAGATTAAGATTAATATAAGAGCATTTTGACAATTCAGAATAACGGCAATGATGTGCTATGTTTTGGAATAACAATACCTAGTTTTGATTATACATAAAAAGTTGTTTTTGAACAAGATTTTGTGATGTACAAAAGTAAAGACATTTCAAATTATGAAATTGCTTTACCACATTAACACTGGCTTTTCAGCAACGAGTACCTCTTTCACGCATTCTTACTTTTTTTAAATCTAAAAATATAGTACCACCAGTAAGCAACTGCTTACTGTTGATATAGATAACAATTTATTAACTATTAAATTCGATGGAGAATATGCTCAAAGATAAAAACAACAGACACTTGTATTTGTTGTTTATTTCAAACTATGTGTACTTTTATCATTATATTAATTACAACATACTTATTTTAATGTAAACCAAATCAAACGAGATCAGAAATTCATGAATTTTGATAAAAATTATTTAATTGATGGTTTAGAAAGAAAATTTACCAAAACATTGAGTAATAGATTAAAATTTAAATAACAATTAATTAGTTTTGCACTTTAACTCGTTAAACTTGTGGAGGCTTTCATTCTTCTAGGCATTGAGTATTGAGTAAATAAGTGTTGAATTTTGTTTTGTGAGTCTAAATTCCATTCTGTTTGGCAACCCGACTCTTTATCATGTCCCATAAAAATTCTATAGGATTCATTTTAGGGAAACGTGCTGGCCAATTCATTGTGGTAATCCCTACTCCCTTCAAGTAATGGGTGACATAGCTGAGCTACTTGCAGTCGAGCATCAACATGAAGTTGTCCCCAATAAATAGAGTGAATGGGACTCAACTTACAGAACTCTCTCAAAGAACCATTCTGTATGATAGTCGTTCAGTACAGGGCATGGACATTGAATCCACCCCACACCATAATGCACTGGCTTTGAAAAGGCCATGACTCATGAACGGCACATAAAGCAAAGCGTTGTACAAGTCTTCTCCACAAGTGGTCCCTGTCTTCTCATTGCCACAAACCAAACAGGCATTCATCTGTGAAGAGAACAGCTCTCCATTGTTCAATTGTCCAAGTGAGATGCCATTTGTGAATAGCCGCCTTTTTAATGAAATGCCTCTCAAATAGGAAAACCTGATATGGGACGTCTAGAGACTAGGCAATTCTCACGAAATCTTTTCATGTTTTTGAGTTTACCCTTACATTACAGAGCATTTGGAGTTGACTACCTATCAAAGAAGCCATTAAATGTTCCATAGTGCAGTAAGATCTTTAAAATGATTGTCTCTGGCCATCATACATCAAGGTTGAGATTTCCAGTGGCCCTAAACCAATGGAGACCATTGTGGGATATGTAACGTTCGATTCATTTCTCATTAGCTAAAGCACTGCCCAGGCGAGATCAGGAAAAAAATAGTAATTAATTATCATCAAAGAAAACAATTTAAAAAAACGAATTGGACCAAAAATTAACTCACTCAACAGTTTGGCTCTCGAGAGGATAAAATTGAACTGATTTTCTTTATTTTTAATCTAAATAGTGTAAAAGTAACACTATAAACAACAAGTTATGTTTACTTTTAAGTCAACTATTAACCCTTATGCCTAGTTATTATGGAAAGTAAACAAATAAATACAAAAATCCGGGGTTTTTGTTTTTGAGTGTATAAAATTTTCATATAAAAGTGTGAGTACAAAAAAATTATTATTTTATTTCTATAATTAGTAATTATAGATATAGTAATTATTTATTCTATAATAGATAATAATTATAGCAATAATTATAAACAATGAAAACAACCACAGAAACACAAGTTTCTGTAAAAATATATTTAATAATATTCAAAAATAATGCAGGATGGTCAAAAATTATGTATAAACCGTCAACCTTAACTGGGTGCAGATCTGTGGATATTTATTTAACATAATAGACGACTGGAGTAAGAACTTGTGTGTCAGATCCATTGTTTGTATGAAGAATGAGAATAAACAGAAACACGTGAACCACCGGAGATAACCACGTTTAACCACCTAAAAGAAACCACGGGTTATAGTCTGGTTTTAGCTTTCCCGTAAATACTTAAAGTTTGATTCAAGTGTATCGATACTTAAAGTTATTACTGTATCGAACAAATACCCAGTATCATGATAGGGGTATTTAATTTATTTTTTCAAAAATAAACAATTTTCGAGAATAATTTAAACAAATAAATTGTTATTTTATTTCAAAGTAATGATATTCATAAAGATATTTGTAATATTACAATTGAACAGTCACTAATCACCACACATTACAATTGAACTTATAAAAATTACCGATTTACAGTTGTCCAGTGAAACAACTTGCTGTCTATTAATTTAACCGTAGTGCCTTAATGGCCTTCCACCCTGCTGAACAATCAGTTCAAAATTAAAAATATGTTGCGAATTGATAACGAGTATATTTCTAATATCGAAGATCTCTTGATACTGATCTACTTTAAATCGATATCATTTCTATTAAAAGGCCAACTAGGAAATAATTTTGCACCTGTCATGAATGTTGTAATTGTAAACAGAAAAAGTGGCCATCCACCTTTATATGGATGATCGGTTTTTCAATGAGGGATTTCTACCTTTTTTTAGTGCTGCCCCGTTTTAAATTAATTTCATTTCAGTTCTTCGAGCATGTCATTTAATACATTTATACGTCTTAACTTGCTGTTTTCCTTGTACGCTATATGTGCTTGGTCTTACAAGCCAGTAGTGATAATACATGGAGTGCTAACTGGTAACATCACAATGTTACCGCTAGCTGAAAGAATCAAAGAGGTAAAGACAACAGGACAAGCCTAAGAATTTTTTTTTAACAACAAGTTTTTCTAAAATCAAATGCCCATACTCCTATGCAGATGGTATTGTAACATGTGCAAAAGTTAAATTGACAGCATTGTTTTTTGTTCCTCCCTATTATGGAGGAGGGGTTAACGTTCAACTACCTCGGTATTGTGGGGGAGATGACAGGCCATACAATACATCCCTTCAAAAGACAACAATATTTCGTGTCCAATGTACGTTATTTATGTAAGAAAAGAAACCTATATTGCCTTGTTCTGTACTTACAGTGCACTAAAACAAAACATTTTCTCCTGAGTAGAATTGTAGCTCTTCAGTCTGTAAGTTAGTGCGTCAAGGTCTCTTCTATGTGTTTGATGTGTCTACAGGTCCTATGATAAGTGACACTGAACTTTTTCAGATTTACTTGTGGGGTTTGCGTAGATGGTTAGTTTGGTTGTTTACAAACATTTTGAGCTAACTAGCCTTGATAGTTTGGTATGTCAAATGCATGTTGGCACTATGCTATCTTCAATGCTCGGTCCAATGCCGCATAAATTATGGAAAACAATCAAACTGCAGGTTCGTCATTCTGCTGACTCATTAGCCATACATAAGTATTTAATATTTAATGTATATATATATATATTATGCAGGGTGGGCGACCAAGACCCGAGGGGTTAAATGCCTGGGTAGACTCGTACCCCATCCCTAAAAGGTCCGGGACTTGGTCGGCTCACGTGTCCTTCATACATCTCTTGGACTTGTTCACAAACCCCAAGATTTTGGACCATTTTATCTTGGGGAGTGATTTGGTGATGTACAAAGATTTCAAATCTAGACCTAGCATACCTATCACACTCTGCAAGGTAGTGCCTTGCCGTTTCTTCTTTATTTCACAGAAGCGGCAAAAGGGATCTGGTAGAATACCTATTACAGAGAGGTGTCTTCTCAGTGGGCAGTGGCCCGTCAGGATACCTATCAGCCTTCTAATTCCCTTCCTTGAGATAGAGAATAGCCATTTCGATTCTGCTGGTTTGATCGCCTTAACAAACTCTTTCAGTTGCCTGTGTCCAGGGGATAAATTCTACTCCCTAAGGAATTGTTTCATGCCTCAGTTATTGATACTCTCTTTCGCTGTGCTCATAGAGTGAGGTAATACCTGTTGTGGCCCGAAAAACGCAGTATTAGAACCTTCTTTGGCTAGGCCATCCATCTTTTCATTGCCATGGTGTCCTTTATGTGATGGTATCCAAATAAAGGTCACCTTATTCTCAAACCTGAAAGAGATCCTATTGATAAGATCTATAGTTTCCTCCACCAGTCGTGAGGTTGACAAATCTTTTTGTAATGCCCTAAGACTAGCATGACTGTCAGAAAAGATTTTAATATTTTTTCCCTTAATTTTATTTTCCATAAGTGTTCGACAACACACATTGATGGCCCAGATTTCTGCCTGAAAAACGGAGGTGGTATTGCCAAGAGGGGAGGAGATGCTGATTCCTAATTTTGGTATGTAGATTCTGCACCACTCCCTCTTCCTTTGATAAGTGATCCATCTGTATAGCAGTCTATGTTACGATGGTCATCATCCAGGCTATAATTATAATCACAAGGGGTGACTACCTGAAAGTGCTTTTTCCCCGTAGGGGTTTTAATCTTTTTATCACTAACGCTTAATAATTGACCGTTAACCTTACTCAATAGTTGTGAGATTTTCGAGTGACCTATGTTGTTGCACTTATGATTCCAGCTGCCCTCGCTAATTAATCTGTAGCAGCTGATTAGTGCTCTGACCTTAACCTCAATGTGAAGGGGTGTGGTACTGGTTATGATTTCAAGAGCCAGGGTGGGTGTAGTTGAAAATGCTCCTGTCATCATCAAACAACCTAGTCTTTGAAATGACCTTAACTTGTTACTATTCCTTTTATTATCTACACCTTTCCACCACACTAAAGCTGCGAAAAAGAATCTAGGTAGAATAATTGCAGTATATAGCCGTTTGGCTACCCATGGTTTGATACCCCATGTTTTACAGACAATTCTCCTACATTGTACCATTGATATTGTGCCTTTCCTGTATATGTTATTAATATGACCTTTCCAATCAAGTTTCCTTTCAAGTGTCACACCAAGGAATTTGATGGAATCCACTAACTTTAATTCTATGCCCTGAAATTTAGGATTTTTAAAATTACCTAATGTTCTTCTCCTGCTAAACATTATTAATTCTAGTTTAGCAGGATTAATTGATAAACCTTTGTCACAACACCACCTATAAAGCAATCCCATGGCGTTTTCCATAGTGAAGGAGTCAAGGGCGTGTGAGCATTATGGTACCATCATCTGAAAATAATTGACTGTAGAAACCTGAATTATTCAGAAGTTCTATTAAGCTGTTTACTGTAATTAGCCATAAAAGAGGTGACAAACAGCCTCCCTGTGGACAGCCTCCTTTTACATTAATTCTAAGAGTGCTACCACCTAAGCACATATTGACCATCCTCCCCTCCAAGTAGGTCTTCACCCATCTAGTAAGGTGATGGTCGACATTGTAATTATCTAATTCTAGCCATCAGGTTCAGGGTCTCCTCACAGGATATGGTGTACACCCCATTATTATCCTGTAATAAACCTAACGGATTAATATAATCCTTTTCCAGAAGTTTACAAATATGAGAACTTTCCTTAATTGTTTCTGTTTCCAAGCAAAAGTTCCTCCAGGCTTTACGCTTGGTTTTCCTTAACTCTTTTTTATACTCTTTCTTCATGGAGAAAAATCCCTCCAGTATGGTTCAGAGTTCCACTGCAGGGCTTTTTCTGTAATGCTTTGACCCTTTTCTTTAAACTAGCCAGATCTTTATTCCACCAGTGATATCGATTCTGGCATAGTATTTTTTCAGGACACGCTTCTACATATGCAGAGTTTATGGCCTGTATAATGTTATTAGCGTAAGTATTTAATGTAAGAAGAGGGTGATTTTTTTAAGCTTTAGCACCCATGGATTCATCTCTATTTATGAGTATGGTTTTCTTTATTGTCCTTAATATCATTTGTGGACACTTCATCCCTCATGATACATGACAACCCTCTGTATTTTATCAGGTTCTTTTTTGTTTAGTAATGTGCATGGTTTTGTAAAACCAGGCATACCATAAGTGATGATTTGTGCCATCATTAAATTGTTCTACAGCTATATTACATTATAAAGGAAAAAATTCAATAATATAAGCTCTTTAGAAAACAATGTTTCTTAAATTATATAGTACAAGCACTATACAGTAACTGTACTTTAAAGAAATAAGCAAGTGTATAAAGCTCTTTATAACTTTTGAAAATTTTTAAATATTAAATAAATTTAATTAACAACCAAGATGAAACAATTTGTTTTCATTAAGTGTTCACACAAAAGTCCTCTGCACATGGTTATATGTATGTGACAAACTGAAATACATCATCATACAGTTTTTTAATGCATGTTATTTGACAGCTTCATCCAGGGACAGAGATATTTGCTACAGACAGGTTTGGTGGCTGGTCCAGCCTGAGGCCTATGTGGCATCAAGTAATGGAAATCGGTGCAGACATAAATAAATTCATGTCTAGTCATCCAGAAGGAATTCATATTATTGGTAAATTCTTATAAACTGTTTGCATGAAAAAACTTTTTTAAATTAATTTTGTTCTTTTTAGGATATTCTCAGGGAGGTCTGCTGGCCAGAGCTATTCTGGAGTTTTATTCAAACCATAATGTAAATACATTTGTTTCACTGAGCTCACCCCAATGCGGTCAATATGGAAGTTAGTAGCTGTCTTTGTTTTTATTTATCTATGTATTTATTTTTTAATCATATTTAATATTACTTTTTAGCACAATTTTTACATCTATTCTTTCCCACTCTTGCATGTGAAACTGCATTTGAATTATTTTATTCGATGGTCGGTCAAAAGACTTCAGTTGGAAACTATTGGAACGACCCATACCATCAGAAACTTTTTCTCAAATATAGCGTGTTTCTGCCATATATTAACAATATTATTTCTTCTGATGAAAGTTGTAATTTTAAAGCTGGTTTGACTAAGCTGAAAAGAATGGTTTTAATCGGTGGTCCAGATGATGGTGTAATTACTCCTTGGCAGTCTAGGTAGTATTTTTTTAATCAATTTATAGTTATCATTTTAATTTGTTTTTGTTTTCAGTCATTTTGGATGCTTTGACGGAAATGAAACGACTGTTAAAGAAATGAGGGATCAAGATTTTTATCAAAATGATTCATTTGGATTAAAAACACTTGATAAAAAGAAAAGATTATTTATTCATTCACTGTCTGGCAACTCACATTTTGAATGGCATACAAATTTAACTGTGATAGACAAATATATTATTCCTTATTTAGATTAGCATTATTGAAATGGGTATTGATAATGAAAAATCAGTGTTTAATTTCTGCACCCTTGGGGCGTAACTGGATAAGTCCGATTTTGGCGAAATGAGATGGTTGCATTTTCCAGTAAGTCTTTAAGCCTGGCAGACTCTACATTCTGTACCCACCTAGCAAATTGAAGAGTTAATTGCTAAGTAGTGGTATGATGATTGGCAAGTGTCCCTAAATTTGTGTTAACAAGTAGATAAATGCTGGCACATAATGTGATAAGTACCAAAAAGTCAGGATATAATCATACATATTAAAAGCTTATTTGCTAGACAGCTGCAGTGAATTTTATGGAAAAAAACTACAAAAACTGAATTTATGCCAAAGGTAAACTTTAAAATCACAATCTTGAAAAAAAAATTTGCTCTGGCAAACAGCTGTGGTCTTAGCCAGTCCTACTCTGCTTTTTTCTTACACATCTAGCACATAGCTTAGTAGCCCCTTCATGAACAATTTATCTTGTTACTGTAATTTGGGACACCTAGAACATATAGCATATTCTTTAACAGATGACTTCTCTCATAAACGGTGATGGGCGCTAATTCAATCAATAGTAAAGCAACATACAGGTAGCAAAATACAGGTCTTCAGGGTACTCTATTTCCTGTCACAGACCCATGCATCCACACTAAACCACTCATGCATTCTTACAGATAGATCCTTTCATACCGTATGAACAATTAAAAACTGGGGAGGCACCAGGGTATTAATATTACGCTTTCCTATCACACCATTATATATCTTATTATAGATATTCTTATCTAGTTTTGCCCTGATGCATATTTAATGTCGTTTTCAAATGGTATATTAATTATTGTTCAATTGTCTTTGAAAATGATGCCTGATTATTCACTTGAGGTTGATAGAATAATTTAATTTGTGTTGTATTGTATGTGTGTTTTAGTTGTGATAGTTAGGTTTCGTACATTGGCCCATGTTTATTTAATTTAAAAAAAGGAAAAACATCATATTTTTCCTATTAAATAAGCAATACATTTGTTGCTAGACTAATATCTGTCATAATTTATGACTTTCATACTGGAATGACACAAGTCTCCTTGCGCCTGCCTTTCAAATTCCCATATTTTGGAAGTGGTATTACAAATCATTGCCATAACAAACATGTTATATGAATACTGAAAAGTACTGGAGGAAATTTGATTTATAATGAATCATAATTTTAATGTTTTATTTATTTAATTATATAATTTTAATCCATCACTGTAGAATTTAAAATCTCTTGGTGTAATTTGTATAATAATGGAAAGAAATGTGCACAATATACCTAGGTGACTTTTTTAAAACTACATGCCGTTTTCTCATATAGCATGTGAATTTTTCTGGTAGAAACTGGTTTTATTTTCCTTTTTCTTTATTGTACTTTACCTTGTTATCAGTAGAATTGGCTGACCTTGTTTTATTCATCATCAGATATTATTTCAATAGAAAGTTTACCTAATAAATATTTTTCAAAGTGCAACTGTAGCAACCTAAATTATATAGGCAGTGATTCAAATTTGACTGTGTCAATTCCAGTTTATTTGACAGTTAACAACTGCCATGAGAGCATTTTTTAGAACCTTGCTAGTTACTTCATCTTCGTTCTTATTGCAGGCTTCTATCATCAATTTTAAAATCACATCCTCACAGTCATATTTGAATTCATAGGTCAAGCATGTGAATTTTTTGTTCCAAATAAAAAATTGCAACAATATACAACCAGAATTTCGGAGGTATAAAGGAAGCATAAAACAAAATCCAGTATACTTAATACTAATGATAATAACAGTGAGATGATAAGTAAATTATGATTATTATACATATTAATTCAATAACCTGTATTGGTGTGATTATGCTTTATAAAATTGTCAGATTGTTGATCTTTTTTCTTTTCTTTTTTAATATACATTATTATACTATTGAAATTTAATCACTAATTATAACAGAAATAATTTCTACTTGCTGTGATTGTATGAATCAATACAACTCAAAAACCTTGAACCACTTTTTATATAATAAGGTAATTTTATCTTTAGTGTAAATAAAGGATGACAAACATTATTGGCTTTTTCTGCAAAATGTATCCCAACTTGGAGAGAGTGGTTGAGAAATCCATATAAAAATAGGACCTCAAGTATAGTGAGTCTAAGACAAAGACAAAAATGTGCTGTACATTCAATACATTAATCTGAGAGGGGAAAAAATAAATGATAATGTAGAACAAAATAATGTACAATTTATTTTTCAGGAAGTTTAACTTGCACTTGAAAGCAGGAGTTATGAGCTCCTAAATAGTTTTATACATAAACAAAAAACAGATTTATACAAATTAATGGTAGCAGTATATATTCAATTTATTTGACTATTGACATTTTATGTAATTTTTTAAATAATTATTTTATTAGTATATTACTTATAAAACGTTCTCTTCTTTAATTATATGATTTGTTGAAGTTGTGAGGAGTGGTCAAGAATGAGGTAGTTTAGAAAAACACCTCTTTTATTTTTTTGCCAACATTTTGACCTTTATTCGGGTCATCTTCAGGACATAAAGTGTGGTGCTATTCTTGTGGTGTCTTATTCGTTTTGTGTGAAAATGTGTTAAAGTGATGGTAATTGTATGAATGTTGAAGTGTTGACACAACACTTTCACACAAAATGATCACTGAATAAACGTTGAAACATTGGCAAAAAAATAAAAAAGGTGTTTTTCTAAACTACCTCATTCTTGACCAGTTTTCACGAATTCAACAAATTATGAAACAACCGGTCACTAAAAACCACTCATTTAATTATATGCTTGTTTTTTTTTTTTTAATTTAAATTGATCATAAAAGGGAATGGAATTTATATTAATTTTGTTTTGATGTATGAATCTTAATCCTACATTACATGCATTGTTATAATGAAAGGAAATTTTATTAATGCATTTGTTCTTATAAAGCCTATAGTCAAGTAAAATTACTTTTCAATCAACAGTACTGAGGATAATTTGTGTAATTTTCTCATTTTTAAATTCTTTTCTCCTATTCACCCAGGGACTTCTCATGCTGTTTCTTTTGCATTTAATATATTTTCAGATTATGAAGCCCCTTGTCCTTGAAGTGGATAAAAACCATTTACAATATTGCCTATGGAAAATTTCACATCCGTTTGGAGTCCAGAGCATTCTGCCCAGGAATCTTCCATGCCCCGAACCAGCAGATCCCCATTTGCCCCAATTAGTAATTGGTGAATTTACAAATGTTACTAATGTATTAAGAAGACAGTTTTTAAGAGAATTTTATATATATATTAAGAAAATTTGAAAGATAGTTTTTATTTATCTATTTTTTTAAAATGAATTGTATGAATTTTGAAGCAGACAGCGTTATCTTCAAGGGCAATTTTATTGACTAGGGGTATGCTTAGGTCGTTTCTTTATGCTAAAAATGTACTACATTTACGGATAATGTGTTTGACAGTTTTACTCCTCATTGTTGGCATTAGGGGGGAGGCCTCCTACACATTAAATGTCCATGAGTCATTTAATGTGGTTATTTTACCTACATCTAACTTCTGTTTGGAAACAAGGAACAACATTAATCTATGATCGAGTATGTGCATTTCTAATTGAACAATTTTGAAATTGGGGCGGCAAAACATCAGCTGACAACTTTCCAACGGCAAGATTTCGTGAATATTCAAGAAGTTTATTCTCTGACGGTGTAAATGAGAAACTATGGCACTACGCGATTAACTAGCGAAATCCCACTTTGTAGTTCAGGGTGTTTTGTGGACGGGTTGAAGACAATCCCAATTTCTCTTTGCACTCATAGGTAATTATTAAACGATCGCTAAATGTGGCTGTTGTTCCTTTCGATACGATTCGTTTCATGTCAATATTTCCATATTTATAAAAGATCGGTCATATCCTACCGTTTAAATTAAAACAGAGATTTTGTCACTTCCAATATGGTCCATTGGGGATTAATGACAGATTGTTGAAAACGGTCAGTTGTTATTTCTCGTCTTGTTGCATTATTTTAGCATAGTCAATTGTTCTCTGACGAAGAAAACTATTGACACGCCTTGTAAGTCTATTTATAAAGGGGCGAAGAGAGCGACACGTCCTATCTTCAACTACAACTTACAATGACAGTGAAGTGTTGCATTATTTCCTGAGTTTATTATTTAAATATAATGGATGATTTAATTGGCAATACTAGCGAAGTATTGTGATGTCTATTACAACCTAAATACATATAATCATAATGAAACAAATAAGAAATATTATGGAGAAAATAATAAATTGCAGTATACCATTCCTAATGCTTAAAATTATGCTAAATCGGATAAAAAGTGTTACAGAGAAAACCATACTTTACAGTAAATCATCCCTAACTAATGCTTATAATGATAGTAAAAGAGATAAGGAATGTTATGGACAAAACCATACTTTACAGTAAATCATTCCTAACTAATGCTTAAAATGATGCTAAATCAGATAAAAAGTGTTACAGAGAAAACCATACTTTACAGTTAAACATCCCTAACTAATGCTTATAATGATAGTAAGAGATAAGGAATGTTACGGACAAAACCATATTTTACAAGTAAATCATTCCTAACTAATGCTTATAATCATTATAAAACATATAAGAAATATTATAGAAAAAAAAAAAAACGTACTTCCCAGTATACCGTTCCTAACTAATGCTTAAAATGATGTCAATCAGATAAAAAATGTTACAGAGAAAACCATACTTTACAGTAAATGATAGTAAAAGAGGTAAGGAATGGCATGGATAAAACCATACTTTTACTGTCAATCATTTCCTAACTAATTCTTATAATCATTAAAAAACATATAAGAAAAATTATGGAAAAATCATACTTTGCAGTGTAACATCCCTAACTAATGCTTATAATGATAGTAAAACAGATAAGAAATGTTTTGGAGAAAATCATACTTTGTAATAAACCATCAAACCATCCCTCATTTTTTTTTAAAACTTTATTGAGCAAAGTACATTACAGTTTTGATCATATATTAAATGTAAAACTTAATATAAAATATGACTTGAAACATTTAGTGTCCAGTGGTGTTCATACTTAGTAAGATTAATAATAAATTTGGTAACACCAGCTTGCAATATATTACATTATTTAAATGTATTAGATACTAGTTTAGGGTGATACAAGGTTGTTTTTTTTTGCTCATACTAAAACAGATAAACAATGTTACGGAGAAAAACATACTTTGCAGTAAACCAATCCCAATCAATATGATAAGAACATAAAAAAAATATTATGGAGAACACAATACCAATATCATAGTTGACTGATTGTCCCTCACTTTTAAAAATATTAAAATAAAAATATAAGTAATTTTTTATGCACAAAGATAAATTTTCCATTCAAAAATATTTTGAACTTGATTATAATAAACTAATTTTAAATGTTCAGTAATGTGAAATTTAATTAACAAGTTACATGATTGCTGTTGTGACTATTTAACTGCTTATTTAAAAAATTTATAACAATTGTTAAATTTACAGATATTGAAAAAGATTGAACATAATATTACAGTAATAAAAACCAGGCAGGACATTGTGTTTTCTTCTAATTTCTATAAAACAAAAAGTTTTGATGAAAAGGTGATTGAAGCTTGATTATGACAGATCATCATTGAGTGTTTATTTTTGTTAGTTTTGTCAGTTGACTTCAGTGTATCACCACATTCCACCATTGCTGGAACCATTTAGATACACAAGTGAAGCTACAATTAGATCACCTTGCAGACCTCACTTATGCCACAAATTGAAATAATTAACAATTTTCTTAAATTGAATAATTAATCTTAAATTAATTGCCATTATTACCACACTTTTGCTTTGAATACTCGTATGTTATTTTATAGGAATCAATAGCCATGTCTACCCACAAATTGGTTCGTAGTCTCAGCACCAGGGCTGTCAAAAAAGTTGAGAAGCCTAAACCCATGAAGAACACATTACTAAAATGCCCAGATTCACCCCAGTCCACAACAACCCGTTAGTCTTAAATCTAATGTATTTTGTAAAATTAATTTAAAATTTTTAAAAATATATTTATTAGTTGAAGAAATCATGGCATTAATAAACAGCGTGTCTCAGTCAGTTGTGCAGAAAAATGCAAGTCAAGACAAAGAACTCTTATCGTTAACTACTAGTTTAATGGCTAAGATGAAAATGTATGGCTCCCGGTTGGAAGAATGTTTTGAAGGTAATTAATGCTTTTAATTTTTTTATTTGATTGTTTCTTAATTTTATGAATTTCAGCTCAACTTGACAGAGCATTTATTAATTTTCGAAATGGTGCCAAAGGCGATTCAATCCAAGATCATGCAGTTAAATTGAACTTGCTTCATCTTATCGAACTAAGGGCAATGCAGTGGCAGACCAATGTTGCCATGAACAATTATTACACTAAAGGATCCTCTGTGCATGATGTAATTTTTTTTTTTACTGACAAAATTAGTATCAATATTTGGGATTGAAATGATAATTATTTTAGGCTTCAGATATTATGGATCCTAGTGTGTCATCCACATATTTTCCACAAAATCTCATGCTTGCCCCTGGTGAAGTAATCAAATCATCTGGTAAATTTACAAGTCCTACAAAGTTGCCAGGGAAAAATTACTGTAAGGATGAAATCGTTATAAGAAATGCCGACTCTGGAAAAGGTAAATTGTCTTTATTGAATGGCATACGTTTGGTTCAGTATCTGAAATAAGACTGATTTGTTAACTTGAACGCTTTGAAAAAATTACAAGCTTCTTTGTATTCAAGGAAATTGGGTACTGTTTTGGGTCATTTTATGTAAATATGTGGGTTTTACTAGTGATGGGGATCAAAGGAAGAAGAGTTCACATGATAGAGGAACTGAGTGAAACTGTCATCTCTTTTCAGAGAGGTAAAAATTGTTTTCACTATGTCAACAGCTAATCTGAGCAGATAAAGTGTGACACTAAAACATCGCTTATGAGCTTTTATTAGTAAGGCACCACCGAATTCAAAGGCTGTTTTGGTTCTGGCTGAGTGGTATACATGATGATTCTTAACTCTCACTTTTATTAATTAAATTCTGCAATCAAATGCCAATTTTCAGTTTGAATTTGCTATTAATGCATAGATTAATAAGTGTTATCATGAGCATGCTGCTTGAAGTCATATCCTCAACAAATATATGCACAATTTTATTAAAACCATTTGTAAAAAAAAAAAAAAAATTGACATTGATTAAAAGATAAAATTAACAATTTAGATAAGTTACTATAAAGTACAAAATTTTCTGTTAAAAAGAACACCTCACAATTGCTAAATCCTAAATTTGTTTAAAACCAATTTTATATACTACTTTCTTAGAACATTTAAATTACTATTGACACCTGAATGGTGTTTTACATTACACTGTGAGTAGCATTTCTTTGTTTATTTTATATATTAACTAAACTGTATTTTATCTTTGCGTAATAAAAACATAGGGAAGAAATTACTGTTGGCACATTTGCTTTGTCTAATCCTTGAATTTAATTTGATTCAAGGATGACATAAATCGCTCAATTTGGAATATTCAAAATTTGGTTCAATCTCTTGTATACTGCTACTTATACTTATGCCTTTTGTATACTGTTCTTATTTTGGTTATTTTATTCTGGCCACTATTTTTAGGTATCTCTAAGATATTAAAGAAATTAGAACATTAAAGTATAAACAACAGTAAATGAGCTGAAAGTTTCACAAAAGTAATTGTTAATGTAGTTTTTTCAAATTCACATCCTTTTTCACTTGTTAGTTTTTTGTGATATGTAAATAAATTATAAACACCAACCATGCTAAGATGAAACACTGTATCTCCAAATTTTTCTACTCACTTTTTACCATTGTGTTCTTTATTGAAAAACTTGATAAAATCAACGTAACTCAGTCCAGAGATGTTAAAAAAATTCCATTATTTTCCACTTATTTTACACCACAAACCCATTGCCTGCATAAAACATATTGATTAGTGATTATTTGGAGATCGTGAGATGTGATCTGGTGTGATGTAGGTTTTAGAAAAACATTTTCTTTATCGTGTCAACGTTTCGATCTTTATTGAGATCATCTTCAGGGCCTGGGATTTATAAACATTGTTTAAATTATACAAATGCATGTGAGATGTGAAAAAAGTGAATTTATACAATGCTAGAAATTTTAGGCTCAATCAATCAAAGTATTTGTACTCATTCAAAGTGTTTGTTTTCTTTGTAGATGTGCCTTTATTGGTTGTCATGTTGAGAGTGCCAGTGAGATATTGATGTTTTATGTTTATATATGTTGGATTTTGAAGGGGTGGGGAAGGAAGTTGGGACAGAAAACATTTTTATATGACACATCTATTAAACACAGTTGTACCACAACTTCCTTTCACACTACCCCTCCTCATGCAATATGTAGATGATATATTAACAGCAGTTCAAATTCAAACTACATTAGATACATTTAACAGCTTTCACTCACACCTACAATTTACACATGAAATCAAAATCAACAAAACTACCATTTTTAGATACACTCGTAATAAAACAACCAGATGGCACATTAATCACAGATTTCTATCAAAAGCCAAGAAACACAGATCACTAGCTCAACTTTATGTACTCATTCAACATCATCCTCTTCATAAATATAAACATGGCCTAAGGGCAACTCACGGATTTATTACCCTAAGCCATGAATATTTTCACCACAAGAACGTAAAGATATACAAACGTATTCTATATAACAATCTCTACCCTAAACACATAATCAACAGAATAATCAACAACTACAACTAACACCATCAAATCTATCAAATACAGACAAACCAATATACATATCCATGCCATTCTTTCACAATTCACACACTTTTTTCCAAAATTAAAGATCCCACACCAGTAACAAATAAGTGACGTCGGCTCATTTCACCTCAAAGAAGCCAACTTCTTATATATAAATGTCTTTCTATACTGACTTCCATCCCCACCCCTTCAAAATCCAATGTATATAAACATAAAATAGCAATATCTCACTGGCACTCTCAACACAACACCCAATAATGACACATGTACACTGATAACAAACACTTTGTGTGAGTACAAATACTTTGAGTCTAAAATTTCTAGCATTGTATAAATTCACTTTTTTCACATCCTACATGTATTTGTATAATGTAAACAATGTTTATAAATGCCAGGCTCTGAAGATGATATCAATTAAGATCAAAATGTTGGCACAATAAAGAAAATGTTTTCTAAAACCTATGTCACACGATCTCAAATAGTCATTAACTACTGGACACTAAACACCACAAGTATCAATTAGTGGAGAGATGCATGTATGTATTGTATGAAGGAAATGGAAATTCAGTGGTCTTAATTAAAGTATGTGTTTTATTATGTGTTACATTCTATTGCATTGTAAAAGAAATTATTATAATAAAAAAATATATTTCTATTTGTAAAAACACTTTCTTTGCAAATATGTTCTTTTTCGTAAGTCATTATTACAAATCTTCGCTATTTAAATTTAACTTAAGTACCTTTTTTGATTAAAAAACACATTAAATAAAAAGTGAATCGATAAGTAATTTGCAAAATTATAATAAAAAAACTTTCAGGATTATAAAAAAAGTGACTAGAGTCCTAGGCCAAAAACTTTACAAAATAGGCAAAAAATTGCCATGCAGCACAATAATTTTTTCAGTATTTTTACATAGGCTGTTCCTCATTTCTAATCCACTTTTAAAGATAATTTAAGTTAATTTAAATAAAAGCAAAAATGATTCGGTAAATAACAAAACTTACTTGCATGTTGTGTTCTGTTTGGTTGTAGGGCAGAGTTTAAAACATTTTACCGTAACTGTTCATGGCATTTTATATAAAAAGCAGCATTAAACTGTACATCTACCCTCATATTATATAATTATCTATTCAAATAATATTGTTAATTTTAGCTTGCTAATTTATTTTAAATATGTTGTCAGAATAACCCCACAAAACATATTTTTTAGAGAAAAATAAATTTATATTTTATCCTTTTTAATTTAGTTAATCCAGGTGCAAAAGAGAGACTTGTTCAAATAACAGGACCAGAAGAAGATAAGATTATGTAAATATTGTACTTTTGTTTGTTATTTTTATATACCGTTTATATACATATGTAAAGTTTGTAAAATTTATATTTTATTGAAAAATGTTTAGGTTTGCTAAGCAGTTGATTGAAGAGACTATAAAACGAAATGCTTCTCCCATAAGAGAAGTCGAAAAGGAAGTTGGATCTAATTCAAGTTTGAACAGTAGCATCTCTGAAGATGTCTCAAATATAGGTAAATGTTTTAAGAAAAAAAAATCTTTTAAATTATTTAACGGTACTATTATCACTAATATTTTTATTTTTTTAGGACCTGAGGATTATACATTTTCAATATGCCAAGGTGATAAAAGAGTAATGATTCTAAAAGGTCAAGATCTAGAATTACTTAAGGTGAATATAAATAATTCAAATGAAAAAAGGAATGCTATTTTTAACTAGTTAACATTCTATACTGTATTAAATATATTATACAGTAAGTTTAATTATCGTTGAGATTATGGACCTGGAAATAGAGATGTTAATTAAACAACTTTAAATTTGAATACATATACGTACGAAGAAAACTGGAACTGATTACCATGACAGAAGTTTTTATTTCAATTAATTATAAAAAAAGAGAATAAAATGAGAAGAAGGGGTTTTCGAGAATGACGTTAACATTCTTATGTGTTTCTACACAGATAGTCAACGGTTAGTACAGGTCCTTAGCAGCAATGCTATAATGAAACAACGTATTTTGAGATATTAACTTACGATATACTAAATATATTTTAGAATTAGATTTCATCAGAAGAAACTCAATTGCTTTGACCCTAAGGGTGTTAATGTGTAAACTATGTAGGTTCTATCATGAATAGTAACCATCTTTCTTATCTAATTTTAGTTCTCTTAAAGCCAGGCACAACTCTTTTTGTCATGTTTTTTCAATGTCATGGTCCATATTGTGGTGATCAGGTCAGGAGTTTGGAATGTCCGTGATTGTTTCCCTCCTGGACTTGGTATCCGAGACATCCACTTTTCCCTGATACTTATTATTATTTCTGTTGATAATAAAATTAGGGGTAAAATGATTATTCATTTTTAATATGAAGAATCGGTATTATTGTGATCTGAGATACGGTATCCTCCCAACAGTTGCTTTTTTGGATAACAAACTTCAATCTTAAGCTGATCAACAAATAGGGTAGACAGACGATCACGATTACCAATTTTAAACTTCAAGCCCGATGCATACATGCAATTTTTCCCGTCCAGTTCCACAGTTGCAGTGCGGTGCCGTAACACAGGGTGAGCAAAATGCATACTGGGGGTGTTTGTTCAGTTGCTAGGACCAGCAAAACCTGACAAGTGTGCATTGAACTATTATTTAGAACAACAATTTTTTAGAGATTTAAGAAAACAAGATATTTAGTAAATATAATTTTTTTTCACATCTTGCATGTATTTGTATAATTTAAACAATGTTTATAAATCCCAGGCTCTGAAGATGATCTCAATAAAGATCGAAACGCTGGTACGATAAAGAAAATGTTTTTCTAATACCTATGTCACACCAGACTGCATCCCACAGTCTCCAAATAATCATTGACTAACGGTCACTAATCACCACACATAATTTTTTTAAATGAATGGATGCTCTTTATGAATATTTAAGTATGTGATGGGGGCTTCGTGGGTTAAAATGTGAAATGTTATCATTTTTAAAACACTAAAGGCTCATTAGACAGAAAGCGATATGTCACAGCAGAAAGTGATCTATCACATAAATTGTGATAGAATGTGTGAGCGGTCACTCTAACTCCTTACTTCTAGAGAGCATATAGTGCGTTTTCACACAACTATTTTTGTATTGTTATTGATTATGAAAGAACGACTCTTAAGATAATATCGGGTGCTTGTAATAAGAATAGAGAATAATTAAAAGAATACCATTGTTTATTATGTAAATATTTAATTATTATTTGATTAGATATTCTATTTGACCACTGAATTTAATCTAGTCTCATGGGAAAATCATGGCAGAAAATGATAGGTAAAGTACAGACTGGCAGGGTTAATGTAAAATACGTTTTGCTACTAGAACCCCTCGGTCAGATTTTGCTTTCTGTCTGGTTACGCTTTAAATAATTAATTTTAATTAGTTATTTAATAACTCAATTTTTTTCAGAATGCTAAGGTTTTGCTTGAACAATATTTACCAAAAAAGAGTGGAGGCCCACAAAACATACATAAGTATTTAAACTATTTATTTAAAATATTTACAGTTGTTCTAGAACTCAGCTTTTTAATTGTATTTGTTGAAGAGCACAATTGTTTCTCAACGATGATCTGGATCCTGATTTTGTAAATTCAGCAAGTTCTACGCTTATTGATGAAAGTGTTAATGCAATTAACAATGCAGGTGATATAATCTAATTGAAAGTGCAGCAGTGCTCGCACCTAATTAATGTAATCTTAACAAAAAGCTTCATTTTTGTTTTTATTTTTAGTCCTCCAAGAGGCACTGTATGTAAACAGTACGAAGGAAGTATTCCCAAACAATAGTAAGCAGTGTTGATTTTCTTTGTAATATTTCTGACCCCTTCTTAATGTTTTATGTTTTTATATGTGTGACACTGAATTTCTCCTTTCTTTTAAAAAAGAAATCTAACAAGTCAATTTTACCATTGCCCTTGCTAATATTAAAATTTTAATTTTAACTGAATTTCCCCTGTGTACATAGCATTACAAGTGACAGGATAAAATTCATACAGGATATTCTCTTAAGGTATGATACATGTATATGGAAATTTGCTTAGTGGTAGATTTTATAATTAGTTTCATGTCTTCATTATAAAACCTGGTGATTGGGTTGTATGCACAGGTTGTGTTGTGTGTGTGCATGCAAATGTGTATGCGAGCACACACGCACTCATGCCCTTGTGCCTGTTTATGTCTGTGGTAGCCTTTAGTAAATATTGGCTTTGTCTGTTTATTGAATGTGTGTACTTATTTTATAATACACACAGCACCGTTTTCACTGTGGTAAGGTTGCTTGTATTTCATTGGCAAATTATATTTAGATCTTATCATCTCTATATTCTTCCATACTTCTCTCTATGTATTATGTATACTTGTATGGTTTGTATTTGCTGTTGGCTATTTGTTATAATTTAAGAGGGTGCTCAACTGTGACAATAAAGTCAGAAAGCCCTAAAACAATCATTTCAAATAATATTGGGTTCTTAGTTTAAAACAATTAATTTATTAAATGAGCTCAAATCTTGCTTGGTAAGATTTTCATATATCTTTCACAATCTTTAACCAAAATTTAATAAGTTTAATGGACATTTTATTGTATTTTGAGTGTCAATGTTAATGTTTAATGTGGTGGTTCTTCTGGTGGTTTCCTTAAACAATTGCACAGTAGAGAATAATATTGCGATAGAGTAATCATAGTAGTGAGTTTATAAAATAATAAATGCATGTCAAGTTAATAATTTATTGCCCCCTCATGGAATTCCCATTAGGTATATATTGGGGGTTATTACTAACATTCCAAAATTATCTTTGCTTTATATTAGTTGTATTTTTTAAATGCTATTTTGATCATCTGAAGATTAAAACAGCCTAGTGCCTATTAATCATATTTCAAATTAAAAATACTTAAATTAGTAATTTAATTGGGATTTCAAATCATATTTTATCTCTTCTGTCGTTTCAGTCCATGAAAACGAAACGAAAAATGTACAAACATCTTCAGTAAATAGATCACATTCTTTCAAAGGAATGGAATTCAAAGGTAACTCGTTAAATTGTATGATTAATGTCTGTTCATGAAGTTTATTTGAATTAAATATTATTGTTATTTTTGTTAGAATATGATAGTCCGCCAAGAAGGAACGCTAAAGAGAAAACTGAAGAATTACTTAAAAGTGAGTTACATGTATTATTTATTTATAATAGAGCTTTATAATTTATTTTTAATAGAACAAGCTTGTTTTCTTGAAATTAAATTAATTTATGCCTTCATTCAATTGGACGTATGTAAAAATAAATTTATTACATATTTACTTTTGGACATTTTCCACCAAACTGTAACGTAACATACTTTTTGTTTTGCTTTTTCGCTTCAAGCTAATAATTATGAGAAAGGGCCATTAAAGTCAAACACAGGTTGGAGAATAGATCCTTTTAAATCAACTGGTAACGCACTTGTTAATAACAAGAAATGGCTTTCACTAACCAAATTGCATGATTATAGGCAATAATATTCACAAAAATCCTTGCACAGAGCCTGTTAGAGGAAACAAAATTGATTCTTGTATGTATTTAACATATAATCTATTTTTTTTAATAATTAAATAATGTGTAAAATGATTTAAAATGGGTGGAGCCGGTGGGCACAATGGTTAAAGTGTTGATAAGGCACATACTTATAAATGTATTTATTTACCTTTTCAGGAAGACCTGTATTTTTTATAATTCAGGTATTTATTAAAATAATTGCTTAATGTTCAAATAAAAATGCTTCTCGAAAACAAAACATTAATTTAATTTTTTTTAATAGGGTGTGTCATCACCTCTTGCTCTTATTAAACACTCCAATCTTTTCAGCATGCTCATAAATTAAGCCTTAACCATGTCTTGAGGAATTTCATCCCAAATCTCATCTAACATAACTTTCAGCTCAGCTAAGGTTGTAGGATGGTTAGTTCTTAGTTTTATCCAATGTCTGAGCTATTCCCAATAGTGCTCATTGGGGTTCCAATCAGGCTAATGGCTGGCCATCTTAGTGTGAATATTGACATCATGAAGGTACTGCAAAATTATGTGATCTTGCATTGTCCCGGAAAACAAGAATTTCTCATCAATAAAAGGAGCACTTGGCACTACATATTTCTCAAAAATGTTTGTCACTTATATTTCTGCATTAAGTAATAAACATATTAAAAATGTAACACCATTTTTGCCTCCAAAGAAATTCTGCCTCACACTATAACTGAACCACCAACGAACAGCACTCTTCCAACAATGTTGCATTGGTTGTAGCTCTCTCCAACTGCTCAAAAAACTCGAAGATGTCTGTCTGATGAATGGAGAGAAAACTGGCACTTATCTGAAAACATTCCTCCATTCTTTTAAGCCATGTCACCAATAGCTCTGTTAAGCGTTGGAGTAGACTCATTTCTGCAAATCTCCTTGACTCAGAGACTTTTCAGAAGCCAAGTTGGAAAGTGATTTATCATTGTGCAACCTGATAAATCTGACATATCTCATTGATATCCCAATCCTGGTATATGGCCAGACAGACCACCATTTTATGCAAACCTAAAACTTGCGCATAATGCGGCTGACTTTTTTAAACCTCAGTGGGTGCAATGGTACGCACAAGCTACTTGCTTGCTGGTTATGTGGTTATGGACATTTTCATAATCATTTTGTTTCGTTTAACACTATAGTGATCAAAGGCGTTCTTAAAGAATTAAATGCCCTTGTTGATGATTTACATAAGAATTTCAATGTGCACCTTTTTTTTTTTGGAGCAGTATATTATCAATGCATTAGAACGACTATTTTAATTTCATCTAAACAAATTAAATAATTATTTTATGGATTAAGATTGTGTTGATGATCGTACCGTCTTATTTTTGTTAATAGATGTTGAAAATTCTTCCCAAAAATCTAAAGACTCACCAGAAAAAGAAGTTTCTTTAGGTGAGTAGAAGAAAAGTGATACTTTTATTAAATTATTAGCTGGGATATTTAAAGATCAACCTTAATATTTAAGGTTTTGAGTTAAAAAAAAAAAAATAATAATAATAAGAGGCTAATGTTACATACTGTTACTATTTATTTTGTATGTACTTTTCATAGAGTGATAACATGAATTTTACAAAACCGTTTATAAATCCAATTAAATTATAAGAATATTCATTGCACGCTTGCTTTCACATATGTTTGTAATAATATTACATATATGGCTTTGGTCTTTTATCATTTAAACGGATTTTTTATTTATGCTTGTATATTAATAGGATATGAGGGAAATGACAAAGAAGTATCTCCTAAAGAAAAAGAAGTGCCATTGAAACCAAAAGGTCAGTTTTACAAAAGCAGACATGAATTATATCTTATTTTATTGGCATGCTTTTCATTTGTTGTTAGTTTGAAAAAAAAAAAACTAGTACGTCTTTGATTTGCCACTAATAAATAATTACTTAAATACCTCTTGTATATAAACTATTGGGTTTCTGTTTTTATTTATGAAAAAAGTTAAATATTAATGTGTGGTGTTTAGTGACCGTTAGTTCATGATTATTTGGAGATCGTGAGATGCAGTCTGGTGTGATGTAGGTTTTGGAAAAATATTTTCTTTATCATGCCAATGTTTCGATCTTTATTGAGATCATCTTCAGGGCCAGGGATTTATAAACATTGTTTAAATTATGCAAATACAAGTAGATGTGAAAAAATGAATTTATACAAGCTAGATATTTTAGATTCAATCATAGTATTTGTACCCTGTATAAATCCCAGGCTCGAGATGATCTCAATAAAGATCGAAACGTTGGCATGATAAAGAAAATGTTTTTCTAAAACCTATGTCACACCAGACTGCATCTCACGTTCTTCAAATAATCGTTAAATGTTAAGAAGTTTTTATAAAACTGAACACTTTCATTAACAGATACATTGTTTTGTTTTTAAATTTTCAGCTCCTTGCATAGAGTATACGAAGCATTTTTTAATGGACTGTTCCTCGTCCAAGGCATCATTAAAATATCCAGCAGATTGGGAAAAAATTTGCGCCCAATTTCCAAATATAACGAAGGAGGTATTTAAGCCTGTCTATAATGGCCATAAGCCATACGTTCTTCTTAAATAGGAAGACGTGTGAAATGCAAATTAATCCACCAATAACTTGCTTTGTATGTCTTTTATTAATATAATTAATAATTAATCTATTCCATCTTACCAAATTTATGGATGCATTTACTATCCTTCGTGTTTTCTTATGCCTAATAAATAACCCAAGAATTCACTTGTGTTTTGTTAAATAATGTTAATTTATAATATAATTGTAAATATAACAGGTTGATTTTTGTTTGTTAAAGTTTATTGACAATGTTGTTAATACCCCAGTTTATAAAATAATAAGTAAGTAATAATATTACATTTCAGAATCCAGTTTATTTTGATGCTGCTGCTTATACTAAAAGAAGGAATGATTACATTGAACAATGCCATGAATTGGCATCAAATTGCACTTTACTTGAGACTGAAAATTAAAAATTGGGTGGTAGAGAATCTAATCTTCATATATTAAATTTTTATTTTTAGATATGTTTTAAAATGTTAACATTTTGTTCTTATGAACTTTTTTCAACATTTTAAGACATTACTACCCACAAGACATAACTAATATTAGGCAATAATTTTTTTTTCATTGTTTATTATGGTTATTATTATTTTACTACTATAATCATTAAATTGTGATATTACTTAAAAGAAAGTATTGACCAAACCAAATATTAGAACCATTAATATTCAGATGACATGACAACCTGCATTTTGATTGTTTATAAAAAAGAGAGAATTATCAATCCTAAGTTTTTCCTATTTGTACTATTAAAAAGAAAGTTTGTAAAAGCTATGTAAATAAAGTTTATTTATAACCATGAAATCTTTTTTGTCCCAAGTTTCAGTTACAATATTTTATGGTATTGCCTTTGGGTGTAAAAACTATCAGAAAAAAGTATAAAGTAGTGTGGAGGATACATATTCATCACTGAGGATACATAATATATTTATATTCCAATTAATTTATTCTTTTTATCTAAAATTTTTCATATCAACCAAAAACCTTAGATGAAAATAATAATTAATTAGAATAATTAGTATGGTCATAATTGACCTACTAATTCTACTTGACTAAGCAAATATGGATATATTTATATGTTGGTTTCAATATTTATATTTAATGAAAATTAAAATTAGGATTTTATTATAAAATAAGATTGCATTTCTTCTACTTTTGTTAAAGTGGGTTTAGTTTTGTTTTTGCATTACTTTGGTTATGTGTTATTTATCAAAATTCTAATATTTGTTTTATTTTTTCTATTATTTATACGAGATGTATATTTGTATTTTATAGACATTTGTCTGTCTATGTGAATGTAAATAAATAAATAAACTGTTGAAATTTGCCTATATTTTTTGATGTGTGGTGGTTGATTTACTTTTTTTTTCCCAGTGTAAAATAAATCATAATTGAAGTTGATGCTGGGTGTTGGTCTGCAAGTTGGTGCACTTGTGTTCAACTGGCACTGGGTTATTCAAACTAATTAAGGTTTTTAGCTGAGTTAAAAAAGTCAGTGTCACAAGTGGGATTTGAACCCTGGCTAGATACATTGCAACTCTACCACTTGAGCTATCGTGACTTCGATCCACTCGGACATCTGTAATCTATTTGATTCTCAGCGACAAATGAAATGGCCACGGAGAGCTTTAGTGAACATATACTTCATTTTATCTTATTAAATTCACTAGTTTTCGTGGTCCGCTTGTCCAATTAATATCTTTCAACCTTTTTTATCTCAACTAAAAGCCTTAATTAATTGAAAGATATTAATTGGTCAAGCAGACCACGAAACTAGTGAATTTAATAAGTTTAAAATGAAGTATACCTTCACTAAAGCTCTCCATGGCCATTTCATTTGTCGCCGAGAATCAAATAGATTACACGACGCGTAATCGAAGTTATTCAAACTATTCTCACTGAAGATGGTACAATGTCAAAACATGTTTGAGTAATTCAACAAACCCTCTAGGCTAGTAAAGACGGATCCAGGCCAGGATTCACATATGGCTAAATTAATTTATGGGTTTATTAGTAAAATAAGAAAATTAACTAACAATGTTAACACTGTTAGTAAAAGTTATTTATTAATAATTAGATAACTTTGTGAGGATGCCAAAGGAAATATCAATAAATAAAAGTTTAACTGTATTAAGTCTAACAGTTTTTTTTTTAATTTTTATTTTTACATGGTTCCATTTTTATGATTGTGTTCTGAATATCAGAACCATAAAAGTACTTTTGCTAGATCTTTTGTTTGTTTGTTTAGTACAAAAACCAATATGGCAGCATTAAGACATTATAGTACAAATTGAATTTGAATAAGAATGATGTTTTGGAACTATTATTATTATGTACAATTTCTAATCTATCAGAAGTTCAAAATGTACAATTCCTATTCTCTCTTTTCTGTCATGAATCAGATTTTTGGCCCATGCTCTACACTCAATGTTTATTATAACTCCAGCTGAAAAAAAGAACATAATAAATAAATTATATAGAAATTATTGAATTTACTTGAATTGTATGTAGCAAATTACTTTTGGGCCTTTTAAAATGAACTGCCATCAATGGGCTGAGATACCCTTCTGTATTCATGTACGGATAAAAGTATCCAGGAAACCCTTGCCTAGGAATATAATTCACTTCTCCCATATTTTCTCTATCAATCGGGGATTCACCTTCACAACTTACCCATACAGTCTTAACCTAAAATTTCAAGACGTTAAGTTAAAACAAAAAAATGTCAACAGTTACTAATAGATAAATATTGCTGTTTTAATAAATAAAGAAGTCACATAAATGGCTTCTCTTATTTAAACTGAACGTTTTGTGTAATTACGGATTTTTTGTTTCATTTCTGTCATGTTAATTTACAGTTAGTTAGCAAATTATAGTGTTTGTTGATTGGAGTTAAATGGGATGTGCTGATTTAGTCACAATTACTTTTCTATGAAAAATGGACATTCAAGCATGTTAAGATGTTACATATGTATATTTTCTTTGTAAGAAATAAATAATTTGTTAAATTATTCGCATTTACAAACTTTATGTCATAGCTTGGGTTAGCCAAAATATTAAATTCATTTTTGGTGGGCTTTACAAAATGAAACCTATTAATTATAAATTAACATTGTAGTCTAAATATTTGATTTTAAATATTGACATATGTTTTAAAGCTAAGTATCTTAATTTTATCAAAATTAATAAAGGTTTACATCATTTTATCTTACACAAACTTTTTTTTGTAAACATAAAGCAATGTATTATAATTGTATATTTATTATTATAATTCATTTACCAATTCAGGATTATTATACTTTAGATGAACAATATGATTTTTTAATTCTTCAGGCATATTATCAGGGAAATCCTCAGTTTCATTATAATAATCAGGCTGCCAGCCATAAATCTGAAAATAGAAACAATGGTAGGAAAATGGTCATCAAAATTGAAGGTCAGGTAGATATTTAAATTTGAATAGTTTTTACCTTGTTTAGTTTAATGAAGACACAAGGACTTGACTGATGGTAATTGAAACTGTTTTCTGCTGTGCAGGGGAACCAATTCTTGACATCAACATCGCAAACTTGTCCTTTCCCAGGAGGTCGATCGTAATCGCAATTGTATATATTCTGACCTCTTCCAGGTGTCAACCCTGGTTTTCTATAAACTGTGAAAATAAATTAATTTAAAAATTACCGTGAAGACTTTAACACTGAGCACCTTCAAGATATTCTTCTAAGCTTTTTGTCCAGAGTTCATAGGACTGTCGGCTTTTTCCTTGATACCAAATTAAAGTACTTTTTGTGTCACTATCATTTGGCATTGGACGGAATCCAAGACCTGTCAAAGTTTTGGTTTTTGATTGGTTTTATAGTGTCAAGCTGCAAAAAAATTACTGACCTGGATCTTGGCCAATTAAAGATTCAGTTAATTGCCATCTTGGCACTCTTGGATCTAGAGTGTGGTAAAATATCCATAACATAATACCAAAAAGAGACGCAAGAACAAGATAAAATGTTAAATAATATGTTCCAATTTTGGCTGAAACCGCCTAAGAATTAATTTTGCATGTTTTCCACAGTTAAAAATATAAATCTCATTTCTTACCCCAACTTGGTCCAGTCCTTCCAAATATCTGGTTTGTCTCAGGATTGTAAAGAAATAATTTAAAAGAAACCCAGGCATCGATTTGAGGGGGTGGAATATAAAAACCACTTTCTTCTTTCTTCTTTTCAGCCATAATTTTGTCTATAGATTCTGTATGAATGATAACGCACTAAAACTTGAGTGTTATAGACTAATTAAAATCAGCGGAGACAAATTCGAAATGGTCAGGAAAACCACCTTACGGCGGTTTAGCAGTGGTCAAAAGTAGTTCCTCCTGTGACCAAAGCTTGATGAGACTGGCAGAGTATTGCAGAGGTTTGAGCTGTGACACAGGATATTAGCAGTTAGCCCATTGAGCCCTTATTGCCATTCAACATGACACACACTATACTCCTCACAAACATTGAGCTTGACCCTAATCATTTGTGCCAATTCCATAGAAAAGGTAATTGCTTGAATTTGTCAAACTTTCTTTTTAGAATAAAATAATTAACTTTATGAACGTTCTAGCTTCAAAGTTGCGATATTATATGCTTATCCTTCTTGAAAATTGAATTTCGGACATGTACATTTGGTTGTATGTTCAAAAATCATTAAAAAATAAAAAGCAATGATTTATTTATTCAACTTTTTATAAACGTTGTACTTATCTCAATAATGCTAAATAATGTGTCACAAACATTTACTTTGTTTGTACTCGTGTATTAAATATATAAATTATTTAAAAGTATAGAAGTACATTAAATTGTGGCTTACATATCTAGTTTGCATTTTACATTAATTCATTTTCTTGTATTTACTGCACTAATGAAACTTCTATGAAGAAATTTGTACTATTTATTGTCATTTATACTGGTTTGTCACATCACTTTTATATAATGATATATCTTATTTAATATCACCATTGTAATTTTATATAACAAATTACGTATGTTGAGATCGACCTACAATTAATAATTAAGTTAAAGAGGATCAGAAGGAGTCATATTTAGGGATAAAAATTTGGGATATGTCCAATTCAAAAGAAAAGAAAACACTAAGTTCCTATGTTCAGCTTCCAAGGAATAGACACCCTTCAGAACATTGAAACTAACATTAATAATATACTAGATTAAAGTTCTTTTTTCTTCAACAATAGAATGGACGGGTGGTTCATCTTGCCCATGAAATCATGAATTTCTGTAAGCAAATGTTCAAATTTGTCAACTTTGTAAATTATTAACAATAGTTTTAAAGCCCTGAAGAAAAGGAGAAATTCTTTGAAAGCGTGAAGGAGGAACTGAGTGCTTTATTTTATTGCAAATTGGCCTTATCTCTGAGTTTAATATAAAATTATATTGAGTTATACATTTACTTTATATAATAATAAATACATGCTTATAAATAATATAAATTGGCGAGTTTAGTGAAAATTTCACAAGTTTTGTAAATAATAAATACTTGTTAAGTAACCAAAAATTTAGATCACCTTAAGTTTTTACCAGCTTAAGGTTGTACAATAAAAAGTATGAAAGAATGTAATATAAAAATATTAAATGTTTCACTTTTATAACCTTATAATTGATGTAATAAAAAAATCACAATGACATTTTGTCTTTAAGCTTTTGGAATTTATTAGTTTAAACTAAATAAAACATTGTTAGGGGTGAAATGAAAGAATATTGCTTGGTTTTAAAAAAGAATTGCATCATGAATTCAAATTTTTATACACTTTTTTTTACTTTTGTAATCATTAATTAATTAAATTGGATGTGATTTTAGTTTAGTTGTTGTAAATATCATTTTTAATTTAAATGTTAGTATGCCATACGTACCGATTATCCAGCCACCATTACCATTATCTGTTTGATGTAATTACTGGCACAAATAATTGATATGAAATCAATCTCTTATTTTTTGTTAATTAATTATTGCTATTATAAGATAAAATCGAAATGGAACGATGAACTCAATTCATTTTTTTCAAGCATGCGCTCTTTGTCTTACAATATAATTGTCCAATTCTCATTTAAATTGTCTCATGAATATTTGACACGTGAATAGTTGAACAAATGTAGTGTAAAAGACAATGGCTATCAAGAAAAGGAAGTCTTAGTAATAGAGGCAAACTGTTATTGTCATAATTTAGACGCCTCTGCTAAACAGTTTATAGGCTGGACATGTAATCAACATTGAGGAAACCCTTGAGACCTTGAATGGGCATCCGCAAAGCAATTGTGTCCAATCCCAGTTTTCAAACAGGATGCTATGTCTGAATAGATAGAGTCAAAATAAACTCTTCACTTTTTCAAAATTGTGTACCCCTGAAACATTATAAATGGCCTTATAAGACATAATTCTAATGTAAGATGAGATTTATCCAATTAAAATGTTCCGTCATAATAGATTTACAAATTAAAATAATTTCCTGTTTTTAAGGACATGAACTTAAACAACAGATGGTTTGTATTCCAAGTTTTATAATATAGCACTAGAACCAACGTATTGAATTTGTTTTCATTTATTATCAAATTTCCTTCAAAGTTTGGTCAATAATTATGGTGAATGTTAAATTCCAGTTTTTGCTTGTCCTTCCCATGAGCCCATCTCACTCACGTTCCTTTCAATTTAATGCTATTGGTGTATATGTCTATGGGTTCTGAATACATATTTGATTTTTTACACATGTACTTTCTTCCGTGCATATCTGGCAATATACCTGATTGTATGCTTTAATTGACAGTAAGAGTTTTCTTTAATTGCTACTCTTTTTAAGAAGTATGGTATGGTTTGTGTGAACTCAAGATCTAGCTTGCCTATCTAGTCTGTCCATAGGTAAATATTACATAATTTCTTATCAGGATTTTAATTCTTGATTAGTCTTTGTGTTTGTGATCTATTATAATCTACCTATAATAGAAGGGACATTTGACATACTAGTAGTCCATGGTACATGTTCAAATGTCTATAATTGACTGGGTATTTTTTGTACAATAGTTTGGACAACCAAAATGAAGCACATCATCAATAGGTGAGCACTGATTCACCACCGTGGTGTACAGCAGTAGCAGCTTTTTAGAGTAGAAATACAAAATTCAAGCATACAAGCCTTTTAATAGAAAATTGATATAACATATGCCACAGTGCCCGAGTGGGTAGGGCGTCTGACTCGTATTTGCCATGCTAGCAGACCTGGGTTTGAATCCTGGCCCATGGATTTTTAATTGAGAATAGTATGAAAGAAATATCGTAAAGTGGTTTGACCACCAGTCTGTGACACTCAAAGGGTAGTTGTACGTTCAAAAAAAGAAAGATTAAAAGGTAGGGTCAGGAGTTTTAGTCCCGAAACCAAATGGAGCCAATGTGAAAGTCCACAGTACCTTTCAAGCTGAAATCCACGAAATTGAGAGATGCACGCAATTCACTTTAAATGAAGGACATAGCTATCATGACATCAGAGAATCAGAACATTAAACTCAAACATTATTAGTTTAGGAATAGTGCTGAATTGCAAAGCGAGATTAAAAATATTAAGATGCAAAACAAACTTTGAGAAACTTAATAATTAATGTATAAATTTTTGTAGCTGACTAAAGTTCTGAAATTACTGATATTAATTTTATTTTCATAAGTATATTTAAGTACCCTGTTATAAAAAAAAATTGAAGCATTAAGTTGTACTTATTTTCTGTAAATCATTCAGTTTAACTTTGTGTGATATAAGTTTGAGGATTGGTGAAATAATTTATATTTAAATACATGAAGACAAACATTTTAAAAATAATTGTTTTAAATTTGAAACTTTAAATTCCTAGTATAATAACTTAGTGTTGTATCTTCTTGGTTTAGTTAAAATTCTTTTTATTAGACATTTTTAATGCCTTTTAGGGCCTCTAATATATGCTTACTAGTTCTTCTCCACACCGTAATCCCATAACATAATATGGATTGTGGTAATGTTAAATAAAGTTATTTTAGAATAGATAAAGGTAAAATGCTTCTAAGAGTTAAAAAAAAAGAAAAAAAAAAAGGTTTTTGGTTCTCTTTATCTATGTTTAATAAGTGACCATGTTTCACCTATCAACTTGTTCCCATTTTATTTACTCTGTCATGTTATGTACTATTTTCTACTATTAATATTATATTTTTTGTTATGTAGTATTTTTATTAATTTCTTCATATTAATTTATTTTGTTTATATACACATATTTTAGTTTGTAAAGCTTCTTGTAAATATGTATACATTTCTTTTTTTAATGTTATGATAGCAATTATTTTGTTGAACCTATCACTTCTTGCAATCCACCAGCAACAATGAATCATTGGCAGACCTCGAGAATCACTCGCCCTGTGTTGGCAGTCCAGAGTCAGACCTCGGTCTTATCCGTTCAGCCACTGGATTTGGCCTCCAGGGGTTTTAAACAGCTAGTCATTTCAGCACCCAGTGCAATCAGTTCCTAAATCCAAACCCATTCACACATTATTTCTTATTTACATATACCATTCACTCAGGGTGGAGTTCTCTATAAGAACTCCCTTTATACTTTTTAAGTAACTAACTTAATGACGGTTGATGGAGTACTCAATATTCATACATACCAATTAGTACATTCTCTCTCACACATAACTATAAGTACCATATGCAATAAAAAGCCCTGTTTTAACTAAAAATCGGAACAATGGACGCACTGCTGTGCTGAAGCACAATTCTTATACAAGGTGGCGTTCCTATATGCTCTCTATAGAGACCCAAGGATTGACACAGTGAGAGTCATTGAGCAACCTCTCTCACATGCTGAACACATACATCAGCTTTGGCGCAAAAGTAAGTGTCCGTGTGTCAATCTCACATGACCTATACCTAATCGGGTGAGGATGACCCTATGAATCAGATCCTCCAAGGGCCACTGATCAACGATGCTTGATAAGCATGATGATAAGTGAGAGCTTCTATAGCAACTTAGCCAACTGACACAGCTACTTTCTATAAATCATGTTTTTTAATACATTTTTTGCATTTAAAATGCCTTAGAGGGCTGGACCACAGTGGTCAGGACTGTGGTTAGCATTTGTTTTGTATTGTGTTTGTTGTGTTATACATGTAAAAGTTGTTTTTTTTGCCTAACCTTTCGGCATTAGCTATATACCTATTTTCCCAAGAGACAGACGGAGTGCTGCAGCCGCACCCGCACAGCCGCCCAGGGAGATATGCATGAGTGACAATGACTTTTTTATCTCAACCATGTAAAGGGTTAAATGCCAGTAATTATAATAAAACAATTATTATAAAATAATAATTAATAAAAAAATAAAGCAAAATATTTGTTGTTCACATGGCAGAAAGTTGATTTAGAACAATTCTCTCCCTACTTAAGAAAACGTCTAAATAAATATAAACATGAATTGTAGTAAAAACATGGACACACAATAGTCTTCTGAGATGAAATACTACAATAAAAATCGAAAAAGTTTAAATTCCAAATGTAAATAAGCACACTCGACAAAATTAAAAAGTGAGTGAAATATATTTTTATTTGTTCATTTTTAGTGAAAACCTTTATTTAGCTATTTTTGTTATTTTTATTCAAAATTGTTCTAAGCAACTTTTTAAAAATTTTTTAGTTCAAAATTGAATCAATAAGAGAAAAATCAATGAATTTAGAAACAATGTCAAAACCTCACGTTTCATTATTCTGAGACTGTTACCCTGATTGAACGGCAGGCTGGAGGCCAACGTCGAAATTTATTACTTTTAAAAACATAAATCGTTGATAACACTAACAAAAAATATGGTATATTATTTTCAGAGTACAGGTAATTCTTTTTCAATCCAAGGAAAATGGATTTTAAATAAAAACCTTAATATTAAATTAAGAAATGTCTTGATGGTCAACATGTTTTTCTACAGTCGTTTCACCACCTGTCACCTTATTTATGGGATTTGACAAATACGAAAGTAAGTACAGCTTTATCCATTTTTATCATTTCAAATTTATCTTAAACGTGAATGGTTTTAATTATTTTCACCACAGATGAAGAACTACTTAAATGGGGCTGGCCAGAAGATGTTTGGTTTCATGTGGATAAAGTGTCATCGGCTCATGTTTACCTAAGGCTTCGAGAGGTATGTAATTTTTGTTGCAATATGAAAAAAATATGTTGTAAAAAACTCTAAGCATTGGTGGTTGTAAGTGGTTTGGTATCTACAACCGAATGCACTTCAGGGATGATTTTTTTTCTCTTTCTGAAGCGTGTAGAAAAATGTCTGGCGAAATGTAAAGATAGCATGTCTATTAATAACATGGAGACAAGGTAAGGTGCTTTTTTCATTATGTAGGATTTGGCTCTATATAGGGAGTGAATAATCATATAGTTACATATAAAAATTGTTATTGACCAAGGCAGCAATTTGTGGATTCAATTTTCTAATTTTTAGACAAATAACATCTATTGCAACAGTTGTGTGTTCTGTTACTGTGTAACTATTTACTAAATAGTATTTAGAAGTGTGAATGTATGATGTGAGAGGATTAATGAAGTACATAATTCAAAAGTAAGTAGTTGTTATCTAGCTAGCTAAGAGGGAAAATTTTAAAGGTTGTAGGTTGAGATGGAGAGTTGGTGTTACCCACCAGGGCACAAGAACCCCATCTTCCAAACCAATCCAGAGTGGTATACCGCCCTGGAAAAAAATTAAAAATTGCACGGTTCTTCCAAAGCCACAGCACATCATTTTGGAATCGAACACACAGTTCAGTAGTACTCGATATTCCTATGACATTGGTATCCCATCACAATCCAGTACAAATATCGAAGTCTGGTCACATTCACTCTGCCAGAGTAGTCAATATTCCTCACTTTTATTCTGTAGATATCGCTCATTCATCCCAAAATACTTCTTATTTCTCGGGGTGGACTCTTGTAAAAAGTAAAATTGAACTCAGTCTTACAATACTACTATGTAGGATAAAATGTATTGTAATTAATGTTTTGTATTTCCATTTAGTTGAAATGGTCAGGCTAGTCAGTGAAAACATTTTCCTCCTCGTGGTTTATTTTAAACTCAAATGTGATCCTAGGACCTTCCTCGTGAACACAACTCACAACAAAGTGTCAATCCAAGAAATATTAATATTTTTATTAGACGGTTAGTCAATAATTTCCAGACTGAATAACCATTTTTTTTTTTTTTTCAATTAAAAAGATTATAAGATATCTTCTTTTAATCTAATTATATATTATTGTGTAGTTGTTTTGTATAAATAAAAAAATTGTTTAAATAAAAAACTCTGCGTTAGTATATTGACTTATGTTGTAGGGTCAAACTATTGATGATATTCCATCGGCAGTATTGGATGATGCTGCACAGCTTGTTAAGGCCAATAGCATCACAGGGAATAAAATGAACGATGTTGATGTTATTTACACAATGTGGTCAAACCTCAAAAAAACACCAGCCATGGAGCCAGGCCAGGTTGCTTACCACAAGGAAAAAGAAGTCAGTGTCTATTTCATTGCCATTATTTCTCTATAGGAAAATTATTAAATAATTTTATGTTAAAGGTTAGAAAAATTCGTGTAGCCAAACGTTTAAATGAAGTTGTTAAACGCCTTAACAAAACCAAGCGAGAGGAACACCCTAATTTCAGAGCAGAAAGAGAGGCAAGAGACTCGAAAGAAAGGGAGGACAACAAAAGAATACAAAGAGAACTGAGAGAGAAACAGAAAGAAGAAGAAAGGAGAAAGCAAGAAGAGGCTGAATTATGGTATATATTTGCAATATGATCCTGATCTCTGATGCTACTTATGTTCTAACAATTGCCAGGAGTTACACGAGACTAATGAAACCAGAAAATATGACATCTAACAAGGATGGAAATGATTCGGATGAGTTTATGTAGCTGTTGAAGCCAGGAGTGAAAACAAGGCAAAACATTAAGCAGTCAGCTATTTGAGTTTGTTGTTTATTGTCAATTTTCGCTCTTAAACTATGACATCCTGTTATGGAATTCACCAAAAATAACATGTATATATATAAGTATAATCTTTTTTTACTATTCTATTTATTTCTATTTGTGATGCCCCATAGTTCTTCAAAATTCTGATATTTTTAAAAGATGTTTATAAATATATTTTTATCCAGACTTTGAAAGGGGCGAGTAAGGAAAGATTAAGTTTATTTATTACATTTCCATTGTGCCTTCCAAATAATTAATTAATGCCCTTCACTATATTGAACAACTTTGTTAATATATTGCCACATCATTATGCTCAGTATTGGCTTGATATTTCTTTAATGAAAAAGATTTAGATGTTTGAAATTGTGATATTTCATTATTGGATAAGAAAATTTCCAACTGTTGAAACCACACATCTGGTCCACAAATTTCTAGAGAAGATTCACTCAAAAATTTGACTGGCTTGCGAAGGTGGTTTGAAGAAGAAGAAAAAAAAAAGCTCAATAGATACAGTGGTTGCCACTTAATTCATCGCCGGCTAGTCCTTTTCGGCAGATAATTCAGTTGCAGGGCAGAACCGAATTGGCTTTTCGTTTTTTTTTTTTACCAGATAATTCATTGTTGCCTTTAAGTTAATCCAGTGCGAGAAAAATAGAAATAAGCAGTTTTCCCTTTATTTACATAATTATTCAGAAATCGTGAGATGTTGTCTGGTGTGATGTAGGTTTCAGAAAAACATTTTCTTTATCGTGTCAACGTTTCGATCTTTATTGAGATCATCTCAGGGTTCAAAGTGTTTGACTTCTGTGTAATTGTGCCATACTTGTGTGTCGTGTTGAGAGGGCTCTCTCACACCAGACTGCATCTCACGATTTCTGAATAATTATCGATTAACGGTCACTAATCACCACACATTTATTTACATACTTCAGTAAATTACTTCATGCTGAATACAAAACATTATTTAGTGTACATACAGATAAATACAATTATTGGTTCTTGTGTCACATTAAGTTAAGCCATGAGATGGTCCCATGCTGGCCAGTTATCCCCTGGAGTTATGACATGTGGCTCAAATGGAGATCTCTGTTTCTTGAATAACGGACAGTTTTTAAGGATGTGATCCCATGTTTGTTCAGCTAGTTTTTTACATCGACATCAAGGAGTGTCTATAATGAGAGGTAAGCTTGGTTTTCCCATGGCCTGTCAGTACTTGAGTGCTTTGTAATTTAGCTTGAACTCACATTTCATACGATCAGCTACCGTCTGAAAGAACATTTTGATGTATTTTCCTTTATAGTTGCTGCCGCCCAAACGTTTTCCCAGTTTCAAGTTATACTCTTCTTGTCTTAGCCTGTAGTAACTAAAAGGTACTTGGTGGAAGATTGTTTTTATGAACTATTTGCTGCTTCTTTAGCTAATGCAGTTTCGGTTATCTTCTGACCAGGCCCAGGCTTTCAAGATGGCCAGTAGTTCAGCCTGGTTGTGTTGCTTCCACAAAACCGTGCACACCGTCTTATTTTTGTATATTCCCAGCCCCCTTCCATTCATTTCCAAACACAATTCAGTTTACTTTTCATAGTTTTCTATTATCAGATAGTTTGTGTTCATCTTTCCGGTTCCGAAGTTTCAAAACTCTACTACACACTTTATTTTCCCGGCTGTAGAAGAGCGAGCAGTTTTCCGTGTTGTGATGACCTGCTGTAAAAGAAAGGTTGGTAACTCATAAGAAAGAAACGTTGGCACAATATGACAAACAGCCTTCTGTTCCAGCTGTGCCTTGAAACTGATTTAATTATAGTACTACTACGTAACTTGATCCCCGTGACAAAATAACATATGTTAAAAAATAGTTTACAAACCTTCAATTTCTCAAGTTTTGCTTATGTTGAATTTTATCGTTGCCCGACTGCAATGGACTAAGCAGCAATCACTGTATTTGCAAAAAGAGCAAGGTTCAAGGCAAGCATATGTAGTGTAAGCAGTTTACTGAAAGAAGTGCACTGTGTGGGGTTTTGGAAAGATAAAAATAACCATTGATGATGTAATCTTTTTAAGGGTTTTTACACTTTACAATGGCGTAATATTGAGAATACGTAAATTTTATTCTGTTTTTAAAATGATATTAACACTTTCCAAAGCATCAATCACCCATTTTGGTACTTCCCTATCCTGAAACATTCGTGACATGAACTCTTGTACAAATTCAGGAAATTTGCCTTCTTTAAGCTTTTCTCTAATTGTTTTCATCAATTTGATCTGTAATAGAATCACAGTTTATATGGGTACATGCTTATTAATTGTAATTTTATATAAAGATATTTTCTGATGTTTTACCTGATAATAAACATTGTGTACGGATAGAAGGTGACACGAAACTGTTTCGACATTAACAATTGAGTGAATGTATGCTCTAGAGTAAGTTTTACATGTTGTGCATTCACAGTCTTCTTGGATCGGACGAAAATCTTTGGAATATTTTCTATTCTTTAGATTTATTTGTCCTGTTTCAACGAGTCCACAACCAAACCGCTGCGAAATTTAAAAAATTAATAAATAATACAAATAATAAAATACTATTATATAATATGGAAAAGACAAACAGCTGTTCTTGTTGGATAAACACAGTCAAACATGTCCATTCCTAGTGCAACACAAACTACTAAATCAACTGCAAATCCAACGCCCATACAATATCTCGGCTTTTCTTGTGGGAGATGTTTCGAACAGAAATGGACAACCTTCCAAAAGTCGTCTTTTTCTTCTCCCCCGCTGGAAATTAATACATGTCATACTTTCATAACAATTCGATGGATAAAAGCCTACCTTATACCACCGACAGCAAATCCGTTTACATCTCTTTGTGTTAACTGTTTTATACTCTCATACCTCAAATCCAAATCAAGACCGCCTACAAATAAATAAAAAATAAAGGTGTTTTTCTTCGATTTCAAAAATAATTAACTTTGTTTACCTTGAACAATTGGAAATATATTCTGGTCTTGAGGTCTTTGGTGAGATTTAAGACATCTGTCCAACCATCGTGTCGTCCTAGTAAAATAAGTCAAACTCAACTTTAGTCTGAACAGATTGCTGAACTTCATTGTTTAGTATGCTACAATAATTTCAAAAATAAAATATGTAGCAATATAAAAAACAAAAAAAATAGCCAATCATACCTATTCATTGCTTCTTCTACTCTGGGACCTGTTACTAGTACGCTCACAACATCATCTAATTGCATCATAATATCAGCTCCGATTGCATTTTGTATTTGTATGGAATGTTCAGGCGTCAGAAGGCAAGAAGAGCCTAAAATGAATGTGATAATTAACCATATTCATCACAATGCAATTAATTAATTGCTGTACCATCATACGGTGATTTGAAATTAACACCTTCTTCATTAATTTCGGCCAAATCCAAGAGAGACACCATTTGAAAACCTCCTGAATCTGTGAGCAAAGCCCTACCCCAACCGATAAATTTATGTAGACCTCCTGCTTTCTTTATAATTTCTGGCCCCTTAGATAATTAAGATTATGAAGAAACTATTTTTTAAATAAAATTATGATATAAATGCTTACTGGTTTTGTTCCTAAATGATAAGTGTTTCCTAACATAATCTGACAGTCCATATTTTCTAACTGATCTGGTAGGAGCCCTTTCAATGTGCCCTATAAAAAAATAAAGCATTTTTTTACACAAAACTATTAAGACAAATTTTGTTTAGCTTCCAAAAATCAGAAAATATTATATTGAAAAGAAGAATGAGAGAGGATAGGCAGATACACTTCACTATACACTTCCTAGAAGTGTTCATAGTTGTCCTAGTCTTCTTGAGTTGTCTGTTAAGTCTTGTATGACGATTCCATTGAGGGATGGTTCATCTTGGATGGAAGTGATATCAAATTTAATTGTATTTAAACAACAATTATTATAGGTGATTACAATATCAAAGAAAATGAAATTGGTCATTTTTTGACATCCTATTATTAAAGATATTTAAGTTTGCTTTATAATGTTTTATGTAAATACAAAATGATTTTTTTAAAGAGGTATTTTTATTTTCACACTAAAACCAAACACTGTTCAAAAATGAATAAGGATATTTGTAATTTATTCGTATTGTATTAATTTTAATTAAATTTACCGATATATTCTTGTTAGTTGGATAAAACAGAATAGAAAATACATACCAAAATCAAACAAATGTTAATCCTAATTTTTAATAACGTTATACTTAAGAACACCTTTTCTCCATTTTAATCCAGTTTTATTCTCTTTAACCATGGAAAGACATCATCTTGAACCAGAAGTTTGCAATATTATTGTGAGAATGAGTCATTGAGTCTCTGGCAAGTGGATATCACAGAGGCAGTTGGCATTTCTCAGAGCATGGTCTCCCGGGCTTTAGCCAAATAATCCTTGAGACTGTAAGTGCCAATAGGAGGCCTGGTAGTGGATCTCAGCGCTTTATGACACTAAGGGGGGAAAGAAATATTTCATTGCTGCAAGACGGAACCCTTTCCATAGTGCACACCAGAACCTAAATGAAGTAAAAGATATTTTGGCGAGGACTTTATCAACACAAACAATCGTTTGTGGGAAGTTGGCCTCACATTGTATGCCCCTTGGAGATGACCTGCGGCAAAGGCTGCCACCAGCAACTCTGGAGAATTTGGTGGAGCGAGCGCCTAGAAGAGAACACACAATTGGAACCATGTTTACTGATGAGTCGCATTTATGTCTGTATAGTGATAGCAGATGGTGAAGAGTCACCGAGAACAGATGATGCATACAATGCCCCATGTTTGTGCTCATTTCAGTGCAGTTTGGAGGAAGTAGGGTAATGGTGCTGGGATTTACAGTATGCTGATCTGGAATTCATATTGCTGAAAGCAACCTCACCATAATCCGTTATGTCAAAGAAATTATCGTGGAATACCTCGCTCAAACCAGGGATCTCATTGGAAGGGATTTCCGATTTATGGATGACAATGCCAGACTTCATATAGGCGGAGTTGTTCATCAATGTTTAGAAAACTTGGTAATTTCCCAACTGCCCCTTTTCCCATTGTCTCCAGGCTTCAATCCCATTGAGCGCACATGGGATGCATTGCAGAGAAGGTTTTTTGACCACCATCCGCATCCAGTTGATCTGCAGCAACTATGGAGTGAAATTCCTTATAAAATTAATGACCTTATTAACACTGCCTAACAGGTACACAGAGGTTTGAGCTAAAAAACATTACACACAGTATTAATCATTTTAAAAAAATATTGGGCCCAATAAACAAAATTATGGAATTAAAGCCTTTTATTTTGTTATTCTTTGAAATCCCTTAATTAATTTTTTTTCAGTACAAAACAATCTTGGTCTTGGTTGAAATAAAAAAGTTACTTTCACGAGCTAGTGGATCGAAGTCACGATAGCTCAAGCGGTTAGAACAGCAGCATATTGAGCCGATGGTCGAATCCCGCTTGTGACACTAACTTTTTCATTTCAACCAAGACCTTACATAAAAAGATTAATTAATTGAAAGAAGTAATTTGGTCATTCGGATCACTAACTATAATGGGTTTAATAATAAATTCTATTAAATTTTAATACTATTTATAATAAAAATAAAATAAAAATGCTATGGAAAACAAATACTACAAAATGGGTAATAATGATTCATTTTTGAAGTTTATAAAAAATATCAGTGCTAATATCACTTAAGAGGCAAGTTTATAAAAATAGTATCAATTTTTTTATTATTTTTTTTTTTGGTCAACACAATTACCACTATCAACTATCAACAATTACCACCACTTTTAAAGAGAACGCCTTTTTTTGTGGAAATGTGTACATTGAAGGTGTCACTAATTTGATTTCAAGTGCTCATTAAGCCGGGTTTCATTGTTGTTTTTGACAATAATGGTAAAATGTTGACTACTTCTGTAATGGATGTTAATCTGTTGAAGTTGTAAATAAATATATAAGGAAGTGCCATAAAATCAGAGATTTGTTTTGATTTAGGAGGTAATTATAACAATGACAACAGTCAATAGTCAATACGTGGAATTGACTTGTGTCAGGTGCCACGTGTCGAGTACCGAGTGAAATGTAAAAAAAGCCGACTCCTACCAATCAAAAATAATTTTGAAATCGCGTTCGTTACGTGGCCGTTTACCTTCGTGCCGACTGGCATGAAAACGGGAGTTTCGACGTCGTGATGTGGCAGACGCATAATCCCGGTCCTCGCCTTGCTCCGACCGCATACTTTTAAGATTTTGAAGTCGAGGGGCTTTGTTTTAGCCATGTCGCAGACTATGAAAGGTTGACACGAGAGAAGACAGAGTGAGAGAGTGCGAGAAAGAGTGAGAAGGCGAGTCGGCGGTTTTCTGACTTTTTGAATAAGCGGCCGAGTTTTAAAAATGGCCTCACAAGACCAACTTATTAAACCGAAAGTCGAGGATTTCAACGGAGTAGAGTGGACACCGCTCAAGCTGACCCTCGTCGAATATCCAAAAGGTACACGCTTTTGAATTATTGACTCGTTTTTTATCCTCGTCTATACGCGAATGATGGCGAGACGGCATCAAGTCTCCTTTCTTACGTCCTCGATAGGTTAACTTTTCATTTCCCTTATTACCTTTTGATTGTTTATTTATAGTTTAAAGGAAATTTCTACGTCATCGAAAACGTTTTTAATTTTTTAACTTTTCGCCGTCCGTTCGTGGGCGGTTTGTCGTAATCCTTTAGACCTGCCTAACGCTCGTACTAGTTGTATTTATTACGGAGTCGTCCCTCGTTAATACATATACGTTCTTTCTAATTCGACCCGATGACTGCAGAATAACATCCTTGTGGTCAGACAGTTCAAAAAGTCCAAAACGAGAGGCGTAAATAGTACACCAATACATAATTCTGGACCGGTCATACAGTTGATAGAATCTGAGAAATCTGTTCCAATAGTATCAAGTTCATAGCTTAACACAGAAATAATTTGATTATGTGCATTTAGCGTTCTAAATTTGACGCGATGACTGCAGGATAACATCCTTGGGGTCAGATAGTTCCAAAAGTCAAAAATGAGAGGCTGACATTACTATGAATGTACAGTAAAAAAACAATAGTTAATTCTGGACCTGTCATACAGTGGTAAAATCAGAACAATCAGTCCGAACAATGACTGCAAATTAATTATACTACTTTATCTAAGGTCTTGGTTGTCAAGAAAAAGTTTCCAAGTTATTACATTGTCTTCATTTTAAGTTTTATTTTTGTGAGATTTCTTCTTGGGGTCTACAATGTGATGAACCTGTAGTTTGGTCTTTTCCAATTATTTTCATCTAACTATGCTTACTGGTTTGAACTGTAACAGTGGGGATAGGTAGGAAAAATGATTGTAACCACCGAAAGTAGAGATTTAATATTATCGCAAAAGTATTATCATAATTGGCCTTTTAAATAAACCTGCCAATCAGTTCATTGTATCCTATTTTTGTAGGTTCTAGTTTTGTATAGTGCTAATACAAATATATTTTCATACATAAAACAATAATTTATTACATTGTGTATGTACATAAGTAGCAATCATGGCAGTTTTGGCAATCGTATCAATTTATTCTATCATTAACCACTTAAGTGAACCTTGAAACTATGACCAGCAATTTCTCGCAGGAAAATAAAGTTTATTAATAAATAATCTGCGTTTTGCACTGTAACAACTTGACAGTTATTTTTAATTAGCAGTTATTGTCTGAGTAAGAACATTATTGCAATTTTTACTGGATAATGGTTGATTTAATTTTAAAGTAGAATTTAAATTAGTGCTAATAACATAAATACACTATATGGGCTTTTAACAAAATTTTTTGTAATTCCTCCATATTATTGTAAAACACTTAGTTTATAAAATTTTTTCAAAATCATAGCCAAATTATGTATATGTTGTTTTTGAAATATGTTGTTCTATCAAGTTTAAAAATTATACAGATAAAAAAGTATTTATTTGTTATAAAATATCAGGAATATCTTTTATTATTTTGAGGATCAATTAATAGTTTATTTTTATGCTTTTACAGATGATCTTCTGGGTAAAATTTTAGCATTTTCAAGTTTATCACCATTGGGAATAGGAGCAGGTTTCGTAGCCTTAATTCTATTTAGAAGAGATCTACACACGGTAATAATCATCTAAAACTTGTAATTAGATTAATTGAACCACATTTTCTTGATCTTACATTTGACATTCCAGATTGTTTTCTTCATCGGGACAATTTTAAACGAACTGCTCAACCAAATATTAAAGACGATAATCTGTGATCCTAGACCAATTTTTAGAAATATGCAACACAATGACTATGGCATGCCTTCTTCCCATGCACAGTTTTCATGGTTCTTTACTACATATGTAATCTATTTTGTTTTTATAAGGTACTTTTAAATAATCACATTTTGTCTCATTGTTCATTCATCAGTTAATTAATAATTTGCATTTTAAGGTTACATCATATGAATAATAACACTACGTTAGAAAGTGTGTGGAAAGCTGTTATTGTTCTTGGCTGTGTGTTTTTAGCAATCATTGTTTCTGTGAGCAGGTAAAGTTTATAATTATGAAGTTACTGTTTCAACAATTTATTTTCATACTGTCTATTTTTAAAGAATCTACCTCCAATACCACACTTGGAAACAAGTTTTCTGTGGGGCACTTTTGGGAATATTATTCGGGACAATATGGTTCGCATTGACATACCTTGTCTTCACCCCCTACTTTCCAGTTGTTGTATCCTGGTAAGCAATTTTTTTCTTTAAACAAAAAATCTCCCACTTTATATAATTATTACATGAAAATAGTTATTTATTTATTTTATTTTTTAAAGGAGGATATCGGAACTGTTGTTGTTGAGGGACACGACGCTTATTCCAAATGTTCTTTGGTTTGAATACACTAATACTAGACAGGAGGCGAGGGCCAGAGGTCGGAAATTAGTATCAATGAAATCCCAATGACATCTAATGGCCGATGTCAATACTCTCATCAGGTCGTATTGGCCCCACAAAAGGTAGCATCGTTATGTTCCCACCTTCAACTCCCATTGAGTTCTAAATTTTTCAAAGGGAATTGATTTATTTAAATACTGTGAATAATTAATATTTCTTTTTTGCAACAAAAAAGTCACAAGCGAGGTTTTTGTTTTGACTTTTAAAAAGTGACCAAATTCTTCCCTTTTAATAAAGGAAATGTATATTATATATTTAAATTGTAATTATCCCCTTAAGTAGATGTGAATTTGTGTATATATTATGTGTGTATATATCTTATTATTTGTATCCACATTGGATTATTTTCTAATTTTTGCATAATGTATGTTGTGTGAGAGTATTGTTCATTCTCACTTTCGAGAATCGCCTCCTTCCAATATTTTTAAAGCATGAAAATAATATATTTTTTTAATTTAATAATTATTATTTTGTTTTGTTTTATTTTTCCTTTCTATTTTTTACTCATCTTTTTTTTTGTTAATACATATATATTTTTTTGCTTTTGCAATTTTTTTTATTTTATTTTTTATTGTGGAAAACCTTTTTATTAATAGTAATTTGAAATATAAAGTATATTGTTAGGTGTAGTTTATGTTTACAATAAAAATAAAATAAAATGCATGTTCTACTATCATGGTAATAAACAGTCTGCTAGGGGTGAGTAGATTATATAAGAAAAAAAGTTGATGAGTTAGAAAAAGTACAAGAACTTTAAAAGAAGGGTTCAAATATATAACTGAAACTAGATACTCGGGTACAAATAGACGGGTAAGTCGTGCATAACCAATGAGGATGCGATATTTTATTGTAGAGTTGAGGAACTCTAATTGATTAGAAGCAGAAAGCTGCAGCTTACCAAAAAAGGAAAGGTGCAAGTCAGAGTACTTAGGATACTCACCCAAGAAACGAAACAGTCCTATACATCCCCAGAACCGCACACGACACATTGTTTATCCAACTGCTCTATCCATGATGTATGATTTAAAGAAAGAAGCTCTTCTTGCAATTTAAAAATCCATCTTAATTTGGACAAAGACAATGTTAGAAAGGCTTCACATATTAATGTCAGGGGGATGATGAGGGTAAAGAGAAAAATGGGTGGAAGACGAGAAATATAGACTAGCTGAACTTACTCTTGCCAATAAAGTAGACAATTTATCATAACAGAAAGGCGTATTTAGAAGTGATTTATCAAATGGAGAATTATATTTCTAAGAGACCTTTCCAACTTTTAAACCCAAATGTATTTTCATTTATAATTTATATAGTAAATAACCTAGGAATATGAAAATGAGATAAGCTTCACATTCTAAGGCAGTATGTGAAGTGTAGCTTAAGAGTGTGAAGAAAAAGAATATCCACCTCAGTATTGAGATGTTACATGTAATGTGTGGCAGAAGGTAGGGCAAACAGTTTCTTTATAAAGAAATAATGGATTCTCCCAAATCCTCATTCAGATAGATGAAGTTGAAGAGAGATAATAATTTTTCACAAAACAATTCCGGAGCGTTCATAAAAGATTCATAAAAAAACAAAGTTCAAATCATCAAGGGAAAAAGGGGTGTGAAGTGAAATAGATGTGAGAAAAGTTCAGTGTACAACACACAAAAGGAATCCCTGGTAACCACATTTATTTTGAAATGAGACGCCCAAGATGTCATCGATATTATATTGCTACAAACAATTTTCTTTTATAGTTCTAAACTTATTTACCAAGGACCAAAGCTCTTTAGAATTTTCGACAGAAGAAAATTGAGACCAAGGAGGAGAAAGAAAATTTCTTTCTTTTTGGATGTACATAAGGATTTGTAAGAACTGGTACAGCCTAAATAATCATTTTTAACTATTAAGGAGTTAGTAATACGGTATGAATTAAGCAATTTAAAATAACTCTTTCTGACTTGAAAGCGTACTCCATCAAACCATGGCTTTCTTTTGACTGTACAAATAAAAGAAGAGCTAGGCATAAGAGATGGGGATGAAGATATACAGTGTTAATTAATATATTTAACCATGCTTAGGGGTCATCTGGAAAGGATTGGATGTTAGAGAGTTGAAGCAGATTACATTTATAGATGCCAGCAAGTCAGCCATCCCCAGCTAACACAGAATTTGAGAAATTTATGGCCTCTACTATTCAAAACTTGGTCATTGGAATTTTTAAACTGAGTAAAATTAGGATTATCAAGTAGCAGATCATTGGGAGAGATTTGAATTACCAGTCTAACGTTAAGGTCACCAATAAAGATAAACTGAAGAGAAGAATGTTTATCCACAAAACAAGTGAGATTTGAAAAATCTATCTTCCAAGAAGAACAATTTAAATAGTTCGAAGAATGAAAAGGGGTTGCAATTTTTGTGATTGTTTCATTTCTAGTTTGTTGAAGAGCGTTTTTTAGAAACCTCAGTGATGGTTCGAACGTCTGACTCGCAATGCCATACTAGTAGTCCTGGGTTCAAATCCCGACATAGCCCATGGATTTTTAATTGTGAAAAATATGTAGCGTATTGTAAAATGTTGACCCACTTGTCCAAGACACTCAATGGATAGTTAGACATTCAGCCGCTCTACCTTATGACAGGATTATTTTACTTTTTTATTTTTTAAAAAGTATTATTATTATATTTTTAATGCATGGATAATCAGTTCTTAGATATTTATGTCTGTATCGTATATAGTTGGTAAGTTTGCTTTATCTCAATCTAATCAATAGGTTGGATTTAAAATATATTTATAGGAAACCAGGTAGATTTACTTAATGAAAAACAAAGTGCTGAACTTACTATTTAATATTATATAAGAAAATTAAAAATATTTGGTGTATGAATGCAGCAAATAAATAAAAATTCTCATTTTCCGATAAAACTTTAATTGAGTGTACAATAAAAAATTTAATCTTTTTAAAATTATATTTACTTTATAAGTTGAGTGTATAAAAAGAATTTATTTGGTCAATCGGACCACAAAACCTAATAGATGTATAAAAAGCTTTGTTGTGCTTAATACGTGTCTAAATTTGGGTTTAAAATTAAAACAATAATGTAGGAAATGATTAAGAAAATTAGGAGTTATAAGAAAATAAATTTGTCTCCAATTTAACAATAGGATAATATGACAATAAGGCATCATGAACATATCACCTTTTTTCCTTCCTTCCCACCCATGATGTATATTCGAGCCGGCAGTGTTCACTATGCCTTTCCAATTCTACTTCAGGCATCCTAAAAATGTGATTACCTTAGGGGCATGCGCCACATCACTTCTACAAAAAAAATATTTATACATACTATTAATAAGTTTAAAAAACAAAACTTCCATATAAAAGTGCCATTGCAAAAGATTTAGATTTCTTAGAATTATAAAATTGCATATTGTCAATATTCAATAGTTAGGCAAATACAATAAAATACCCAAAGGCGGCTTGAGTATGTGTTAATATATTTTTTTAAGAAAGGAGATTTGCATTTCAACATCGCAGAACACTTCAGTGGTTTTCCAAAATTAAATAATTATTTATTGTGAAGATTTAATACACTAGTATTGAAATGATTTAGAAATACATTGTGTTGTGGTTCTGCTCTGTTAAAGTGTTGGATTATGTATAATATTCACTGAAATATCACCATTTACTATATTAAAAGGTAAATATTGTAGTTATGTGCTTCTTGTTAGAGATTATTTTCAATTGTGAAGCAAAGTAAAAGCAAATAATAATATAAAATACATATATTTTATATTTGTTTTATAATGATGTGGCCACTTAGCAACTCAATTTTCACAATTGCAAGTTTATACTTAGAATAAATAATAAAATTTGATAGCCGTTTGAAAAGGCGAATGTTAAGTAATTTTAAAAATACTGAATGTTTTTTTAAACTATTCTTTTCCATTTTTTAAAACATATTACAATTACAATTTGTAGTGTTGCTATCAATAGTTCAATATAATTACATCCTAGCATCTGCTCATTGATTTTTTGTTTTTAATTTGGCTCTGATGCCATGTGGTCTTTGCACCTGGGAGCCACTATTTCACCTTGTTTTACTTAAGTTTTATATTCTCAATTATTTTCCTTTGAAAGTAAGTTGCGTTTTATTTTGGTTAGTGGGGTTTTATATATGTAANATATAGTTTCTAATGATTTATATTATTGTTTAATTATTCATCAATCTTTTGGTGTATTTTAATAGTGTCTAATGAAATAATTTTATGGCTAGATAAATTTTCAGTTTCCTTAGTGTTATGAAATTGTCATACACTGAACATTCCAAATGATTTGTACGTGCGTTTTTAGAAATAGCAGTTAATTCCTTAATGGGATTTCTTTAATAAAATATACATGCATTAGTTTAAGTAAAAAGTGAATATATTTTCACTTGACTAGTTTCATTCCAGAGACAATATTTTCAAGAGATTAACCTGTAAATAACTGTGTCAAAATTTGTAAAATGAAGTATTTTTCTTGTGCATTTCATATTAAAATTAATAATGCTTCCTAATTGTTTTTGTAATTGATAAAAAATATATTTAACATACAACTGTGAATGGGAAAAAATGTAAATAAGTTTAGAGTGCCTGACAAAAAATGGTGAAAATACAGTTGTATATAGAAATTGCGATTTTTTTTAGTAGTTATGTGTGTATTATCTTCTAGCAAATTTACAACTTCCATTATTTATAACTGGTCATTTATTTAATTATTTTAAAGAAATACCGTCCCTAGTCAGTACATCTTCACAACATAGGACATATTCATGGATATGTTCTGTTCAAAAATTATTTTTATACATTTGTTGTGCAAAGATTATTCCAAACATTGTAAATCAAAATATCTCACAAGAGGATATTGCTGGTTTATATTTTCTATTTCCTTCCAAATTTTTTTAATATAATTTGCAAATAAAATATGTGCCTTGAGTATATAAATAATATAAAATAAATAAAAGAATAAATTTAAAGCACTTTGAGAAGTTTTAATACTGAACGCAAAATATTTGTACAGCACAAGTACAATTATAACACTTAACCCATTGAGTTTGGTTTGTGAACTTGTGAATAATTAGGGCTAAGCTTCATACGCCAACGCACAATTAGTCTTAAGAAATTATGTGATTCACCTTTGAGTGTGAATTTTTGTTTTTAATTTTTTTATAACACATTTGTAATTATTGTATGTAAACTTTGTACTTGTTTAATAAATTAAAATGAAGTGTAAGGGTTTATTTATTTATTTTTATTTCACCTTTACAACTGCATAAATCGTGAACTGGCTTTACTGAGATTTGTAAGTACACAAATTACAAGGACAAAACAAATTTCATCCACAGGAAAGGAAAAAAACTTACAGGGGCTAAAAGTAGAAATCTGATTAAAGCTGAATGTACAGCATGTGCAAATCTTCTCTGCATATTTTGTTAGTATTTCTACATAATATTTCATTGCTCATTTTATGTTAGGTGTTGGAAATCATGAACAAAACATATTTAGTACAATTTATTAACATTATTTGAGCACCAATATATTATATTTATATAACTTTATACAAATGCACTAAAATTAAATTGTAATGACAAAGAAAATAAGTTTTTCACTAAATAGTTGTCCCTACATCATAGATTCATGGCAGTTTAAATAAGATTATATTGAATTTATTAATGCTTACCATTTTTATCACAAAATTCACATTTCTTTTAAATGCAGTGCCAAATTTGAGCAATATATTCAACTGGAATAAATGACTTGCTACTTCAAACTAATTATATAAAAAAAAATTGTATAATAAAATACCAACACACTGTTTTAATGAGGTAAACATTAATTAGTCATATTTATCACAAATATTCGAGAACACAGTTGGTAACTGTTGATTATTTGACTAGATGACATTTTCAATGGCAATCAACTTATTGGTCGAATAGTAATAGTTATTTTTACAACATCATCAGTCTGGCGCCATGGGGAAAGAAGGCTGCTGCAGGAAATGTAAAGTTCTTTATGCTTGTAGCACTGGGAAGACACTGGCATTATTCCTTTCATGACTCTGTATGAGCTTTCGACTTCAAGGCATGCACCAAATTTCTGAGATCTGTGCGACGATGCTCCAGTGAAAAGAAGACGAAGACGTTTTTTATGAAGGGATATATTGCAGACGAATATAGAAGCAAAGCACGCCAGAGAAATGGTGTACTGGCGTCCTCGTAACTCACTCATTTTCACTTTGCTTCTAAACCCGGCTATCTCGATTGTTATTCCGTTGGCTACCAGAACAGAAACTGAATGATCTCCTTCTAAATGCGATGCCAAATCAGCCAACATGCCTCTCCAAGTACAGTCTCTTTTTACAAGGCACATGTGTTCTTCCTGGTGAGTATCTAGTTTTTTATTCTGTAATCTGTTAATAAACAATCAATCATTATTATTGCAGAAGAAGGACAAATAATAATCACTTAGTATAATTACCTTGAAGGTTTACAGGGGACTTGTAATTTGCTAAATATCCTTTCGAGCGCAGTATTTCTTGCAGCAGTTCTTGGTCGGCGGCAAAAAGGACAGTCTGGAAGACGTGCGGCACACCCCCAACATGTAACATTACCACAATGCTCACAAGCAGTGACACCTCTCTGATAATCTCCGGTACAAATAGGACATTCGGATAGCTCGATCAACTCTCTGCAATTATAGCAAGAACAGCCATCTGATGGAGTACAGGGACTTGCTGAAAATAAAGCAATAGTTTAATTATAAATGTGATCCATTCAAAATAACATAGTTTTGACTTCTGAAAATTGGCTGTGAAATACCTAGGGTATTATTTATACATTATTTAATCATCGCCAGTAATTTGAATTAAATTGTGACATTTCTTTATGTGGTCTGCAGTCTTTTAAGATTATTATCTAAAATGTTTCTGACCAAAATGATCTTAGGTAAATCAAGTTAAATAATTATTGCCATTGTGGACCCTACTTGAGTGGATGGTATCATAGGAAAGAATGTATTTAAGAATTAAGGAGTGTGAGTGTATCTAGCTTTAAAAACTGCAAACATTGGAGGCTGAAATGATCTAGCTGTTGAAAACATATACGACTGAGGTTTGACCCTGGACTGCCAAGACCCAAAGTAAGTGATTCTTGCAGCTTTTCAAGTAGTCGTAAGCAATTCTGAATGTGTACTTATTTATATGTACATGTATGTGCAGAATTGAACTTGTACAAATCAATCAATTCAAAATAAGTATAATATATCCATTATATTTGGTGGTCTGATTGACCAAATTACTTCTTTCAATTAATTAATCTTTTTATGTAAGGTTTTGGCTGAAATAAAATGTGACACTAACTTTTTCATTTCAGCCAAAACCTTATATAAAAAGATAAATTAATTGAAATAAGTATAATAGTTGAACTTGTCTAATATGTCATGAATAAATTATTGAACATGAGATACATTCATTTATCAAATATCTATTGTATATCTTGATTTTGAATTTGAAATAAACTTCTAATTTTATGAGCATAAAATATCCTAGGTTGGCAGGGCTGAGAAAGATTCAACAGTGAGATCCAAGCTGTTTCAGAACCAGATTACAGAACCAATAAGGTAATTAATTTTTTCATTACAATTTTAATTTATTTTTAATTTGAACAGTCATGACGATGGTATTATTCTGAAATTAGTCAATTAGTCAAATTAGTCAATTAGTCAAACAGTCCATCTTGAAAAGTTATCAAACATTTTAAAATACATAAAAACACAATTAAAAGTAAATAACATATATTTTTGATTTTCCACTAGCAATAATATGGATTATGGACATGATGTGCGTTATCCTGGTGGATAACAATCCCCTTGTCATGTGTCAATGTCAGTTTTTTTATCAATTGACTTTAATCCTTCCAATTGGGTGCAGTATATGCTAGAATTGATTTGGTTGGGCAGAATAACCTCATACGAAAACACTCTCTCCTTCCAATCCATATTCCAAAAAAATATTTGCAGACTTGAGACCTGTATTCCGACCGTAAGCCGTTCCCAAGGTGCAGAAACGCTCATAGCTTGGTGAATATCAAATGTCCACTAGTCATCCATTGTGTAAATTTTTTTAATGAAGTCAGTTTCGATTTAAAGATTAACACTAGTACAGGGTTCTATTATGATTTATAGATGTTGAAAAATGAATTCCGTTCAGAATAATCTGGTACAACTGCAACAAATGACAACAGATTGTGAGAACATGTGCTCGAACAGTATTGAAGCTTGTCATCCGTCAAGCCCCAAGTATTTATCGACACTACAGAGGAAAGGCCAAGCGACCTCGAGCAATAAAGAGTCTTTACGTTCCCATGGCATGAGATATGGCAAACTTCAGACCATACTTGCCAACCCCCACACTTAGGAACAAGGCCTCCTTCTTGGGATGTAATTTGGCTTTTGGTTGTTATAAGAAGATCACTGCTTTTTCGCCAGGATTTTCCTCTCTGAGTGTTGTTGTAAAGAAGCCACACTTTCATCATGTTATCAATCTTTTTAAAAATGGGTCATTAACATTACCTTTAGTAGGGAATTGCAGATGGAAATGAGGTCAAATAATTTTTCTCAGTCAACATGTGAGGAACCCATACATCACTTGTACAATTTGTGTTGTGCCTCTATAATGCCTCAGGGAGTTATTTTTGACAAAAGTTTGATTTGGTCTTCATCTATGATGAAAGACGACCAGAGCGCTTTGCCTCAATGGAACTTTCTGCTTCTGAACCGAGCAAGTGACTTATGGACAGTGCTTTCGACTAAAGTGTCATCATTAGGGCCAGGATTTGTATGCAATTGCATTCTTTTTATGCTGCTTATTACCACATTTATGACCATGATGACCAAATATTTGCCAAATCATACCTCAATAGTATGGTACTTCAAATTTTATTCTGCATTTTTTGAGTATTAGAAGAATATTGTATAAATTTGCATATTTGAAGTATATTGCAAATTTTGAACATTTCTGATTACATAGAAAAATAAAAATTAACTCAGCAACTAAGAACACGGGAGGAGAACGACATGAGCCTAAAATTTTATTCAGAATTTCGTTAATTTTCCAAGAACAAAGCCCTGAACAAACCAACAAAATAGAATCTTCATCTTACTCGAGGCCCCTCCATTTCCAAAACTTGCGGGTGCAGTTTTTTGCATTTCTTGAAAAATTAATTCTTATAAAGTAGTTGGATTGGGGAAGGAAATAGTGTCATCATTTGAAACACAAAAATAGTCAGTGTCAGCCCTCATTCATATTTCCAACCTAGTAAACCTAAAAAAAGGACAAAAGTGGAAATCCCTGGTGATGCAGGAATTATATGACAAAAGAAATAAAAACGACAAAAAACTGGATTGACTAAACATGGGTAAATTAATGAAATCTTAAATTGAAACAAGGAAGTTTTACATTAGGGAATTGACGATCCAATTATTTTAAGTCCCTACAAGTATGCTCTCTTTATCATTGACATTGAAATCACATATACAAATATTTTTTGAGTAATAAACGCTATTGTTTAACTGAATCTAACTTTAATATGTATATATATATAATATGTATATAATATATATTTAATATATATATAAATATATATATTTTAAATATATATTATACTTTTTTTTGTATAGTACATATTCACAAACAATCCTGATTTACAATATTATACTAAATAAATAATTAAGCCTAATTAAGTTCATCATATATCATATCACACACACACACACACACGCACGCACACGAAAAGGCAACGAGTTCTCAAAAGTCAGACAAATCCAAACCGGCATCCCACAAGGGAGCATTCTCAGTCCCATTGTTTATATCATTTATACTGCTGACCTACCTATACTCCCTAACACTGTCATCACCATCTATGCGGACAATACCTCAATTTTGTCCTCTACCTCAAATCCTATCCTAGCTACCTCCAACATCCAGAACACCTTGAGCTTATCGAAGACTGGTGCAAAAAATGGAGGACAAGACTGAATGAAGAAACATGTACTCATTGTATGTTCACATAGTGAAAACAGTCTTGGCTTCCATTGTAAATAAACAACAAAGAGATACCTTTTTCCATGCAAGTCAAATACTTAGAACTGTACCTAGACAGCAGACATGGAATCCACAAACAAGGCTTAAGGAACAACAATACAACCGAAGACTTGGACAACTATGATGACTTCTAGGACCAAAATCTGCCTTGACCATCAAAACAAAACTAACCCCCACATAAGACTTTACTGCAACCACTTTGGACATATGGCTAGAATGGTGGGGTTCTGCCAAGCCATCGAACATCCAGCGCATCCAATCCTTCCAATCAAAAAGTCCACTGACAAATTGTCAATTCCGTCACTAACCTCACTATCCACAAAGACCTCAACATTCCTTTTGTCAAAGTACCGTTCCTGATTCCAAAAGTTTCACACCAAACTCTCAATCCATCCTAACCCTATTGCTCGAGCTCTCTCTATACATGTCCATCCCGAGAACTGCCATGTCGCCTTAATTGACGATGGTCTCGGGACTTCCTTGCCCCTTAATCCCTCACATTAAGTGCCAGGGTTGACTGGTTTCTCATGGCATGTGTCCTCCAGGAACATCACATTTGTAATGTATACAAATATTTATAGGCTACAAATAAAATAATTTTAATTTTTTTTGAAAATGAACCATTTTTTCCTCAGTTTTAAATTAACAAAATACCTTGTAAAAATGTGAAATCTTGAACGAAACTGAAGAATAAAAACCCCTTGAAATTATTTTAAAAAAATTAAAATTATTTTTATTATTAACAAATTAGTGAAAATTTATTAAATTAGTCTCTATTCAGAAGCACAAACAATAATGACTACATAAATATTGCTTCAAAACACAAGAGCATTCCACAATAGTTTTATTGCATTGCTTCTATTACTATTATTAATTTTTAAGGGCGTATTAACGGCTAAGGCCATTTCACACCCTAACATTTAAACCTTATATATAAGGTTTATATATAAAATATATATTTTTTTTAAATAAATCCTAACTAACCATCCCTAACCGACCCTGGTGATAAATCTCAGAAAAGGCGAAAAAAATTTTTTGCTTCAATTTGAGCATCCTCTATTTTTTAAAATTTTTTTTGCGATTTAAGACGTTTTAAGTACACAGAGTGGACTTTAAATCGCGTTGTTTTAAAAGTCCAATTTTGTTCTTTGTCTGGCCATGTCTATCATCTGTCTCCTGATTTATTAATTGGTGAGGACTGCCCAATCCCGCTGACCTTCCAACATAGGCGAGATCAATTTCCATAGATTTAAATAAATTTTCTATTCACGCCTTAGACTCTGGAGAAGTTCTACATCGTCGTCTTTCTTCTGCCCTCTCAATAAAAGAAATTATAGGAGGCGACCGCAGCAGGGATGGCTTCCTTTCATGGTTTATATTTACGCCAAACCCCTTGCTGTTGTTTTTTTTCTTTCGTTTTTTAGCGGCATCCGGCGACCCTCATCTTTCTCACGGGTCGTTCCCACATGGCTGTGTGGTGAAAAGTTTCGATTTCTGGAATATGATCTAGATTCTAGGGTACGAGAGAGACACTGGTCGGAAACGTGTAATTATTCCAGGCCGTCGTGTTTACTACATCGCGGTAATTGTATTTTAAATTACGCTCTTTTAACATGTAATAGGAATAAATTATCTTCAAGCACAAGTTTTTATCTCGGCAATGATTAAGCTTGTTCTAAGCTTTTAGTACTAGTCAGCTCTTTTTCCCCATGTCTAACGCGTTAAAAAACCGCTGTTGCACTTCCCCCAATTTTGAAGGGATTTAAAATTACTCTTTTGCCAAGTTTAGCTTGAGGTATGTTATAATATCTTAAAGTAGTATTTGAACTATATTTTAATCATTCAATCGATCACACCATTTTTAAGATTTAAACTTGGCACAACCTCTTACTTCTTAATTCTTGAGTATTAGAACCAGAAGTATTCAAAATAAGCTGTACTGTAGATTTTAAGATGCTCGAATCAGTTTATCAATTATTTGATCCAGAATCGAAATACACGCTGGTCCGCCGAGAGGGCCTAAACAGATCTTTAATTCCTCGGACAAAATATAAAGAATCCGTTACCCCTGAGGATGTGCCAATACAATTCGACTGGGGATAGCCCAATGACTAATTGATCCTTGATTGATCTCTCCTTAAGCTGAGGAAGGGTAGGAAGGAAACGATCAATTCCAACATAAGAAAGTAATCAGGCTTGAGGATTGCCTGCTTCTGCATCTCTTGAAATAATTGCACAAGTTTCCTCTGTTTATACGAGTATAGCGCGTTGACGTGACGTGCCCTTATACGTTAGTACAAAAGAATATTTATCTATGACATATGTATGCAGACCTTTGATAAGATTTAAATGTCATCCTGTTTTTATAAATAAAGAAAAAACGCACTTACTTTTGTTACATTAGTTATTACAGTATTGTCTCATCTTTCGGACGTACTAATTGCTTTTCTGTAGCTTTAATAATCCTATTAAAGATTTGAGATAGTTTTTGGGTTTAAGTAGCTATCTTTTCATAGTTCTCAACAATATTGATTAAATTAATGGTCTGTTTCCATTTCTTTTTTTATAGTAGACCAGCTTTCATTGTGGACCCTAACTATTTAATATATGTAATAATTGATATATTTATGCCTTCATTGGTGTGTGTTCGATGACACAATTACAAGTGACTTAAAAAATTAAGGTAGCAAGTTTTTTCTGGAAAAAAGTATGCCTAGCTTGGGCTCTTTTCAAAGACCCTCAGGTAGACCAAGATAGTCTTTGAGTCGTAATAACCAGTTGTCTAACAATAATGGTAGCATTACAAGTAAACAGGCAAAATCGTGTCCAGCTTGTTATTGGGCGTGGGTTAATTCACTTTATATTACGCATCTTCAAAATCGTGTTCTAGACAGAATCAGATCACTTAAGACTGAAGAAACCATAGGGCTTCCGGTAGAATTCCATTTGAGACAGTTTTCCTATAAAAATCCAATCCCGGGGACAAGAAATCTATGTAAACTTGGTCACTACATTGAAATTCATAAATTTATAGTTCTGGATTAAATAAATGCCTGTTTTTTTTATAATTTGCTCCTTTATATTATCAACCGTCAAAGCTTTTCGCCTTTGGAATACTTAAACATCTCGTTCAGGTCCAATCTTTTGTGGCCTTAAAGTTTTCCAGACATCTACTGTACGAGAAGAGTCGATTCTTATACAAAAATCTTTCTCTTAGTTTTTATAATTACATTCATTATTTTATTTTTAACGAAAATGACTGTTTTGGTTTCAGGAAGCAGTTTTCAATAAAGAATTCCCTTCCTCAAAGTCAGCCCTAAGGATTGGTCAATTGAAGATCATAGTCATTAGGCTTTCCTCATGATCCCAGGCAAAGTTTATTGTTATACTAAATCCCCTTTCGATATCCGGCCTCCAATCTTCTAGGAATGTTCTTTTAAATGCAAATTGAAAACAGAAAAAGATTGCAGACACTAAGGATGTCAATAATTTTGATCGTTGGCAGTTCTGATGAAAAATCCCTTGGCGAAAATGCACTGACCTCATTTTATACCGTGGAAATATCTTTATTTTTGTTTATACTTGGTTAGTTTTTGTTTGTGTTTCCGAAGATATCACGTAAGTCTTGTTCCAAATGTATGTCGTATGTCGTATAATGAGTTTGTCGTAAACGTTTTTCATAATCTCAGTGAAATAAAACAGTATATTCGCGTTTAACAATAAAAGTAAAAAATGTAAAGCAAATACATTGATAATAAAATTATATTAGGGAAAGTCAAACCGGGCTGAAAGCTCTCACATTCCAAGTTATTAAAAGCTTTGAATATGCTCGTTGTACTTCAAAAACGTGTTTTCTTTTAAACTGTTCTCAGCAACGCCCCCCACTGAGTAAAGGTGCTGGTGTTGCATCTCAGCAGGGGTCTATACGTCTAAATATAAATTAAAAATTGTTTTTTGAATCAGCGCTTTTTTGGATATTGAACGTTTATTTTGTAACAGATTGTGCAACTACAGAATTGTATTAGTGTGCCACTGTTTTGCAAGTACATAATACCAATTTGACACACTTCATCCCATCCTGGATTCGATAATTTTATGAAGTGCAGACTCATGATTTTCTTTCTCGCATATGTTTTGCAACTGAATGAATTAAAAAATGAAACAAGTCAGAATAGACTAGTTGCGTTTCTTGATCCTGGTTCGCGCTATACAGCTTATTTATGAGGATATGACAAACGCACCGTAATGGTTGAACGTACTTTAATTCAATAATTTACACTGCAGTCTGCACATCTTTTTACGGAAGTTTTCACAGACATCCTGGCCTCTAAATAGTTTTGCACTGGTGCAACATAAAAAGATTCTTGCTCTCACCCTCGTTGCAACGCGTTGAATACTTCTTTCTCATAACTCCACTTACCACACAACCTATTTCGTAGCATTTATTGAGAAATAGGATTTTTTTTTGTACGAGGGAAAGAATAGGTTTTATAACAATAAATCGTGAGGACGTATAAGTTTAAAGACACCTATGACAAATGCAAGCTGGAAGTTGCAGGGGAACACCTTTCACCTATTTAACACAAGGGCAAACGCGTGCACAAAGGACTTGGCTACAAGTTGGCAACTTATGGACAGAGATAAAGCAGGGCATTAAGTTTAGGCGATCTAATTTTACGGGAATTTGGAATAAGAAGCGCATTTTTTTTTAAATTATCTACGTTGTCATTGTGTCAAAAAAATTAATTCTATATTGCGCAAAGTCAAAATTAGCAAAGAAGGATAATTTTTGACACATAGTGTTTATAAAACCAATAAATAAGAATAATGTAATGTAAGAAATAAAAGTTTTAAAAAATTATAATTTCTGGCATGTTTTTAAACAATATTTGCTTTTCTAGTCTACGATGAAGAAAGTTAGTAAAAAACATTAAAAAATTGTTACAATATTTGTAATAAAATCTGACTTATAATTATGTCACCTGCAAGTGTGGGCATGACAGAGTAAAGAATTCTTTCATATAAAAAGAGCCACTGTGTTAGCTTAATTAAACAATTTACCGGTACAATTTTTGTTACAAAAATTTTTGATCTTGGTATGGTCTGGATGGACAAATTCAATTGTTATCTGCCAATTTCCATCTATTTCACGGTCATCATCGTCAAAGCAACCTAGGGGGACTGAGTCGGTCTTCAAAAAAAATTTGAAACCATCTATTAAAACTTACATATGTCAATGTCTGGAGATATTTAAAATTGTTTTGCCCTGATGATCTTGACGAAACAATGGAATTTGTTCATCCAAAACATACCAATATGCAAACTATTCGTGAGTAAAAAAGTGGTCAATGCATCTAACAATAAATTTTTTTTTATCATCACTCAACTTTTATAACGCTCTTTATACTAATTTTCAGTCTATAATTAAAATCGCAGCATCTATTCAAAACAATTAAATAAGGATTATAAGACTCCATCGAAAGGTGTGCAAAGGGATTTAAGTTTTAGTTAAAACCAACAGATAATTAAATTCGTTATCCAAGAATTTTAGAAAATTATGGACAAAATCAATATTTTTAATTTTAAATAAAGTCAGGACAGATTTTGATAATTTATACGGTGATTCTTGAGCAATAAAATAAGATATAAAACAAAACAGTTGAAACGTATCGAGAAAATAGTTGATCTTTCACACCAACGGCCCTGTTAATATTATTTATCGCCTGTCCTTGATCAATAAAAATATAAAACACGGCCTAAATCAAAAGAGCGTGACTTTCCATTCGACACTACACATAAACCAACAATGAAATATATAAAAAAAATGTTTATTGTTAAAAAAGAGCATGGTTATCCGGCTGCAGCTTGTTTCCACTCTCTCATATTTTATATGTATTGGGGAATGAATTTAATAATAAACTAAGCCTTGAGAAAATCAATTAAAATAAAAACACATACTGACCATCTGTTTCAAAGAATTTAACTTTTTGATTCCTTAATAAGGAAATAATTTTCAAACTGGTTTTTACTGGTTACTTGTGGTAAATTAATAACTATCAGTAATGTTACGTATTATTAATAATTATGTATTACATTATATCTTATTATGCCAAGCAGGACGCCGTTTCCAGGTCTCCTGAGAAAAATCCAAACTTTTCGTAATAAGTTTTTTAAAAACTTGATTATGCCCATTTTTTAATCAGTGACATTAAAACCAATACCTCATGAAATATTCTAGTTCCAAACGAACAGCCATCAATAATTGTTTTATAGAACGTTTCAAATCAAGAAAGGTGAAGAGTATCACACCAACTCAATCGGAAAGGAAACGAGGTATGTGAGAATGGTGTATCAACTTCCACCACCCTGTAATTTCATGCATACTTTAAATTATTGAGCTGTCGCATTGAACCTCTGAGAAAATGCACCGAGTGACTCAGAGGACCACTTCCCGGAAGCGGTCACAGCTTCCAGCCTGTCGTGTGTGGCAACATGTGATTAATAAAAAGATGTTAACAAGACGACTCGCTTGGTTGAAGAATTGTTAAGGATTTTACTGTATTTTTCCTTTGTTTTGAAATCAAAAGTTTCCTGTAAAACAGTGCATTGAAAATGTCATTTCTTTACATTTGAAGGAAATTTTATAATGAAACCATGATCGGGTGACAAATAGTTTCGAATTTAGTTAAGGTCCTTTTACAATTTCCCATACTTTCCAAATCGACATTTGGGAAAAAAGCAAGATTTCCCGTAAACCCATTAATTTGATTGATTTAGTTTATTTATAGTTTTGCTTTTAATCCTACTTGGAATTTTCCAACCAGAAGAACTGTGCTTTACAAGCAGAGTAAAGGTCATTTCCTTAATTTAAGTCCGACTAATTCTCGAAGTACATTAAAAACTGATAAGTAGCGTCAGCTCCAATATTTCCTACGTTCCTTTTCTAGTAAACGAAGCAAAGAAACGGCATAAAATCATCCATCGTTAATCCTTAGCTAAAGATGTATATACTTTAAAACTTTTTTAACAAGCAAACCCATCAAGGTATTTTCAAAAAAAATTAATAAAGACCATTGAATTATCATGTACAGCCATTGATTTTAACTGGTCGCTGTGTATAATTAATGTAAAGAAATATAATTGGATTCTCTTAAGTTAAAAGTATTCAAATCTAGTCACTTACTAAATTACCGAACTAGTTTATCAATTGAAACTGTTGAAAAACAACTTATATTCGAACACATAGAGCGACGTATTAACATGAAGAATATTGTTTACATACACACACAGAAGAAAGAGAGGGGAAATGAATTAATTGACTACTGCTTTAGAAGGAGAAGAGGTAGATAATATAGTAATAAGTAGTGAGTGGGTAAAGTAAGTGGAAAAGAAGGCAAGACGAAAAATGTAAAATGAGAATAAGGTACAAATAGAGAAAGAATGAAGAGGTAGGGAGAGAGAATGAATTTATTTGTTTTGTTAAGTAAGAGGAAAGTAATAGATAAATAGATAGTGAGTGAAAGAGAATGAATGAATTAATATTATTTTATATAAAAAATATAAAGTAAGATATAGATAGATAGATAGATATGAGAGGAGAGGAGAGGAGAGGAGAGGAGAGGGGAGGAGAGGGGAGGGNCCATACATGATTGCTTCCAATTCACGTTTACTGAAAAATTATTACCATTGATGGTCTAATTTTGTCAAATTACCACTTTTTTTGCTATTGAAACAATTTTAACCGTTTAATAGTACAAAGGGTGAGTAGTAAAAAGAGCAAAAACATAATTTCAACTTCGGGATATGAAATTCTTGCTAAACCGGATCTCATGACTAGTGCTATCTTGTTCGTAGTTGCATCATTGGCCACAATCCACATCCAACTTTCTACTGCAGAAAGAAGGCTGCCAAAGGACCGTGAAAAACAAAACAAAAAAAAACACTTTTTCTTTCCTTTCCGACGAGGAAAATTTTACGCCCTATGCTGTGTACTTGTCCAAATCAGTAAGAGATTGACAGATATGCTTTCCCTTTTCAATCTAGCTATGATTCATCCTAGGGTAAAAAAGCCGGGAAGAAATAATCAGCCAAGATTTGTACCCAGCTCTTTATAATCAATTCTGTATTTTGAGTTCAATTTAGGATTAAATTGAAAATTACTTAATGTTATTTAACAAAAATAAAATAACTGTACTAAATGCCTCCATGGGCATATTGGATGTCATGCTTTAAATTTTTTCTAGAGCTTTAGCTTTCAAAATGACAATAACACAATAAATAACTCGTACAGACTGTGCAAGGCAATACAATTAAAGACCTTCTGCTCCTTTTAAACTTGGTAATTCGGCCGTTTAAATTAGTCACTAGAATTCACTTGGGGTTGAGCAAGTCAACTACATGCACATATCAATCAAATGTTTATCTATTCAAAGTCGCATAAAACGTCATTTTGCGTTGACAATCTAGAAAATTCTATTTTGCCCTTTGTGGATTTTTTTAATTGCAAAGGCTAAGAGCGTAAACGTCCTAAGATAAGATAAATCGCTGAATTTAATTTCCAATTTGAATATAAACAAAGAAAAGACGGGTTGACAACGTTTTAACATTATTTTAACAGTAATCCAAATATATAAATTTGGCAACATACTGCTTATTGTTTAAATTACTGTAAACAATCTAGGGACTTGCTATTACCGTCGGAATTTTTTAAATACAGAACATGCTTCAAAACAAATAGACTCCTTCAGAGAAATACAAAGATGCCGCATTCTTTTAAAGATCCCGAAGCTTTCAGAACATCCTTTTTAACGCTCCCGGTATGTTTTTAAAACAAATTTGCCTGATAAATATAAATTTATTGAGTATAAGACTTTCGAAATTTTTATTACATCTTAATAAATCCCTAACCATCTTATTCGTTCTATTATATTATTTTAACTTATAAGCTTACCTGATGGAAATTCCAAACTAGGATACTTCTTGGGGCGAGGGAGCTCTCTCGGATCTGTATCCCTCGTGTAATAATTGAAGTCCGAACAAGATTCCATTTCATTGTTCGGAAGGCAATCCAAGAACCCCATGGTCTGTTTATCGCAATTAAGAAAAATTTATTTGAAAACAATCACAGTTTTGTAAAATATTTCAATCTAGGTATTATAAGACTCACCCAATGTTTAAGCTTATCGAACATATTCCGATATAACAGGATTGATGTAGGAAACACAAGAACTTTTAAAAAAAATCGAGGATTGAGAGACGTAAACTAAAGTACGACTATTGTACAACTGAGCGTCCGTGTATTTGTAGTAGTTTTTAAACGTCAACTGTATGCTTTGGATTGGACGGAGAAAGGTCGGCATCAGCGCATGAGTCATGGCTCATGCCCCTACTACGGCGGTACCTCGTGTCCAAAGGGATGAATGAAATCCGATGATTCGTTTCTTTATTTATTTGGACCATGGAGTGCATCACAAAATTTTGTCTAGGTTGTAGAAAGAGGTATTGTATTGAACGCTCCCTGGTCTACGTTAAGAGATTTTTTTCTCAAGACAATCAATTCCTTAAAAGATATGTTGCCTTATTCGATGGAGAACTGAATATTAAATTCTTGCTTTAATTTTGCTTTCGCATTTACTCCAACATACATTGAAAAAAATAAATAAACAAAAAATAAAATATTTCATTTCTATTTGAAAAAACAGCCAAAAAAAAAAAACGCACAATTTTCTTAAGTACATCCTGCATATTGGTGACAACCCATCTTCACTTTCTGCTAGCTTCGTACAGTTTACTGACCTCAAAAACTATGTCAAACATGATGCAATCTATGAGTCAATATTTAATGTTTTTGCTAGGTACTAATACATAATTTCAATAGCTTAAGTTTGATGAAGAACTGAAAAATAAGTTTATATATACCATTTTGTTTTTACAAAATAAATGTTTCACGAGGAAGGAGTACAATTTGAATAATTATTAGAATTGAAAAAAAAAATGTAGTGTACAATGATCTCATTTTACCTTGTTCAATTTCTGTATATTAGCCCAGCTCTTCTTCTGTTTGAGCAAGATGTTCTACCCTACAACTTATATACATTACAATGTATGAGTCAATTTTTAATTTTTACGATACAGACTAAATCTATTATTGCATTTTAGGTTAGATTAAATGTAATGTGTCATTTTGTTTTTACTTTTACTAAATTTGATGTTTCATAGAAGAAAAACAAGACATCATTAGTCATCTCCTACACAGAATTTCACTACTTAATCATTACATTCAAGTGAGATGTTGAACTGAAAAAGAAGTTTAGTGTGCCAGTTTGTATTAACTATTATTAAAATGTACTTTTCATAATTTAAGTACATGATGACTTTTTATTTTGATTTAAACATAGGACCTGGATGGGCACAAGTTTTCTGATAAACTATTCTTGTATATTTGTGGCAACTTTCGTCAGTTACAGCTTGTTTTATGCCTTCCAATCATTCACATTACAATGTACGAATCAGTATTTAATTTTTACGATAGATGCTGAATCTACTGAATTGCATTAAGTCTGATCAAAAATGTCATTTGCTTTTTTAGTTTTACTAAAATAGACATTTCATAGCAGAAAAAGAACAGATATAAACAAATCAATTTTCTCATGTTCAATGAAGGATTGAAATATAAGTATAATGAGCAATTTGGGTTTTACTTAACTTAGTGGATGTCATTCTGTCATTTTAAGCCTATATTTCAGTACTTGGTACTTTTTGTACCTCCCACCTATACTACACACATTACGATGAACTCATCAATCTTTTAAATATTAATAGTGATGTTTTACTGATTGCTGATTTATATATATCTTCAAATCCCTCATACGCTCCAAGGAAAAGCTTCTAACAAATTATAGATTATGATATTTCATTTCTGAACACCAATATAAGTTGGATAAATTCCACAAACAGACTGATATATTAATATATAATGTATAAGTATGTATGTGTTTGGATCATATTATTTTTTATTGTTCAACATTAAAGAAAGAAGATGTTCTCCTTCATCAAAATGGAAACCAACAATAACGTACTGAAAGAAAAGATTAACAATAATCTTTCTGACTTGAGCTCAGAACTTGTTAGGAGTTCAAACTGTGTAATGAGAACTTCTATGGATCGGTAATTGTTATAATTGTAAATTTTCTTTTTATTAATATGCAGTATTGATTATGTGCAGACTTATCATGGTTAAAAGAATACACAATATCATGTTAGATGTAAAACAAGCTATTCAAAATCCAAAAATTTCAAAAATCAAAATAATAAAACCAATTTGGTCCAACTGTCAATTTCAAGAAAGGTGAGGCATATTTTGTTAGTAGTTTAAAGAAATTGGAAAAGAGTTTTGTTGATTATTAATTTAAATATTGAAGAATTGCTACTTTTTGATCAGGTTTTAAAATAGTCAAAATTAATTTATAGATTGTATTTAATGAAGACTGGAGAAGGGCTTAAATTTCAGTCAGTACCATCAAAAACTGGATTGCTATTTCTCATAAAGATACTATCAAAACTGCTTAAGCTTATCAGTTTTGGAAGTTCGGTCACCAAAAGGTAAATTTCTGTTTTAGTCTTTCTGGTAATTTATATTGCACAAGTCAAACAGGCTTTTATTAATAGTCTGCCTGCAAACCCTGTTATGTAATTGTGTACAAAAAAAAAGTTTAAATAAGTGTGACTAAACTGTTCCATCGGTGATGATGCAGTCACAATTGTAAAATGGCTAGAAAACATCACTTTTGTCAGTTTGATATTCTAACATATAAAACAATTTTACAAACAATTTGTAATTTAATATACTAATTATATTACAGTTTTATATTAAAAATCAGGGATTAGGTCAATTTGAAAGAAAAGTTCTTCGATCAGTTCCTTCTTCAAGCTTTTGTGGAATTTTCTCCATCAGGACTATGGTCGATCTTTATGAATCTTGTAATTATTAATAATAGTTTCAAAGTCCTAATGAAATGAATATCCTTGAAAGTTTGATGAAGGGGATATATTTCTCAAAAGCCTGAGCTTCTTTTATTACCAATTGGTTTTATCCCTGAAGTTTTGTACAATTGCTTTTATACAAGAATCAAAAGTTATTTTTTTTAAACAAAATTGCAAATAATTTTTTACACCATATGTAGTTATTCTTGAAATATTATTTTTTAAGGGAGTTTTATTATCAAAATATCGCAATCATTAAATCCATGGATGAACTAGATAACTCATTGCAGTTTATAAGCTCTCTTCTCGATGTTCCTCCTTGGGATTTTGGGATTCTTTCATCGTCTAAAGGTATAGTTGCTGGTTCTTTGAATATAGCAACCAAGTCAGGAAACATTGATTGTTCAGGAGGTGAAGGTGATTATACATTTCACAATATACTATAAACTAAACACTGTCCATAGTCCTAACAAAATTTGTGACTTTTTTTAATAAATAATTTTCAGAGAAACTTTCATAGAACACAATTTTGACTTCTGTATTTTAAATTTAAGCAATTCAATTTTCCATAATCTAAATAGGGTACATTTACAAATTTATTGATTTTTTAAATTTTCAATCAATACTATTTATGAAATTGAATTAGACAAATGTGAAATATCAGATATAACTTTTTAATCCTGAAAACAGGTGTACTTATTCCGAACGACTTACCTTTTGGAGCTACCCTTACCAGTTCAGCTAAATTTGCATTGGTCATTGAAAAGTATGCAGCTTTTCAAAAAATTATTAACGAGGAGTTTCTAAAACACCATGGCCCATGCATCATTATTACTGTAAGTATTATTAGTGATTAATTATCTCTGTTTGTAATAAAAGAAGTTTAAATTAATTTCAGGCGAAAGGTTTTCCTGATCTCAACACTAGGATTTTATTGAAACTTATTTCTGTTCAACTTTCTGTTCCAATATTTTCCCTGGTTGACGCTGATCCATACGGTATTGAAATTATGAGTGTATACCGTTTTGGTTCTTTGGTAAGATTCATTTTCTTTCCTTTCTTTGTCTCTCCCTTTACTAACAACACTATACTTTTCATGTTTTTGTAAATTAAGTCTTTAAAAATTTAGTCATAAAATGTTTTAAAAACAACACAAATATGCATAATAATTTTTTTCTGGCTGTTATTAATGAGGTAGGTCTTAATCATGTTATTGTTTACAGTCATACGTCCATCTGTGTGACATATTGGCGGTCCCTTCTATCAAGTGGATTGGGATACACCCATCAGACATTACAGATTTTTTTCCAAAAGCACAAATTATGTCAACACAAGATGTTAAGAAAGCAAACAAACTATTGACGAGACCTTTTATTAGTGAAAATGAAGCTCTTAAAGATCAAGTATTTATTTGATATAAAATGGTCTTGCTTTTTATTTATTATTTTGGTAGTGAACATTTTTGATTTCAACATAAATGTGCACTTAACTATTTTAACTTTTTTAAAGTTAATAACGTTATTCGCTCATGGTCGAATTTACTTTATTAATTTATACTACCGTAGGTAAAACTGATGATTCAACTTGGGTTGAAAACTGAAATTGAAGGAATTGGAACAATATCAAATTCATATCTGACAGATGTTTACATCCCCATGAAATTGGCGTCAAAAGGGTGGATTTAAATTTATTTAATTTTTATTTATTTCGTGGAAAAAATTAAGTTTAGAAAATAACAATAATTAAGTTTTCATGATAATTAATGTTAAATGTCAAATTTAATGTTTCATCAGCATTTCACTGATAATTCATCAATTCATATTTACGGAATTGTAAAATCAAAACAACTTTATTGAGTTTCTCTTATAATTTCTAAGATTTCTTTTTTCTAATAGTTAAAAGTTTAGTTGTTCATTATCACTTCTATATTTATAACATTTACAAAAATATATGTATTTTGCCTGTAAAAATGTTCTCTGCTTGCTATTTAATTTAGTTGCGTTTTGGTTGGTTTGTACTTCAAAGTGGAGATAGCTCTGGTGTCACTGCTATAGAGACAAAATTATTTTCAGGTAAATTTAAATACTAATTATTTATGTCAAATTTCTAAAGAACTTTATAACTTTTTTAATACTGTCTCAAGGCCTAAATGACCAGTAGGGTCGGAAAAAAAAAAACCTAAATACACATTTTTTACCTATAGTAAAGAAAAAATTATGAATTGAAATTGTATTAACATGTAATTTTTTTGTTATACTTCGTGAAGGTTTATTTATAGAAATATATTTATGAAGAATGAAAGACATGTTTATTTTTTATGGTTGCAATGATGATATTCATCCATGATAATACCATGTACGTCCTTATACATTATCTCATGCAGAATGTTGCTTAATTCTGTTAGTTAATGTGAAAGAATTGCTTCTTCTTTTATAAACAATTTATACATTCTGTGTTTATTAATGTCAACCTCTTTCAGATGTCCATTCCATCTGAAAAATTCTTTGTAAGAAATTTGTAGAAATTTCGAGTTTCTCCTAGCTTCATGTGCATTTATTGATACATTTGGTGAGAAATTGCCAGGCTATTGACATGTTGTCTTTCAATCTGAAAATATCAGTGTATTTCTCCATTATATAAGGTTTTTGTCAGAAAGATGTAGCATTTCTGTGTAATGCAGGAGTATTTGAATATTAAATTGCTTCTTCAAGTTTTTTTTCCTGGAACGTAATGTGGAAGAACTTTATTTTATGTTCTCCAATTTTTAGCATAATTTTGTATGAACAACATCTATGAGCTGTTCAAATTCAGTGCACTGGAGTTTTCTCAATGTGAAATGCCCTTACATTTATATCTTGTGTTCAGATCAAATCGAGCAATTGTGTGAAAAATTGTAATGCTCATAGGTTCTGAGTTTTTAATTTTGGTTTCTTTTCACCTCTTATGTCCTGTATCCAAGTGTACCATCATATTGTACCACTCAATAAAAGGATCCACCATTCCCACTTCTTTTTACTACTTAAATGGGTTTGGTTCCACTTGATTTTGATACTCATGCTTGTGTTGTCTTTTGAAGCAAGTATTGGATCATGGTGGATTGTTGGCCAATTCTAAGTTTTAATTCTCGTGAAGTTTCTCCCTGTTTGTTTTGTTTGCAGCCCTTGTCATAATTTAGTGAACAGAGGTTAATCACAGTATTTTCTTCTATGATACTTCTAATGTTTTAAAGTTCTTTTGTCTAGTTGGCTTGACACCTTTATAGGTCTTTTGCAAAAAAGTACAGTTAACTGAAAAAGTTAGCTTGTCCGTTGTTGCATATTTTTAGAGAATATTCATATTTGCAGATGTTTTCAAGAAGGTTGTTCAAGAAAACATTTATAATTTCATAAAAAAATTAAATATTTTGAAAATTCCAAACTGTTACAGTGAAATTTTCTGAAAAAAGATATAAGTACGCCAGATTCCAAGTAAATTACAATTTTTTTGTTATGCAGATCTTAGAATTGCACGTATTTAAACTGTTTTTCCTGAGCAATCAGGAGTCAAGACTGAGCCGGTCCTTGGCCTACAAATCGTATTTAATTATTGTTTCTGTTGGTATGAAAGCGGAGTTTGTCATAATTGGGGGTTTAACCAGTGGCTCTGCTCTCCCATGTTCGAAACTGGTTCCAGATAAATTCCGAGGTATTAGATCTGGTGACAAATATATCGTCCTTGTAATTACCTCAGCACTTCGCAAGGGCAAGGCTGGATTATATAATACGCTCATGTACGAGTAAGACTTAAAATCTTACAATTTCAATTATGTTCCGTCTCTATTCAATGCACTTTTCAATTACGAGAGGTAATTTCCTGTGACGTCCTTGTTTTACAGCAACGAAAGTTTGATCCTTTGAAACGAATGGCTTTCCAATCCAAGGCTTTGGAAGTTGAGGAGGAAAGCCAATGACTTCGGAAACCATCTCTCTCTGACTCTTTTTTGGTCTGATTTTGGTGTTGAACCAAAAAATTACACTAAAAGTGAACAATTTAACTTATTAATACTGGCACCGTCAGTCTCATTCTTGAAAAATGGAATTATTTAAAAAATTCTGTAAATAGTTGTACATCAAGTAAGTCTAAGAATATTTTGATAGACTATAAACGGTTTATGCTCTTATTTCGTAACAGATCTTCTGAAGTATTATGCAATGGAGTCCCAATGTTAATCAATAAGCTGAAAAAAACAAAAGCATTAAAATTAATTTCATAAGAAAATTAATACACCCGCACATTTCCCCTCCTCCATAAAACCTTCGACATATTAACAATAAATCTCTATTGAAGACTTGTAGAATAATAGGCGATAAACCAAAGTAGTCCTGATCGATTATTAAGAAACCGGCCGAGCTAAATGACTTGAAACTTGTTTTTCAAGGCAGGAAGTATTGAACTAAACTAGGTATGAGCCACTCGAGGAAAAACCCTTGTTGAGATCGATAAAATATTTAAAAAAAAATTGATTGTTTGCTTGTGTCTATACAACAATTTAAAATCTGCTAAGAAGAATTAACAACATAATTAATTAGCAGAATTAATAACATTAAGAATAAACAATGTGAAAACAAGATTCCAGCGCACACAGGAATCCGCGGTAATGAGGAAGCCAACGCAGCAGCAAAGAACGCTACAAACAAAGGAACATCTCCATGGTCTCGAAACATGACATTGGCCGAATGGGAAGAACGTTGGAGGCGTTCTACTAAAAGTCTTCAAACTAAAAAGTTCTTCCCAACGGTTGAATCGAGGTTGGCAGCAGAAATGAAACACCACCATATGCTTACCCAACTTATAAGCGGCCGTAGATGAACTCGAGAATATCTCTGTAGATTACACATAGCACAGGATTCGGGATGCGTCCATGGGACCACATCTTATTCGACTGCCCCATTCAAGAACCACGCCGAAAAGCTCTTATAAGGCTTTTATGTATTTAAAGGTGGACAATGGCCACCAGACCATCATATTTTGCTAAAGACCACATTGAAGCCTTAATTAATTTTTATTTAGAGATCATGAGATGCGGTCTGGTGTTACGTAGGTTTTAGAAAAACATTTCCTTTATCGTGACAATGATTCGATCTTTATTGAGATCATCTTCTGAATATGATCTCAATAAAGATCGAAACGTTGGCACGATAAAGAAAATTTTTTCTAAAACCTACGTAACACTAGATCTCATTTCCCGATCACCAATAATAATCTTAACTAACGGTCACTAAACACCATACACACACGCACGCACGCGCACGCATGCACACACGAGCGCGCGCGCGCACGCACGCACGCACGCTAACACGTAAATAATAATTGTATATGGATATGAATTCCCGAAATCACTGGGATCAGGTCCAGATTCCACATAGCACAGGATTCGGAATGCGACTGTCCATGGAGACCTCGACAAACATGGGACCACATCTTATTCGACTGCCCCATTCAAGAACCACGCCGAAAAGCTCTTATAAGGCTTTTATGTATGTAAAGGTGGACAATGGCAACCAGACTATCACATTTTGCTAAAGACCACATTGAAGCCTTAATTATTTTTTATTTAGAGATCGTGAGATGCGGTCTGGTGTTACGTAGCTTTTAGAAAAACATTTCCTTTATCGTGACAATGGTTCGATCATTATTGAGATCATCTTCTGAATATGATGGCCTTACGGGATCTAAGGTTAGAAAACTAATGAAAAGAAAACATTAATCATTCATCGAACCATAAAGGATAATGTTTTAAACATGTTTAAACCCCTCATTAATCTCGCGAGTATTATAGGTAATCCATTAATTGAACCTATAATACAGGTATAAAAGTAATAAAGTGGTATAAAAGTAATTGTTGTGACGTTTAGCCGGCTGATAAATTTTCACTCTTACGAAGAATTTTTTCGCATGTACAAACAGATGTTTGAAAAAAAATTTAAAATATTTACGATGCTTAAGTCAATTATCGCAGTAGCAATATTGTACATACCGCGGCTCGTGGTAAACATCCGTTGAAAAATGGGAAAACGGTTTTACGTAATCGCAAAAAAAGATAATTTTTTTTCTTTCTTGCACAAGTAGTTTTAAATATTTGATTTTTATATTTTTTATTTATTTATTTTTTTATCTTGAAAATTTTGGATTTTGATCAATGAACAAAAAGTTGTCTTCATCTACTACCTTGACTTATAATATAAAGTTTAAATAGTTTGAAACCTTTTGATTGTCACTAAATATATAGTACATTATTGTCACGTGGCCAATGATATTTTTTGACATTAGGGATTTTAAAATTTACCTATAAGCAATAAACGGTAGTTTTTCAATATTTAGTACAGTTTTGATTCAAAGTCAATCAAGACTTTTGACTCCCCTGACTGATTTTAATTGTTGTTTCAATTTAAAATTTCATATTAGAGAATAACAGGAAACCTGAACGATTTTGATGTTATAAAAACTATCGAAACATCTTACATTATAATAACAAAATTACCTACTTTACATGCAAATAAATAAGCATTTGTATATATATAATATATTTTAATCGTAAATATATAATTAATCATTATTAAATTTATTCGCTCGCTAACAAAGACAACCCCTTCGAGGTAGTTTTAAATGAAAAACGTGTGTTTATGAAATTTTTCTTTCTTGAAATTCTTCGTTACGCAACAAGGAATACATTTACACATGGTCTACACTTTTCTCAACGTCTCCGCAGTTTTTAGAAAAGTTTGCTGTTTTGTCTTTTCTAGCAAAGTAAACACTTGAAAACAAAGGAAAAATGTGGTTCACAGCATGTGTGTTAGCATGGATGCAGTTTAATTTTTACGAGTCGAAATGTTTATTTAAATATTTTAGCAACGAAAGGAGAACAATAAAATAAGTTAAACAGAACAATATGTGTATTCCGTGGATTCTTTGTACGGTGTCTTCACTGTTGTCCACAACTTGATAATCAAGAACTTTTTTATTTTGACTTTTGAGTTGTTTGCACATTCACTGTTCAAATACGAACAAATATCAATTAATGTTTCAGGAAAGGCAGATTTTTGAATTTATTTATTTTAACAACAGGCTTAGTAGATAGTTCACGTGAAAATAAACTAGCCGATTTTCATAAACATACGTTAAACAACAGGGTATAATAAAAATTACTTGTCTAAGTGGTATTTAGAAGAATTTTGTAACAAAAATAGATAAATAAGCTGTAAGTTATGGTAAACAAATATCTGGAATAAATGGTTAAACATTTGGGTTTTTCATGTTTACAAAGCAGTTTATCGTTATTACTTATTTATGAAAAGTGCATAGAACTATGAGTCTATTTTCAACTGCTTGGTTTCCCAAGGAAAATTCTTTTAAAGGAAGTATTGCCAGAAATTTGAAGTCGTTTTATCACAATGAATTTGTTTCTTTTATCAATTATCACTTTGGGTTTGTTCATCCCAATGCTCTATTTATTGTCGGAAACGTAGACGATGCCTTGACCATAACTTGATGCCATCCTCTCTAGGAGTGGATCGATCGTTTTGCCGGTCTGTCTGCTATCTTGTCCCAGGATTCGAAGGAGGGGAAGTGCGAATAAAAGGTGCCCTGGCTAACCAGGAGGTCTACACTCTCTCACTGCCCCCGCCCGCGACAACATGAAACCAGAAGTCAAGCAAGTGCCGGCCAAGGATGTCAAAAATGGTGAGTCATTTTAATAAATATCCCGGCGTCGAGAATAGGACAATCCGGTCGATCTACTTGCAGAACCGTCTGGACGGTATTGGTAATTTTGTTTTACACATGTTGCACAAGAGATCGGGGATTGGGCGTGATGATGATGGGCTCAGTGACAATAGGTTGTGAAATAATCTGGACCAAAGGAAAAAGTGTGTTAGAAATAAGGTTACGATGCCAATGTCAGTTGTACAGCGATGGCCTTCCACTATCACTCATTCACCACCAAGTCCTTGCGACCGTTTGACCACCCTGATTATTATCTAATCACGACTTCTCAAAGACGTGTTTGTTCAATACATTCCTTTTAGACAACGCCAATCATCAATAAAACTAGTTTAAATATCTAGATATTTCAGATATCTCAAGTCGTATGGACTACTCAATAATTCATTTTCTTTATGCCAATCGTTTAGAAGTGCGAATATTTTTTTATATATATTTTTCACTAAGGGGGAAAATATTTTTAAATAATTTCCTATACATACATAGTAGTACGCTCAAATTGTCTCTATTTTAAAATGTTAATTGAATAAATTCACTTAACGATAATTAATGTTACACTCCTCCCCATTTTTTAATATTTACTCAATGCTCTATGAAGACCGGTGTTGTTATTATTATTATTAATTTTTAAGGGCGTTTTAACGGCTAGACCGGTGTTATTATTATTATTATTAATTTTTAAGGGAGTTTTAACGGTGTTCTTTTTATTATATTTTTATTGCTTTTATTGCATATATAAAAATAATTATAAAAGTAAAATTAATAAGTGGTAAGATAAAAAATAGGAAACACGTGGGAAGGATGCTCCCAGTGGTGAGACTGCTATTTCTACACTTAGCATTAATTTCTTCCAGTTTTGTGTAATCCATAATCAATACACCTCGATTGTCATAACCATAGTACAGAAAAATTATAGGGCATAGTTTTATTGGATTATCGTAATTTTGTAGTTCGTGCCATATTTTTATAACATTGGTACTTTTCAACAAACCATACTTTAAAGTTATGCACAGTTAAAGTATACAGCTTTCAGCTGTTTTAAAGATACAATCCCACCACTTCCCTCTTTCTATCTTCTCTCTCAAACCCACTCTCTCTCGCTCAATTCCTCTCTCTTTCTCTCTCTCTCTTTCTCTCCCCTTCCCCCTCGTCGTTGGATGTAAATGGATGGACCAAATCACTGCGACTATAAATAAAACATTAATCAATCTATCGATCTATCCATCTATCACTTTTTTCGTTATCTTCATATCTTTTTCGATTTTGCCTATCTTTAAGTTTCTATTTTTTCGTTTTCTCTCGCTATTTGCATTTATTTAATCTGTTTTTCTGTTACTTTCCCCCTCTCCCTCACCATTTATCTTTCTATTTATCTATTCTTTATTCGTTCTCACCAATCTCTCCTTTGTTTCTATCTAGTAATGTATTATTGCATCTATTAATTTTTTGTGTATGTGTGAGAGTCTCTCGTTCTCTTTATATCTATTATAATTCCTTATCTCTCTCTATATCTATCTATCCATAGTTCTTGTATTTATTCGTATCTCTATCTCAATCTCCACTTCTTTCTAATTCTCTCCATTTATCTATCTGTATATTTGTATATTCTATATTCTCTCTCACCGTATCCTATATTTCCTGTCTATTAAAGTGTTATTGCATCTAATAATTAATTCTCTCTCTCTCTCTCTCTCTCTCTCTCTCTCTCTCTCTCTCTCTCCCTCCCCTCCGTCCTTAATTATTTATCTATCTATCTATCTCAATCCCTACTTCTCTCTCCACCTTTGGCTAAAGGCTATAGGCACTGAATTTTAATTTTTATCCTAAACTCACCCCCCCCCTATCAATTCCTATATTTTACTATATTTAACTTTCTAATACTCTCTATTTACATCTTTTTTCGTGTGGTTTTTCCGTTTTGTCATATCACAGTTTCTTTTTTGTTGACTTTTTCCTCCCTCCGCTTATCAAAATCTTTCTCTGTCTGTTTAGTCAGTTTCTGTCTTTCTATTTATTATATAAATCAGAGATACTTAATGGTCGTTTCAAGTGTGAATAAAGTAAATGGTCGTTTCAAGTCTAAATAAAGAATATAAACTAAATAACCTCAATTTGATTTTTTTGTATTAAATTATTTTATTCTTCAACAAAGCTAGGTAGCATGGGGCGTGATGGGGATATCAAAAGGTCTTCGCCTTACTGTGCACAAGACAACAACTGTACAGTTTATAGTTCGGGATCTCAATACCGACTAATTGAATAATGGAAAAAGGCGAGTTTCTCACGCCTCATCACGATAACCAAAGAGTTCTTCACTGAAGGAGATCATTTTGTCTAAATCGGTATTTATTGCAATAATTTGGTAAAACTACTTCATATACATTTGAATATAAATTGTTCGCGCTGATGACCGGTTGAATAACTATGAATGAATTATCTTCTACTGTTAGAGTGGTAATCACAATAAATAAAGTTTGTCCCTTAGTGAATATAACTGAATCCAATGTATAATATAGAGTTCAATATTATGTAATATTCGATTTGGCAACTTAATGGGTAGACGTGTAGTTCCGTTCTCTTTGTAACAAAATGAGTTAATAACCCATTTTCTATTCGTTTATTGCATTTGAAAGATTTATCTGATTTATTAAAGAGGTAAATGACAAAGTTTCGTCAAAATTTATTTAACATTAACCAATTTTGAGCCGTTTATTTGTTGAATCGGAAAAGTCATTAATCCAATTTAATTCGTTTAATTATGTATTAAAAGGAGATTAATACTGGTTATTGCGAACGCTTGTTTATAGTTGCTGGTTATAAAAGGATAAAAATGAAAGATGCAACAGCGCATAGGGTACGTTGCTTTCTCAAGTATTGTGTGTTTTGCTTTTCTGAAAGAGTTAATTAAGGAATGAAATCAAAATGTTAATAAAATTATATGTTAAATTATATGTTATTATAGTTTCCTTTTATATATATATATATATATGTATATACTCTTACAAATATTAGAGTTAATAGTTAAAAAAAGGTGGTTAGTAAATAATAACAATAGACGTATTTCAAATACTAATAAACAATTAACATGCAAGAATTCTGTACTGTTGTTATTCTTTAAATATCTTAAGTTGAGTTTTTTTTCTACTTTTGAAGGTTTTCTTTGATATATGATAGTACATTTGTAATGAAAGTATTTGGTACATTTTATCCAAATACGTGCCTAGTTGGGCAACAATAAAAAAATATTTAGCAGACCACTTTTTGCGCAGTGGAAATAATAGAAATAAACAAAAATCTAAATTACAAACAAAAATTATATTCCATTCTTTAAAGTAAATAATCTAATTAAATTATTTAAAATAAAATAGACAATTTCAATTAAAATATCCTTACAAAAAGAAACAAAAATTTTTTTTCTGTTTGGTTTGATATGAGAAGTGTACGCAACGACTGCTCCTCTCAAACTACTACTACTCGTTATGGCGAGTACAACGCTAGTTTCTCTATTTGTTTGGCGAAAGAATTATTTACATTTTTATTTAATAAAAACAAAAATAAAGAATTATGTTGACAACAAATTTAGCCAATACAAAAATAATTTTTTAAAAAATATAAATGATTGTTTGTGGAATATTTTGTTAAATAAAAGATTTTGTTTTATTATTAATAATAAATTAACTTGAAAATTAAAAACATAATAAAAAAGACAAACAAAAAGTCAATTAATTAAAAAATTGTCATGGTTTTCATGACAAGATGGTCACCCCCATTCAAGTAAAATGCTTTCGCATTTGCTAAGGTCGAGTTGCTTCTATCTCATTTTTAAAGATGTTGCTGCTTGTAATAATGGTCCTAGTGACTATGTGGTAGTTCAGTCAGTTTGACCGTTTACTTTAGTGGCAATTTTTTTTTAACAGGTTAAACTAAAATCTATGTTAGATTAATTGAGATACTTTAGATTATATTAATTATTTATTTTTGTTTTTATTTATTAATTATTTTGATTTAGATAGGCTAACTAAGACATTTGGTTTGTTTTTATGTACTATTTACAATTTGCACATTGCTGTGCAATTTGGTTATCAGTTTGGATTTATTCACTAAGTTTTGTTTACAATCAACTTATTCATGGTAGTTAGTTTTTGTTTAGCCCTTCTTCAAGTGTCGGTTTTTCTCCTATTAGGATATCCTTACAAAGGTTTTATTTTATTTTATAGTTACTCCGACTATATTGTTATATCGCCCTTAAATCGTTTTAGTTATGAGCTCTTGTGCCTATGTTTCCACATTCTCCAATGCATTTTACGTTTTTAGTTTTGAAAGGATCATTAAAACGTGGCCTTAGTTTTGCTGTTATAGAATGTGCCTTGCCTGATAAGTAATGAGATTTCAAGACTAATTCGCCAATTGTCTAGTTCTTCAGTCTTCTGACCTTGTCATAATTCTGTTTCGTCCGGTCATAAACATTGTTTAGAGTTGTATAAATTTTGTTTCCACAAATTTTTCATTCCCTGTCGTGATCTATTAAACCATAGCTCTTCTGAAATTTCCATTTTTTAATTCAGGGGATGAAAAATGTCGCGTCCTAAAAATAGCCTTGTTGGTGTTTGTCTGTCGAATTATGAATTGTATTGCCTAATGATATTAAAGGGAAGTGCAATGATGTCTGCCATTTCTTCTGATCTTGATGATGATAAATAGCAATGGCAGTCTTCAACGATTGTATGGCTCTTTCGACCATATTAGATTGGGGGTAATACAGAATATTTTAATAATAGGTTATTCCTAATTCAAAACAAAAATTTTTGTACTCTGCTTCTTCCAGCAAAAACTTCGAGAAACCATCCATCATTATCAGTATGTACTAATCTCCTTCGACAGAATGTGGGAGTGATCCTACGAAATCTTTACGACTGTGCACCGCGACTAATATTGGTCTATTGTGCATCTCTATTTTTTTTTTATCTAGAGCTCCTCGTTAAGCTGCAGACTTTTTACCAGAGCACCAAAGCTTTTTCCAGAGCTCCCGTGTGTATCCTTCAGGTCCTGGCTTTACCTCTCCCAGGATTAGGAATCTCAACTTACATAGACCTTCGCTCTAGCAGTGGGTGTGTTCCGCTGTTTCTTCTTTTTCTTCTTGGCAATATCTAAACAGGCTTGTGTCTGCCACTCCGAGTCTATGCCACCGGAGTCTGCAGTGTCTAGTTAGCAGCCCATCTATTATTCTAATCGTAGCACGTCCTAGATTTAGTAGTTCTGCAGTTGGCCTCTTTCAGACGAGGCGACTAGTTGATTCAACCAGTTGAACGGACGGGCGTGAAGGAGTGTAACGTAGTAGCAAAATGTTTGGGAATCGCCCCAACCCTTTCACATGCAGTCAACTCGTCCGCCCAGGCGGGTGGCTAGCAAGCACAGCTCGGCATTCGTTCTTCACATCTGTTGCCTAGTTGAATCAACTGAGTTCACCATGGAAAGCGTTGCAATTGCAAGTTTCAATGTGGAGCAGATCATTGAAGATATTCCTATATGTCCGTGGTATGGGACATGAGGTGTGAAGAGTATAGCGACAAAATTAAAAGAAGCGAAGCTTGGAGGGAAGTATCACAACAGTATTTGAAAGAAAGTGCCCGTTTCCCAATTTTATAATAACGGATAAACTCACACTTTTCTTACTGGGTGTCCTGCTTCCTCGGGTTCTAATACCGTAGTGACCTCCCATTGGGAAGAGAGGTTGATTCCACAAATTGCCTGGTGTGAAACCAGCAAAGAAAAATCTTCACACGGCAGTAAACTAGTTGAGAGTGAATCGGACAACTTAGTTGAATCAACCAAAAAGATTTATTTCTGCGATGGTCCTTTGATAAATTTTTTCACATGCCTCTACCCTGAGCTGCATTCCCATTGATCGGTGGACTTATTAATTTATTGTCTAATGGATCCACGTTTTTGGCAGTTTGGTAAGCCACAAAAGGGTTCAGGGCCAATCGTGTTATCGGCCTCTTCATTGCCTTTTGGGCGGTATTGACATCAAAAGTCCTTTTTTCCTGTATGATCCGATTTAAATTTTGCACATAATAAACATCTTTGTACACTTTGCTTATATCTTCAACCATTTCGAAAACATTTCTCAATCAATCTCTTCCACCAATCTCAACCTCTCTCCCTACCTAAATTTGTTTGATTTTTCCTCTTTCACACTCTCTTTATTTCTCTTTTTCACTGTCACTTTCTCTCTCCTTTCTCTTTTTCTCTTTATCCAACTAAATTTCTAACTATCCTTCTGTCGTCTCTCTCCCTCCCTCTCACTCTCTCTCTCTCTCTCTCTCTCTCTATCTCTCTCTCTCTCTCTCTCTCTCTCTCTCTCTCTCTCTCTCTCGAGCAGATTACTTTTCCCCGTATCTTCCGAAAAAATTTTTTACGCTTTTGTCCGAAAATCTTCAGAATAAAAACAAGTCATCGGAAGACATAATATAACAAATTTTGAAAACATATCTCAATCAATCTTTTTCATCAATTTCTCTCTCTTCGTTCGAGAACTAAATTTGTTTGATTTTTACGACATTCATTCTCTCTTTCTCTCTCTCTCTCTCTCTCTCTCTCTCTCTCTCTCTTTCTCTCTTAATTTAAATAGCAACATTCCGGATATCATTTCGCACACTTTCTAGATTACTTACTCTCTTTGCTTCTCTTCTAAAAATGCTGTCTGGAGATTATTAAGTCCAGTTATCGACCAATCCCGAGGCGGTTATAATTCTTACCTATTGAATGACTGCTGATGAAATGTTCTTACCAAAGATCTGTTATGATAGCCCGAGACAATGGTGTTGTTTATGATTGACTCTTGCAGCTTTTCTTTATTGCAGAACCGACCGAATGCGAGTCACACAAAATAATGTGTTCTCCAAGACAAATGACTACTCATGTGGGTCAATTATTTTAACCGAAAAATGGCCAATTGCAAAAGTATTTTTATTACAATACTTTACTAGATTTTTTACAGTATGAATCCTCCTAAGGTTACTTCTTTCTAAAGATCTTCAAGGTTACTTTCTTTTATTGTTATCGACAGTACAACCGGTTTTCTTTTTTTGTAAAAAAACCCGCGAATAACAGGCGCACTTGAATATTGTAATTATTTTGTATGCTGAATAGGAAACGAGGCTACTTCGAAATATATACGTATTATAAAAAAGGAAAACCGGTTGTAACTGTTCTTAACAACAAAAAGTAACCTTCAAGATGTTTCATGGGATTATGCTGTTAATATAGTTAGGATAGGATTAAAGTTGAATTTAATTGTTGCAATATTATTTTTAGAGGGGTGGAATTAAGTAGATGTTCATTGTCGAAAAATTTAAATTATTCCACTTCATTAAGTAAACAAAGATCTTTCATTTATGAATTGAAAATAAATTCATGTTAAAATAATTTATTTTTAGTTGAATTATTTTGAATTTTGATGCGTTTGTAATTGAAAACACGTTTTTAGGGTATGCAAGACGCTTTTGAAATTTGTCATATTTTTTTCAACCCTTACTTTTATTTAACCTTAAAGAAAACTTGTTTATTTTAACATAAATCAAATTATTGAAAAGCAACAAAGGATTGTATATACTTATAATGAAAAATTCATTTACAAATTTAAAAATTAAGGCAAAACATTTTTTTGGTGAAACTTTTGCTTGAACTACTTTAAATGTCAAAGCTTTAAATTAAATTTATTTAGAGTTATAGATAAATTCCTTTAAAACAATATTTGATAAATTGTGAAATCTTTCCACTTAGTCTACGAGGCGATGGACTTGTTTATTACTATGTAATCATTTTGGTCTGTATATTCTCGTCGTTTTGGTATGTCAGACGCATTTTGGCTTTCCGCCATCTTCAGTGATTTTTCGCTTAGTCATTGTTTATGCCTAAGCGTAATTTATTTTATTTTCTTATTAAAAATTAGTCAATTAAAAAGTTTTATTAAAATTCAATTCAGTTCACTTTATTTTAAGCCTCCAACCTCTGATTGGCCTGTCAAATGATGAGAGGCTTAGTTGGCGGACGGTGTGAGGCTTGTCTCTTTTTCCCTCTGTTGTTCAGTACACACACGCTTTTCTCTCTATTTAGGATGGTAGGGAAACTGAGCATTGGGTTGCGCGGAAGGAAGGATTAATGGAATTTTTTGTTATTGGATTGCGCGATCTCGGGAACTAAATCAACATTAAGTCTGAAGGCGAGGTTTGAGATAAGACATAAAAAGGAGGTTATCCATTTTTCTTAGGACTTTAAATTGGAATCGTTGGGAGTTGGAATGCTTGGTTTTCTCCCAAAGTTTGATACATTAAGTCTACATAAGTATGAGATCCGTGCTGTGAATAATTTTTTTTTTTGTAGTTTAATAGAAATTTGGATCGTATGTACAGTTCGTTCAGATTTCGTCCTGTGTGTGGATTTCAACTAAGTCGTTTTTCTAGCCGAAGTCCTACGTACGGCCGGAGGTTTAAGTAGGTACGTTTAAGTAAACAGGTGGTAGTGTAATATGTGTAAGTGTGAAGTGGGTCCTTGGTTGTATTTGTTTTAATTTTCCACTTGCTGGATCATATGTCGAAGCACTACAAACAGACTTGAAGGTTTCTGAAGGCGATGGTCGGATATTTGTGCGTGGAAAGGATTGCTGTATCCTCACAAAAGTGGAGAAGGTTGATTCTGGTAGGATACGAATGTCAGCAGTGATTATCGTGTAAAGGAGAGTGCAAAAATGCTCCCTTGAAAAACGCCTGTTTTGATAGAATAGATAGGGGCTATCGCTGTACCTGTGAAATCGATTAGAAGTACGGTTTTGAGATTAGGTGGTAGGATGCCATTCAGCTTCTATAAGAAGTCTGGGTCCACCCTTTTGAAGGCATGAGGAACCCGGACTACACTGCTTCTGTTCAAGGGAGGATGAAATGACCACCACAACGCCTAGGTTCCCGAACCTAGATCCCTTGAATTCTAGGTGCAAAACTAACTTAAAATAAGGTTTTACAACATTTGATTTTTTTAATAACTATTGATATTGTAGTTATGTGTATACATTTTTATACTCTTTTCATTATATAGCAGGGAGGATATCGAGAAAGAAACGTTTTTTAAATTTCCCATATTATATTTTGGCATATTTTATTTAACTTTTATCTTAATTTCAGCATATAGAAACTAGATTATTTACACTTGCAATTAAACAGATTTGTTTGTTTAAAAATATTCTTAGTAGAACTTTGTCGTTTTTATTTGCAAAGACTCTCTGTTTTAGAAATTTAATCTAAGAAGTCACATTTCTCTTATGGAAAGTTAATAAAGAATAATTAATTATATTGTATGAATATTTTTCTGTCAAAATTAAACTTCCCAGCCTGTTTTTCTTGTGACAAGTATTCTTTTGACTAATAAGCATCTGCGGAATCAAACCAAATAGTAATAATGTAAGTCTTGGGTAGGTAAAAAAATATTGGATTTATTTTGGAATAAACGGTTTACTTTTTTGAGGCTTAAAAAGCTGTCCTAATATTGACATTTGAGAACTATTATTATATAGTATAATATGCTAATGGAACAGTATTAATTCATAATCTAATTTAAATAAATTATCTTCATCGCTTTTTAATCCTTCGGAGTGAAATTACAACCTAAACTTCTTTGGCTTCTTCTGTACGGGTTCGTTTACCGACGGGTACGTTCAAAAACGAAATTCGACACTAATCCAAGTTTTAAAGGAAGGTGGGTGAGGGGATATTCGACACCGCATAAAATCTTATGCAATCTAATATTATGTAAAAGTATTCAGGTTTACTGACTTTTCAATTGTTATATTAAAGAAAAGCTAGGGTAAAGGCGAGTAAGTTGTACTCGGGTGCCCATATTGCAATGCTTTTAAGATGGTAATTTTTTGGGAAAAATAATATAAAATAAACACTATAAAAATTGCATTATTTTGTGTGCTTTACAGAAAAATCCGTGATCAATAAGAAGATGATTCGAAATAATACTTGAACATTTCTGAGCCGTCAGATCTCTCTTTTTCTTTAGTTTATTACCTATAACCATAACACGAATTAAAGTGACATTTAAATGTCCAAATTTTACGCAGGCTGGTTTCTACGCTTGATAACCTTTTTTCATAACGTTTTCAGCGGGTTTTAATTAGGGTGTTGCTTATCTTCCATTTACTTCTACGCTAAGAGATAAAAATAGCGAAATAATCGATAACATTTCCCTATGACTAATTATGAGTTTATTACACTGCGTGCCTTGACCCTATTAAATAACAGACCCCTAGTAAGGATTCTGAAGGTAGTTAATATAAGATTCTCGAAGAAATACCATCTTAACCGTCTGTTTCAACTAGTGTAAAAAGATTAAACGAAAGATGATGTGGAAAAGTGAGATATAGTACTAGATATGTAGAAAAGGAATAGTAGGAAAAAATGTATGGCGATCGCGAAAAAAAAGAGCTAGAGGACATCAAAAGGGTTAAGAAGATAAATAGTGTCAGGGAGAGAGAGAGAGAGAGAGAGAGAGAGAGAGAGAGAGAGAGAGAGAGTGAGTGAGTGAAAGAGAGAAAGATATATTGATTTTTTTATTTATTTATTAAGCATTCCTCATACAAATTACATATGCGGAGGTATTGGTCTATTCTGCGTTCTGTCCATGATCGACTGATAGACGACTTATGCTGTTTTACCGTGACATTAATGGAAGACAACTTTTCGTTCATATAGTTGGGAAGAAGTCTTTCGTAAGAGTTCCTTATTTAGAAGGGGTCCATTTTAAAACAGTATCGGCGGCCAATTTTCTTTTAACGAAACTTATGGGTGCTGCTGAGTAGGATACTGGAAGGATCTCATTTTTGAGATGCTTGTTTGCCTTTCATTACACAAAAGCTCACATGTGCTCTAACACAAGCAATTTGAATTTTGAGTTGGTGAAGTGTATGCAATGCAACCTGATTGTCCTTTTGGATTACAACTATTTTTAACAACTTTCTTCAAATTGATTATTCTAACCTTGAAGCAGTGGACATTTCACAACTTTTAATACTGTCCAGCTGCCTTACTGCATGATGCTAAGCTAACAAAATAAAATCAGCTAAAATCTAAATTAGCTTAAACTTAAACAGATTTCAATATAAGCCGTAACTGGTAGACAGTGCTTTGTAGTATTTAACCTACAAAAATTAAAACAATAAAAAAAAACTATATGTAGGAAAAAATTTGAAGAAATGAATTGTGCAACTTAGTTTTGTTTTTTTAGGAGGACAAAGTACTCAAAAACCGTTTACTTAATATGACACAAGGACGTCCACCGGAAATCAAAGAGACACCGCGTACTTTCACAGGCTAATATTTAGGTTGTAAAAATGTGTGTAAGGGAGAAGACATCCTTTCGATCACAGGTTTTAACCATGTTTAGTCCACGTAAAGAACAAGAACAATTGCGCTTATAATCATGTCTTGAAGATCCAGGGTGAAATTAGCGTGTCCGTCTGAATGCTGATCCCAGAGAAATCTGAAAAAGAGTAGATGTTTGTGTTTACATACATTTTATAAGAAACTTTTTGTTTCAAATTGCATAGACTGACCTGTAGATAGCTCTTTCAGACTGCCAGTTTTTCTCATGACATCTGACGATGACGATTATTTTTCTCCTGTCCATTCTAAGCCTGTACACCTTCCTCAAGACGTACGAGGAGAGCTTCCGGCACATCTTGACACAGAGATCTGGGTCGTACTTAATACCGCTGAAATACAGTGGTACGGCGAAGTCCAGTATCTCTTGAACTTGGGTCGGGACGAACTGGACATTGGGAGCCAGTTGGTACGTGGTGACATGTGTGTCGCTTTCTATGGATTCCTTTTCACCTGAACGCGAAAAACAAACATAAGCCAACTGGTAAATAATTATCAAAGTCGGCGGTGACAGTAAACATTATACCCCGTTAAATAAATAAAGATATTTGTTCGAGATAAAAATATATTAATCCTATTCAGAAGGGTAGGAAGAACGTTTAACATTTTCATAATCATTTAAAATTGCCTTTTAAGCTTTTTACTGAGCGAAGGATTAATTTTTTTATAACTGGTCTTCATTTGCAACTTAATGGCATCGTCATTACTGTGGCTTCGATGTTATCAGTACATTACGTAAATTTATAACTTGCTTACCGGAATTTCCATTGAAAATAAGCAATTACAATGCTAATAACTTACTTGATTTATCGGAAAGTTCTTCAGATTCGTCGGACAGTTCACTTTTCTCGTCTTCGTCCGTTCCTCCGCCAGTTTCACCTTCTTCTTCCTTTTCCCATACTAGGTCGTATTCCTGTTGGATCTCTTCATCTGGCACGAGTAGATCTTGGCTTCCATCTGGCCCTAAATCTTCCTCCTCTTCTTCTTTTACCTTCTTAACATCTTTAGTATCCTCGGTTACATCCTCATCCTCATCATCCATCATCTTGACTTATAGCGAGAGTAAACTAAAAAAAAATTAAAAAAAGGAGAAAACTTGAATAAACTACGGAAATTGTCTATTTAAAATCATACGGGAACATATGGAATATATTTTGAACTATTTCAGATGACGGGTTTGCCACTAGTTTCAAGTAACTGGGGAAGTTTAATATTATTAAAAATTAATAATTACCGCAGGAAATAACGAGTTGAGGTCTTATTTTTCAATATATCTATAGTTATTTTAAAATGAACTTTTTTTTCAACGACAAACATTTTATAATGATTATTAATACACACAAAGGAACTGGGTTAAATTAAAATAAATGGTGAACACAAGTTTTTCTCGATTAAATTTCAATGTTCGGTTGATAATAATGACAAATATACATCAGCCAACCCGCAAAGAATTTAAATTTCCAATAGCATCAAACAAAATAAGGTGAAAACAGTGAAAATATTTGACTTTTTATTCTAAAAATCGTTCATGTTCTCCTGATTTAAAATCAGTCAATCAATCAGGAGTTCATCAAAATGATAAGATTAGTATATTTCGATATTCATTCATTCTCTCTCTCTCTCTCTCTCTCTCTCTCTCTCTCTTTCTCTTTCTCTTTCTTTTTCTCTTTCTCTTTCTCTCTCTCTCTCTCTCTCTCTCTCTCTCTCTCTTTCTCTTTCTTTTTCTCTTTCTCTCTCTCTCTCTCTCTCTCTCTCTCTCTCTCTCTCTCTCATTNCAGGCGTATATTTGTTCTCAAATTGACATTTAACGTTTGTAAAAAAAAAAAATATATATATATATATATAAATAAATCATTTTATCACATGGTCTACAACAGATAATGAGTTTTGGAATATACAGTTACATTTGTGATTAAAGACAAATGATTTTCTTAATGTAGAACTAAAAAGGAAACTAGGTAAAAGAACAATTTGCTTATCTACAACCATATTTACATACTTTTTCAGTTCTACAGTTATTATACTTCCCACAAATATTATCCTCAGGGGATTTTTGTGCCTAAATATTTATATTTTGAGTTGAGCTGCGATAGATTGCAAAGGTAAAATCGCCAACGACATTGATACTTATTTAAAAAACAAGACTAAACAAGAACGCTGTTACTACCAACTGTTCCTCATTTTAATTTGAACTAATTGCCAAATTTAATGTTCTGTAATTAAAGTTCGTATTGATTTGATGGTGATGATAATTATGGAAAGCATTGGAACAAAGCGAGATTAGAACCATCGTTCCATCCTACCTTTTCTTGCTACTATAAATTCTCAGCGTCTTGCCACAAACGTGTCTTTATAAATAAATATTGTAATATGTAGCCGTCGAAAAAAGTTATTAAACTTATGAGAGTGAAATAGGCATAGAAGTTAAAACAGTTAACTAAAGTAATATAATAATATAAATGTACTAAGTATAAAATGATGCAGCAATATAATGCAAAACAAATTGTTGAATAATAAATTCATTGGTTAATAATTTAAATAATAAATGATTATTTTTGGTTGAGTGGATTTGCTCAAAGGCGTGGATTTTCTTCTTGGCGAATATGTGATTTTGAAGGTTTTATGCAGTCTTTTTAGTTAATTTATAATGTGTGTTGTTTCTTAGAAAATGTCATAAATGTAATCGTCTTATCAGCAAAGATCTATTTCACTGCTTGGCTAAATTGACTATTAAATGTACAGGAAGAATTTGAATTTTTATTCTATTCATTATATAATACGAGCGATTTATATACATATAATAGAAATATACTGATAAACAGCAGATTCCAGGATAAGCTAGTTTCATTGATCAATAATTGAATGGATATTCGGTATTTTGTAGTTGGTTCACTCACACAAGCGTGAATTCTTTGTCTGTCTCTGTCTGTCTCTCTGTCTCTCTCTGTCTCTCTCTCTCTCTCTCTCTCTCTCTCTATCTCTATCTATCTATCTATCTATCTATCTATCTATCTATCTCTATCTCTCTTTCCTCTCTTCTCTCTCTTTCTTCTCTCCTCTCTCCTCGCCATTCTCTCTCTCTCTCTCTCTCTCTCTCTCTCACACCATCTAACTATCTATCTCTTTCTTTCTCTCTTTCTCTTCTTATGACATTCTTTCTCTTTTTCGCTCTTTTCATATCTTTTCTTCTGTACAATTTTGCTTCTGCATTGCTTCCGCTTCATTCTCTTTTTGACCTTCTTTCAGTCCAAAGAAGTCACGTTAGTTTGCTATCTACATTTATATTTTTCCTATATAATTTTGTTTCTTTTTCTTCTGTTACTACTTCTTACTTTCTCTCTTCTCTCTCTCTTTCTCTTTCTTGTTTCTTTGTTTTTCTCTCTTTCACTGCTCTCTTCCTCCCTTTCTCTTCTCATGAAAATCTTTCTCTTCTTCACCGTTTTCGTATCGGTTTTCTTAGGAGATTCTTTCTTTCTCCATATCTTTTTCATATATAATTTTGCTTTCATTCTCTCTTGGTTTTCTTTACAGTCCAAAATCACGTTAGTCCATCTATCATTTTCCTTAATTAATTTTTTATCTGCTTCATTCTCTCGTTTTCTTTTTCTATATATTATGTCTTTTTCTTTTATTACTTTCTCTCTATCTCTCTCTTTCTTTCTTTTATTTTTTTCTCTATCACTCTTTCACTTCTTCTACCGTGTATGTAAGAGTGAGACGGTCGGTGAAATGAATCTGATATTAAAATTTTATAAATGAAAACGCCAACTCTTTTGTTATTAAACGACTTGACCAGAATGACTACATATAACATCAGAAAAAGAATATAAATTTTCAAGCTGTTTTGTTTATAATTTGATGATGTATGAATCTAAATAGTCTACCTAATGACAATAAAGGATTTTTTGAAGAAATAATTTCAACAATTGACTAAAAACGTAAAAACTTAAGGAAATTTTGAATGAATTTATTAAACTTTTTTTAAAAATATTTTTTAATCGTTCCACCTTACAATCTGTCAGCCACGGTTTTTTCCTTACCCCCATCAATTTCTTCACCTTTGAGAAAAGTATTTAAAAAAGAAATGACACCACTAAAAAGGATAGTAAATGGAATACGTTTTCTGAAATTTGCTAGTCTCTAGGTTTGGAAATAATAGTTTAGAATCACCATAGTAAAAAAAATATATATATTTTTCAAAGTTCTTGCTGCTAAAACGCTTATTTCACGATCGTTTACAAGTTTAATATTAATCACATCTCATTTGAAATTTAACGTAATTTCCAATGGTATCAACGGATTTGCCCAAAACCTTTTAGTTTTGGAGTTATCATTGTTTATTTGAAGCAAGGGCGTTAAATCTTAAAAAATCAGAAAAGTGGAATCACTCCGAAACCGCTGAGATTAGGACATAATTAATTAGGACATTTTGGTTGCATTTTGAATGTAGAATCTACTTAGAAAGTTTGTAACACGAGTAGTCGAACATCCGAGAATCAGTTTGTGCTTAAACTAGATTAGTCGATCAATGATTGAGTCCTTGGAATTTTGTGGTGAAGTAGATTTAGAGCAAAATGGTTTTCCTTTTGGAATAGATTTATGAATCAGTGGAGGTGTTTTACGCAACGAAAGACAAAACATTGTCGGAATGTGTATGAGACAACGTTTTCTGTTGAGTTGACGTCATGTTTCGTTGGTTTGTAAGTTTAAAAAAACCCATAAATTCAGCTTTTATTTCATTTGCGTCCTGCCAGAAACGTATAAACAATGGCAGATTTGGATTAGCTGCCTTCCGAGCACGTAGGGAATTCCCGTCTGGCAGTGCGGTAGAGGCGGGTCGAATCTCCGTGACGTCAGGCGTATCCCGAGTATCTATAAAAGGGGGAGGACCTGTTTCAACCGCCCAGTCATGAACGGAACCCAGGGGAAAGAGGTGCAACTCCGTCCGCCGAGGTTGAGGACGGTGTCGTGGCAAGAGGAGATCACTGAGGGTGACAACGATGCACCGGGAACGCCAAAAACGCCCAGGACATCGACGACACCAGGTAAATGTGGAAACGTGTTTTCATCCTTATTCAAGCCTCTTCCTTATCACTGGGCTTAACTTGCTACTTTCGGTCACAGGGTTGATGCATCTCGCATTGCGACGATTTAAACCAAATGTCAATTGTTATTCCGAAAATTAGTTTACAATAAAAAAATCCCGCTTTTTCATCTCCACCAAGACCTTAGATAAAAAGAATAATTAATTGAAATAATTAATATGGTCAATTATGACCACGAAACATATATAGATTAATGTAATAAAAAAATTAAAAATCAGAGACAATGAATCGAATCAACAAAAATAAGGAAGAAAGACTTACATAATAACTTGTGTATTATTTTTTTCTTCTTATAACTAATGATAAACATATACACAACACAGATATAATCTATTGGTCCTGTTTGTATCAACGGATTGTATTCATACAAATAATTTTCAAATTTGAACGATATAATAAATGAAAATCAATTAATTAAAGTTTGTCCAATACTTGCTCATCGCGATTTTTGAAATTCTGTCACCACCTGCTGATAGAAATTATACAATTTTTTTTCATGTTTTGTTACCCATGCGTGTTTTAATAAAAATAAATATATAAATAGTAACAATTTTTGGCCTTTACTGCATAAACATAAAGAAATAATTATTTAGTAACTTAAATTAACTTGTGGAATGAAGAATTGATGAACTAATAAACTATTTTTTAAAACTGTTTATTTTTGTTAATGCCAGCCTCATCTTTAGCAAAGTCTTGAGAACGTTTTAACATAAACAATTATAAACAAATGGTCGATTAGTTCATCAATGTTTCCTTCTACAAGTTGAAAATAAAAACACAACAAAAAACAAGGAGACATCAGTAATTAATATTAGTTGTACAAGTTTTACGTTATGAATATTTCTATCAAAATTCTAAGTAGTCCATGTAAAGTTGTATAAAAAATGATAAGTAGTTAACATTTTGTTTAAAGTGTGAGATATCGACCTGTTTTTTACTGACGAATAATATGGATGTAGGTACGGTCTGGATGAAAAAATAAATTGAATTTTCCCAGTTTTCGACCTTTTAAGGTCGTTATCAGGACAAAACAATCTTAAGAATGTACAAATTAACATAATTAAATTTTTAATAAATTATTTGAAATTTCTTTGAAGTTAGACCCAGTACCAACATTGCCAAGCACTGAAACTGTGTTGTTTTGCCCTAATGATGACGACCTTAAATGGTCGAAAGCTAGCTACCAATTTAATTTGTTTTTTGATTCAGACCGTACCCGCGATCCAGATTATTCATGAGTAAAATATTGGTCGATACATTTAACAACTGAAAGGCAGCCCTTGGCAATCTTGGAACTGAGTCTATCTTTAAAAAAATTGAAACCTTTTATTAGTAAACAATTATGTCAATTTGTACACATCTTTAAGATTGTTTTGCCCTGATGATGATCGAAAGCTTCGCCGATAACATTTTTTTTTCATCTAGTCTAGTTAACATTTTGAATTTTTATTCTAAAAACCCTTCATGTTCTCCTGATTTAAAATCAGTCAATCAATCAGGAGTTCATCAAAATGATAAGATTAGTATATTTCAATATTCATTCATTCTCTCTCTCTCTCTCTTTCTCTTTCTCACTCTCTCTATCTATCTATCTATCTATCTATCTATCTCTCTTTCTGATTCTATTTATCTTATTCACATATTCTTATTGGAATACACTAAGCAAATATGGATTAAATTAATAATCACGTTGACTTGTCACTGATTGTCGATTTGTAGTCAAACGTTTTTGAAGCTGGGAATTCAGGGGTGTTTAAAAATGTTTAAAAACTACATTGGCTGAGTTAAAGCAACCTTTTTAGTCTATTCAATTTGCTTATTATGGGATTAGGAACGCATTTGCATTAACAAACTCTTGCTTTATCTGTCTCTTCATCTTTATTTCACTCACTCTTTCTCTTCTTTACACTCTGATTCACTCTTTGTCACTTTATCATTCTACCACCCTCTTTCTCTATGTCTCTTTGCTTGAGTAACTTTTGTGCTATATCTTTTGGTATTCCATATCTTTTTCGTATGTCTATTTTGCCTCTCCTTAAGTGTCGCTTTTTTAGATTTCTCTTCCACTCTTTTTCTATTTTTTCTCTTTCTATTTTCTGTTACTATCTCTCTATCATTCTCTCCTCTTCTCCCTCTGGCAATATTTTTATTCTTCACCTCTTCATATAACTATCTTTTTTATGCGTATTTTTTTCTGGATAATTTTTCATCGGCTTCATGCTCCCTTTTTCTTTTTTTATATCTCTATTTTTATCTATTCTACCTTCTTCTTCTACTTTCTCCCTCTCTCACCCTCTCATTCATTCTCTGTCTCTCTCTCTCTCTCTCTCGCTCTCTCTCTCTTTTGAGTTTTCATGTAGGGATAAAAGAGGCGGCCACAGGGCCTTGTGCACGCACCTAAGTAGATCTATTGTGCTCGCGTCTTGATATAAAGTTGCAAAGTGCGTCACAGAGTTAGGTACTCTAACAAGTTCAACTGTTCTAAAATCGAAAATTATGTGAGATCAAATTGCACGTTTGCGTAAAAATAGCCAGACGTATATTTGTTCTCAAATTGACATTTAACGTTTGTTAAACTACACATATATAGTCCTGTTACTATGCTCAGGTCGAGGAATCCAAATATATGACCACGTAGAGAAAGTACCGTGATTTTTTGTATCTTCATTAAAATAGTCTTTGTTATATTTTAAATGTAAAGATATGAATGAATAGTTGTTTATATTTATATCTTAGGAATCTTAATATATTAAGAATCTTAAAACGGCCTGATTATAAAGGTTCCAAAAATCATATGTAAACAAATCATAAATAAAAATATCATTTGGTTGAAATCATGGAAAAAAACTGTGTGGCCAGTACATTAGTATGTATGCAAATAGAAATTTCGTAAAAACCTGGGAACAAAATTAATATAAACTGAAATTCAATATAAGACTAGATGAAAATCAACATGCAGAAATTAGACCTAGAAATTGGTCGAATGTAGGATGTAGTCCAAACTGGATTATAATTTTGATTATTTATACACCAGACCGTATAATGAAGTTGAAAGAATAATGTAAGTAAGGAATGACCAGCTGAATTTAAATTTAAGACCTTTGAGACCTGATACAGTGCCATCATTGTTCATGATGTAACCTTAATGAAATTAAAGATAAAAAAGGATAACAGAATTCCCATATTCTTTTAAGGCCATACAGAATCAAATATTTACAAAAAGTGAAGTCAAGTCTCTAAACGGTAGAGACTGGGATTTATTATGTATTAACTTAAAAGAGATTATATGACAACAATCTAGTTGTACCAAAATTTAATTATTATTTAAAATGAATTTATTTGTTATGTTCTTCTTCTTTCTGTTTGTTTTCATTTAGTGTGCTGACAGATTAGTATCGAAGTAAGAAATGTTTTCTTTGTAGTACTTTGTAAATAATCCTTATTAATAACGTTATTGTTATAATATTATTACAGTGGAGTATACAATAATCCGATAATCCGAACACAGCTAATCTGAAAGTCCGTCTTTTCTGAACAAGTTGGGATCGACGAAGTGGAAATGTTTTTATTAACAAAACATACATTATTGCGTTTACTAGTTAAGTGGTTTCAGATCACTTTCGTTTTCCTATCATCACTGATTTTGACTGTTAGACGCGTTTTAAATAATACTTTTGGTACATCAAGAAGCCTAAACGTATAGGACAGGCTAAAAACCGAAAATGGGCAGACCAAATTACACCTGATCCGGTGTGTCTGTATATTTATTTCTCAATAAGGCAGACCTGATTTGCTGCTTGCTTCTCTATCAAGGCAGTTTTACAGGTAATCCGAATTGCTGCCATCTGTACAGGGCTGGGTCCTAATAAGTTCAGACTAGCTGCACTGTATGTAAACAGACAACCATTGTTTTTACCATTAACTACGGCAAAACTTTGTTGTCCACTCTCGAAATAGGACATGACATTATAAATAGAAAACATTTTTGAACGATCCTTAGTTTCTGACAATAACACTGATTTATCTAATATAATATAGTAAGTTAAAGTGCTGACCCTTCGTATTATTTATTTTCTTTTTAATTTAGGACTGTAGACAAAAAAAATTACTATTTCAATGGGTTGAAGTTTCGGAAAATTTCTTTAATTTATCAAATCATCGTCTGGGAACAACAGTATAATAATTATAAAGATACAAGTTGTCTGATGTGTTTCATGTACTCACAACGAATGACTAGTTCGGTTTTACGTTCTGGCTTATTTAAAATTTTTGAAAGAATGCAGTTTACTGAAGAGGGAATTTTTTGACTATTTGTATTACTAGTTCATGACTTATTTAGATGACATTTATGCATATGATATTTTCATCTTCTTTGTCATCAATCGGCATACTATTTTCATTGATTTCGGAAACAATATTTTAAAATCGCTTTAAATTATTTTAACATTATTAATAAAATAGATAAGTTAATTTGATAATATGTTTTACGAGTTGGCTCTGACTCATTGCACGGGTAACATTATTCTGTATTGTTTACTGGAAAAAGTGGTGTAAAATTTGTTCTTTTTGCAATCCTAGACAATAGATGTACCTTTATTGCGTGTGTCACAGAAGAACAAATGGGTTTGAAAGGGAAGATGGTGTAATGATGCAATTTTTATTTTGACTTTTGTTATTAACATTCAATTACTAAAAAGCACTTTTTTTGTCATCTTTGAGGACTTCAGCAAAGCCGTTGATTCTATCTCACGCTCAAAGCTGTTTGAGAAGCTGTTCTATATGGGTATAATCCAAAATTTATAAGAAATTTTTCACAGCTTTACTATAAAGCTAGTAGAGGCGTTCGTCAGGGAGAAAAACTTTCACCTCTTCGTTTCTCCATGTTTATTTTTCGAAGCACTTATAGAAAATAGAATTAATATTATCATAGATTTATTAATGTTATTTTATAATTATTAATAGCATCTGATGTTCCTCCTGAACATATTCCCAGGTAAATGTAGTTAAAACTACAGTAATGCCATTTCAAAAATCAGGTTGAATAAGGATAACAGTTTGATCTATGAGAATGTCTAGTCTCTAGATCGTGTTTATTTGGTAGTTCTTCTCCCGTTCTCCGGAAAATTTAATCAAGCAGCTACCTAGTTGATTAATAAAAGTAACCTGGCAATGGCAACACCCAAATTTATTCCTTTCCACATTCAAATCTAAATGTTCGGCTCCCAAAATCATGATTTCAATTCTTTAACAGTTTACGTTTTACTGTTTAGCCCTGAGGTATGTGGCTCAAACTTCGGAAATGGTATTGAAAGAGTGCAACAAAACTATTTTCAGAGCATCCTTCATGTTTGTTTCAACACTCCGGGACATGACTTTCGTTTAGAAACAAGTTCTTTTCATTTAACAACTCGCGTTTTTAACTACTCTCATTTCTTGATGGCAGACTTGAGGCCTTGAGAAGTCTTGTTATTGCCGGTTAGTTCAATTGTCTGAATGCAAAACCGTTCCTTTCAACTGGGAGTTTCTCTTAGGAACAATCTTTTAATGATTAGAGCAAATAATGTTTTGCAGGCACACGTTAATATTATAAACCATTAAAGTCATGTTTCGACCCTATTTTTAGGCAAATTAGCAGATTTGGCCAGGGGAACATCTTGGCCTTGCATCCATAAAATACGTGTCTTCTGTCAACTCAAGATATTTAGGGTAAAAATGCATCATTTGCTATAAAAGATTTAAAATATAATTTCTAACCCAAGCACTATTGTCAATTTTGTTTAAACATAAAATTAGATAACTAAAATTAAATATAAAATTAGATACATAGAAATTATTTAAAAAGTGAATAGTTCATTTTTAACAAAAATTTCTCTTCCACATAGTAAAATTTACATTGAAATCTCTGAAATCTCGCCCAAGGATGTTGGGAATTCGATATAGCTCTTATCCAAGTTCTGTACCTCCAGCTGACGTCTATGGTTGTAAGTGGCGGTGAAGGGATTTGATGCTTGGAATGTTCTGATTTGGCGAAATGTAAAATGTAGTAATAATTCTTGTGAATTTGCTCTTTCTTATTCTTATAAAATATCGAAAGTTTTCACTCAAAGTTTAATATAAAATCATAATTTCTCAACAAAATAATGACTGAAAGTAAAAAAGATTTAACGAACAAAAACACGGGACGTTTTATATTTACAACTTGCAATGTTGATATATAAATGAACCGAGAATCGTCAAGGAATAAAAACTGCAAACTGCCAAAATGCATTTGGTGCGTGCAAAATACCAGCGAGAATAGACGGACCTAAGTCTTGGAGTCGATCGAGCTGCAAGTTTAAATTGCACCCAATGCAGGTTTTAAAAGTAACAGGTTTCAAAAGTTTTTAAAAAATTTAAATACAAAATAAACATATTATATATAATAACATATAATGTAGTGTAAGTCAGTCTGGAATTTGTTATTATTTCTTCGAAGTCAAACATTAGATTTAAAAATTCAATAAATTCTTGTTGATTTGAATTCAAAATCATATTCATTCTCATACATGAATGAATTCTAAATGATAAAAATAAATAACTGATGTACCGAGCTCGGTACATCAGTTATTTACTTTTATCCACTCCAGATACTATTTTGATAGAATTCATAAAACCACCATTAATAATTACAATTAATGTTTAGTACAAATTATGTTTCAATCATTAGAAACATGTTTAAAGGGATGATTTAAATGTGGGAATCGAGCGAAAGTGTTGTAAAATGGCCGAATGGTGAAAAGATTAAAATGCGGAAATAAATTTTTTTATAGATTTTTATAGTACAAAGTGGCTTTGGAAATTTATCGTTTAACAAAATCGACTTGGTCCTAATAAAAGTTAATAAGCAATAAAACAATTAGGAATTTGTGTGAGCCAATTTTCAACATTCTGTTATGATATTGACAATAAAAATTTATTACTTATATGATGTTTTCGAATCGCAACAATTCCAGTTGTTGAGGAGTTATGGTGAACTAAATAATGAAGCAAATAAATACAAATAACTGAATTAAATGTAATAAAAATGACATAAAATGGCTAAGGCTGGAAACGACTTGAGCAGATGTCACACTGTTATTAACAGCTCAATCACAATTCGACCAAGTCACCAAGTTCAAGTTTAATATTAAAAAAATAATACTGTCTTAATGACCTGCTTTGCTTGTACGCAAAATAAGTCTGCCTGTCTGCTCTCTCACTCTCTCTCCCCTCCCCACCCACCATCTCCCTCTCACTCTCTCTCACTCAGTTACTCACACTCTCCCTCACTCTCTATCTTGTCTACCTTTCTACTTTCTCTCTTTCTATATATCTCTTTTCTCTCTCGCTCTTTGTTTTTTCTTACTCTTTTCTATCTGTCGGTTTTTATGTTTGCCACTCTATTCCTCTCACTGTCACGTCTCTCTCTCTTTCTCTCTCTCTCTCTCTCTCTCTCTCTCTCTCTCTCACTCTCTTTCTTTCTCTTTTATATAAGTGAGTGGGTAAGACGTCAGAGGGGATTGACAGCTGGGCCCCAGTCCAAATCAATTCCGTCAACAGGTGTTTAAACCTTCCAGTTGAATGGTGGGGAGGGGCTTAATTCCCTATGTATTTATCAAAGTTCAAACACAATTTACATTAGGTACGATATCCTCGACCCATCCTCATAACAATGTGCTTTCACATTGATGGCACAAAACCACCTCTCGGGGATTCAAATTTCGACGGGTAAAATATTGAAATCAAAAAGAAAAGCATAATTACTTGTTTTTGGTTGTGTAGTAATATAAAAGAAGTTGAATCTTTTCTTAAAATTAAATACATAATTAATAATGATGTCATATAATACAGAGATATAATATGGATGCGATAGTGGTTTTAAAATGTTTTTTAATTTACAGTATAAACAGCTTTATAACAAGTTTTGTTGAAAATTTTTATAGAATAACTTTATCCAAGGATGCTATATTCTTAATTGCTTTAACTTAGTGCAAGAATTAAAGTTTTAAAGTTAAAGTTTAATTAGTTTTTAAATTTCTTGTTTTAATAGCACTTTGAACTAATTGCGTCTACCGTAGAAAACCCATTAAATTGTACTATTATTCATATCCATAACCGACTAGCAGAGATTTTCTAAATTTATTATCATTATACCATGCTGCTACGATCGTTTCTAATCATGGTATTTAGGCCCAGCTTCTCTCGATGTATCGGTAAATTAATCAACTTATTGTTTAGACGATCGGATTAAACAATAAAAATATAATCTTTTTAACCGCCGAGACCTCACCTTGTAACAGAATCAGTCGTCTTGCGACATGACCCCGAGAACGGGTTTAGATTTGAAAACGAGTTATTGCCAATTAGAGATAAAAGTTCTCAGTTTAACACCGGTTGTCAACAAACAGTCGTTTTTTGAAATAATACTCTTGAGATTTCGGGAGGAAAAGTGAGAAACAAAAAATTGGGTAAGAGTAGCTTTTGTGTAATTTTCAAATTGGTATCACCCTTTGTCCTTAGCTAGGGTTATTATTTCTGTTTACTTGAGGACTTAATTTTGAAGTCCTCCATTTAAAGCATTTAAGCTGAGATTAACCTACATATATTTAAAAATTGTTTTCTGATGATATTGCACAACTGATCGACGACACGAAAACATGTTTTGTTTAACGTAATAAAATACTATATTTATTTATATTTATATATTTGTACAGAGTGTCGATAACATTCATTAACCAAAAGTAAAGACAAAGATAAGGATTATTTAATGACAGTTTAACGAAGCATAAAATAATGCTTTCATTTTTAGGATTTATAATTGTTTTATAAAATGGATCTAAATTTCTGAATATTGCAAATAGTCTTTGAAATATGTATGTGTTTTCGTATGTACAAATTTTTTATTGAAAAATCAGGGATAAGATCAAGTTGAAAGAAAATAAAAAGATTCAGATCCAACCTCAAAAGTTCGAGGACTTTCATTCAGATCTTTGAAACTATGATTAATAATTGACAAGTTTAACAAATAGGAGTTGTGTAATAAAAATAAATAAAATAAGTGATATATATTTAATTCCAAAATATACTTATTTTATGAAGATATACTATATGTCTGTCACCTTCACTCTTCTCTTTCTCGTCTCACTCTTGTTCTCTCTCTATCTATCTATCTATCTATCTATCTATCTATTTATCTATCTATCTCTTTCTTCCTGTATTTCTGTCTTTCTCTATCTACCTATATGATTGTCTACTCAGAGTCTCTCTTCTTTCTTTTTCTGCCTGTCGCTGTGTGTCTGGCCTTCTCTCTCACTCTCTCTTTCTTGTCCCCTTTCTTCAATCTCTATTTCTTTCTCTCGTTTACATCTCTCTCTCTCTCTCTCCCTCTCTCTCTCTCCCTCCCTCTCTCTCTCTCTCTCCCTCTCCCTCTCCCTCTCCCTCGCCCTCTCGCTCTCTCTCTCTCTCTCTCTCACTCTTTCTACCGTGTATGTAAATTTAAGATAGATGGGCATACGGGTATTCATTAGTAGTACAAGTAATAATTGATTTATTCTCTCTTTTAATGTCATGAGTATTTATTTCTCGCTCTTAACTATATTTTCTTCGATTACCAAATTATAATTTCTGATTATATTATTTATTATTTATTTATTACGCATACATTTTATATAATCTCTTTTCAATTAATTAAGGTTTTGGTTGAGATAAAATTAAATTAACTGAAAAGAATTTATTTGGTCAAGCGGATCACGAAACCTAATATATAATAATTTTTTTTAACAGCACTCAGACGATTTTTTAAATATTTTATGTGTTTATTTACCAAGGCAATATTTTTTATTTACAATAAATAGTAACGGTAAACCTTTAGTTCTATAGAATTTGAAAATTAAAATAAATATTACTTTCTTAATAACATTTTTTCTGTACATTAATATAGTTTGGGGCTGAGGCTTTTGAGTAAATAATACTAAACTTAAATTTAACTTTGCTGATTTTTTTACTGTGTTATAAGTGATGAATTTTTTCAACTATTATCCGCCTTGATGATGTGATATTGAATTTCTTTATATAATGAAAACATTACACACAAAAAAGGCTATTTTAAGATCTCCTTGGCCTACTACAAGAATTATTAAATCACTACTACTCAATTCTGGTTTGTTTGATCTAGGCAAGGATAAAAAACGGTCTTGAAAATAAAATTCAAGCAGATTTATTGATTTAATCAACTCGGCTAAATCGGTAAAACTAAAAATTGCCTAATTGTTGGAGTCAAACCTCTGAGATTTTGATAAAATATTTCCTGCGCTTGTCGCTCCTAAGGAAAGACTGACTAAGACGATAGAATTTGAGATATGCCCTTATTTTATTTTTTATTTATTTATTTATTTTTGCGCTGCTATTGCATCTAGCCGGCATTAGGAAAATCTCATGAAAAGGTTTTTTTTTTAATAGAAAATAAAAAATATTTAGACCCAGATCATAAAATTGTCACCAACAAGTTCATTAATGAAGAAGTAATCCTTGAACTCAGAATCCAATTACCCACATTTAACTCTCACTCCTGCACGATTCAAACAAATTTTCTAACAATTGATCAATTAGCTAAATTTCCAGTTTCAACTGTTCCATGGACAATTAAATTTTGATATTTTGCATCAAATAACAGTAATTTTATAGTTCCTTTTAATCTACATTTTTTCCAAAGAAATTATTCCACTCGAAAAAGATCAACTTTGTTTAAACCGCAGGTACGTTTAACATAAATTTGAATTAGTTAGTAAGCAGAGTTATCATCAATTCAAAGCATCTGTTTCGCCTTGTGAATCATATCTTTCCATTTGAACTACCACAGAAACATCAAGACCCTAAAGGGACAAAAGATTATAGTATATTTCATAAAATTAATATCTCTGTAATTAATCTTAATATTTGACAAATTGTTACGTTTCCCCCTACACTTAGTGTCATAAAGATTTTAAATTTTGGCATCATTAGAGCTGATCACCTATTCTGTTTTCGCGGTTTTTCGTCACACTAATTTTAGTTCATTGTACCGTCCTAATGATCTTAAAGCAGCCAGACAAATTTATCTGCATTTATGATTATATAATGGCTATTGAGATAGGCGTTGATTAATCTATAGTTGATCGTTTAAAGAATCAATAGAATCTAAAAAACGAGATAAAGCAGGGCAATCAAAAATTAGCAATCAATATGAATGTCATTATTCATTGTACACAGTCATATTTACTTTATATGTAATATTAGTAAAAATATGTTTCATGCATATGTATTATTATATTGTACTTTATGACTATCCGAAAAATCCCAGGCATCGCTTTGATCTCTCTGCCTACAGGTCAATGAACAGGTAAAAATCTATAAAATGTTATATATGAATATCTGATAGGCCTTTTGCAGATTTTAAATATTCCATAACTAAACGTGGTATTTTGCGTTAATTAAGCAGTGTTAGTATTAGTTTGTTAATATAAATAAATTTGATTAGTGCTATTAACAGTCTATATTGCATAGACGATAAACAAAAACTTATTATTTTATAGTTCCTTCAAGATCACGCCCTTTTGTTTGTTTTGAAATTAGAATTATACGGAAAATCTCAATATCTATTTGCCTGTGCGGCACTAATCAAAAAACGATTGGATTCGGCGGTTTTTATCACAGTTGTCTTTTATCAATAATTATTTTTTAGTANATATTTTAATTGCATATATTTATGTTTATTATACGTTATGTATTTATAAGACATAGCATTGAGATAAAATGTAATATATATATTTTATTTATAAAACATAATGTGTCTGTCTCTTTCTGTCTTCCTCTCTCACTCTCTCTCTCTCTCTCTCTCTATCTTCCCCTATCACCCTCTCCCCCTCTCTCTCTTTATCTATATCTATCTATCTCTCTTTATATTTATATTCCTCTATCTCTTTCTCTCTCTGTCGCCCTCCCTTCCTTTTCCCTCCACATTATCTCATTATTTCTATACTCTCTTTCTATTTCTTATGCACTCTTTTGTTATTTATGAAGTAGTCATTTGTTCCTTTAATCTGGACTTTTAAAAGAATACTATAATATGCATATATACCAGTTAAATAGTTATCGGTGACAAACGTCAATAGATAGCTATTATCATCAATCTTTTGGTAGAATATAACTTCGCATCTGATTAAATTATACGAATCATAAATTGTATTGCCTATATATATATATCGTAATCGTCAAATCACACTACCTTTAAAGTTGCAACCATAGTTAAAATTATTAAAGGAAATTCTAAAATTCTTTTTTTTTAATGAATTGCAGTCTGTTTTTCCTTCTCTCCCTTTTTATTCGTTCAATTGAGGGCGTAACGAACTGAAAGAAAGAAAGCATCTGACGGTTTGGAAGAGCAAATTTGTACTTCACTTTCGTTTAGCGGGATCCTGAACAAACTCCAATATGCAACAAGAACAGGAAACGATCAATAGGGCTAGTGAAGTTAAGCCAGGCAGGCTGAGAAAGTCTGATGATTGAAATTTCTATATCTATGATGTTGGTTATCAAAATAATATTTCTTCATTTAAGAACTGTACTGAAAACAAAGTCTCTAAATTAAATTACAATACGGATTGTTTTCTAAAATTTGAACGTCTTATAAGAGTAGAATGTTTAAATTTAAATTAAAAGACATACGATATCACGAGTTATATCTACAGTACATAAAGTGGGAGGTCTATGAGCCGACAAACAGCTGAGGTCATCGCCGGTCCTCTGCGTGTTTTCCTTTTTTCTGTTCTTTCGCGCGTATTTTGTTTTAAACTGTAGCCATTTCACCATCTCGATCTGGTTACTGACCCTTGATAGTAACTTACTTTTATTCCCCAGACTTCACATTCTCACCCCCGAGAACTCGGTATTACTCGGGGCGGGGTGGAATCCACTCCATTCTCGCTAATACCTCTCTTCAGACATCACACTCACCCCAGAGTACTCGATATTCCTCGGGGCGGGGTTAACAAGCCCTTTCCTTCTCGATAATAAATTACGTTCATTACAATGAATTAACATATAAATAACACCAGATACAAACATTGAATTCTGTTCACATTCACTCACCCAGTGAACTCCATATTCTTGGGGGCGGGGTTGAACCACTCCATTCTCGCTATACCTTACTTTTACTCTTCAGACATCACTCTCATCCCTGAGTACTCGATATTCTTCGTGGCGAGGTTAAATAACCCCTTCCTTTCACGATAATAAATTAAATTCGTTTAAATAAATTACCATAGACACAACACAGACGCAAATAAAAACTATGTACATTTAAAAATCTCTATAGCCCTGAGGTAACGGAAGAGCGATCTATGCCCGCTGCCCTGCCCCATGACTACACACACAGGTAAAAACCCACTCGTCCACAAAATTCATAAGATGCGTTCAACTACAGATCAGTAGATTATCCAAGATTCTGTTGTTTACAATTGATATATTTTTTATATTATTTTATTTAGCAGGTTTTTATTTTTTGTCTATTTCAGATAACCGTATATACAGCGAAAATCGCTCATTCGTTTAGTAACTTTTTTACACGTCTATACATTTATTTTAACTTAAAAAGTATGTATGTACCAACAACAACAACGTTATTTAAAAAAAAAAAAGGAAGTATTTTATAATAAAAGTAATTCCGATCTTACAGGAGGTGTCAAACCACTTTACTTTTCTTTCGTATTATTCTTAAAAAGTCAGGAGTGTGCCGGGATTCGAACCAAAAACCTCTGGCATGGCAAACGCGACTCGGCTACCACGGTCTCCAAATATTTATATATTTAACTAAATATGTAATAAATAAATTGAAAGTATATTTCAGCATCTTGTATGGGCATTAGTTAATTTTTTAAGCGTCTGAATAATTTTACTTATAACATTTGTGGCGAGACACAAATCTCAAATTAACATTTATTTATAATATATTTGGTTGATTGTACAATAATTGAGCAGGTTTGTTGTAGTACATAAAAAAACTATAGTTTTCCGTTATTACATTATGATAATCAAGGCAATAAAAACAAATTTAATTCCAATTGGAAAATAATTTGAGTGAAGGAACCTTCAAGAATAACATGTCGTTAGTAACACTTTTATAAACTATTCGGTTTTCTTATTTAAATTAATGTTTAGTATCATTCTTTTATCCTAAAATTCTTCATTCGAGCTGTTTTGACTGGTTATCTATTTAAGTTTTCATTTTATTTTCGGGTGAAGAGGGGGAATATTGCCTTAACCACATAAGTCGACCACGTATGTTTTTCTATTTAAATCTGTGCTATTTTGCAGCAATGATATTTATTTTTTTGTGTTCTTCTTGATTTCATTTATAGATTAATTAGGGTGTAAAACATAGAAGATATAGTTTATATTTGTAGCGACGTTTTGGCATCTTTTCTGCCAAATTCATACTGTAATATGTAAATAAACATGCTTTAAATTAACATAAAATAAAATTTTTGTAAAAATGAATCAATTATTTCTATTTTATTCAGGAAATTTAATATTTCAGCAGTTATTTCTATCAGAAAGACTGACGAATACGAAATACTTGTGTGCCTCTTTGTGATTCGAAATTAACAAATCGAATTCAAATTACTTTCTTCTTAATTGTAGGTCTTAATTAATAAAGCATATTATTATTTTTGTTATAATAAACTAATATTGGTAATAACAAGAAATGATCTCAACTTTATACTAAGTGTGGGAGGTTTATGATTAAATTATACAGTTAAACACTCAAGTTTTGATGATTTAGTATCTCCTTCCTGTGTTTGAGTAGATACAATGTAGTGTAATTACATGGTTTAATAGAAAATCTATTAAAACGTATTTGTATAAACCCCTTAATAAATGGAATATTAAAATCTTTGTGCTTTCAAGACTGCCAGTTTTTATTATTATCGAAAATGTGGACTGACCCTGATTTATTGCATTTGATAACCCGACCTTTTATTCTTTTGCTTTTAATATTTGTGTTAAACATTTGAAATTATACCGACATACATTTTCTTTATCGAAGATTAGTGATATAAATTTTGTCATAACTAGAAATCTAATTTTCGTCTTATATTCCGATATATTGATTAATAGTTTAAAATTTAGTTTAGGCGTTACAATTACTTGAACATTTTTTACGTTAATAAATTACATTCATTTCAATAAATTACGTAAAGAGAACATAGACACAACAGAGACACTCTATATACATTTAAAAATCTCTATTTCCATGATGTACCCGAACTGGGCGATCTGTGTCCACTGCCACGGCCCAAGACTACGCACAGGCCCATGATATTCCAAAATTTTGTCTATATAAGTCAAGCTTTCTACAATTGAAAGGGTCGAACATTGTTCTATCTTGGCGATCTCTTTCAACTGTTCTTTCATCTTATTTATTAGAGGGGTCCCTTCTCATGAGCGTCTGGAGGCACTGATCGAGTCGGTACATAATAGAAAATAGTTGTTATTTTTCATTATGCTAAGTGCGAGGATTAGTGTTTTGTGCTGCCGTGCACATGGTCGCAGCGGGAGGGAGTGGCAATTTTTTAATTTCTTCCTCCATGTAAAGGCACATTTTGATGTTTTGAACTACATCTTTATATTTTTTTTTAGGGCTTCAAACACGCTTCATGTACACATAATCGGGTGTCTAGTTTTTCTTTAATTTTGCCATATCCCACCGTAAGATGACGGAGGGGTATTACCAGGGGGGCTTTCACATAGCTGTACTGCCTCCACCTGGTTCAGCTCCCAGCGCCGCTAATATTTCATTGGTTCTTATGGTCAGCAAGTTCGAACGAGTCCTTAGGAATAGTTTGCTTGGCAGATGGCAACCGGTTGCAGGCCAGGTTGCTAAAAAACCCAAATTCTCCCTTTGAAATGATTTTTTTATAGGATCTTATAAATCCGGCTGTAATTTATCAGATTTATCGGACCGCGTTTTATCGGATTGGCATAACTAGTATTGTTGGCCGTGGACAATACTATTTTACCATTTTTGAATGCCATGACATTTAATAAAACAAAAACTGCTCTAATTTGCTTGTGTCTAATTTATTCAGATTTATATAATACAAAATTACTACTCTAATATTAATTAAATAATGACTATAGTACAGTATTCAGAAAAAACCTTAATGGAGAAAGAGATGTGTGTGTTTGTGGACGCAGAGAGACAGAGAAAGAGTGAGAGAGAGAGAGTGAGAGAGAAAGGGAGTGAGAGAGAGAGGGAGGGGGAATTCACAAAGGTAAACAGGATGAGAGGGAGTATGAAAAAAGAGATTAAAATATATTGTGGTGTAGATTGAGATGTAGAGATTCAGAGAAAATAAGTGACGGAGGGAAAGCAAAACAAAAGATAATGTGAAGAAAGAAGGAGTGAGATAGAATGAGAGGGTGTGCAAAAAAGTAGAAAATAGATAGAATATAGTGAAAGAAAGAGAGAAGAGATAGAGAGACCAAAAAAAGGAGAAATAGTTTTAGAATGAGAAAAAGTTAGAAAAGAAGAAGAAATATAAAACAACAGATTGACAGATTGCCTCGAGCACTCTCTACACGGCACACAAGAATGGCACATCTACACGGAAAACAAACACTTTGCCCTGAAGATGATCTCAATAAAGATCGAATCGTTTGCATGATAAAGAAAATGTTTTTCTAAAACCTACGTCACACCGGACCGCACCTCACGATCTCCAAATAAGCTAAAGTAAAATGTGATACATAGATAGATAGCTAAATAAGAAACAGAGAGAAAGAGAGCATGTAATACTTTTGCATAATCGTCAATTCAGTAAAAAATTACTGGAAATGTAACGTTGTGATAGGTACCACTTTAGCTAAACTTCACGTCACCCGCTTGTCACGCCTCACTTTAATTAACTTCGGATGCTTAATTTCCTCTCACTCCACATGTCGAATTCATCACGACATTTACACATATAGAGTCAGAGGTCTCTGAAATCAAGTATACATTTTTTTTTATATTCGTCAACTACCTTTCTCTTTCTTATAGACAGACTTACAGTGTAAAAACTTCGACCCTTGTGAACTTGTAACTAACTATTAACTGATTTAGAATATTAGCAAGAAAGGGTTTGTCAAATATAAAGAATACGCATGGAGGTACTCTCGAGACGCACTTAACAAGATCCTCTACAATGAATTGAGTGGTTTTAGACTCCTAAGAGGATCTTTAAGAGGATTCTGCCTAGGTTGTTAACACACACGTAATAGGATTTTGAATTCGTAACTGCAAAAAATACTTATGTATTTGAACCGTGAGCCATTTAATGCGTCGCGTCAAATATGATAGTGGACGACCTTCTAGTCTTACCAAACGACACTTTATTATGCAATGTTTCGTCCTATTCCGTCAGAAAGGTTTTTGCCAATAGGGAGAAAGAGAGAGATACTGATGATTGTGAATAACGTAATCAGGTTTTTTCCCTATTCAATTCGACGCTTTTGTCGTCCGAGGCGAATCGAACAGAAGTAAAAGGGTCTCACTAAAAGGGCAGAAGGATCGGCGAAACGGGCAACAATGGTTTTCGAGGGTCGTTAAAGCTCACTTGAAATCATTAACTTAAAACTTGAAAATAATCCAAGTTGAATATTCATCAATGCTCTGAAACGTTCTCAAATTTATGAAGCGAACTTAAGTCATTTATTGTTTACTTTTATAAGTCTTTATTGTCAAATTAAATACCACCGTAGCTATTTTAATATTTAATCTTTCCCAAAAAAGATTTACACAAATACCATGAGTTCAAATTAAAACGAGGATGATGTTAGATACTCGATGTTCAATTGGTTTAATTCCAAAATAATCAACAAAATCAAAAATGTTTTGAAAGTCGTGGAATCGCAAAAATAGCACCAAAACCATATCAACATTTATTAACGTCATACTGATCATTGCATAACAATCGTTCATGGAAGCAAACAGATAAATAAAAAATCTACATTCCGGTCGTCCTGTCGTTTGTATTTCTGTCTCTTTATGCAATGGAAACTCTTGAATTGTCCTGAGAACAATAGTAAGCGTTATGTAAACGGAATACAAAACCGAGGGATTAAATTTTCTCCAGTGATTTTGTGCATTTGTCAAAGGTTTCGTTTGATTTGTTTACTGTTTCTTCGACAAAACTTGTCTTACAAAATAATCCAATCTGCCTAAAATTATCTCAACTGATTATCACGTTTTGGGTCGTTGCTCTTCTTTTTATAGGCTGAAAATTAAGATGACGCGAAAAACTTTATTGAGTTTAAGACCTGGGAGGAACGATAAGCCTGGTCGGCCTCCGCTTCGCTCCTGATTTTTCTCTCCCTGCTAAAAAAAAGTGCTAATTTAAGAGACGTCTGCACAACCTTATAGAAGGTAGAAGAAATAATAATGGGAATCATTTTGATTGCGAGAATTTATTAGAGCTGTACAAAGTTTGTCACGCTAGTTTTTACTGAACTGTCAAAAATTACTATTACCCTTTTATCGCTACATATTTATATTTATATACCAAGCTACAGATCCATCAAGTCAGCTGGCTGGCTTTCTCTCTGCTCATGTATTGTGATTTTTTAAATCTCCCTTTCACGCACACACTCTCTCCCCCTCTCCCTTTCTCCTTCTCACCCTTTCTCCTTCTCTCTCTCTTTCTCCCTCCCTCCCTTCCTCTCGCCTCCCTCTTGTAAGCTGTATTTTTATATAGAGCATAGTATTGTTGAGTAACAAAATTAGACATAGATTTTTCGTAAGATTATTAAAAACTAGATTAGTACCTTCTAGAAATGAAACAATTTTACGATTTAAAAATGATTATTAATGTTTTAGAAATTAATGTAAAAGTATATAATAAAAAGAGAATAATAAAAGTAATAAATAAAAGTATTTAAGTATATTATGTAATGTTAACTAAGTAAATAAATACGGTAAATGCTAATTTGTAGTGTTATATTTAACATATTTACTTAATAAGTATTCTTTTAGTTTTAATTTGAATGATTTTATGCTTTTTATTTGAACATAGAGAAAGAGCTAGAGAGAAAGAGAGTGCTTAAAATTCGGAACCAAATGTGAGAGCTAGTGTAAAAACAAAGTGGTCGAGAAATAGATAGGTATATAGATAGAAAGAAAGAACAAAGGTATATAGACATGTAGATAAATAGATACATAGATAGAAGGAAAGATAGATATGTAGATAGAGAGAAAGAGACAGATTGCAGGTTAACTTTGGAATAAAAAAATTAAAAACAAAGTTGGGATATCGATAGATAGATAAAGATAGAGAGGAGAGAGAAAAGGGGGATTAAATGTAACATTAAGTATAAAACAATTGTGAATTTGTAAAAAGTATTAATATTAAGGTTCATATGCAAGTATAATTATGATACACGTAATTACGATAGTTAAATCATATTTTGTAAACTATTACTATTATAAGCTATATACTGTTTAACTTGTGCACAAGTGTGCGAAGCATTATATAAAATAATAGACGAACTGGCACAAACATCTTCCCACCTGTCTTCAACTCACTTTAAAGCCTCTCACGCATAGAAAATATATATTAAAATTGTATGCTTTGGCAATTAATAATTAGTTTAACGAGCCCTTTTGTGCAGCATGCCTCGCCATCGGGACGGAAGGGTTAATTAATTTCTGTCGAGACTTCCTCGGCTCCGTTTCAACGGAGGATCCGAATTTTGCAGGCAAGAAGGACCAGGAGGAGAATTTACCAGAAGGAAAGAGATATAAAGGCTTGGAAATGCTCTTTCAACATAATCACAGGAAATTACAGCACTCGGTCTGCGGGGGGGGTCTGTGGGGCTACTACGATTTCACTACCGCCCCAAGGGATGTTCACGATTTGATTTTCCCATCGCCCACGCTCTTCAGACTTCCCCCGTTTTATCGTCTCTCAACCTATTATATTACATTAGCTGTTCTTTATTTCATTGACATACGATTGATAAATTGGAATTACCTTATGAAGTTGAAAATTAAACTGGAAAATGGATTTTTTAAATATATAATCTAATTTATGTAGTTATTTTAACCTGCCAATTGCGCTCAATGTCCTAGTAGGTGGATTAATGCAGTTGAATAATATAATAATCTTCAATTTAACAATTGAAAACGAATATAAAATAAACGAAGGTTACTGCTCACTCGGCCTAAACTTGTTATTTCCCCAATGATTAAACTAATTTCTTACAGGTATTAAACCACCTATTGTATTAATAAACCAACATAAATTAAATAAATAAATATTTAGATATTCATGACAAAATATCGAGCTGTACAGATATAACATGAAGGTTTTCTCGAACTGTTTTAGAAAAACCCTTGCAACAACGAATCAACTTGAAAGCATTTCAAAAAAGTTGGGAAAACCCGAAGCTTTGTACTCGAAATGAGCCGGTTCTCAGAATTCACAGATCTTGAGAACAACTAACATCCAAACCTAAAAACAAGTTGTGTTCGGTTGTTTGCCATGAAATAAATTATCTCATATTATTTTCAATTAATTAATCTTTATAATAGTTATTGGTTGAGATAAAAAAATCAGTGTCACGAGCGGGATTCGAACCCACGACCCTCGGCCAAATATGCCGCTGCTCTACCACTTGAGCTATCGTAACAAATTTGTTTACACACTCTTTACCTCTCACTCACTTTGTTTCTCACTCTCTCTCCCCTCCCTCCCTCCCTCTCTCTCCCTCTCGCGTGCAGATTAATGTTTCATCATATATTCCAAGAAGAAACTACACTTTTGACCGAAAATTTACTCGGCCGTAAAACTGCAGATGTTCTTTCAATTATCGATCAATGAATCTGAATTAATTAACCAAGAATCTGTTGTTTACTATTGCACACACGTATTTGTAAATTGTTGTATAAAAATCAACATCCTTTTAAACACAATACCGTAGATTACATAAACATCGATTCAACATACATTGCTGGAAAAAAATTCTCGATTTTATGCGAAAACCCACAATACTACTAAATTCACAATATGCGTTCAACTATTGACCAGTGGATTATCGAAGATTTTGTTGTTTAAAATTAATGTATGTTATTATTTTATTTAGCAGGTTTTTTTCTTTTTTGTCTAATTCAGATAATCGTATATACAGCAAAATCGCTCATTCGTTTTACTTTTTTACACGCCTATACATTTATTTTAACTTTAAAAAAGTATGTACGTAACAACAACAGTTATTTTTAAAAAAGGAGTAAGTGTTTATAATAAAAGTAATTCCGATCTTAAAGGGAGTGTCAAACCACTTTACTTTTCTTTCGAATTATTCTTAAAAAGTCATGAGTGCGCCGGGATTCGACCCAAAAACCTCTGGCATGGCAAATGTGACTCGGCCTCCAAATATTTATATCTTTAACTAAATATGTAATAAATAAATTGAAAGTAATTTCAGCTAAATGAGTGATCTTGTATGGACATTAGTTAATTTTTTAAGCGTCTGTATAATTTTACTTATAACATTTGTGGCGAGACACAAATCTCAAACTAACATTTATTTTCAAAAAAGCCTAAATATTTATAATATATTTGGTTGATAGTACAATAATTGAGCAGGTTTGCTGTACTATGTAAAAAAACTACGTTTTTCCGTAATTATATTATGATAATCAAGGCAATAAAAACAACATTTAATTCCAATTGGAGAGTCAACGATGGCAGGTCTTCTATTTAAAACTGTGCTATTTTGCAACAATCACATTTTTTCTTGTCCTTCTTGATTTCAATTATAGATTAATTAGTGAATAAAAAAAGAAGATATAGTATATATTTGTAGCTTTTGTGCCAAATTCATCCTGTAATATTAAATGAATATGTAAATTATCATATGTTAAATTAACATAAAACAAAATTTGGTAAAAAATAAAGCATTTATTTATATTTTATTCAGGAAATTGAAATTTAATCTTGCAGTAGTTATTTCTGTTAGAAAGACTGACTAATTTGAAATACTTATGTGCCACTTTACGATTCGAAAGTAATACATCGAATTCAGATTAATTTATTTTTAATTTGTAGGTCTTAATTAATAAAGCAAATTACTATTTTTGTTCTAATAAACTAATATTGGTAATAACGAGAAATGATCTCAATTCTATCTAAGTGTGGGAGGTTTATGGTTAGATTATTCAGTTGAACACTCAAGTTTTGATGATTTAGTATCTCCTTCCTGTGTTTCAATGGAAACAATACATTGTGATTACATGGTTTAATAATAAATATATTAAACAATATTTATATAAAGCCCTAAATAAATTAAATATAAGAATCTTTGTGCTTTAGGTTTTGAAGACTGTTATTTTTTATTATTATCGAAAATGAGGAGTGACCCTGATTTATTGCATTTGATAACCCGACCTTTGAACTACATAAAGACAATATTCTTTTTGCTCTTAATATTTGTGTTAACCTTTGAAATTGTATAAACAAAATTTTTTTTTAAATCAGTTGATATAAATATTGTCATCTAGTATATAATTTTCGTCTTAATTATTGGGTTGTCCGGAAAATAATGCAGGATTTTAAGTTTTCATTAAAAAAAATCTATATAAAATATTCTGTTTACGTTTACAGGATTACTCATTNTTTGATTAAAGAACATTGCTTTAAAGTAACTAGTTTCTTTTTTTTTGTTTAATACCAAAATCCTGCATTATTTTCCGGACAACCCAATAATTAAAAAAGTGGAAGACTTTCGTTATAAATTAATAGTTTATATTACAGCTTAGGCCTTACAATCACAAGAATGTATTTTTTTAAATATATAATAACAGAGAAATTATGTCTTACCTATCCTCCAATCAATGTGGTCTGTCTTTCTTCCGACAAGGAATATTGCGAAATAACTCAATTGACCGAGAATAGGCGGACCTCAAAGACCGAGGACGATTTCCAGGCAGATTTACAAGGTTTTCTCAATTCATATTTTTTGTTTTTAGGTCACGAAAAGTGCACGTTCCACCATGATCTCGAGCTGGACCACAAACCGCCGACAAGGGAGTCCCTGATTCCCGACATGTCTCGCTCTTACAAAATGCTCCTGTCTTCCCTGGGAGAGAATCCGGAGAGGGAAGGGCTCCTGAAGACGCCGGAGAGGGCAGCAAAAGCCATGCTGTTCTTCACAAAGGGCTACGACCAGCGGATCGAGGGTGAGTCCTAACAACTAATCCTAAATTTCATAACAAATCATATCATTGAAACGTAACAATTAAAATAATATGGATGCAATATATTTATCCCTTACCCTTGTTTTAAATTATTATGAAAAATATTGATTTCGTAAATTTACAATGTCAAATCAATAAATACATCTGCAACCCGTATGGTGTGTGTAAAAAGGGCATCAAATGCATAAATACAAAGGACGATAAATGACTTAATTCTATTTAATGTTTACTAAAGTTACTCTCTTGTTGAACAGTATCTAAAATTTTATAAATATTCTACTTATTCAATTAACTGTTAGTTTTATTAATTTTGACGGAAAAGAAAGATGATCATTTTAATACATTATTGGATAACGAAAGTGAAAACCTCGAAGCAGCTCATGAAATATTGTTAAAATATATTTAGGTAGTTGTAACTTAAAATAAATTTAAAATAACCTTATCATTACTACCTCCTGCTGTTATACTCGTTTTAAAAATTATGACGTGGTTTTTTTTAGCAGCGAAAGCTTATGATTTGGGTCGAGTGAAATGGGTGTTATGTGTATCAGTGGGCGAGCGGGGTCGGTGGTGCCATTATCCACCCTTTCCAGTGGCAAAAGTTAAGATTGATTGAGTTACTCCAATCTTTCAGACGGTACCCTTGTCCTGTTGGATAATTAAACTGTGAATCCGTTTACGCCTTTGCGACCATTTGACAAATAATAATTGCCATGCCAAAATGACGGCCATTTAAATTTAATCCGTCCGATATGGTTAACAAATAAATGTTTACATTTTCCTTTTATTGACCACGGTTTTTCATGAACAAAATTAGTCAAAATATGTAAATATGGTACGGGATAATTAAAAACCTAGTTTATAATAAACGCTTTCTTGCAACATGATATGAAAATTCAAAATGATGTTGTTACAATTTTTTTTAAAACAATTTTTATCTGACAAAGCAACTTCGTCCATCATTTTTCGTTTAGAACTGAATCGCTATATGAATAGTAAGCACGGTTTTTTCTCTCGGCGCAGCCCCTGTGCTGAGTCCGAACATTGCATCTATCCAGCTTGATTCTGCACAGCGACATGAATCGTCTCGAGTCCCAGTTAGGCTTTAATCCCTCAAACTGAGTGCCAGTACTGTCTGGCTTCTCATGGCATGTGTCCTACGGCTGCAGCGATGGCATAGTGTTTTTTTCAAAATTTTTCGATTCAAAAGATTTTTTCAATGGGCGGGCAACACAAATATGAACTTGAGCCCCCGTTGTACCGGTGTTCTTCCATCGAAGAAACACATTTTTGAAGGGGGTTGGGACCAAATTCAGGGTCGCTGAGATCCGATCCCGCCCCCTTCCATTGATGAGTGCCGAGTCAATTTCTTTCAATTGCGGCCACCGGTCCCCTTAGGCGTCAGAAAAAGTCCAGAGGCGATGGTGGGGATCGAACCGACGACCGCGGGATCTACTAGCCGAGAGTCTGACGCCTTAACCACTCGGCTATATATATATATATATATATATATTTGCTACAAATATAAAAAAATAATACGTATACACGGATACTAAATATTAAAATATCCAAAAACAACGGAAGCAAAAAACATTTAAAAAATTAATTAATCTAAATTTTATAATTTGTTGGATTCGTTAGGAGCTGTAAAGAATGAGGTCAGTGTAGAAAAACACCATTTTTCATTTTTATGCCGACGTTTCGACCTTTATTCGGATCATCTTCAGGACTTGGTTGAAGTACAATAAAATAAATTTCATACTTAGAAAATTATTGTTTAGGTATCTTATGAATAAAATAATTTTTTGATAACACGAATAATCCATATTTGTATTTAGTAGTTACAACAATATATTATTTTAATTAATTATACTTTTCATCTACGGTTGAGATGAAACAGCCAGCGTCACGAGCGGGATTCGAACCCACGACCTTTGGCTTAATACGCCACTGTGCCCACTGAAAAGATACCTCTCCGTAATAGGTATTCTACCAGATCCCTTTTGCCGTTTTTGCGAAATAAAACAAGAAACGGCAAGGCACTACCTCTCAGAGTGTGATAGGTATGCTAGTTCTAGATTTGAAATCTTTGAAGGAGAGGACATCACTAAATCACTCCCCGAGATTAAATGGTCCAAAATCTTGGGGTTTGTTTATAGGTCCAAGAGATTTATGCAGGACCAAGTCCCGGACCTTTTAGGGATGGGGTACAAGTCTACCCAGGCAATTAACCCCTCGGGTCTTGGTCGCCCACCCTGCATAATATATATCTATATATCGTGTCAGTGTATATAGGTGATCCACACTGATAGCTTAATTGGTTAGAGCATCGGCGTCTTTTTCATTCTCGATCAAGAACTAAGATAAAAATATAATTAACAACTGAATAGTGATGATGATCTGTAACTCCTCGTTGCCTGCAGCTTTCTATTCCTCCTTGCAGTCCTTTGGTTCGTTTGCTCGACCTTTGCATGAATCCTGTTGGATTGGACAGTCCACTTTTAATCGAAGTCGGTCCGTATTCTTCCGAAATTCAGTCAGTCACGGTTTTTAAAAACAAACTTTATTTTCTAAAAAATACAAATTTAAGAAAATATAAAATAATAGGACGGAAGAGGTGTTGACAATGCAATGGAAGAACGAAAAGTGTGGGAATAATTCTTTCCCAGAGCTCAGTTCCTCTGCGTCTTCACGATTTAATCTTATTAACAAAAAAACTCTAAGCTCGGCTAAGCGAAATCTTTACAACGTTATCTTATAACATATAATATTTATATCATGTGATAATTTGTTGCTTTTAATTAATTGCTTTTAAAGTAATGTCTTTCAAGCTTTCCCAAAGTTCAGCTCCGCTGGGCCTTCACGATTTAATCTTAGTGGGGAAAAAAAGCTAAGAAGTCTTTACAATGTTATCTCATTATGATTAAAAATATTTATAACATACAGTATAATTTGTTGCTTTTAATTAATTGATTTTAAATTAACGTATATTATTACATAGGTTGATATTTTGTAAGTTAAAGAAGGGAGAAGAAAATATGGAAAATTTAGTACACAAATAGCTGTCAAACTATGATTACGAAATATTCATTCACTTTTAATAAATAAAAGTCTGTTGATACTAATCCAGTGCAAAATTGTCTGTCTTAATGTTAATGTTAAGACTGTCAGTTCCAGTACCTTCAAATCGAAAGGACCTGTCGAGAGAGGTGGCTATTACTTTAAGGAGCCAAGTTGGGATAAGGGCTTCCAAGGTACAGAGACTTTCCATTTGCTTTGGCTCCCAAATGCTTGTGACTTCTAGTAAAAAAGGATCCCATCGCTTCATTCATGGCACGTACTTTTCGACCGTAAAACTTTCCTAATATTTGAATCGTAAAGCTATTTTATTTACATCGACTTGGAGAAAACACAAAAATGTAAAATATCCCGTCAAACGGTGTGTATTTTTGTAAAATTTGAATCATTCGGCCGGGGTTCTGATTTTTTTACCTGTTGAAAACAAAACTCATTTCAAAACTGTTTGACATGCCTTAGTAAAACTTATTAAATTGTTCCATTTACGTTTAGTGGTCTAATTGACCATATTAATTATTCTTTTTATGTAAGGTCTTGGTTTGGATGAAAAAGCTAGTGTCACGTGCGGGATTCGAACTCACGGTCTTGAAAAATGGCAAAAAGAGGTAAAATGCGAAAGGTTAGGTTGAGATGGAGTGTCCCAGTGGATCGAAATCACGATAGCTCAAGTGGTTAGAGTAGCGGCGTATTGAGCCGAAGGTCGTACGTTCGAATCCCGCTCGTGACACTAGCTTTTTCATCTCAACGAAGACTTTACATAAAAAGAATAATTAATTGAAATTATTAAATTGTGCTCAACTAGTAATATTCTTTTAAATTCTGATTCTGGGCGTCGGTGGGTTTAGGCGTTGACACGGCTTTCACTACAATACCGGGTTCGAATCCAGCGGCCCAGCATTCGAACCCGACATACAAACAAATTGGGCTTTTTTTCAAAAACACCGGCACCCCGAGGGTTCATAAACCTCACAATTGAAATACAAAAAATAAATAAATAAATTCTGACAAATGCTCAGTTCCTTAAAATAAAATCTCCTTTCCAATTTAACCTGAAACTATTAAAGATTTTGACACTCACATAAACTTTCACACATACACACACACACACACACACACACACATTATTAAAACTATTGCTAAAGTAAATTAAACTTTAGGATTTATTACCCGACATACTAAACATTTCCATGATTCCGATACGTTTGAAATTTTATAGGCTTTTAAGTCCAGTATTAGATTACTGCTCACCTCTTTGCGTTCCCTTTCAGCCCACCCGTATCAGTCGCATAAAGCAGTTCAGAAAAGATATTTTCGCCTGATTTATTACAGAATAACTGGATAATACTGAGATACACCATGCTCAACGTTAATGTAGGATCTGACATCGACGACTGTTCAGTACAGAAGTAAATTTTTTGAATGCATATTATTATATAAATTATTACATTCCTTAACTGATTTCCCATTACTGCTTAACCGAATTAACTTAGACGTTCCAATATTATCATCCCAGAAATAAAAACATGCTCCATTGATTGCCAGAGCACTAATTACGCCAAATTCAGTTTTATATCAAGAAAAATAAATATGTTAAACTCGTTCGAAAAAAACATATATATTTAATGTCTGTGTAAATTTAAATCAAAAATTTTGTTTCTGATTCTGTGAGAGAAGAAATTTAAGAAAGTGAAATTGCCAGAAGGAACGATCAAACTCTCTCAAGAAAGTATTATTGGTTCAATTCTCCTGGAATCACGGAACCCTTATGCGTTTTAGCTCACGTTGAAAAAATGACTCGGTAGAGGTAGAAATTTCAGACAAAATCGAATATCAAAAACAACAACGAGTGTTAGTAGGTGTACACTAGATTGAAATTTTGTTCTTTTTTTCCAGTATAATGAAACGAGAAGAGTTTGTAAACAGTCAACCTGCTAAAAAGTATACTTATATTTTGACCATTTCACGTCCAAATCGATTAACTTGGATTTCTTATTTGTTTATTACCAATACATGTTGTCTTTTTATTATAAAAAAAGCCTTTGAAAGTATTGATTTCATATACGAACACCCCTTTGTAAACAGTACGGAAGTCCAACGCAATTGGGTGATCAGATGAACCCGCCTCTTTTGTTCAAAAACCCACGACCAAACAACTGTTAAGGTAAACTTTACAAACGTTTTTTTATTTATTTACAAATACTGGCTGAAAGCCTAATTGACTAAAATACATTAGATATAGATAAACTATAAAAGTATATATAAAACATATAAAGGGGGCAGATTTATTTACAGTATTATGTATAAAACTATTTTTGTTTTAAACATTTTAACTTAACTTCTTAGTTATTTATTTTATTATTTAACTCTTTTTTTCATATGCAAAACTAACACTCAATAATTCTGTACTTAGTATAATTCCTGTTCGTTAAATTCTATTAATGTGAACCAGTAATTCGTGGAGAACAGAGGGACATTGAAAAACGATAAATTAGACTTGAGATCAATTTATTAATAATTTGCAGAAAAAACACTGTCAAACTTAGTTCTTCTTGTGTTTAGAGTATCAATGTTCAGAGCGGACATTGTTGAACTGTTTCGATATGTTGATTTGTGAAGAGTAGTGAGAAGTCAATAGATGAAAATTCTAGTATTGGTCGAACAAAAGAGATAAAGTATAGTTTCAATTTTTCTATAATTTTGAAAGATTTTGAATAGCGAATTAAAATCCAAGTGTTTTTATAGCTTTAGAGCAAATTTTTGATATATAGTATCTGACCAACTAGCCAAAAAAGGGGAAGCCTTCTCAGCCATGGGACCACAACCACTACTAAGTACAACCGGAGGGTGGAAAAAGTTGGAACTGGAAAAATGGATTGAGAAAGAAAAACTCAAACGCTATGAGGCAAGCTAAGAGATTAATAAATCTCTCAAAACGAAAGGCAAAGGAACTCCTCTCTCTCACCATGAAAGATTTGAGGGAAATTAGGCCCCTATACCGGCCACTACCATCTTAACTATCATCTGAAGTTGATGGAAAAGCAGATTCAGAAACATGCCTACTCGCTCAGAAGGAACCAGACATCGGCACATGTCCTTTGTGAATGTAAAGCAATTGTGTGAGCCCCGTTCATACGTAAGTTCTGCAGGGAAAAAAATTGGCCGATTCCGAACTTCTTGAGGAAGGTCTACTTGAAATATTTCTCAATTTAATAAAAATTTATAAATAATATTAAACTTTCTAATAATAATTCATTAGTTAAAAATTATTCCATCTTGCAACTATTAAATCATTATTTAATTAAAAATTTGGATATTAATATAATTAATAATTTCATAGCAACTAAGACATGTAATATATACAATATTGAACATTTAGAAAAAAACCTTTAATAATTGATAGTCAAAGTGAATTCCTAATTATATCAACTTTAGAAAACACGCAGAGGGAACTTAGAACTTTGGAGAACGATGACCTCAGCTATTTATTAGCCAATAAACCTCCCACTTTATATATTTATATAACCTTTAGTAAAAGTTTCATTATTAATAGAGTAGATGAAGTTTAAATCAGTAGATCTGGTAGCTTTAGTAAACATTTCATTATTAACAGCCTAGATGAAGTTTAAGTAGGTAGATCAGATAAGTCTAGAGAGGAAATATGACTGCATTTAGAGGTATTAAGCGAAAAATCATTCAAGCAATACCATGTGTGAAGAGAAGTAAGATTATCCTGAAGAATGACTTGATCAGATTTGATTTGATGGTCTTAAATAGTTTAAGATCATCAGCGAAGAGTAGAAATTTAGTATTAGAAAAAGCAGTTGAAATGTGGTTAATATAGAGAAGAAACATAAGTGGACCAAGATGAGAACCTTGAGAGGTACACCTGAAGAAGCATGAAATTCGAAAGAGTGACATTGCTTAGAGAAATGAAGTAAATATAGTTCATACGGGCAGAAAGATTTTAAGCTTTATAAATTTATACAAAACCCCATTAGGTAGTAATTATAGAATGTTGTTTTGTTATAAAATAAGCAAATAGAAATGCGTGAGGATTATTATAGAAAAAGTCAGTCGAAGAAAAATTTGTTCTGGTGAAAATAATTGTTGCTATTGTGCCATGGAGACAATCGTTCAATAGTATGAATCGTGATCGTCAGTACAAATTGGCCGCTGATCACTTCCTGCGCTTTTCCACGCTCCTCCCTAGTCCCTTGGGAATAAAAATCCTTTCCCCTACCCGAACATCTATCTATTCCTCTTTTCTTCCTCCGTGACTGGATTAATGTCAAGCAGGCTGTTTTATTTCGTCTTTCCTCCATCCGGAAGATAAGACATCTGTATTATTAAATTAACCTTCGCTTGATATTTATCCTAGACGAAAATCGATCAACTTTCCGTCTGCCTTTTCCTCTGGTAAAACAGTTATTGTCACGAGCCAGAAGGGATGTTGTTAACTGCATTACAAGTTCACGAAAGGGTTATAATGACCCGGGGGTTAATCAAGTTTTCTCTCGCATCGATACATCCGACGCCTTCCAATTAAATCATTTCGAGAACCTTGAATCAACGTTTACTCAGAATAATCGGGCTGAACCAATATTAATAATAAATATGAGATTTTCGTTTTCACGAACAATCAGTTTGTAAAGATTGGATTAAGGTTGGACCGTTCAATTTTGTTTAAAAGAAAGATTCATTTTGATCAATTGAATGATGTTTCGGATTCATTCATATTGCGATTAGCCCTATTCTAATGTTTCTAATATCTAGACCATTCCTTATCCACAGTGCTATTTACTGAGTTAACAAAAATCAACAGATTACAAAACAAAAAGAACTCCTATAGGTTCACAATGGTTTCCTGCTTTTGGGGTCAAAGTCCGCTTATGTGTTAAATGTAGAGAAAATGTTGCCAAATGGGTCCTGCATAAAGCATGACACCTATTAGTTCCATACAGGAGCCTCAATGATATTCCATACGGGAACTGCACCACGCGATGAGTCTCTGGGTCCCCGAACAGATTTTTAAAAAAATCTTCTGCTTATAACTGTAGCAGGTAAACAATTATTTTATATGTGTGTAGTATTTAGTGACCGTCAATTAATGATTATTTCGAGATCGTGAGATGCGGTCATGTGTGATGTAGGTTTAGAAAAACATTTTCTTTATCGTGCCAACGTTTCGATCTTTATTTAGATCACCTTCAGGTCTCAAAGTGTATGTTTTCTGTCAAGTGTGTGTTCTTGAACACTCGCAGCATGACACACAACCGTGACACATCTACAAAGAAAAGACACACTTTGAGCCCTGAAGCTGATCTAAATAAAGATCGAAACGTTGGCACAAAATAGAAAATGTTTTTCTAAACCGATCTCCAAATAAACATTATTTTATATCTATTATATTTAGTGGTCTGATTGACCAAATTACTTATTTCAGTTAATTAATCGTTTTATGTAAGGTTTTGGTTGAAATGAAAAAGCTAGTGCACGAGCGGGATTCGAACCGAGGGGAGCCAAAGGTCGTGGGTTCCAATCCCGCTCGTGACACTAGCTTTTTCATTTCAACCAAAGATAGTCGCGTTTAACGTGATCAGATGTGTTTTGTTTCGCTCTACAAAAGTTTCTTTTTTCCATGGTTTATTCTACGAAAATTGATCTGAAACTTCCGCAGTGGGTAACGGACCTTATTAATAGTGTGTAAAAATTGTAGTGTTACTAACTTAAAAAAACAATTTAAATATTGTAACATACGGAAAGAAATTGAAAATTGCACCAGAAGTAGGCCAGTTACACTGCATAAGGATTGCCTTGTCAGCAGAAAAAGGTAGGGAAACGCTTATTGTTAGAACGTCTCGGAAAATCAGCAACTATCTAGAAGATCTAACACCAGGCGAAGCCACTGACTACTCGCTGTAGAAGGCCATAAAAAAAAATTAAAAGACCAATCGCCCAAATCCCTCTATTAAAAAAAGAGGATTTACTTGCGCGAGAGACAGCAGAGAAAAAGCCGAATTGTTTGCTAGTTACCTTGCTGAAATCTTCAAACCAAATGAAATCATCAATGGCAGCTTACTTGAAGAACAACCACGCCACAAGAAGAAAATATAAAGCTAGTTTCACCTAAAGAAGTAGCACAAGAAATTAAAAATTTACCTGCTAAAAAGACTCCATGATATGACCTTATCACTAGAGAAATACTAAAACAATTGCCAAAAAAGGGTATAGTTAAACTAAAATACCTATTTAATGCTGCAATCAGACTGAAATATGTTCCCAGCATCTGGAAATTCGCAGAAGTCATTATGATAAAAAACAGGAAAACCGGCGAATGAGGTCAAATCATTTAGACCAATATCGCTACTACCAACAGTGCCTAAACTCTTCGAAAATTATTATATTATCTATATTATTTAATATATCCATTATATTATTATATATATAATATAATGATATTATCAGTTCCTAACTGACAGACTGTTTAGAGTCAAACAAGAAGATCAATATTCAAAATTAAAAACAATAAATGCAGGAGTGCTACAAGGTAGCATATTAGGTCCACTGCTTTACTTGTTATACACCAGTAATTTTCCGAAAATAGATGGGGTAAAAATTGCAACGTTTGCAGATTACACAGCGGTGATATCACTAGGACCGACTATCACCCATTCAACCAAAATCCTCCAAAATGCATGTAATAAGATTAACGAATGGATAAAAAATGGAAAATCAAGCTAAATCAGCATAAATCAGTTCATCTAATCTTTACAAACAAAAAGGTGGACCATGTTCCGTCGCTCACAATCGATGGAACTACTAAGAAAGAACACATGAAGAAAAAAAGGACAGAAATAGGTTTAAGGTATAGACAACTATACTGGTTGATAGGACGTGGCTCCAATCTTGCTATACAAAATAAAATATTATTATATAAACAAGTCATAAAGCCTATGTGGACATATGGTATTCAACTATGGGGTTGTACCAAACACAGCAATATCAAAATCATACAAACACTCCAAAATAAAATCTTACGTAACATGGTCAATGCACCTTGGTACATAAGGAATAAGGACTTACATAGGGATCTTAAGATCCCTGAAGTCACGGCGGAAATACAAAGATTTGCCGCCAAACACCAGGCTCGCCTCAGCCAGCACGAGAATGTGGAAGCGACCAAACTCTTACATTACAGATTAAAAAGAACAAAGCCATATGTGTAGTTAACCATAACTTGTGTAGTTAGAAATGAATAGTGAATAGTGAAATGTAAATCCAAATTGTACCAATGGGTTTATAAGAATGTAAACATTTATTTATTCTATAATATTATTGTAAAATTAATGGTTGGTCTAATAAGACCAGTTTTAATAAATAAATTTAATTTTAAAAAAATTCAACCAAAACCTTACATAAAAAGATTAATTATTTTATATGTTTAATCGGGGCTTTCCAAACTGTGATCCGCGGACCCCCTTGGACCTTAACAAGGGGGGTCTGCAGCGAACTTCGAGAAAAAGTAATAATTACAAAAATAAACGGAGAATGAATAGATAAAACGAAAAACTAACAACAATGAATACTGAAAACGAAAGTGTTTATTTTGCAGCAGTCATTGTGCTCTCCATAGACATGCTTTAGCTATGAATCAAATGCCAGCCTCGTTTAAGAAAGTTTTGGATAAATCTGTTCAAATTATTAATTATATCGAGTTGCGGCCATTGAAGCCAAGATTTTCACAATACTATGCGTTGTTGTGGGAAGTCATTCCCAGTTTCACGATACAGAAGTCAGGTGGCTGCCTTGTGCGAAAGTTCTTTCGCGATTATGTTCTAAGTCAGAAGGTCCCATGTTCCCTGTTGATGTTCCACAATTACAAATTGTCCAACGTTTTCAATTATGAGAAATGGCAATGTATACTGTAGTGTTTATAAGATATTTGCATCAAAATGAATGTGATAAGTCTATGTTTCCCAGGGAAGAGCCTACGACAAAGTTCACGTCTTCATAAGAAAAATCCAGTTTTGGGTTGAATCTGTTGAGAAATAAGTGCTTTTCCTGTGTTAAATTATTTTTTAATGAAAACAAAATGGAACTTGCGAACGGCACGATTGATTGATGAAATGGGTGGTCAAACTGGGTTCAATTGCGACAAAGCCAACCAGTCCCATCTTCGACTGAATACGAATGTTCGATAGACATTACTTGCTTAATTAATTACTTCCACCTTGAAATATATTTTCGAGTCCGATAGTTACCCCCATTTTTGACTCCGTCTGGAAAACAAAAAGATTCAACCGCTTGTTGAAAAAGTAAAACGTGTTCTTCCATTTGTCACAACCTACAGCCGCCAACAATAAATACCGAAAGTGTCTAGATGCTGAACCCGACATCCGTCTCCAGCTATCAAAGATTAAGCCCAACATATCCAAATTGCGCAGGCTAAAACCTCACTCTTCCCATTGATTCATTAATGTTCAAATTATTACTTTTGAAATTGCCTCGAGTTTAACATACCTATTGGTTCCGTTCTGTCCAATTTGATTTTTGTGTTATGGTTTTGAAAATTAAATTAAATATGTCAACCTAATGTTTATTTTCATAGTGATATCTCTGTCCATCACCTAATTAGGAATGAATTGGCTAATGCTAATTTATAAAACTTAAATTTACTACATATCTTATTTTAAATAATTAAATGCGCGGGGTCCACCTTGGATTTTGTTCTATAAAAGGGGTCCGCTGGGTAAAAAGTTTGGGAAGCCCTGGTTTAAATGTTTCATGTGGTCACAAGTATTTATTGGAGTGAATGCACCTAGACTACTTGTATATAGTGTGTAATAAGTACGAGAAAATACACGTTTAGCTTTAAAATTTGTAATCATTTAAGTCTTAAATTCCAAGTGTGGCACTAAAAGTATGTCTATGTTTTAAAGGGTAGAGTTGTAATTTGGATTTTGAAATAGCATCGAAGAAAGGGATTGTTCGAAGAGGGCTGAATTTGATGCTTTATATCTCGTTGGATAGTTTTTAGGACTTTTGCTTAAAATTATTTCAAGAGGTTTCATATCAACTTAAATTCGTCAAATAAACGAACACAAAATAGAACACCTTACCTTGCTTACTTGAAATCCAGATACTTACTAGGCAAAGTCGGTCAGTTGTTAAAAACCGATTTTTTTACTCATAAATACTAGTGTTTAGTAGGTATAATAAATATTTGAGAAATAAAAAGAATAAAAAGTTTAAAAGGATTAAGTTAATTATATTTTTACTGATGTTCTTTGTTGGTTGGTAGTGCAAATGACAGTCGGTTCGATGCTCAACGCCCTCAAATGTGATGACATCGGTACTCTCAACGCCTCGTACCGCGTATTGTTAAATCCACCGTGAATTTAATTAATAACGTTTTGTTCAATCTATAGGTTTAATTCAACTAAATATAGTTTAAGTTCACCGAAGTTCGGTAATTCACCGATATTTCCTTTTGACTTGATTTAACTGACGTTTTATAAATAAAAGAAGAGAAAGATAAATTAAAGCGGTCTGGAAAAAGAGAAAGCGATACGTGGGGAAAATTCATGAAATTCCATTACACCGAATCCCTTGTATAAAATCACAGCGCCCTTCTCTCCCTTTCAGATCACTCCGTCCTTTTCCTTCCAAACAGAAATTTTCCTTCCGCTCATCTGGAAATTTTCATTACTCTAACTGTTATTTGATTCCAGACATACTAAACGATGCCGTTTTTGACGAAGACCACGACGAAATGGTGCTTGTCAAAGACATCGAAATGTTCTCCATGTGCGAACACCATCTGGTACCTTTCTACGGAAAGGTGTCCATCGCCTACCTCCCGAACAAGAAGATCCTCGGGCTAAGCAAGCTAGCCAGGTAAAAGAAACTCGAAATAAGGCATCCTTTTTGACATTATTAAGCAATTACTATGTCTTTTTTAGGATCGTAGAAATATTCAGCAGGCGATTGCAAGGTAAAATAAGATTCTAGAATGAACCTGGCAGAATCAACAGAGTGAAATATTTTATTTGTTAATTGCTTGTTGCAGTGCAAGAACGTTTAACGAAGCAAATTGCAGTTGCTGTGACCAAAGCTGTAAACCCAGAAGGCGTCGCTGTTGTCGTCGAAGCTGTGTATGTTTTTGAAGTGATCTTTTATTACTACATTCGAACTTGATGTTTGCGGGTTCATGAAGATTAGATTGATTGTTTACGATCATTTTGGTTTTCCTATCCTCGCAATTTTTACCTATCCGCCGCGTCTCGGCACTTACCCATGGTCTTGATATTTTGCTTCAGTCGGTTTAAGTTTAACTTTTTTTTAACTTAACCCTTTAAAACCCAGGCTACATCCATGTCACACCAAAGCAGTAAGATCCTTAAGGATAGAAAGATAATGCTACAGTTTCATCTTTTGGAGTTTTTCCTCTAAACAAACGAAATCAATTTGTCTTACCACATTACCGGTTAGAATCGTCCTTTAATATTTGTTCTCTTCTATAATTAATAAGCGTGGGACGTAACTTCAATGACGCGTATTCTCTCAAAGCACTTATCCTTCAAATCTTTAATTAATTTCAAAGGGTTAATACGTTTGTGATCATCCTCTAGCCCGATATTCTTAACCGTTGCTTGGCTTCTTGCACTCGTTCTCCTTATCTTAGGAAAGTAATTAGTAAATTCGATCTCCGGTTTTTCCGCCATAGCACCAGCAGCTTGATTAAATGTTGGCCTTCGTGTCAAGTGTCAAAGTGAAGTAAATTCATCAATTAAATTTCACAGTTTGAACTTGATCTGAAAAAATATATCACTAAAATTCAAGATATGAAGTTTTAAATTTGTGCCATTCAAGCTTTAAAATTGACAACTCGTCTTAGATGTTAAAGTTAGATGTTAAAAGTTTCAAATGATCTAATCTTACATGTATAAAACCTAATTCTCCCGTATTTTATTTTTTAAATATTTTTTTAATGACTTTATGTTTTCTATATTAGACAGAGCAAGTTATCATGTATAAATAATATTTTCTGGGGGTTAGAAATTCCAGGAGCATTGCTAGGAATAGAACCTATATCCGCGGGGTCTATGAGCTGAGAGTTTGACCTATTATACTAAGCTCTCGGTTACAGCGGTCCTCTTATTTTAAATGTGGTCTAACTTGTTTTTAACTATATCAACTTTTCAAAAATATTTTATATTTTTTTTATATCTTTAGTATTAAACTGTCAAACATGGTGGTGAAATCTGTCTATTCTCATGAATTTTTCTACCAGATTTTACCATCATCAGTGGTCCTGTACACTATTTTGTCAATAGTATCCTTCTATAAGTTTTTTCTGCCTTAGAATCAGAAAACTTGATTTAACTTGTCATTCACCTAATAATGTAGATTTAAATTTACCCAAAAACCAACTTGCTAAATACTCTGTTAAATAAAAGTTTGTATATTAATTATTATTTAGAGATCGTGAGATTCGGGTTGGTGATGTATATCTACTGTATAATAACTTCTTGTTACCTTTAATGTAAACTTGAAAATCATTGGCATTTTGAAAATTTGTATTTAATTTAATTATGTTTACTCCTTACTTTTTTTAGCTTCCCCTTTAGAATACTTTCCATATTCTCATTTTAATAAATTAATTTTTTTTTAGGCATATGTGCATGGTAATGAGGGGTGTCCAGAAAATCAACAGCAAGACCATGACGTCAACCATGCTTGGCGTGTTCCGAGATGATCCCAAGACTAGGGAAGAGTTCCTCAACCTTGTTCAGAGCAAGTAATTGCTCTGTTGGAAAACCTACATTTTCGCTCGAGTAACGACAATACACCAGTGGTTCATGTTCACTGTTAATTTATCATAGACAATATTACGAATAAATAAAAAAAAGACACATTTGTTAGTTTTTGTGCTACAAATAATGTGCTTTTATTCAATTTAAATAAACAAATATCAAAAATAAAGAAAAAGAAATTGCTATGAGTTGGAAACTTCACAAAAACAAAACAACAAACTCAAAGGCACAATTTAGAGTTTATTAATAAGATTTTAATCCAAATTAAGTGGTAAAATAAAAATATATATATTGTTGAATGACATTGATTTTTGTACAATATTGATTAAATTGTATAAACGTATAATTTATTATATAAAATCTAAAAAATTGTTGATAATGGACTGATAAACTATTTTCTAAGATGATATATGTTGACAATACTTGTTATTTAATGAAGTTTTGGACCAATTTCAGAATGGACCAAGTAAAAGTTTGCATTTATATTGTAACAATCAAAAATAAACGTATTATTCTGACTTGAATGTGACTCAAATACATCTTGGTTAAATAAAACTCGTTATTTTTCTAAATATATTTAACTCAACTACAGCTTAAATATAGAAAAAACACCTACTTTCATCAAATGTAATTGTTCACTAATTCTTTGTAATTGATTCAAGAATTCCACTAAACTCGATTTAAGTAAGTGAAGCATTTAAATATGGAAGTTGGCCATGTGATTATGATTATTCGGAGATCGTTAAATGTGATCTGGTGTGACGAAGGTTTTAGAAAAACATTTTCTTTATAGTGCCAACGTTTCGATCTTTATTGAGATCATCTTCAGGGCTCAAAGTGTTTGTTTTCTGTGTAGATGTGTCACAGTAATTGTGTGTCGTGAACACTAGCAACACAACACACAACTATGACATATACATTTATAAACATTGTTTGAATTTTACAAATACATGTAGGATGTGGAAAAAATTATGACTATACAATGCTAGAAAATTTTAGATTAAAAAATTTGAATTTATACAATGCAAGAAAAAATTTTGTTTTAAAAAAAGAATAAATTTATACAATGCTAGAAAATTTTAGATTAAAAAAAATATAAATAAATAAATAAATTTATACAATGCTAGAAAATTTTATATTCAATCAAAGTATTCGTACTCACTTAAGGTTTTTGTTTTCCGTGTAGATGTACCATTCTTGTGAGTTGTGTTGAGAGTGCTTGTGAGATATTGCTGTTTTATGTTTATAAATGTTGGATTTTGAAGGGGGACAATTGATAATTGATTCTTCAACAATTTGGCTTTTCTTTCCCTAATTATCCCCGTGTATATAATCCTGAAAGGATAATCAGGCCGAACCATTACCCACGTTTTTCCCCATTGTCGGCTCCTTTCATCTCAAAGAAGCCGACTATTCATATAAAAATGTCTTTCTATCCCGACTTCCTTTCCCACTCCTTCAAAATCCAATGTATAGATACATAAAACAGCAATATCTCATTGGCACTCTCAACACGACTCACAAGAATGACACTTCTACACGGAAAACAAACATTTTGAGTGAGTACGAATACGGTGATTGAATCTAAACATTTTTAGCATTGTATAAATTCATTTTTTTATCTAAAATTTTCTAGCAACAACAAAAGATTTAACTAAAAAAACATCCTAAGTATACAGTCAAAAAGTACAAGATGCAATTCAAAATGAAGAACAACTATTGAACAAATACTCAAATCCAAGAAGATGTAATTAACTTTCTAAAAAATTATCCAAGAAATCAAAACCCACGAATACACTGATAAAGATAAAATTACACTAACAGTTCAAGCTGTAATACAAAATATATAGCAAAAATTGCTTAACAAGTTAATGCCTACTACTGTAACGCAGAGACCGATAAAATTGACTATTGTAAGCACACACAATATTAATAACTACCTAAATAGGTCAATGATTAACATTCTTCAATGGAACATTCCACCATTTATATAAAATAAAGTCAGCTTAGAGCAAGCAATAGCCAATGAAAATATAGCAGTGGCGTCACTCCCAGAAACCTAGTTTACACCGGGCCTGAAGTTCCACCCGGTAGGTATAACATCATCAGGTCAGATAGATCAGAGGGTACGGAGGGGGAGTACCTGAATTCTAGTTAAAAAAGTATGAGCTTCATAAACCTCAACTTAGATCAAATCTAGAGCTGCCAAATCTTGTAATAAAAATCATTGACCATAGAAAACATGCTATTAATATAATTTCAGTTTATTGTAGCCCTGGTCACCACACATAAATGGAGGATCAAGCTAGGTTAACCTGACATTACCTAGAAGGGGAGACGGGTATGGGAGTACCTGAATGCTAATTAAAAACAGTGAAAGCTTCATAAACCTAAACTTAGAGCAAATCCAGAACTGCCAAATGTATGCAATAAATATAATTGACCATAGAAAGCATGCTATTTCAGTCTATTGGGCTGGATTAACTCAACATAACCTCAAGAGGAAAATTCTATTGTAGGTGATTTTAATTCACACTACACAATGTGGGGCTCTCAATATATCGATGAAGAAGGTTGCCGAGTAGTATATTTTAGATGCAGAAAATCTGGTAATACTAAACGACAGTTCCCTTCTACAAAGACCTGGCAGTCGATCCTTCACAAACTTCACCCTATATATCTAATAACTGGGACTGGTACATTATACAAGTATCTTTGAGCATCCTACAATCAATATAATAATTCACGACAAACATGTTCCTACAAAAGATATTTTTGTTTGAAAATTCAAATGGGCACACCAATTGGGAAACATACAGCTAAAAAGAACTAATAAAAAGAGCCTGTATTAATATTGCAGATCCAAAGTTGGCTCTTATTGCTTAATAAGAGCTATCATGTCACAGCGGACCAAGCCATAACTAAACCAAAACTTATCTGGGTAAAAAAACCGGGAAACGGCCAACCTTGAAAAAGCCAAAAACAAACATTTTAAATAATTTGCGGCATACAATGAATTATGAACCTTAAGAATTATCTGAAGAAAGCCTCGGCCGAGTGTAGAAGAATTAGTAAGAATAAGAAGCAAAAAAGCTGGCAAAAATACTGCAACAAATTGTCAGCTAACACTCCAATAAAAACGGGCTGGGAAACATTATGGGATTAAAAACTGTATTCTCGACTCAAAAAACAATGGGCGATGATTCAGAGCTTTTAAATAGTTCTTTTGCCCAATACTAATGAATAAATGAAAAATGATAAACAAAATTAGTAAAGTTGTTAATAATGTTCAACCATCAAAGTTGATAGTTTAGAGGCATTGGTGGCTGCAACGGTTTAGGCATTGATATGGTGCTCATCATTGTAAGGTAAAGGATCTGGGTTCTAATCCAGCGGCCCTGCATTCAAACCCGACATACTTACAAACGGGCTTTTTTCAAACACACAGGCACTCCAGGGTTCATAAAACCTTGTAATTGAAATACCCTTGTAAAAAACAAAAAAGATTGATCCTTTATGTTAAAGATAGTTGGTAGTGATGAGGATGGGGCATATTAAGGAGAATGTATTTACTTTTGGGATTACTCTATAGTCTATATATTTGTTTAGACAAATAAGAACAACAGGACTTTCATTAAAGGTATTTCAGTATGTATGGGTCTTTCTTTTATAATTTAGTAGGTAACAACACCAGAGCAATTAAAAAAATCTAGTTTGTACTAGGAAAATTACATACTTTAATTTTTACCTTTACAAGCAAAGATAAATTATGTAAGTATCTTTTAAATTGAGCTTTTTCTTTTCACAAATATTCTGGGAGGGGTTGAAATCATAAAAATAAACCATATACTCTCTGAAGTGAATCTTTTTTATTTTTAAAATTGCAAATATTCATTAGCCCACACGCTATAAAATGATGAAATTACATTACATTTTGTACATGTGAATCAATTACAGTTTAAAATTAATAATTGGAAAAATAAGTTGACTAAATTAATGCAAACAAACCCTATGAAAAATTTATTTTGGACAGTCTTGTACAGATCTTACGATGCCTAAAATCAAATTCGCTCAAATTTTTAAAATTACAATTGTGAAAACACATTTTTACAAGGTATATCTTTCACACAACCATTCCTTGTACGACATTAAAACATTCATATTTAATCAAACTACCCATCACAATGCTTACACAAATGATAAATTGGTAAATATAATTTGTAATCTTTTCTAATACTCAAGAATAAAAGTTAATAGAAGAGATTATAATCATATCGCTCTAAACATTTAGGAACTAAACAGTCAATCATAGACTTTTATAACAATTTAAATACAAATGTATTAAAATGATTCAGTTATATTAATTTTCTGCGATGACACTGTTGTGTATTAATTTGTCAGTATTTCTTATCAGAAAAGTACTTTATCCAATCAATTGTTACTGCATGCCTGAAGGCATGTCCTCCCCTAGCTATCTGGATGATTGGATTTTTGGTTTAGGCATTTTGGCCAAAAGAGCCTGGACATCTTTCTTCTCGTCGTAAGTTTTCCAAAGTTCAAACAGGTTTATCACGTAACGGACAATTTCTTGAATCTTCTCTATGTCAACGTTTAGCTCGGCAAACCAAGACTTCAAATCCCGCTGTAATATTACGCACGCAATTTGCAAGCAGCCGATTGCGATTTGATAAGGCGGATAAAGCAGGCAGACATCAGTTCTTAAAGAATCATTTACAACCCTCCAAGCCAACGCCAGCAATTGATCCTCGTGACCAATATCTGCGAGGAGCTGTAGAAGCGGCCTATAAGGCTGGTAGACTATAAGGCAACAATCCAGATTCTCCAACAAATAAAATTCACATTCAAGTATGTGATTACTCCTATAAGGGAATTCTTGTACGTAGGCATAGCTGAATTTATTTTTGACTAAGAACATAAATAGAAATTTATTTCAAGGCAAAAATTAAAAACCATCAATATGATTTATACTTACCAACAGTCTGACAAGTAGATATCAACCTATTATTAGAAATAACTCCAAACTCTTCTACCTTTGATGCAAGAAATAAACAGGTCGGCGCCAAGAGAAGTGGATCAATGCATCTCAATGAATTTCTCGCATAAAATCGCTTAAAATACACAGTGGCAGTCGCAATCACCTGTTGCCTTAGCTTAAGCTGTTCACCCAGAGTTTGTATAACTAAAAAATTAAAATCTTGTTAACAAAACAGCATATACACTTAAGAAGCAAAGAAAATAAAAACAGAGTGTATAAAATCATCAAGCTACCATCTTTACACTTAACATAGAACATTTTGTATGAATAGTTTAAATTAAACTATTAAGTCAGTAATTCAATACCCCCGTGTTTCAATGCTGAATCTTGTCTCAATAATAAAATAATGATGATGATGATGTGGGGGTCACTTAGGTTATAAAAAAACCTCTATTTCATTGAGCCAACTTTTGGAAAATATATTTCCTTTATCAAGGCTACACCTACGAATATTTCCCAAGACGTCCGTTCTATAAAATAAAGGTTTTTCTAACCTAATTGACTGCTATCCCTACATCATCATCACTATAGCGTGATCTGCAATCACTACATCACTTAGCATATTCTAAACAATAAAATTATCAAATCTAGTCACAATTAAGGATAAATAAAATTAAAATTTGGAGGATTCCAATTATGGGTTCGTTTTAAAAATCTGTATATTTTTCTTCAAAATTAACATAAATTGCAAATAAAAGGATTTTTTGTGGTTTGCCATCAAAACTCACCAATTGCCATTATTTTTCATTACCTCATCCCATCTTAAAAGTTCAAAGGGTGCAAAATTTTCAAATTTTATTTCAAATTTTGATGTTAAACGAAAAATGAGGGTTTACCAAAATTAAGTAAACTGACTAGCATTTAGCAAAGTAGAGTTCAGAGATCAATTTTTCTCAATGTATCAGAGAATGACTCAAAATGAAAAAAAATTGAATGAAACTTTTCCTGTGGGAGAATAGAGAGTGCTTCACTCAATTTTAGTGGGGTATTAAGATTGTCCAAACAGATCGATGTTTAACCACAGGTTACTGTCGGTTTGATAAAATGAGGATCCAGTTGTACACGTTCATATGTTTTTTGGCCAGCAATGCTATCAATTCGTTTGGCACACTTCCACGTCTGAGTTTCATCAGACATTCTTAAATCTGAGAATATTTTTCATGAACTTGTGCGTGAAGATTCACCAAGGAGCTTATTAAAAGCACATTTTCACGATTCTGCAAACCTAAGTTGGCCAACAAAAGCTGAAAAAAAAATTGTTTTGAGAACATTTGGTTCAACATTTTAGTTGATCCAGACAAACTTTCGTCATTCAAGTAGAGTCTTCTTTCAAGTCATTAGTTATTCTTTTCAAGTTTATGACTTCAAGCGTCTAAGATGATTGTTTCCTCACTTCATTTTTAAGTATTATTGCCTTTGAAATCACCAACTTATATAGTATATATTGTAGTTTTATGTGTATTTTTATATTTTATGTAAAAATACAGATTTAAGATAAAATACTTTTTGTTCTATTGTCTAAGAAATGAAAATGATGTTTGCCTATTGCCTCGGATTATCAAGCATTCCTATGTAATGTCTTTGTAAAAAAAAAAATTCTGACATTTATGATTTATTACCCCACAGCATAATTTTTTTTTAAATTTATTTTTTTATTTTTATTTTTTTGAAGAATATTAGGACAGAGAGCCTAGAGCCTTCACTGAAAGAGCATCAAATGGTTTACAAATAAAAATTGTCATTTTGAACTTTTGCATATCGACTGTGCTTGGCCCCAGTCACTGGGAGGCGAAGACTTTTCCATAGTGTCTTGGTTGAAGTTTAAATGATTTTTATCCATGCCCCCAGACAGATCATTAAAATAGAATTATGATAGAACAGTAATGGAATAGAGTTCCTACATCGCCTGGGTCACATGCTTTGATGGTCAGGCCCGTACCTTCTTCATTGACCTTTCCTTTCCAAGGTGCTGCAGTTTGATCATTTCTGATCATTCCAGTCTAATTCCCATTGATTTTGTCAGTTTTGACATTTTTTCATCTAACAGACCAACAGGTGAAGCAAGAATAAGCAGAGCAGTTTCTTACTGCTACTGTTACAAACAAATAACAGCAAACATTTTAGACTCTTGAATTGCCTAGACGTGAACAACTATCAGGTTTGTTACAACTGAAAAAACATAATATGAAATGTTAACTAAACCCATGTTTACACTTGTTAACTTATTGGAATTCCCAAAAAAAGAGTAAGGGCCTGCTCCCACGGGGATATGCATACTGGTCACTAGCTGCCTTAAAAACAGGAGACTGGGTGACTGGCGAACTCAAATGGCCCATCACCTTCACGCAGCCATAACTCGAGTAGCTCATATTGCCAAGTTGCTTGTAGTTTAAATAGAAAATTAATTAGTTCTATACTAGCTGTTGGCGAAGTTGGTTCATAACTATACACTGTCTAATAAATCTAGTAGTGATGATGATAATCATAACACAGTATTATCGTCATTACTGCTGGTACAGAATAAGAAAAGTAAGGAAGTTGCAAGTGTATCCTTCATGTCAAACTCTCTGTGTCACATCCTCCTCCAAATACTCTTTCAATTTGTAATTGTTTAATACCGAAAATCCCTTCTGCAACAAATTTAAAATTAAACATTTGTCCATTCATTGCGCCAATGGTAGGAAAGAAACTGAGACTGGAAGACTTGGAATGCCACGATCTCTGCATCATCACTAATAAAACTCTGAGTATCTCAGTCGCTCAGAGACTTGAGTATCCTGGTGTGATAAGAGCCTTATTACTGGTATAATGTGCTGATCAAGTCTATTAAGGGATTCAAAGAATGTAAAAGAAAATTACCCACAATAATAACAATTAGTTGGAGATGTAGACTGGTGTGATGTAGGTTTAGAAAAACATTTTCTTTATCGTGCCAACGTTCAATCTTTATTGAGATCATCTTCAGGGCTCAAAGTGCTTGTTTTCTGTGTAGATGTGCCACAGTTGTGTGTCGCATTGCGAGTGTTCACAACACACAGCTACCGTGACACATCTACAGAGAAAACAAACACTTTGAGCCCTGAAGATGATCACAATAAAGATCAAAACTTTGGCACAATAAAGAAAATGTTTTTATAAACCTATGTCACACAAGACCACATCTCACGATCTCCAAAAATCATTAATTAACGGTCACTAAACACTACACAATAATAACAATGATGGAACAACTTTTGAGTGGGCAACAATGATTAAGACTAAACAAAAATGAATAGGAAAAACAAAAAAAGCATGCTTACAATTTGAGAAAAATATAAAAATCTTTTGGTATTCTTCTTCAGTTAAAACACCCAGGTCAAATTGCCTCTCCCGTATCAGGTCCTGCTTGTCCAGAACCCACTGCTGGCTACAAGCAATCAAAACGTAAACAAATTATACAATACAATAAAAAGTTATTAAAAAAGGTGATAAATACTAGTGAGAACTTTGCCAGAAATTGCCGGCCATAATTCTTCAAAACAGGCCAACAAACGTGCAGCAACAGAAATCCAATTGGGAAAATATTTCTTCTATTTATAATAAATCAAAAATAATTTTTCGTAGGAACGATACTGCATTTAGAATTATTATTTTTGAATTAATTTAGTTGTTTTAGAGGAAAACACAGCTGAAATTGACTGGAAACCTACGATGAGATTGTTTCCAACTTCCCAAAATATCAAGATCGTACTGAACTCTATAGGCAAATCACGAACCCGATTTTGGTGATTGAACTTGTGCATCTTTCAGTTTAAAATATATATTTCATTAACAAATTTAATATTTAATCTGTTTATGTATATTTAAACTCCACACCTTTCTTTAAATAAAAAGAAAATTGAACTATTTAGAACAGGAAATCACTCATTATTCTGGTAAACCTTTTATTTCAATTAAAACCACATCATGCTTAAGGAAAACTAGCATTAACATTTATGTATTGCTGTAGTTATTTACTACACACAGAACCACCAAAATTAAAGTTTAAAGAAAAGTATACATCCTACTATAAAATTTCATAGTTGTCAGACAGCCCTTCTCAAAATCTCAGATGGTAGTTGCCTAGGCATTAATGACAAGTGTACTATTATTGCTCTACTTGATTTTTCCAATGTATTCAGTTCTGTAAATCATAATTTGCTTATTTGGAAACTAATATTCACCTTTTTGTTTTTTCTTTTACTGCTACTAATCTCATTTCCTCCTAATGCCTATCCCCTCCTCATATCAACGGCTCTCCTATTAATTTTTGTCTTAAAGTTAAAAATTTCGGTGTTATTTGAACTTCAAGCTTATATGGCGTAACTCTATTATTAAAAAGATCTACTCAAGACTCCCTTCTCTTTGACGCCTTAGCTTTTTCACTCCACAGGAAACTAGAATTCTCCTTATTAAATCCCTAATAAATTCTTTATTACCATTTGCACTTTTTTTTCCACTTTCCTTAGACTCTCAATTCTGCTCATTGCCATCAAATTGCTTATCGTACCTGTATTAAATACTGTTATGTTCTTAAACCAAGAAATCATATTTCTTCCTATATTAATGCCTTCAGCAACCTTAACATTGTGAGCACTTAGAAATTTAGAGTTTTAATTTATATATTTAAAATTAAACTAAATAAATGTCCTCAACATGTATCAACTTTTCCCCTCATTCCTTACCCAAATGCACCAATCATATCCCTCCTAAACCTTTAGCCTTTAGCCAGAACTGCAGGGTCAAGACTATGGAACTTGCTTCCTTGAGAAGTACGTTCTGCTCCTCACTGGCTTGTTTCAGGTCCATGGCATCTAAATTTTTAAAAAGCAACATGAGTCATCTCATCCTTTTCTTTTTCTCTTTTACTTTTTTTTCTCTCTTTCTGATTTTCTTTCATAATGTGGCTTCATCATTCGATTATAAATAATTAATATTTTAAAGAATATATTATTGTCATTATTGTTTTGTATCTTTTATTGTTTTATTTTTATTATGGTTTTTATTATTATTTTACTATCATTATAAAATTAAATTTATTTCTAATATATGAGCATATAAGGGGACTTAATGTCTACTTGTACCTTTAAAATAATTAAATTTACTAAACTCTTTATGTTGCCTTGTTATGTCTTTTTGGTTTGTTCTTTTTCCAAACCTATTATCGTAAATTAAAAAATATTAAATTTTGTAAGTATTGAAATATTGTAAATAGAATATTATAGCTCTCTGTACATATTATTACTATTTATTTATTGGTGAGTAAAAACCCCTTTAACATCTTCAAATCAATCTCTCCATAATATCTTACAAACAAATACTTCTCAGTGAATAAAATAACCAACATTTGGTGCAAATTACCAAACTTTCATAGACTTAAGTTGGGCTTTCGATTGTGTATGTCATAGATTACTTTTAGAAAAATTACCATTACATCATATGAGTGAGTAATGATGCAATAAGTGTGATAAATCTTATCTGGAAAATAGAAGACAAGTGGTAAAGTATAATGAAAGGTTTTCATCGGAGTCTGAACTTTGAAGTAACAGTCAGAGTACCTCAGGGTTCCATTCTAGGCCCTATATTGTACATACTTTTCATGAATGACCTTTATAATTACTTTCCCACAATTCACTTTTCAACGTATTATGATGATTGTATTTCCCAATTGGATGGACCAAGAGAGGTAGAGCTAATCAAACTAAATATTGAAATACCAAATGTAATAAAAAAAAAAAATATTGAACTGAAATCTAACTTGGGAAAGTGGTTCATTGAGAATGGTCTATTGCTAAACAAAGAGTAGACAGAGGTTACTATGATTCTAAAAACTTCTAATTCAAGAAATAGTCTAGACAATCAACCGATAAAACACTTGGGTGTAGTTATAGACTCTCATCTCTCTTGGGCTGTACATTGTCAATTTGCAGCATCTAAACTTAGCAAACAATTATTTTTACTGAGATTGTCTCAAATGTAATATATCTAAAAGAGTTTTAATTAATGTTTATTTCTCTTGTTTCCAATCGTATATTGTATGTGTCTTATTGGTCCAGAGTCACTCGTCATGCCAAACAAAACAAAACAAAAAGTAAGGCTATAAGTATTTTAGGGAATTTAAATCATAGGGAACGATTATTCGAAAAGGTCTGGTCTATCATCTCCCGATCTCCAAATAATCATTGACTAACGATCACTAAACACCACACATTATAGGCAACATTGCAGAGAAACATTTACTAAATTAAACATTATGACTGCCCATATCTTACAATATGTAATGTATTGTCACAAACAAAGTGAGACTTTAAAACAATTTAATTCTGTACATAAACACTATACGAGAAACTGTAATAAAACAGTTCCTGAACGGCTGAATCTTAAAAGATGTAAAAACTCTTGTAAATATTGGGCTATAATTTTTTTTAATAATCTACTAAATGATGTGAAACTGTTAACTGAAAAAAATTTAAACTTAAAGTAACAAAATTCCTTACTGTTAATGCCTTTTATGTCTTTGAGGCGTTTTTTCATGTATTAATGGCGGGATAAAAATGAATTAATTTGCACTATTCTTGACAAATGTAATGACAAAACTTGTATTTTGTTTACTTAATACAATGAAATTTTTGTACCTTTTATCTTTCAAGCATACAAAAAATTTACTCTATATAAAATAGACATTAAATCTTTTTAAAAAATCCGTTGCATAATAAAAATTATAATTTTTTTGCTAGCTAACTGCTAAGGACATTTCTTCACACATTTTGCATCTCGCGTTTTTTACTTACTACTGGTATAGGTGTTATCAATTATACTCTTCCATTCGTGGTTTATTGTCTTAATTCAATCGAACATACGTGTGATTACGTTTACACTCTATGTTGTTTGCAAAACTACTGGTGGGAAGCCAGCAAGGCGTTCATAACCTCAACGTTTTCCTATAATTCAAGCTAATAAGTGCATTTATACAGAGTAGAACCTTTCAAACCTCATGAAGAATAAAAGTTGGCTAGTCGCCGAAGATTAATTATTATTCGGTGACTGACTCACCGGCCTATCATACCGTGTTCATTCGTATCGACAGGTCCATGGGGTACTCTATAGTCCGCCAAGGACCCTTCCACCACACACATATTTGCCCTAATAAATACATTCACACATAGGCGTAGTCACTTGGTTTTTTGTATTACTGGAGTCCTACCCCTCCTTTCTTACTACAAATATGTATTGACCAGGACTACTTTGGCGAGTCTGTGTGTGACATTCCGTCTCAGACTCGCCCACAATTATAATTATTATTACATTTGTTTTATTATTGTGTAATTGAGGATCGCATAAAGAAATTAAGTTATTTTCCAATTTCTTTCTGAGAAAATATTTTTGTATGAGAAGGAAACGAGTGAAATTTATGTTATTCCTCAGTTAATAATGATATGCTGTTTACGCAATTTAACCGAAGAGATCGACAGCTATTTCTGTTTTGCGTCATGTTATGCCATGTGACGATGTAGTGCAATGCCAAGCAGATGGAACTACAAACAACGTCGTGCTAATATTGATATTTCTTTAAGTTTTTAATACTTGTCGAACGTGCGTAATAATTCGTTGTTTCCAACCGCTTTCCCGTAAATCGTGTTAATTGTTGGGTTTTTCCGTTTCCAGCGTTGGCACAGTTGCGATCAGCTGTTCCGATTGAGTATTTAAAGGGTTCCAGTTCCAGGATTATTGATAAAAGTCCTTTCTCATACGTAAATAAAGTGTGTTATAAATAACAAGTTTTATTCGACATTTTTAAGTTTCGCGTTAGCTTTTAAGTCGGGGAACATGGCCTGAAATCGTTCGGCTCCTCGGCGAAAATGCAATTCGAACTTTTGTTTTGGTCTGTTCTTAAAGGGAGGATAATCGAAATCGGAAATGAAAATACTGAGGGATGTGTAGGCTGTTTAGTTGAAATAGTTTTGCCCCGAGTCGAGTAGCTGTTTTCTATATCACTCGCGAACATGGAATACGCGCTTGAGAGTTGTTAGGTGACAAATACCCCAGTAAATTGCAGATTTAGGAGATTTAAGAAAAAAATCCAAAATAATCCCTTGCAATGGCTCACGGTTCGACTGCTTCCCTATCTTCTGATATCAGCAGAAAAAATCCTCAGGATGAGTACGAACTCATCCAAAGGATTGGCAACGGCACTTACGGCGACGTTTATAAGGTATGTTTCTTTAAAAAAATAAATAAAAATTAAAACAATAAATAAAATAAAAATTTCGCCATCAAAAAATAAATTTAATTGCAAATGTTTTATTTTTCTGTGTGGTATGCAGACAGTAAAGCCATTTTATTACTGATCATTACTATACCCCTGTAAAAAGACCATCTCGTCTAGAAAAAACGTCAAAAATTGCACCTGTCTTTCGGTCAGCCCACTAAATTTTAAATTAATACAAGTCATCCCTCTTCTACACTTGCTTCACTTATGTCACAAAACCACGTATTAACAATTGAAAAATGGAGCAATCTTTGGAAAATAAAGTTTAACCCCTCAAAGTGACAACATATCACCTTTTCAATTCATCGTGAGAGTTGTCCTAGCATATACTTGTACAATGAATCTGTTCCTCAATCTGTCAAAGTTAACTAATTAGGACTTAGATTTGATAGAAGACTAACTTGGAATCTATACACCCTATTAAAAAAAAGAGACACAACAAATGATTGAAAATGCTTTATTACTTACTCAACCGACAATCAAAATTACCATTAAAATCATAACTTTTGACGTACACAACCTACTCAAACCGATTTAGATGTATGAATGCCCAATTTACGGATCGGCCAAATATTACAATTTCAAAGATTACAAAGTTTTCATCCAAAATTTTACGACTATTGTTTCCACCCCATTTTACATAAATAATAACTTATTAATTGGTCAAGCGGACCACGAGAACTAGTGAATTGAATAAATAATAACATGCTTCACAGAGGTCTTCACATGCCAACAGTTTTTTCATCCATCAAAACATATTACAGAGGTTTTCTTAGTAAAGTACAAAATCACACTAACACACAAATACGATTACTCCATTCCCCACAATTACCACATAAACTCTGAGAAGAATATGTCTAAGAGACCTCTTAAATAATTAATATTGTTTTATTAATCCAGAGTGGCTGCCAATGGGTAGCTTTCTCTATAACGCCCGTAATGCCACAAAATTATCCAATCTGCTGGTTGTATTAATACGTGTACAGTTGTGGATACAAATAAATGAAGGAAAAAAAATATGAGAACGAATATTTGTAATGAAAATATAATAAGCTGACAAATGTAACAAGGATAATAAATGCATTCTAATCATGATTATCTGAAATTCTAACGTTTCAGTTTAAAATATAACAAATAAAATTTTAGATGTACTCCACAATAGAAAACCATGGCAATCATATTAAAAATATTAAATACTTATAATTTTTATTGTATTTTTCCTGTAAAATGTTGATTAGATATTAATTGCACAACAATTGCCCTTGTAATATTGATCCTTTTTGGACAGTGTAGCAACAGTCATTTTTGTCATTCTACATAGCTTGTATTCTTGATGGTCCCTGGTCTGCCTGATCTCTTATGTCAGATAGTCATTTACATGAGTGTAAAAATGGGCTGGTAGGATGTTCAAATAATGTAGGTACTTAATGTCCATTATTTCCCTGGATTCACCATCTTCAGGTGTTATTTTCAAAATGTGGGTTCGTACAAGGTTCAAATCAATGAACAAATAATTTTTCTAGCCTGATCATCCTGGTAGGCTGGTTTTATCTGTCATTTTTTTTCCACTAGCTTACGCAGTTGTTCTGTTTGTTATTTTGTTACTCTTTTCCCATTTCATTTCTCAAAATTGGATTTTATAAGATGTAGGTACTTAATGTCCCAGATTTTCCTGGTTTTACCACTCATTAAATTATTCAAATTGCCCCCCAAAAAAAACTACTTACACAGGGATATGAGTACTGGTCACCAGCTGCCTTACAAACAGGAGACTGGGTGACTGGACGACTCGAGCACCTCATCACTTTCATGCAGTCACAACTGTAGTAGCTCATATTGCCAAGTTGCTTGTGGTTTGAATAGAAAATTAATTAGTTTTATACTGCCTGTTTGGCGAAGTTGGTTCATAACTATACAATGTCTAGTAAATGATGATAATACAGTATTATTATCATTACTTCTGTTACAGAATAAGAAAAGTGAGGAAGTTGCAATTATATCCTTCATACCAAAGTCTCCTGTATCACATCCTCCTTTAAATACTCTTTCAGTTTGTAGTTGTTTAATACCAAAAAATCCCTTCTGCCACAAATTTAAAATTGAACACTTGTCCATCCACTGTGCCAATGGTAGGAAAGCAACTGAGGCTGGAAGACTTGGAGACCATCTTGTCAGGTCTTCCGTCTCTTCATCACCACTAATAAAAATCTGAGTCTACCCAATTATATTTGATGAGTCTTTTGGTCGCAGTTGCTCATAAGATATACAAATAATGTAGATACTTAATGTCCCAGATTTTCTTGGTTTTCAATGGTAGGCCTGGATGTTATTTTCAAAATGGGGTTCATAGAATGTTCAAATGATGTATCCACCTATAAACAAACACATTTTTTTGGCCTGACCATCTCAGATCATCCTGATAGGCTAGTTTTGTTTGTCAAATTTTTTCCACTACTTTGTCTGGTTGTTCTGTTTGTTATTTTGTCACCTTTTTCCCATTTTATGAGTCAAAACTGGGTTCATAAGATGTACAAATAATGTAGGTACTTAATGTCCAAGATTTTCATGGTTTTACCATCTTCTGAGGTAGGCTTGGGTTTTATTTTCCAAAAGTGGTTGAGTAGAAGGTTCAAATGATGTAGCTGTTATAAACAAACACATTTTTCTAGCCTGATCATCCTGACAGGCTGGTTTTGTTTTCAACTACCTTAAGATGTTCTTCTGTATGCTATTTTTATCAGATATGACCCATTTTATGTTTGTACAAAATTGGTTGACAGGAAGTTCAAATCATACAGCTACTTATTGAACCACCACTGAGTTGCTTATTGGGTGCATCTTCACGTGCGAGCTTTTGAAGTTGTTCAAACTTGTTTTGGCTTTATGCCGTTCTCAGTGAGAAATAGTGTAAGTAACTCATGCTAGTTGTGTGTCCACTGAATTGCAGACTAACTCTCACCATCAATTTTAATATAGCTACTTCATGAACAAATAAGCATTTTTAGCTTGATCGTTTTAAATTATCTTGCTTTCCTGATTTTGTCTGTTTGACCCATTTCAGCATTTTTAGAGGTTGGTCTAAATGTTATATTTTTAATTGTGCCCCTTTTTATAGCTTTATGTAAAGTCAAGGGCTGGAAGAAGGTTCATATAGCTACATCATGTTGAAATAAATATTTCTACCCAGATCATTGAACATCCCCTGGTTTTGCCCGTTTTGTCAAACAAACCTTTTTCTCTATCTTCTCTGTGTTCAATTTTGTCTTTTTATAGGTTTGTAAAATGGAAAAAAGTCAAAATGTTGAAACTAATCTAATGAACTAGAAGCAGGTCCTTGCTGGCAGGCAGACATGCCTGGGTTAAATAACAGACTGTTCAAATTATTGTTCATAATTTCATAATCTTAACTGTCATAATATTGCTCAATCTAAACTTTTGTTAAATAGTCTTCCTATCTTAATCACCTTCAATTAATTATTGCAAGTATAGTTTTATGTTCATTTATTGTGATCAAATTGTCATAATAAATTAACAAAGGACATGAGACAAGATCAAGCTAAAAGTTTATATATATATATATATATATATATATTTTTTTTTTTCGTTTAATTGGCCTTATGATCTTGGATATTAGCCATAGTACGAATTATTGTGTGTTCAAATTGGGGGTTATCGGGAAAAAAGGGCCAGAGGCGACAGTGGGAATCGAACCCACGTGAGAGTCTCTCATGCTAACCACTCGGCTACCGCGGTCCCCAAGTTTATATATTGTAGATAAGGAAAATGCGGTTTTAAAAATTATTATTATAGGAATACCTTTAATCTAAACAGAAAAGCCAATAAACATCAATGTGCATAATTTTTTCAAGTAACTTCGTCTCAACTGTTGCTAATTGTAGTGTTAAATGTTTAGCTTTTAGAAATTAATGTTTTAAAATGCATAAAACATCATAATTTTGTTACATAAAGCAATTATCATTTATTTACAATTTAATAAGATGAGATAAAATTATGATTAATGCTACAATTATTGCCAATAGTTACTATGACCTTACGCCATTATCTTGTATCGAGTCAATTCATCATAATTAATTTTTGCCTGCCAGTGATTTTTCAATTTTGGACTTTGGCTTGTAGATTGACGTTTCATTTTCTTGAAAATGGAATTTTGTATTTCCTCCAAAGTTGAATAGTGAAATCTTGATGCAGGGGGAGGAGAAAGTAAACATTTAAAGATAAACATTGTCAGAAATTTTTTTTCCATTTCATTCTGCGTTCTAGATGATTACCACACTAAAACAATGAATTGTGAAACTGTGGCATTGAAGACTTGTGGAAATTTTGTTATAATTACAATTTTATATTTCACCTTTAAAAAAATATCCCAACGTTTGTAATTTTTCTAATTTTTAATTATGTTTTGTTCTTTAAATTTAGCCCAGTTTGCTTTTACATTCAGCCAGTAAAAATTTAGGAAAAAGTGATTTACTTTTGTATTAAACAACTTCTAAATATAATTTTACAATAAAAGTATATTTTTAAAATAGGATGTCAGTAATTAAAATCGTAAAATCAATTTTTTTAAAATTTAACTTATCAGAATCTAATTTTCTTATTTTACTTTAAATAATTAAACTCATATGATGAAGATGCCCTTGAAAGCTGTAATAATTATTATCTGCCTGTTTGAACAAGAAACAATATCTTAATAATACAATCGTTATCTGTTATAGTTATTTTAATTAAAATTAATTTAAAAAAATTCTACATCGCACTTTTGTTTATCTTTTTGTTGGTTATTATTCAAAAACATAGCGTATCTAAAAATTGTTTTCCCTCCTCTCTTTCAAATTTTTTAAAGATATTTTTCCTACCATGTTGTTGGTACAATTTACCTTTTATCTCTTTAGAAAAAAAAAACTTGTTTCCTTTTTTTTCATGTTTTACAACATACTCTTATCATTCTTTCTACAAAAATTATGTCTAAATAAATAATAGAATACACAGTTATTTGTATAGAGAGATGTAGGCTTCTTAGAGTTCCAACCAATAAATAAAAGTTACGCCTGCACAAAACCCTTAGTTCAGCGACATATGATGTTGCGTCTGTACAGATTCGAAGAATGTTTGTAAGCAATAAACCCTTCCCTGTTCACTATTCCTTTTACACTTGTAAAGATAGATTCAGATTAATCATATCCGTGAACAGGAAAGGTTCTTCTCAAATTATAACTTGTGTTTAACTAATAAAGTTCTTTTTAAAAAGACTCTCGTTTAGTCAACACACGTAACTTAAATATATCTGACCAAGTTTTGCGGGATTTAATAAAAAGAAATTAAAGCATTTTCTCACATACAATGCCAAAGTAAATATCGTGTGTGTAATAAATATTGTATGTATTATTTATTGTATATATTTTTTGTGTGATTTTACAGTTTGTAAACGTGGTTGTGCATTTGTGAGAATGAGTAAGTCAAAGGACCGACGGTGGATTATCATATACCCTATCGGCCTTTACAGTGTATTGGAAGCTGAATTGACTCCAGGGTTGCTGGCCTCCATTAAGAAATTTTAAAAAAATTAAAAAATGAAAATAAATAAATAAAAATAAAATATTTTCTAGTAAGATAGTTTGGCTCTTTGCTGTTAGCTGAACTTTCAGTCTATAAGCTCTAAATATTAACATAAAAACGAGTCTTTAGTTGAAAATTAATGTACAGTTTCATAGAAATAGAAAATAAATTATTTATTTCCTACTACCATTTGTGGTACAAACTTACTTTATTTTCTTGATTTACTTCAACGACTACACTGAAGTGCAATTGAGCAAAATAAATGATAAAAACCTATAAACTGAAAGCAAAGATCAATTTTTACACTCTTCCAAACTGCCTGATTGTTTTTGAAGAACAAAACCCAAAAATTTAAAATGGGTGCCTTAATATGATGTGTTAACGGGTCTGAAATGGAAAAAAGAGTTGAAGCAGGCTTAATAAGACCTGATTTCTTCCATGTAAAACCCTGGGACATCCCTCGTTCTTTCAAGCACAGGATTTACTCAGAAAAGGACTGAAAGGTGCACAGTTCAGAATTCTTAAAGAAATAAGCAAAGTGGTACCCTATTTCACTTCAATAATTTCTGTAAGAAGGTGTACTTTAAAAAATATGTAAAAGAATGTTAATGTCAGATCTCAGTGGTTGGCTCAGCGGGTTTCAAAACAAGTAGGGATTTCCTACATTTTCCCTAGATGATCTGTTATCTATTATACACTCAAGGATTTTGAGATTAGTATTTTAAGGTAATTTTTTATCTAGACTTGTTTGACTATCCTAGTTTACTTTATTCTAGAGCACTATGATCATTCAATTTCTAAAAGTTTGCAACGTGTATAGATTTACTAGGTCAAATTGAACTTTTTTGATTAAATTATTGACCCATTTTAAATTTGACATTTTATCATTATCACTTCATGGATAAACATTTTATAAAACATTGATAGGTGCAGTTTTATTGGTAGTTTTTATTTGTATGATTGAATGGTTTAAAAGTTCAAAATATTTCATGTTTAACTTGTTCAGTGAACACTAGTTGACTTTTTTCTTTATGATGATTTAGTAAATGAAAAAGTTTTTATCAAAAAACTTGATAATATGCTAGATCAGTCTGGACAACCAGCCCAAGATTATCCACTTACTCGTATACAAGGAAGGCAGTAAATAACTTACTTGCAATTATCAATCCTTCTAAAAATAATTTGAAAAAAAAGAAGGAATAAATCAAATGATATAAGAAAGAGTAAGGGAGTAGGGCCACATCTTAAATTAGTGAATCAAAAAGTTCTAGAGAAGTTGAAAACATTGGTAAATTGCCAAAATGTGTCTTAACAAGTCCTCTTATTCATAGACTTCACCTCTTTTCATGAAAGGAAAAGTTTTCTAATAAAACCTTAGAAAAATATTAGAAGAAATAAAGTCCATTAGGTAAGGTCATTGCTAATGATTGTTTGGCACCGGTGATGAGGAGATGGAAGGGAATGTTGAAGCATTTTGTGTTTGTACTGATAAACTTTATGATTCACTATTAAACAATATTTTATTTGAAAATTAGAATGATTGTCTTGTCAGTTGAAATCTAATCCTTTCAATCCAATGTGCACAATTACAGAAAAATATAACAATTACAATGCTTAGGCATATTTAAACTAATTTATTGTTAAATTTTGAAATATTTGGATATCTGTTAGGTGATAATTCTACAGCATAATTATCCTTGAAATTGATCAATTTCCCTCTCCTTTTTCCAAATCAGTCATGTAAAAAAAATTATCTTTTCTATTATTTTTTTTATTACCAGGCAAGGCGAATTTCAACTAACGAAATGGTTGCAATAAAAGTAATAAAACTGGAGCCTGGTAAGATTCTTAATATTCAGTACATGTCAAACAGTCTGTACAAGATCTATTTTTTCCAGGTGATGATTTTGCAATAATACAACAAGAGATTTTAATGATGAAGGATTGCAAACATCACAACATAATAGCTTATTATGGAAGTTACCTTAGGAGGGATAAATTATGGATTTGCATGGAATACTGTGGCGGTGGTTCTTTGCAAGATATTTATCATGGTGACTGTTGTAATTACATTATTTTTTAATGAGTAATATAACTTACAGCTATAATTATATTTTCCAGCAACTGGGCCTTTATCAGAATTGCAAATAGCATATATGTGCAAGGAGACGCTTCACGGTCTGGCATATTTACACACCATGGGAAAAATGCATAGAGATATCAAAGTAATACTGGCTTTTTAAGATTGTTTTGAATCGATGTGTTTATAGATAATATATAAAACAAACATTTAACATTTTAGGGAGCGAACATTCTTTTAACAGTCAATGGTGATGTTAAGCTGGCAGATTTTGGAGTTTCAGCACAAATTACAGCAACAATGACTAAAAGGAAATCTTTCATTGGTACCCCATATTGGATGGCTCCTGAGGTAAAGTTACTTACTAAAATGTTATTAGGGGATCACCAAGGTATATTTAATGTTTATTACAATTAATTTAAAAAAATTTCAGGTTGCTGCTGTAGAAAGGAAAGGTGGTTACAATCATCTCTGCGATATTTGGGCAGTTGGAATAACTGCGATCGAATTGGCAGAATTGCAACCACCAATGTTTGATTTGCATCCAATGAGAGCTCTTTTCTTGATGTCCAAAAGTGGTTTCAAACCACCTACATTGAAAGATAAGGACAAATGGTATTGATGATTTGCAAGTTTTAAGAGGGTCTAAAAACTAATATAATAATTTTTAGGAGTCCCGTGTTTCACAATTTTGTCAAAACTGCTTTGACCAAGAATCCAAAGAAAAGGCCTACTGCCGAAAAACTACTTCTGGTATTTTAAAAAAAATTGTATTATAACTTAAAAGCAGTAGCCTGTGTTTTATAAGAAAGAAGATAATAATGATAATTTTGTTTTAGCACCCATTTTTATTGGTTGAAATGAACAAAAGGATAGCTTTAGAACTTCTGCAGAAATACAGTAATCCTTCACACAATTTTAATGAGCTTGAAGCTGATGATGATGGTGTAAGTAATTTTTCCCATGCAAACAAAGGCATAAACTCACACGTTGTCATACATACTATTTTAATAATAGATATATTTTTCAATTCATAATTTTGGACATCAGTGGTCTTCATCCTGTAGGTTAAAAAATTCCCATTATGTACTATGCATTAAATTGCCAGAATATACAGCATATAATACTATACAAATTTAATAAACATTGAGATTTGGGAAAAATATTTATACAATTTTTGACAAGAATTAGGAATAAATTATTTGTCATCATAACATAAAAAATATTTCATTTATTTCAACAGATCTTTCAACATCACACCAATTTTATGTTAACTTTAACTTGTATTTTTTTTTTTTTCAGTTTTATTGTTTAATTTAAGTCAGTTAGTAGATATTAAAATTATTAAAAATTGTGTACATAAAAAATCACAAAGTCATTATTTGTGTGAGATAAGATATCACGTAAATATATTGTTGTTAATAAATCACTTCCTCTCGTTTCATATTTTGAATTAATATACAATAGAATCAATTTGTTTTGGATTATTTATGATTTGATTTTTTCCAGACTGTGCCAAATGTTCCACAGAGAATTGCTTCACGTATGACAGGTAAATAAATGAATCAAAGCTCATACTCATTCAGTTCTCCTTCGACTCAATTAGACTTCCTCAACAAACCATTCTACCCCATTAAGACAGTTAACAATCCAATTCAAATTGTGTTTCTCTCACTCAGTCTGAGATGCCTATATTCACATGTTCCTTGACCTCCCAGCAAATAGAAGTAAAGATTTCTTTCCTTTTGTGATTGTCATTCCTGTTGATTTAATTAGGAAATGGCGACATGAGCCCTGGACCTGGAACTACCTTTGCAGATATCAACAGAGCTTGGGACATCATGGATATTAACCATGTAATGTCAAACAGAGAGGTGAGAATTACAATTTTATTTATCATTATGCATAGCAATTATAAATATTTTATACTTTCAGTTTTTTTAAAACTTATTTATTTATATAAATTAAACATCTAAAAAAAGACTATTTCCAAAAGTGCAACCAAAATGAAACCAGAAAAGTTCATGAGGTTTTTCATTTGTTATTGTTTTAATACCATTAATCAACATTTCTATAGGAGGATTAGGTATTTACATCAAGTAATACCAACAAGATAATGCTTCAGTTCATAAAGAAAAAGTGTCTTGAATATTCACTATAAATTAGAAAATATTGTCTTTCTTATGACCCCATAATTCGTACATGCCTATTATGTGAATTTTAGGTCGGTTCTAAGGCAGTCAAGGCAGCTTGTAAAATTTGCACTGCATTCAGGAAAAAAAATGAGCGCACTACTCTATCCGGGAGTTTGAAGATGAACCACGGTCTGGTATAGCTTCTGTCTTAAATTACGATAAATTGATGGAAGTTATTGACATTTTTAACATGTTAAGAGCTTGCTAAAGTGTTCAATGTAAATGACCATTCATTCTGGCTTACATAGACTTGGTTCCTCATAAATTGACCAATGGAAAAGCTTCAGCTCTAAACATTGTTTTGACACCACAAAGTAGACATTTTTTGACCAGATTATCAAATGCGACAAAAAAACAAAAAAAAAAACATCCTGTACAGTAACATCAGGAGGTCATACCTTCAGCTCTCATTGAATGACCCTCTGTCCCATTGATGTGAAAACTGAATATTCAAATTATTAGTTTTGAGTTTGGGGGAGTACTTTTTTTTTTTAATTTTGGGCACATTAATTATCACCAAACACAGTGAAAATTTAACAAGCTACCTCAGCTGGCCAGGTGCCAGGCTAAAATCACACAATAAACACACGCAAATTGTGGGTTTTGAAGCTATAAGATAGAAAATGTTTTATAATTTACAGTAACACTTTTTCTTTATGAACTGGGGCGTTATCCTCTTGGTATTATTTGATGTAAACACCTAATCCTCCTTTGCAAATAGAAATGTTAATCAGAGGTATTAAAACAATAGCAAATGTAAAACCGCATGAACTTACCTGGTTACCCAATAATTAGTTTTGATAATATGACAAAAACAATTTTGTTCTTTTAAGAAATCATCAAATAAATTTTATTAACAATATAGTCCTACTATTTTAAAAATTTTTAAAAATTAATAAGCCAAGTTAACAATGATCTTCAAATAGTTCATTTTTTTGGCAGCATGTACACCATAACTGTGACGGAAGTGCGCAATGGGATAAACCGAGAAAGTTTGAGAGCTGTATAGAGGAGGAAAAGTGAGTTTTTACTTGTTTCCACTGATTAATTTGTCGTAACCACTAACAAAATTTATGTTGATGTAATAAGGGAAATATATAAGGTGAACTAAATATTAATTACTTGCACAATAACAACAGGTTACTACACTTAATATTTTGGAAGAGGAAGGCAGTGTTTAAAAATAACAGCTATCAGCACTTAGTTGAGAGTGTTAAATAACTTCACCACCTTTTCTTTTGTTATTTTTAATTTAGTTTTGCACTTTGTGTATTGCAAGTTTGAACAATTTGCCTATGTATCTGTGCAATTGCGGTGAGTAATGGTTTATAACATGTGTTGCATAGACGTCTGGTATGTGAAGTTAGGGATAGAGGAGTTAGAAGTCCAAGGGGAATGCGGGAGTCACTAACTGGCACCGCCATCTTGAAAATGTCACTGAGGTATAAATACTGCAATAAAATTTATTGTTTATGACTTAAGAATGTTGATCATTCTAACCTGCATCGGTGTGACTTTTTAAAAAAATTATATATCCAATAAATTGCTCGGTTTTTGTTTGTTTTAGTTTTCACAATTTTCAGAACAAAATTACTCTAAGAAAATTGTGTGTAATAAATGTACTTTTGTACCTCTTTCCTTATTAATTTTCAGTGCGTTTAAGTGCAGTGTTTTTTTGTTTTGTTTTGTTCTTGTTTTTTTTTGTTTTTGTGCTAACAATAGATTTGTGAACTTGTATGCTTTACGAGTTTGGATCATTTCCTGTTGTAATTATTGCATGTCATGGAAGAGTATGCTCATTTTGTATTTATTTCATTTCTAATGGGATAAACATATTTCCGTGAACTCTAAACTTATGGCATGTTAAACCTCCTGCATAGGCTGTTTTTTTATAGAATGACTGGAAAATAATTTATCATTATTTGTGTTGTTGAGAAGTAATTAACTGGTTACATGATTGCATGGTATAATTCATTCTTCAGTCATTTATTGTTTTAAATCAAGTTGAAATATTTATATTATGTATTTATTTATTTATTATAATTAAAAATTAAGTGGTTATAGTTTCTCAAAATAATTTAGAACATATGTATTTTGTTTGGAACAGTGAATAAATTAAAAGCTTACGTGTTATGTGTATTTTAAAAAAGTATTAACAGTTGTTTACATTGTTCTTCTGTGGTCAGACTCGAGTTCATGTATATCTCTCAGTCAAACTTCTCTCTAAATTATTTTTCGATAATCCTTAGCAAGAACAAGTTCTCATACTAAGTGGAATTTTTTCTTATTTTCGATATTTTAATCTTTAATTAATTAATTGTACTGTATTATAAGGGTTATAAGGGTAGAAATTATTGTAGATAATAACTGAGATAGTTTGATGTAAATTAATTTGCATAACAATCTATGTTTACATTTTATTTATGTTTTTACAGTATCGTTAAGCAATTGAATATTTTTGCAATGCCAAAAATATCAAATTAATTAGAACAAAAATTAATTTCAACATAAATAACTTGACACGAAAAAAGCAAAACAATTTTAAACCACTTAATGAATTAAGGTGAGTAAAAGAAAAATTACTATTTCAACAGTTCAAATTAAATTAGTTTTATATTTCCAACAAATCCTTTGTTTGTAAAATGTCTGTAGCATTTTGCAATAATTCACTTTTATACCTCTTGTGTTTTGAAGAAATGTTGCTGCTAAGAAAAAGCACCGTCCATAAATGTATTCTCAGTTTGGTAGCGGAAATTTTGATTTGAAAGAAGCAAAGCACTCTGGTTCAACTGCTGATGACCAAATTCAAGCTTTCTCCCAAATAACACTTACATCAACATGAGACATAAATATCTCATAAAAGGTTTTAACGCAAATCTGAGCAGCTGGATATGTTCATCTTAACAAGTATGAGTTCCTTAGATGTTGACTGAGGAGAATTTATTGGATTGCATCTCTGTCTGCAATTCCCTCCTAAATTGCAATGTAAATGACTCATTTTTAAAAAGATTGATGACTGAGGATAAAACGTGTTTGATAGAGAAACGAAGCAACTGTTAACAACTCCAAAAGCGATTATATCCCAAGAAGTGTAGTACATTTAGTGGGATTAAAAGAGAGTGCTTGTACTAGACCCAGAATAATAGATTGGAGATGGAAGGATATAATTTTTTGCCAAAAAAAAGTTTTAATTATTTTGGAACAGCAATCACAGCCCAGAATAAAATCTCGCAGGAGATTGGTGCAAGATTGATTGTGGGTAACAGCTGTTATGCAGCCCTAAATGTACCTCTTAAAAACAAGATTTTATTCAAAGAATTGAAGATGAGGTTTTACAGGTCAGTACTGATGCCTTTAGGTGCTTTTCACCACAGAAGCTTTGGTGCTTACTACATATATCCACTGGGATAGAAAAATTATAAGAAAAATTGGCCCGGTCAAAATAAAAAATAAGAAAAAGAACAAATGCAGAACAGATGGTGCTTTATAAAGAGCCTGATTTAGTAGCTGTAATAAAGGGTGCAATGGCAGGGACTGGAGCATGACCAGGATGGAAGAGATACATTTAAAAAAAAAAAGCGATGCAAGGACATCCAGGTGATATGGTCTTAAAAGAAGGACTAGGCTAAAGTGGGTTGATGACATCAATGTGGAAAATGATAGCCAATAATGGAGCACAGGGGCAGTCTGTTGTAAGGGAAGCCAAGGTTCATGGCCCTTAGAGCTATATATCTAAGAACAGGAAGGGAGTACTTTATTACAATTTTCTTTTGCCCAACCAAACCGTCAGTTCTAGTTTATAGTGCGCACACTTTGAGCAATTAAAATCAGCAATTGATGACTAATCTCAACGAAAATGTTTTCACCAGGCTAGCACTCACTCCCATGTATCTGTAGACATACAAGAAATTGAGAGTTTTCACAGTTATATGTATCCTACCCTACATATTTGCCCCTTCATATTTTCACTTATTCCGCACTCTAAAAGACTTTACTCCACTTCAGGAAAAAACATGGAGTTCATCGCTCAAAAACCTGAGTGAATGAGGGAATATGGCAACAGGTAGTGGAACATAATAGTTCATACATTTTTTAATAAATTTGTTTATAATTACCTGACATTTTCATTGAATTTACCATTACAAAAAAAAAAATTTTTATGACCTGGTATATTCAAATTTCATCATAGAGACAAGCAGATCATTTCATTGGTGCAGAACCACTCATTGGTTTTCATGGTTGACTATGGCAAATCTTGTTGGACAGTAGTCAAGAAGAACTCTTTGTAATTGAATCGATAATTCAGAATTTTTCCAAATTGTTTGACCAAATGTGTAGTTTTGACAAATGGCTACTTTTTAAGGAACATCAAACTGAAAATTAATAAAATGGGGAAAAATCTGTTTATAAAATGTTCTTACATAGTAAATTATTAAAATGATGATTTATATTGTAAGACATGATTTAGAAAAGTTGAAATTGGTCTTTTTTACTCACCCTAATATTACAAACAATGTATTAATAATAGGTTAGGTATAATGTGCGAAACATGCGACTGATGATTTGCATCATTGTTGGTCGACCACCAAATCCCATGATATTGCACAGTTTTAGCATGAATTATGTATGTATACATATATATTTTTTGCATTGGTGTAATTAAGCTTATCTGAACTCAAAATAGTTAAATATTTGATTGTAGTAGTCTTATGAAATGTTTTAGACAAAATAATACAGCACTAATCTCAATACTGCATACTTTAGGTCAGTCTTTCCTTTTCAGTTTAAACAATAAGTATCAAGTTTTGACAATATTTGAACTGATGTTAATTTTTCATCCTTTTTTTATCTCTAATTAATACAGTTAAAATTTCATTTATAACTCTCTTGTTTATTTATTATTCTTCTTAGGAGCCTATTGCAGTACATTGATGAAGAACTCATTCAAAGGTATTTTGATTTATTGGTTTTTATCCTTCTTATCTCTATCTATACAAAGTAACTAATATATTGAACATAAAAGTTGTGAATGCTTCTGACGATTTTTTAATTGCCCTTTCAATAATGGACATATATTACTGCTGTCTGAAGTAGATATTTGTTTAATAGTTTAATTATTTGTTGATATTTTACAATATCAGTTATTTATTAAATTCAAATTGTTGTTCTTTTAATAAGTTTTAATTGTCAATCTAAAAAACACATTATCACATAATCATCATATATTCACTGTTTACCATCTTGTCAATACCTACATAAAATTTCACTTTTTAAAGTTTTACATCATTCAAATTGAGGGTGTTTTTTAAATTGTAAGTTATAATAGTCATAAAGCTTTAGAGGCTGTTAGCTAAATATTTAAACATGGGCATAGTTGAAGTATTTGCAGCTTAAATTTATAAATATCAGCTTGATTTCTTTCTTCAATTTTTAAGCTCTGTCTTTTAGTTTATTTTCAATTGCATGTTTAGATGATCATCAAGTTTAAGATACAAAAAAATATTTATTTATTATTATTATTGTTGAAATAGTTAAGCATGACATTTATAACAGTGAAATGATCCTATAATATTTTACTACAAAAGATAAATTGATTTCTCATTACAAATTGTGCATATGTGTTTGTGCGTGAGAGTGCACAAGTATGTTATTTGATTATAAGTTGACTTAAGATGGTTACCGCAATTGTCATAGATATTTCTTGGTAAATCGTTGTTTTTGTAGTTTGTATTAAAGAATATGTTATAATTTAAGGAATATAAATAAAATGAGTTATTATTACTGTGGTATTTCGCTAGGGGAAACGAAGGGCTGACGCTCTACCAAACATCGAGCAATTATTCGCAACAGTAAGTAACATTAATAGACAAAGGAGAAGATAAGGTCAATTGTTTGCTGCTTACAACTTCCGAACCATATTTGTTTGTCGTAAAATATGCTTCAGATAATAAGTAGATAAGGGGTATGGGAGGAATTTCATTTTATACATCCAGGTTATATAATTCACTTTTATTAACCATCATTACTCTTAATTTTTCATAATGTAATGAATAACAAAAAAATTTCGTTCCAGGATTACTAATTATTTTCACACTTTTTTGTGATAGTGGTAAAATTTATCACAAAAATTCATAACCAAAAATCCATAAATAATTGAACACCACAAGACTCTTGTAATCTAGAATTATGTTTAACTATCAATATAATTACATAACAAATCCCCTGTCTGACCTTATATTGCTATTGTATAAATAATTTGCTCATTTAATTCATTACAAACTTATATTTTTAAAAAAAATGAATCTTTAAAGAGACCCTTTTAAGGGGTGTCGGTGGTGGCCGCAACTGTTTAGGTGTTGACACGGCGCTCACCACCGTAAGGTAAAAATCCCGGGTTCGAATCTAGCAGCCCTGCAGGGCTGCTGTATTCGAACCCGACATACATACAAATGGGCTTTTTTTTCAAAAACACCGGCACCCCAAGGGTTCAAATAACCTCGTAGTTGAAATACCCTTGCTTAAAAACAAAACAAAAAAAAACCTTGTTTTAATTTAGTGCTGGTAGCTAATTGGTTGTAATGATGGTATTTCATTTACTAAAATGTAAATTTTTATTAATTTGTCTTAACTGTCTTTTTGTTACGCTTTTCGCTGTTTTTGCCCTTTCTATCAGCTTTATTAATTTAAAATAATAACAATAATAATTCAATGCTTGTTTTCCTTTTCACAAAATTTAATTATCTGAAAATAATACACCAAAAAATAAGCATTGGCTGATGAAGTTAGTTGCTTTAATGTGAGTATAATGGCATATAAAATTGACTTTATCTTTTAATTATTTAGTACAATTTCTTCACAAACTTATATGTGTTTTTGTGCCGTTCTAGAGCTACTTTACCACTAGGCGAATCCCCAACTTCTAGTCATCAATGTGATGTTCACATCAGCCATTATTCCAACTTGACAGGTAAAACTTATTTTATTTATACATTTTGAGACAGAGTGGCCGCTAATTTTATTTGTTATATTTTTGTGTAATTTTGTTTGTTTAAAATTCATTGACCAAAGAAATGAATTTTATGAATTACAAACCGTTTATAGTTTGTAAGACATTATGACAATTTTTTTTCAAAATAAAAGTGCAAAACAGCAATAAATTCAAGGATCAATAATTAATTTGTCATATGTGCAATTTGGCATGTTTAATAGTTAAAAATTTGTTCTAAAAACGTTGACATACCAAACTCTTTGTGTATATTTATTTTTATTTATTTATTTATTTTTTTAAAGGAAATAAGATTTTTCTGTAAAGAATTTTTTTTTTCTACGGCTCCGAAATAAATGTCTTGATGTCTGCAATCTGATGAACCTGTAGCTTGATCATCTATGATTCATCAGACACAACAACTATAGAGATGGCAATGTGCCAAAACCTCATTGACAAACAGCCAGTTGGAATAGGTAGATCAGGATGATCATAGTCAATCAAGCTACAGGTTGTTTTTGTTACTAGTGTTTTGTATTTTTAGGAATGCTACTAATTTCACATCAATCATAAACTAATCAATCACAATCATTTCTTTTGCTAGTTTTAAACAGTGGAATAACTTTTATTCAAGCTTATTAAGAGTTCAAAATTTTGTTGAGTTTCTTCTATCACGATGTGGTCACTCTGCTCTATTGGCAAAAATAAAGTTATCTTAAAATATATGTGTTAGATTATTATTATTACTCTTTGTCACAAATAAATGCTTTGATTGTGTCGATGGTAGGTCCAGATGGATCACCAAGAAGGCATAGTTCAGTCGACGAGATCCTTACTCTGACTGGTACACTAACACTCAATGGTTCAAGGCAACGTTCTTTGAGTGACAGTGGGCCTAATGAAAAAGAAGATCTATCTATGCAACTCTCAAATGGTCTGTTTCATTTTAAAAAGGAAGAAAAAAAAGAGTGAAATCAATTTAGAATAAATAAGTAGAAGTGGGAAAATTATTCCCTGTGTAATTTGCATGTCATTTGATGTGTGTGAAAGTAAGCATGTGGAACTGTGTGACTTTTGGTGATTCTTGAAGCATCACCTTTATATTTGTTCTTTCTCCTAGTGCATGAACTGTGGACCCTTGTGCAGATTGCAAGGTATTGATTGTCCCTAATCACCGTGGTCTGCTTATTATCAATGTATTTTTTCTATGAGAAGTTTTTTGACAGTTTGCAATCTTCATTGAGTTTTCATGCGATTTCAGAAATTAGTAAGCCAGTAGAGAAGGAATTAGTACAATGCCTTTTATAATCAGTGGAGCGATCATTTTTTTGTGTTTGGTCATCACATATTGATGTTTGTCAGGCTCAAGTAGTGTCAATTTAAATGTGAATTGTTATTTATTTGCATGTAGTTCTGCATTTGTTTTGTTATAAGATTTTTTTTAATGGAGGTTTGCATTGGCAGAAAATAACAACCCCAGATTGCCAATGTTTTTGGAAAAAAGTATTTTTATGTTTGGTTCGAATGCAGGGCCACACCTTTAATTTATAGTGATGAGCACCATTACAATGCCTTAACCATTGTATCCACCGACACTCCTGAATTTTATTTAAGATTTTAAGAATATACAACTTTAAATTCATTTATATTGCTGAAAGCATGGTGGTTGTATAAGTGGATCTTGTCATTTTTCATAATTGGTTTATTTTGCAGGTTTATATTAGAATTTATTATTTATTTTCCTACAAGTATGTTAGTAGCTTACTTATGTATGTATTGCACATCTTGTGTTCTGTCTACGTAAATTCTTATTTTAAAGCAGACCAGGGTGATTAAGGATGATGTCACCTGCATGACTTCTCTGGTTCTGTTCTTATGAAGATAAATTGCACAAATGTTTAATGATTATTCAAAGATCGTGAGATGCAGTCTGGTGTGACGTAGGTTTTACAAAAACATTTTCTTTATCGTGCCAACGTTTCGACTTTATTGAGATCATCTTAGGGCCTGGGATTTATTGTTTAAATTTTACAAATACATGTAGGATGTGAAAAAATTGAATTTATACAATTGTAGAAAATTTTAGATTAAAAAAAGGATGAATTTATACAATGCTAGAACATTTTAGATTTTAAAAAATGAATTTATACAATGATAGAAAATTTTAGATTCAATCAAAGTATTTGTACTCCCTCAAAGTGTTAGTTTTCCGTGTAGATGTGTCAAAATCTATTGTTTAAATTGTCCGGCAACTTACATCGGTATTACAACCCAATATCTTAATAAGAGAGTAAAGCAACATATCTATGATTGCAAAAAAACCCAAGCAAATTCCTACAGCACTGGCTACCCACCATTTTGAACACAAACACAATTTCGCCTTCAACAATCCAAAAATATTATACACAAAACAAAACAAACATAAATGTAACTTTTTAGAAATGGTTTTCATCAACAGAGATAAACACAGCATCAATTACAGAACAGTTGGGGCTGAAATGACCTAGATGTCGGAAGCCCCAGTAAAAAAAAAAAAAAAAATTACAGAACAGACTCGTGTAAACTCAGCCATAGCTATGCTCACACAAAACATATAACATATAAAACAATCATCAAACATTTCTACATAGTCTAATTCGTCTATATAATCCTGAAAGGATAATCAGGCCGAACTATTATCCACGTTTTTCCCATTGTCGCCTCCTTTCGCCTCAAAAAAGCCGACTCCTATTATAAAAATGTCTTTCTATTCCTGACTTCCTTCCCCACCCCTTCAAAATCCAATGTACATATACATAAAACAACAATATCTCACTGGCACTATCAACACAACACACAAGAATGACACATCTACATGGAAAACAAACACTGAGTGAGTACAAATACTTTGATTCTAAAATTTTCTAGCATTGTATTAATTCATTTTTTTCACATCCTACATGTATTTGTAAAATTTAAACAATGTTTATAAATCCCAGGCCCTGAAGATGATCTCAATAAAGATCGAAACATTGGCACGATAAAAAAAATGTTGTTTGAAAACCTACATCACACCAGACCCCATCTCACAATCTTCGAATAATCATTGACTAATAGTCACTAAACACCACACAAATGTTTAATGTTCTATTGATTTTTTCTTGATAAATAGAGGTATAATTTTCAAAAGCTTTCTCTGAATGGAGACTACATAATTAATTTTGCAAATATTTTTTTTTCCGCTGGTTAGTTCAAACTTTTTCAATACCAGTGAATTTGTTGTCAATTGTCTGATCATTTAATTTTCATGTTTCAGTTGGTAATCATGGAAAGTCAGAATCTTATAAAAAATTCAACATTATTTATTTGTTTTGTCACAATATATCGTAATAAGATTGTAGTCTTAAGGCACACTAAGCAAATTTCGGCCCTCAAAACAAACAAAGTGGTTGGCCTTCGTGGCTAGTTATTCTATTATATTTAAACTTTGCAATGAATGATTCTGTTAACTTTTCATTTTCTCAACATTAACATCATCTCACAATTATTTATTAGTTAATAAACAATTTATAAGAGGAGGATACAGTTTTGGGGTCACCGATTTCAATTAAACTTTTTTAGTGATACTTGGTTGAAAAATATTAGACAAATCTTTATTATCAATTAACAAATTTTGCAATTTGTACTTTTAGCCTTGAGCAGGGCCAGAATACACCACAATAGTAAACATTTTATTTGAGCTAATTTAGCCAAACCTCCTATACATTAATATTTTTCAATGTACTAACATTTCTTAAAATGTTATTCAAATTCATTGAAAGCAGCTCTATGAATGTAATAATTACATCGAAAAAAATTTTCTTGGCTCTTGGGGCTTATTGGACAGAACCTATTTTTGATCTAGCCTCACTAATAAACTTTCATTGAAATCAGTGACCCCACGGCTGGTAGCCTCCCCTTATTAGTTAACTAAATTGTATTTATTTATTTTTAATTATTGTTACAGGTTTTCCAGAAAATGAAGGGCCAGATTTACTATCTGACACACCTCCAGTACCTCCAAGGAGGAGGGAGAAGAAACGTCACACACCGCCCAGGCCTGTCAGTAATGGCTTACCTCCAACCCCAAAAGTTCTTATGGGAGCTTGTTTTTCAAAGGTTTGTGCGTTTATTACAATTTTAATTAGAGTTTCTGTAAAATGTAATTTTTAAAGGTCTTTAATGGTTGTCCCCTGAGAATCCATTGTACTGCTAGCTGGATTCATCCCGATACTAGAGATCAGCATATATTGATTGGAGCTGAAGAAGGCATTTACGATCTTAATCTTAATGAATTGCACGAAACAGCCATGGATCAGCTATATCCTCGAAGGACTATTTGGTTGTATGTTATAAAAGATGTCCTTATGTCTTTATCAGGTATTTATTTTCAAATTATTTGATAATTTTTTTATAGAATTATTGTTGACTAATTGTATTTAATAAATAAATTTTAGGAAAAACTCCAAATCTCTACAGGCATGACTTACCAGCTCTACATAGCAAACAAAGCCATAGATTTTCAATGCATATGAATAGAATCCCCGAGAGGCTAGTGCCGAGAAAGTTTGCATTGACGACAAGAGTGCCGGATACGAAGGGTTGCACAAAATGTTGCGTTGGAAGAAATCCGTACAACGGTTACAAGTATCTATGCGGAGCGCTGCCCTCAGGAGTGTTCCTAATGCAGTGGTATGACCCACTCAACAAATTCATGCTTTTAAAGCACGTTGAGTGTACCCTTCCAAATCCCCTCAATGTTTTTGAAATGGTGATCACACCAGAACTCGAGTATCCGGTTGTTTGCGTAAGCGTCAAGCAGGCGTACCAACAAGACACACTTAAACTCGATTTGATCAACATGAACTACGGCGCTAGTTGGTTTCATAGCGATGAACTTGAAGATTTAGATGGCACAGGTAATTTCTTTGGTATTTTGTTTACTTATTTATTATTACAATTTTGTTTATTTCAGCTACTGTAATACCGAAAAGAGAAAATTTGCAAATAGTTAGTGTCTCACAATTAGAAAAAGATGCAATTCTAGTCTGTTATTCAAGTAAGTAATGCCTTTATTATAATTTATTATTTAAATTTTATATTAAATATATAACTTTTAATTGTATAGATGTGGTGAAAATTGTTACAATGCAAGGCAAAATGCGATCAAACAGGAAACAAATTTCAGAACTACAATTTGATTTTCAAATACAGTCAATTTGTATGTATTTAGAAAATAGTACATATATGTTTTTTACATTATAATTGACAGTAATTTTTGTCTTTGTATTTTTAAATTATAGTATGTCTAACTGATAGCATCTTGGCCTTTCATAAGCACGGAGTCCAAGGTAGAAGTCTTAAGAACGGTGAAATAACTCAAGAGATCGTCGACAAAAGTAGAGTTTATAAACTTTTAGGGTCTGATAAGTAAGTTTGAATTTGTACTATTTATAGTAATTTTTACTATTATTATTTCTTTGGGAAATTATTTACTTTTCTATTTTAATTAATTTATTTTTTAAAGGGTTGTTATGTTAGAATCACATAGTCCAAAATCGTCAGCAGAAGAAGTAGCAGATCTCCATATTCTTGCTGGCCATGAAGAAAGCTATTGAAGTATTGCTAAGGGAATTATTTAAAGTCAAAAGCTCAACAACAAATATATATAAACATATATTTTATCATCACATTTAATGGTTGTTATTTATTGTAAATATTATAAACAAAAATATACTATTACCTGAATGGAAACGAAGATGATAAAAAGAAGGAAATATTGAATATTTTAGACTATATATATTTAATTAAAAAATAGTTCATACAACAATCTATTATCTTCATAATAATAATAATAATAATAATTTCATAATATTCGAGTGTCTACAAATTGTATTTATTATTGTGATATTAGAGGGGTAAAGAAGACTGTACAGTTGAATTTGAATGTGAAAAATATATTTAAAAAAAGAATGATATATTGCTAAATGTTTTAAAAAATAAGAAAGATAAATGATAAAATTTTATTTAGATATTAAAGTTAAATATATAAACTTTAAAAGAATCGATTGTTCAAAAAACTTCATGTGTATTAAATTTTAGACTGTTTCAATAGAGTATACATTTCAAAAGATGAGGTTATTGTTGTAAATAAAAATACAAATAAAGAAAATTATACCTTATGTGTTGAAAAGTTTATGCTACAACATTAAAATAAATAGTAATTGTACTGTTAAAAAAAGCTAGCTGAAAAATATTAACTTATAAATTATCTGTCTTCCTTTATTGGATTGTATTTTTAAAACATTTAAATATTTTATTTATTGTTAGAAAGAGGAATTGTACAATAATTTTTTTTATTCTCAATGTTTTGTATTTATAATAATTTATAGATGGAAACAAGCCAAAGTTGGTTATTTTTTGCAGCTTTTAAACATCAAAATTGTAAATACATTTTTTGTTAATTAATAAATAAATTTTAATTAACAATATAGCTATAATTGCTTTTTGTAAACAGATTGTTTGTTCTGAGCATTTATTTTCTACTGGATTTACCGTGTTAATTATTTCTGCAGATGTTCCAGTTACGAAGAATATATTTAAAGCAAAGTTTGTAAAATATTTTTTTTGTTAATTTTTATTATTAATGTATTTTTATTTATAGTTGAAAACAAACTGTTTCATCGTTTTTTCCTTATTTTGCATTGTATATGCATCAAAATTGTAAAAACTTTTTTGTTAATAAATTTTAATTTACAATACGGACATTGTTGTTTTCACAAGCAAACTCTTTCTTTGGACATACACTCATTTGTTTACTATTCATTGTGTATCTTTCATGGATAAGTTCTGACGTTTTGCCAGTAATCTGTTCCCAGGCGAAGTTGACATCGTTTTGATCCATTAGCCTGCTGCATATTACGTAACGAAGTACAAATTTATCGTTGACATTGGTTGCAACTAAATAGAGCTGTTTTGATGATGTTAACTTCTCAAGAAGTTTTTGGCTCAAACCATTGTCACCCTAAAAACACAAAAAATAAACACATTTTCTCTGAAAACATTTGTTCAAGTTATGCATGAAGTAACACTGCTAACATTTATACAAATTGTTCAGAATTTTTATTGAAATTTGCCTTTATAATTGTCATGTACAAACTGTTAGATTTGTGGTAGTAATATGGTAGTACTAAGAGGAAAGTTTTCCAATTTCCCGCCACTGAATTAGACTCCAGGGGTTGTCAACAGCTGTCGTTTCAACCCCCAATACACGTTTTTAAATCTAGACAAGCTCACACTCTAATACGTTCTTTCCTATTTACATACCATTCACTTAAATGAGGTGTAGAATACTCAATATTCAACAATCAGCCCTCACACACTACTAATTCATGCTAATAAATACATTCACTCTCAATGTACACAAAAGGAAACAAAATGAGATTTCTATCAACAAGTGCAATAAAATCTTTATCCCCTCTAAAAATCGGAATGGGCCCAAATACTCCCTGTGATGCTCAAGCACACGCTATGTGGGGCAAAGTAATTTTTCAATCTAATTCACAATTAACATTTTTATAAAGAAAAAAATGTACTAGCATATCATCTTTTTCATCCCGGTTTACCCTCACACTGGGTTTGTAAGTTTTGTTTCTAATTTATGGTCTTCAGTGGTTGGTCTGTGTGCTCTTTGTTAATTGTGTCCTTTTAATAAGTGTAAATTGTCGGATCTAATTTATCATGAAATAAATTCTTTTCAAATTTTACAAACCATAAAAAGAGAATTGGTGAAATTAGATACAGACATCCTAAAGATTGTGTAATGCATCTCACACTAAGCCAGAGAACACAGGTAGACCAATAATTTCAAATTAAATTGAAATAACTATTTAGAATTTACATTACCTTAATTCGGAATCCTACAAGTCCAAATGTAGCTGGAATCACAAGTTCAAACCTGTGATCATTTTTGACCAAAGTCTCAAAATACTTCGCTAATTGACAGTGATTTCTAATATGTTTCTGAAGACCGTTGACTCCATATATCCTTAAAGTCATCCAGAGTTTCAAAGATCTAAATCTTCTGCCCAATGGGATTTGCCAATGCTGAAATAAAAAATAAAAATTTTATTTGGTCATTTGTCCAGCAATAGTTTAACCAAATAATTAGTAGAAATTTTATAACTTATAGGCAAGTTCTAATGTCAAACTTTTCCAAATTTAAACAAAAATATAATATTAAATTAAAGCTTTATTATTTTGAAATAATTTTTGAAATGAGAGCTGGATGAGATGTATGAAAGGTTAAAGATAATATTATGAACACAAACATACCCTGAAATCTGGAGCATTCTTATTTTCTTGATGGCTTTCATGCTTAAGGTAGAGTCTGTCGACATTAAAAGCTTCGATTAAGTACTTGGTATTTTTTAACCTGGAAATTTTAAAATTTAATATTAAGAAGAAAAACAAAGATTCAAATGAAGAAACGTTATTTATTAAAGAAAAGCCATTTATCACTAGTCTTCTCTAATCCGTACAGGTCAAGAACTGTGCATAGTGTGAAAAATCTGGTGTTGGCAAAATATTGGCCGGGGTTATGTAGCAAGCAAAACAGTAAAAACAAGATAAATTTGATTAGAAATGAAAGTGATCATTTTTATCACACATTTGACATTGGTTCATTAAATTTTTGGCTGAAATTAAGACAATAAAACTAAAAATTAGTCTTTCTAAGTTTCTTAAATAAAGCATCATTGTTTATATATTTCTCAAATTTAAACAAACACTATCCTACATGTCTTACCACATCACTGAACAGTCAAAATTGACGAGGAGCCATTTATGAGCATTTATATCAAAACTGTCCCCATATCTCACACCATCCATTATGTAGCGATATTCAGGGCAAATTGCAGCAGCGCCTATAATATCATCTTTAGTTTGCTTTTTTCCCTGTTAATTATAAATATTAAAAGTTTACCAGCATAAGCAGCGTCTATATGAAGCCAAATGTTTTCTTTGTGGCATATTGGCCCGATTTCATTGAGCGGATCGATTGCACAAGTCCCTGTCGTTCCCAATGTTGTAATGACCTTAGAAAAAGAATAAATAATAATGCTTAATAACTGAATACAAAACATGAATAATTACTAGAAAAGCTACTACTAAAAAATAGAAAATTTAAAGACGATACTCGTAGTTAAGGTCATTTCACACTCTAATTGATCTATGAATATTATATAATTTGTGAAAAACAATTGTATCCTTGATAAATTTATTTGAAATCCTTACTTGATAAAATCTGAAGTAAATTTTCTATGTTGTTTTTTTAATCCAAAAAATATTTTAATGTTTCAAAAATGTCAGTATGAACCACCTACATATTGTATTGGCACTATTCTTGTAAAAAAACTATATAAAATGAACAACACATGTGAGTACAAATATGTTGATTAAACTTAAAATTTCTATATTATGTACATCATTGTATAAATTCATTTTCACATCTTACATGTAATTGTATAATCTAAACAATGTTTGTAAATCCCAGGCCCTGAAGATTGAAACGGCACGATAAAGAAAATGTTTTTCTAAACCTACATCACACAACACCGCATCTCACAATCTCCAAATAATTGTTAATTGTTTTGTTTAAAGTGTATTATTTTTTCATATTATGATAAGTATTTATTCATATTATATGTATATTATTTTTCATATTATTAAATATACAAATAAATTTTCATTTTGTTTAAAATGTGTTTTAAGAGACCAGTGTAAGATTTCTTCCCTAAAATCAAGTGTACAACCAATGTGCTGGATAATAGTGCAATAAATCAATAAACATACATTAATATGTAAAATATGGTAGACATTTACTTACGCAAAAAGGAATAAGACCAGCAGATTTATCTTTTTTGATTGCTTCTAGCAAAACACTTCCTCTTAATCTTCCTTCCCTGTCTGTCTTTAAAAGCCTGAGTTTGACTGATGCTAACTTCCCAGCCTTTTCCACTGAAGAATTTGACTCATCTAGATCAAAATTATAATTGAATTAATTTGTTTTAGGCTATGTTAAAAATGAATTTATACCAGAGCTATAAGCGACTAGTTTTCCTTGTAACACATCTTCATCGATATCAGGGTTTTGGGCCTTAATTTCTTTTAGAACTTTCTCTTTGGATACCAAAATGGCGACTAGTGTCGCTTCACTGGCTGAGCCCTGAAAGAAATAGGTTAAATTTTTTTTGTAAATATAAATATATTTACTACAAACCTGTATAACACCTCCACCAGGTCCACCAGAACTGCTTAAAAATTCAGAGGGTAATCCGATGAGTTGTCCTAACCAATTTAAAGTTAAAACCTCCAACTCTGTACATGCTGGGCTTGCAATCTGTTAGTAAATTTGCATTTTGTCTTTCTTTTGTAAATATATATTTAAGTTTAAAATTTTATTATTTACCCAACTGAATCCCATACAACCGAACGCCGCACTGAGCATCTCACCGACAATGCTCGGATAAGAGCTAGCAGTCGGAAAGTAGGCATTGAACTTTGGTGATTGCCAGTGTGTAAGCTAAAATAAAAATATTTTTCATGTTTCTAAGAATGAAAAAATTTCAAAATTTAGTCAACTCACTCCAGGTAATATAGTATTTTCGACATCAGCCAGAACATCCTTCCAGTTCTGGCCATCTTTAGGGACCTCACCGGGAAGTAATTTATGAAGATATCCTTTTTCTACATTTGGAAGTGCTGATCTGTACCATATATTTTGTTTTAAATATAAAACAAACAAAAATCAATAATTAATGTATTCAATATTTTGTCCTTTGTAGCTGAAAATTAAAATTTAAAATGAAGGGAAAATGAGAATGATGCATCTTGAAATTAACTGTACATTTTTAATGTTCAAATTTATAATTATTTATTAGTTATTCGGGAAAATTATATAGATAACATGAATTAATATAATTTTTAAAAATCAAAACCAAATAATATAAACTGGTTATTTGGTCATAACTGATCATTTTGTTCTGCCTATCCTTGATGTGATGGCCTGTCAGATGTGTTTCATAACATGATCAGCAATGACCAAATTCATTTTCATTCAGTTCATCTTTGTAAACCACATGGATAAATCTCACTGGCTAATAAAATAAGAATGTAGGTATAAACATAATTTTATTTTTTCCAGATTTACGATGGTGTGGAGTTAAGAATAATTCTTAGGTTTGTGTTTGTGTGGCTACACAGTGGAGAGACATACACAAATCAGAAAATTAAGCATAATTTTATTTAAGTGGTTTTATTCAATTATAAAACAATTTAAAAAATTAAATATTGATTGAAAATAGTCTTTACAATGATCGTTTTTACAAGTGTTATTATTGCACAAAAAACGGGTGGTAATAAATTTGTAAATTTTTAAAAATTGCACTTTGATCGTTTACCTTTCTCTGATATTTTCAATGTAATCTGCAATAAAGTCCACTGTCGCCTTGCCAAACTCCCGAAATTCTTTTGAATCCATGTCCTTTTTTATTGGTGAAGACCGTACTTCGATTTCAGTTGTTTAAAACGGATTGTTCAAATTAAATGATTCATTTTGGAAAGGAATGCTTTTCTTATATATATAAGCACTAGCACACTCTGGAGTAGATAATTATACTCAGACCTAAGGTCAAACGTTAGTTTTTAATTGGTGCCTTATAATTGGTCGCTGTTTGAAAGGAAGCTTATTAGCTGAAGAGGATCTGTTTTCGGTGTAGTAAATTAGTAAACGATTCTTTCTTTTTCTATTTATTTTTAGAATTTCCTTTCTCGCCGTTCAGTGACTTTACGACGCATCTCCATTTTATACGGTTTTCTCGATTGTCGTGCTTTTCAAATGTTCCAAGGAGTAAATAATTAATAAAATTAAATGGCACGATTTTTTTTTTTTTTTAAGAAATCAATGCAAAAAACACCTTATAACAATTTATACAAAATAGGATAATCTAGAAGAATTGATTTTCTAGGATTTCTAAATTTAGTTCTACTTGAGAACTACAGTTGTTGTTCAGGAAGCTTAACTTTTAACCAGATTACATAAGCATTAAATCTTGCGAACTTACAAATATAGCTTGATGGTGTAAATAACACACCTCTTGTTCTCTTATTTTTGTTTGTTTCTTTGACTTGAAGAACATTGCAAATGACTCTTTCCTTTAACTTACCGATTGATTTATATGAGGTTAAGAAGAATAAAAAACGTTGTGTTAATCCTTCTTAATGGGGCATCCAGGTGAACTTTGACCTTTGAAAGCAAATAGCTATAGGTGTTGATTCGGCCGTTTTCAAGGGAGGATTTCATCCGTAAACTGAACTTTGTACTGTGAAAGGTCAAAGGGAAAACCGATACCATAGATGAGTTCTACCGTAGGATGGACTGATTAATTAAATCCAACAGAATTCATGTTTATGTGTGAATTTGCGTGAAACGAAAACGTTTAGAAATCGTGGATTTTGTTGCGCAGCGATGGGAACTGGAAACGAATGGAAGGCATTCAATGTTTATGTGCCATCAGATTTCTAAACACTTTATTAATTCATTCCTACCTAGATTTCAGTGTCATTGTTAGTTGTTGCATTTTATCCTTCAATACACTGAATAATTTTGATAATAAAATAATAATAATAATAATAATAATCTGACATCCCTTTAATTTTGGTAATAATGCTTACCATTAGATTATTTCTAAAGGAAATCTAAAGAAACTACGAGGATACGCTCAATGAGAATAAGGAAAATCTGAAAGTGGTGATACAAGCCTGCAAAGTAGAAGAAAGTTAAAAAGCACTCGTCAACTGTCATAAAAATATGAAAATCATCACACGCTAGAGAAAGTGGGAAAAGACGGAAAGTTCAAAGATCACTTTGCAGCGAGCTGAATGAAAGATGTCAGTTGCTCATTCAAATCCCAAGTGATGAACTCAAAAAAATATTTCCTAGAAGACAGAAACGAGGTTGTGTACAGGCAACAGAAGGAAAATGTTTCTTCTAAAAGTCACCGCCTGGATGCATTCCCGACAATGGAAGCAAAAACTGCACGCAATGGTCCTGACCTTGATCCTTCAGACTATCACGTGTTCTGATCAATTGATTATTTTTACGTTTTACACGTTATAAGACTATAAAAGCTGAAATAATAGTTTTTCAGCTAAAATCCGAGTATTCATACCGCGAATGTATAATTAAATATATATTCACTAATTTCGTGGTCCGCTTGACCAATTAAACTTTACAATTATTTAAGGTTTTTAGTTGAGATGAAAAACCTTAAATAATTAAATATATACATATTTAGTCCATGATTATTAAGAGTACATTAAAAGCTTTGCTGTGTTCCTGAGCATTCTTCTTCTGAGTGAGCATTCTTCATCCCATACTGCACATATATATCTATATATTACTGCTGACTTTCTGACCTTGCAATGTTGTCTTCTATCCTGCGTCAGAGCATCCTTTATTCAAACAAAATTCACTGCCATCAACAACAAGAAGAACCAACTTTCACTCAAGTCAGACACTTAGGGCTATATCTAGACAGCAGACTGACGTGGAATCATCTCATTCACACAATAATTAAAACCCAAGAAGTAAAGAGAAGACTAGGACAACTACTAAAACTTTCAGGCGCGAAATGTGTTTCGGCCGTTAAAAGTCAACTAACTCTTTACAAGATATTACTGAGACCCTCTGGATATACAGAGTGGAACTGTGAGGTTCCGCCAAGCCATCCAATACCCAGCGCATCCTAACCTAATCCCAACTAAGGTCCCTAACCTTATTAACCGTAATGACCTCCATATTTCTTTTGTCAACGAACTGATCCGATCCGGCTTTCAAGCTGCCGATTTAGCTTGGCTCTGTTAAAGCAAAATTTACAGAATGGTGACAATATTTACAATCATTATCTTTGATTGTGGTTTTCTTTCATTTCATATCATACGTATTAAATGTCAGCGTTTTAAATTGGAATGAGTACAGAACAGAATTTTATAATAAAACAAGATCTATGAAAAGATATTTTCCATCATCGCCTTAAGCACAAGGATAATCGTTGCGTACCTTGTCAAACAATAGCAGGATATTTGAGTGGGTTACAAAATCTTCCACTTTACGGCTAATAAATTTATAAAACAGAGTTATAGATGTTCAATAAAATAAATAAATAATTCAAAAAATAGGGAAAAGCACATATCAAAAGAAAATCATTGCTGCCTCCGGGAAAATTGCAGTTCACGTAACTAAATTCCAACTATTATGCTATTGTTTGTCTTAATTACATTACCTAATATATTATACAACATTTAACAACAACAAAAGAATGATTTTCACTAAACTGTCTCTTAACTTTGTGAAGAATCCAGTCTATGCCCACCGTGACATTTTTTTCTAATGCTCGATTGTTTGAATTAAACTTTTAGCTTTGTCCTTTTGTCCAATGAATTCTTCTAGTTCATTTCAAAATATTTCAGCTAGCGGAATTATGTGATTTTCCTTTGTTGAAGTCTGCGGAGAAACCTCTAGTTGGGTCGTTTTATACCGGTCTGTCTAGTCCCGCTTGTTTTGGTTTAAAAGGTTTTAATAGAATAGAATGACCCAAAACAAGTAAATTATCATAAAAAATTGTATGTATAAATGAATTTAATTATAAATATTCAATAAATGTGTCGATACGATTTTGAGGTTTTGGATGTGGATTTTGTCGCAGTGATGATTAGACCTCATGTTCTCAATTTACTAAATGACAAAACAATTTTTGATATGGTGCCATGTCTTTATGCTATTTTATCAATCGTGTCTTTTCGTAAGTTTTTATATACCATAGTAGTGAGGATAGGCAGGCCAGTTGATCAGAAGCGACTATTTTTTTGAAAAATAATTAATTTATTTAATTGAAAATATTTAAATAAAACTATAATTTATTTTCAAAGAAAAACTCATTAATACGTCTGTAAAAAAAATATTTTTGAAATAATCGTTACTGTAATAAAATTTACTCACACCAAAAATTTAGTCATTCTTGTTGCAATTTATTGTTAACCAAGCATGAAATGATGATAGGACGATAATTATAAGGCAGGATGGTGCTGAATAACGGGGTTGGTGTGGTGGAAGGTATTTCCATTTTGAGCCCCAAGACAGGCAGGGGAAACAGCAGTGATTAAGCTATTCCCAACGAAACTAGATTCTGATAAACAGGTGTCAGTTGTCTTAGCTACCGACTGATTACCGAGAATGAAGCATAATCGGGACCAAATCACAGTCGGGATCCTCCTATACCCCACGCAACCTCTTTAACCCGATCGCCAGTTATTATATTTCTTCGCAGAATGTGGCACGAACTTGGTATTTTTTTTGTAAGATTCAATCCTGATAATTATATAAATAATGATCTAATACGACTAACAAGATTCAGTTTAAATTCTTCTTAATAGATTGATTTTTATTCTATAGATGTATAAATACACTGACAGGCAAAAAATTCCACCCAATTGATTTTTTTCATTTTCACCACAAAAGAAAATTCTGCCCTTAATTTATCTCATTATTTTCACCAATAAATATTTGTTTATGCTGTTTTAAATTGAGAATATCACTTTGAGGTAAACAAACTTAATCCTTAATCCAAAACAAAGAAAAAAGAATTTTTCAATGTTTACTTTTTACGGAATTTAAAATGTTTATTCAGTCTTATTTGAATTCTGAAGCAATAAACTGTTTAGTTTTCATCTTTGTTTTCTTAAGTTGAATTTTTAAATGTAGCATGGTGTGGCACTTATTAATGATGGACGTTCCGGCTATTGCCATCGGAGTTCCCTTCGAAACGTTGCGTGAGACGCCGTTAGACGTTTTCGAGAAACTGGGCCCATCGAAGGCCCGGTTCTGGACGCCCTAGGATAACAGAATCACAGGATGGCCGTTTTTTGATTTTGAGAATTTTGCGAAACCGGCACCTTACTGTTGTTTAAACGATTCATCAGTTCCTGGAAGTTCGTGGTGTCCAAATTTCTGAACGTACTGCTCGAAGAAGAACTGATCATACTGATGGCTTTTCGTCTCGTAAGATGACCAGAATTGACCAAAACACACAGAGTTGCACGGGTCGCATCTGCTCGAGAACACAGCCATTGGTCTTTGGCCGTTTGGTCTGCTGTACGTTTTACAGATTTTTTCAGATGATTGTAGATTTGCTCTAATATCTCTAGATGAGGGTGAAAGAGTGTGGAGAAGGCAAAATGAAAGATACGAAGCTTGTAATTTTTCCCAGAGCCAACCTTTTAAAGGTAGCTCAGTGAGAGTGTGGGCGGGAATTTCAATGCAGAGTCGCTCAGAGTTGGTTCTTGTTCGTGGAGGGTCTTCGACGGTTACTGGCTAAGAAATTTTGGAACTTCATGCCCGTCCACATGTCGCAAAGTACAAACATACCTTCAACAGCATAAAATCAGGGTCTTAGCCTGGCCAGCCCGTTCTCTATACCTGAACCCCATCGAGCATTTATGGGTTAACCTCAAAAGACGAATAAGAGCACGTCCATCACATCCTGATGCATTCCACAACCGTGAAAGGACTCTTAGTGAAGAATGTCTAACCTCCAGCATAGAGACATTTCCAGACTGGTATGCCGAGGCGTCTTCTAGATGTAATTAAGGCAAGAGGATATTGAAATGACAGATGTTAATTAAAAGTCTAAAATGAATGTTATCTGTCCGTCTTTTTTTTTCATTTTCCTTAGCAATTTTCTTACTTTTTTAGACAAAGACTCAATAATTAAACGTTAAAAACTTGAAACTTTGATTAATATATAAAAATCAAGTTATATTACAAGTGGGTGGAATTTTTTGCCAGTCAGGATATTGGTGAGTTGAGTCGTGTTTCACAGACATTCGTACATGGATGAATGAACATGATCAATGAACTTAAATTTTTAGGAATCATCTTTGACGGACATTACAACTGGAACCACAGGTTGATTACGCCACTAACCTAGCTCTGCAACTCACCAACATATTTTCAATAATCCTTCGAATATATTGGGGTTTCTGCTGTAAAGCAATGAAGATTAATCATGATGGCGCTGTTATTACATACATCACACACGTCGTTCCGTCTGGAGCCTTGAACAAATCGTACAACAGAAAGAAGATTCAACGCGTACACAGACTGATAGCGATCAGAGAAGCTTCCGAACTACATATCTCAGATGAAACAGCATTTATTATAGGAAAAATACTCCTTATACACCTACAAATTAGACACTCAATTCACTATTCTCGAAGTATGAGTCAATTCTGATAAATAATGACATCAGACATAGCAGGGAGCATTGATCGATCTCGCTGTGCTAGATTGCCACTGGTTGATGAAAGAAAATGAGAACGTGTATTATGCCTTGAACATCTATGCAGATGGTAGCAAGGATGGTGATATTGATGTTATTGTTTGCTGTACGGTAGTTGTATAAGGATCTAGATAGGAAAAATAATTTCTAGTAAGTAAGCCCTAGTGGTGTACTGACGGCTCCAAAACCGACAAGGGTACGGGAGCTGGAGTCCTCGGGATGAACCCAAGAATGAACTGACGGTAAACCTAGGGAAATAAGCTACAGTTTTCCAGTCTGAAATCATAACGATTGTACAAGCGCCAGAGAAGTAGAAAAGCTAGGAATACATTCCCGGAAGATAGCCATTTTCTCTGACATCCAGGCAGCACTTAGGGCCCTTGCCTCATGCGAGGCGAAGGAAAAGAGTGTTTGGAACTGCATGGAGTCCCTGACGGAAGTCAGCGACCCAATGACCTGTCCCTGGCATGGGTCCCTGGACACTCGGGGCATAGAGAAACGAAAAGGTTGCCATGTTGGCCAAAAAGGGGGCCAACATGGCCTCTCTGGGTCCCAAACCCTTCTGCTTAGCATCCTGCCACAAAAGAGGATACATCTTAAAATAGATCACGCGAATAGATTCATAGAAGGACCATCCGCAAAACTTCCAAAGGAACTACTGGAAGGTAACCGCATCCGAACCAGGATTCTGGTTGGACTCCTGACAGGGCACTGCCACTTGAGAAAGCACATGCACCGGATAGGAGTGCAGACAGAAGAAACACTGTGCAGATACTGCCAGGAAGAGGAGGAGACTGCAGAACACATTCTATGTTTCTGTGAAGGTCTATGTAGGTGCAGGTTGTTGCTACTAGGACAAGAAAAACCACAAGCAAGATAAACAACTAAGGAACCGCTGGCAAAGCTGTGGAGGCTAATTAATAACCTGAAGCTGGCCAGTGAGTTATAAATAACAGGGGAGCAAAATAGATCTATTCAGGTCGAGGTGCAGCAGGCCTTGTGGCCCCTTCTCTTATCCCTATCCCTATCCCTATACCTTGTAAGTAAACTCAGTCTAACAGCCGATTGTTCTAACACCAAACGAAATGTTTGCCTGTGGTTCAGGCACTTGCAGTATTAGAAAAATTATCTCCTGGCGGACAGATCAGTATGCATCATGACAGACAGCCGCATCACTCTTGAAATGTTGAAGAATGGAAACAGTCACTTGCCACTTAAGGAATTTGCCAGAAGAAAACTATGGTTTTTATCTGAGGAATTGGGATAGACGATAAATTTCCTTTGGAATATAGCTACACATGGATCTGGAGAAAAATAAGCGAACTGATAAGCTTGCCAAGGAGGCTTCAATTCCTGGTAAGATTATAACACCACAGAAACGAACAAAAGGTAAATTTTTACATAGGATACATTATTATTTCAAATGGGATCAACGGATTTATTGATCGTTAACGATCACAATAAAGTCAAAACTAATATAATAACCTTTGACGTATTTTAGCACAGATTTTCATGGGGTACATTTGGTTTTGGTTTATTGTTAAAAGGTATTTTTTTTAATCAAAACATTGATGTTTAGAGAAAAGAAAACAATTCAACAAAAAGACATTTTCGCATAATTTCGACCTAATTCACATAATTTGACAACATAACAGACATCGCTAAAATACTAAAAATCCATTAGAGTTAGATTTTGTATTCATATATACATAATGTGTGTGTTTTTTTCTCTCCAACCTTCTTCAACCTTCTCTGCTGGAAGGTATTTTTTTCCAGCATGCTCCATTATTCATTACATGCATTGGCTGTCAGTATTTATTACTAGAAGAGAAACAGAAGAGAAAAAAATAAAAACATACAAATAAATGAAATTTTTGAACCGAATACATTAATACAATTATGAGAAAGAGATAAAAAAGAAGATATATTTGTAAATTAAATGAAATAGGAAATTGTAGTCTAACGATAGCATATCAAAGACAAAGACAATCGAAGTAACAAATGAAGCGAACGTCTCGATGAGCCGGTCTTCCCGAAACTTTCCCAGGAGGCCACCCGCCTTGTAATTGTATGAGTGTCCTGATCAGTGAAGCCCTTACTTGGTCCAACAGAGGGCAGTACAGAATTATGTTTTCAACAGTTTTGGGGTGGTTTGAGTACCGACATGTTGGACTCTTTTCAGTAGAAGAGATGGAGATAGACTTTTATTCGACGACGACCGCGGAGGACCCGCAACATTTTGTAGGTGACTCGCTGTGGTGTTCCAACGGTATGAAAAAAACGTTTCGTTGTAGCGCCTTTTTCACCATTCCTGCCATCTATCATTCCATTGTACATCGTACATAAGTCTCAAGGTAAGAAAAAGGCTCTTTGTTGTAACTGATCATCCAAGAGCATGCACACAACCACACACACACACACACACACACACACACACACACACACACACNCACGCACACACGCACGCACGCACGCACGCACGCACGCACGCACGCACGCACGCACGCACACACACACACACACTTTCTCCACCTTGATTGTCTCAAAAATACAATTGATCAAACTCATTGAACAAATAAAATCAGTTTCAATTCCATCATAGAAATAAATTTTAAAACAACTCGACCATGTTTTTAAAATTTACTAATTCTGCAGAATCTTGAATCGATGACTTGGTTCTTCCCAGAAATCAGTGATGACATTCTTTCCTGTATTAAGCAACACATTTAATTTTTTTAATCCATTGGATTTATTTTTTTCGTTTTGAGAATAACAGGGAAGGTGCATGTTAAAGCCTTATGTTAGACAAACAAGTTGAAATTAATCACTTAAGATCCGTTTGCCCTCGCTTTTGGTCAACGATAAGCGTTTTGTTCGGTAGAACTACTGAGTTATTTTTTTATTATTTTTTTTAAGCATTTTCTTAATTTGAGTCGGTATTTTGATGATTTATACTATGACATTCAACCAAAATTAATCATAATATTATCATCATAATCTAGAAAAAAATTAATAATTAATATATTCTATGTTTTGTCGTTTTTTAATTATAAACAACCTTGTAGCATATTGCGAATTTTTTTTATTTAAAATAAATTTATGCCTTCGCGATCATTCTTTTTTTTCATGGATATAAATTCAGGGTGTCGGTTAAAAAAAGAAAATATATTCGACCTTTGTAGATTTAAATAAAGATTTCAATAGGATTGATATTCAAGAGTTTAAAAAAAAACGAATTTTAATAAAATATATGTAAGAAATCTTGACCTTGCCAATAAAAGCCATGGTTGATTGATCGGCAGCGAAGAATAACGACGACTTTGAAGGATTTGGTCGCTCTCCCAGAACACATATTAACAATATAAAAATTTCTCGAAAAAAAGTTTTACGCTACATTAACTTTCTGTCGCAAATGATTCGACACCAGATTTACTCTAATTATCTTGCTTAACAAGTGAGAAACCGAAAACTAAGGAAAATATTTATTGCTTCGTTGAATTGTAGTAATTTTAACTTGAGTTCCAATAAACCCAGCATGCCATAGAAAGTTTATTACGTTCAATTGCATTCTATATGAGAGCAACAGACAATAAATTAAAAAAACGTTGTGTTTAATATTATCATTTTTTTAATATACAATATTTATTACCAATATTCATTACAATTCTTTGATTCATATTTACAAATCGTAAATGTCTTAAAAAGATTTAACAACCTTTTGTCGGTTGTTGTCGCTCTCCCAACATTATTCAAGGGCTAGTCCCTGGCAATAAGGTCCTTGAGCAATCTCCTTTTGAAACGAAAAGGGGATTATAAGTATAGATTCTGTTGGACATGGATTGGTCTAATGAGCTGTGGTGAGTGGAGAGTTTTTTGTGGAACCTGGAAAATTTGGTGGGAATTAATTTATTTACAAAGGGTTTGAGGTCGGAGACATAGTAGGGAGCGTTGATTGTAAATGTGTGTACGTTGGACTTGAAGGACTGACTTCTTTAGATAATGGTAGGTTTAGCAGTGCTCCATAGTTCCATTCCATACGTTAAAATAGGTTTAAGTAGTGCTTCGTAGAGTGTGTTTGTTTTTTGTCGATATGTAAGATTAGCGACAATGCATTAGTTTATAGAGTAGGCTGAAACGTCTGTCCAGTTCCTGTGTATTTCTCCCCGTGTATGTCGGTTCCAGGTTAGGCTTAGTCAAGATAGAAGCTTTGCAGTCGGTTTAAGGATAGGAATGTTGGGTTTTGTTTCGGAGGGTAAATTTAACATGGGTGCATCAGTTTTCATTAATATTCATCCTTCAAAGTTTGCTCCCTTCGGCTATTCGTTGAACGTGGTGCCTGGAGCTCTTCCGAAGCAACTGGGATCAGAGGAAAGTACATCTGTGTCATAGGTAAAGGTTGCAAGGGGGTTGTCCCAAGTTGGGATGTTTGAAGTGGTGTTGGTCCGATCACATTGCCCTGTGGCACTTCCGCTCCCACAAGATAGTAGTCGGAGTAGTCCGATCTTTGGTTAACTAGGAAAAATCAAGCTGTGAGGTAGGAGCTAAGGTAAGTAGAAAGGTGCTAGTTAAGAAGGAGTTTCAGTTTATTTTGCCAGACTTTCATGCCACACGCTTAATACTATAACTAATTTGCAAGACTGATATAGAGATTTTATCAAAAATAATTTAAAAACATTAGCAAATAGTAAATTATTCCCAAATTTGATTAATGTAAACTATATCACGTTAATAATCTCCTAATAACTTAATTTAGATTGTTCGCGCCAAAAATCGCGAATTATAATTGTTTATTTTGTTTCCGAAATGCCGCTAATCTAGAATTTATCCTAGCTCTGTTCCCTCCCCACAATCCTGTCCTGTTGCTGCCTAGTCATGCTCTAGTCCTGTTCGCTTCCGTCTCGCTTCCATACAGTCCACTATTAATTAGCCTCCAAGAGTGATTTTCTTTTAGTTTTCTTTCAGTTTTTCTCTTATTTTCAAGACGCATTTTTTTCGTTTTGTTAATTATCGCGTTCAAAATAACGCGAGTGTCTCCTCCCGCATCCTTAATGCGACACATCATACAGGGTTCGGACGGAGCCCCGAAGGTAATTAATAGACTAGGATTCTGTTTTACCTTTGGCCAGAGCTATTGCAGGTTCTAGCTATTAAACGGCTATCCTACCTGGTTGTCGAGAAAATCAAGCCACAGTTAACAAGTTAGTATTTTATTTTATTTTATATTTAATTTTATTTTGTATTTTAATTTTATTTTATTGCGACCGATCAGCGCGTGCACATGGATTAATTTGTAGTTTCAATGTATAATGATTAACAAACTTGTAGTTTAATTTCATGAACAGATTTTTTTAAATTGACTAAAATAATAAGTGAATTGTATATTATAATAAGCTTAATAAATAATAATACAAAAAGTTTTAAAATGTCTTGAAGCATCTTATGCCGAAATCACAAATCCAAGTGCTCTGATTTCAATATGAAACGTCGTACAGTTTGAATGAACTTCGTCACAGGAACAGATTGAGTCTTCTATAATTTACAGCGATTAATGTACTTATTACACAAAAACCCAATAGACTGCAATTGAATGAGGATGGGAGAGAGAGAAAGAGAGGGGGAGAAAGAGAAAGGAAAATAGAAAGAGGTTATATGACCCAACCACTGGAATGAATTGTAAAATAAAACATACCCTTTCGATCAGAATCACAAATCGTCCACTGGAAAGCATGCTAAAAGGTGAACTTAACAAACGGATGGAGATACAAATGGCTATACTTAGACTGGATGAATTCAATTCATGCAAAACAACCAGAAGTATCTAATGAATTAGTACCATAGTCAATACGCCCTTGTTTGTTAGAGGATTGAAGGATATTAGGATTTATGTAATTGATATCTGACTTAAAATTACTATTGTAAACTAAACAAATCAAGGACAAGGCGAATTTTAAAGAAAAAAAAACACAATTTGTTTCCTTATAGTTGATAACTGATTTGATATAATTTAATAATATTTTCTGATTAATCTTATTATTTTAGAAGAATTACATTTATTTTATCCGCTTTATGTGGTGTAATTTTCCTAGAATTGCGCGTAAAATTGTTCGTTAAGCACAAAGAAAAACCAACGTGGGTATGTAATACCGCGTCCCTTCTAAAGAAGAATGAAATATAAATGAGCCAAGTGCAAATGTGGTTAAGCCTAAATTCACATTCACAAACGTCATAGAACTGGAGGCGAAACCATAAACTATGTACTAATTTTGTGAGAACGAAACCTCTCAATTGCAACAAACACTGCATACAACTTGATTAATTAGATAGTAGCTATAAAAAATGCGATCTGACTTAGCAATTGAGTCTTACATTTTCCTAAACGTTAATATGGCAACATGTCGCAAATTTATCTTCAGATTTTACGTACTAATAAATAATTAATATTTTCAATAAACATCTTTTGAGAACAAACGAAGGAATAACCACTGGGTTCTATGGGTTTCCACTGGCGGTTTCAAGTAAATCTGTCTTTGTATACACAATTATATCATTATCATTCATAATTTACTTTTTATTTGTTAAAATAATACATATATTTCAGCTGGGTTATATAATTCTTTGTTGATAAATTTTTAGATTTCTTGATTGAGTCTGCGGGGTGAAGAACTTGTAGTTTGGTCGAGTTCGATCATTTTGGTCTTCCTAATCCTTGATTTTGAACAGCTGTTAGACGGATACCCTCCTTATCTTCATTACGGGAAATATGTCTCACCCTACTTATACCCTGGCCAAAACAAGCGAGAACAGACAGACGAAAATTAATCGTGATAATTTACATTAAACAATTTATCAATTTAAACCCTTCATTATTATTACTATTCATTCATTATTATTTTTTTTTTTTTTAACGAGGGTTCGCAACAGCAGAGGTCATATAAACCCTCAGGGTGCCGGTGTTTTTGAAAACACATTATTATTATTATTACAATTAACAAAAAATTCATATGCTTTTACTCGCCGGCTGTTACCTCAATCCGTACAGTTTGTTTTTGGGAAATTAAGGAGTTAATTAAATTGAAGGTACGATTGATTGTGGGTGAACGTTTTTTCAATTCGTACAGCTCATTCATACCTGGCGAAACTTCTTAAAAACAAAAAAAGGTTATACTGTTTTGCACGACCGGCGTGTCGTGCGGGATTAGTAGATCTTCTTGAAAGATCTTGAACTAGCCCAGATTGGCATATTTATTTTTTTAAAGTCAAACAATGATTTCCCCCGACTAAGAATGGGGCATGCCAGTTTGACATGTGGACATTTATTTTTGGGCCAAAGCCCAGAAAGGTTGTTCGACTCGCCCAAATAATTGCAGTGTCGATCCTTGACTTTACATACAGAGTAGGTATGCAACCCGACTGTGCAAATAAGTGAATGTATTTATTAGTGTGAATGTGTGGTGTGAGACAGCTGATGGCGAAATATTGACTAATTGGCTTATTTTGTGTTGCATGTCAGATTTATTTTTTACAACTTTACAACTTCAAAAAGACAGGTAACCACAATTTTGAAGTACACACGTGTCACGATAGCAACAAGACCAGCGGTGGTATCGTTGGACAAAATGTCACTTTTTCTCACATTTGATTCAACAAATTCTTCTACGCTTTATAACATTTATGAAATAATATTCAGTTCATACTTTAAACAAAAACTTTTTTTCAAGCTAAACTACGTAACTGTGCTATGCATATTCAAATATCCTGTTGTATCCCATTTTCTAAATCTAGCCTAACTTCTGATCATCCATAAAAAATAATCGAAAGGTTGGAAAAAATATACTTCTAACTGGCATGAATCATTACTGATAGAAATGGTGAAAAAAAGCATGTGATATACATTTTATTTTTTAACAATACTGAAATTTACAGTTTTTATAAATAATTAATTTTATTAATTATTAATTTATTAATATTAATTAACAATTAATTATTTCATTAATTTATTAATAATTAATTATAAATCCTCATATCGAGTTAATTAAGTAATTCTGACGAAAAAAGATTTACAACAGCACGACAATAGACATCTTATAAAATTTTACTTTTTGTATATTCTTAGTTTTTATTTCTCTCATGACTAACTTTCAGACCAGCTTCTAAAATTTTAGAACAACTGGCATAAATAATTTATAAAAATAAACAAACCCTTTTTACAAAATATTTGTTTACTTTCAATCCAACGTTTAAAAAAATATTTTTTAAAATAATTTTTGAATTATTGCTTGACAGGAAAATTTACAATTTCGTCTATTATTTTTTATGTATGCTTGATTAACCGGGCAGGCTGGCGTGAAACTTTGCATAATTTACTTTTGTGGGTAAAGCGTTTGTTATTATAATATAAAATGCAAATTATTTCCTTTATTATATAAAATTTTTGTAAAACGTCTCAACATTCAAAAACATTTAAGAAAAATGAAAAATATTAACTATTTGAGTTAAATCATAAGTTTGTCATTTCCCAAAAATTTAAATCGCTTTTGAAATGTGAAAAAACTTTAAAAAACTGATGATTTGGATATTATTTAATTATTCTCTGTTTAATAAATATTATTAGGTGTCTAACTGTTTATTGCGTAAAAAATTCATTTAGTTATATTTTATGGGCACGTCAGTTGGATCAGTTTGTCCAAAGTTGAAGGGTATGGATTTTGTTTAAATAATTCATTTCTATTACAAAAAGGTGTACAATTGTTAAAAATTTACATTTACTTTGTTTATACACAGTGTAGAATAACTAAAATAGTTTGGTTAGTGATGAATAAATAATTTAAGGGGTAAAATAAAAATCTAATTATTCATGAAATAATTTGTCTTATATTTTGTTAGTACTAATAAGGAATAAATAAAGGGGACCAGTGAAAATAGTACTCCCCGAAGGACCTTTAAGCGCGATTCATTTTCACACGATACCGTTCATTCCAATTACTGTGATCGATGGAACGAGGTGTTCGATGAACTGAGCACGACTGGGACAACGTTGACCAACGTTGACACCGGCAAACACGTGTGGATCGATGTATTTAAATAACATTTCTTATGCCGGACCGGATTTGTTAAATCAGAGCATCCGCGGTTAAGATTTGCGGGGGAGTAATGATGAGTAGGCGGGGAAGCAGTGGGGGTGCGATACAGAAGTGGGGGCGGCACTGGGATGCTGCGGGAGTGGACTCAGTGGTAATATGGCCGCGGACCAGATATGTTGTCAGGACGGATTTTAGTCCTTGTTAGGGTTTTGGCCCTCTGTATGGCCATAGCCGTCAACGGCGTGTCCGGTACTTTCTGCGATTTCGAGAAGGCCTGCAGCTGGAAACCGGAGCCTGGATTCAAAGTAGTCACGGGCCAGGAAGTCAATAACAGTTGGATACCGGGTGATGGTCAGTTGGGCGGACCCTTCTCCGACGCAGACAACAATACTCATGGTAAGAAAATTTGATGTCATTGCCTGGGCGGGATAACGGCCGTCACTCGGTGGCGTCCCCGTCCGCTGGTGTGAACCGGGACCTTCTGCGGTGGCGTCGACTCGCTCTGCAGACGCCCTCGCACGCCTTCCAGGAGGTCCCGGAACCAGCTAGGATTGTGGAAGGTTAGTCTCGTCCCTTCCCCTCAACCCCTTCAGATCGATAACTACTCCGGGGACTCCGGCCTCTTTGGTCCATATCCCTCCTCATCTCTTCCCCCGACACGCACCCCATACTCTACAACCTCTAACATGTAAATCCCTAATTTATACAATTACCACCTTTTGTTTTAACATTTGATCTAATTTCATATTCTCTTTTACACTCTGATTCCCTCGAAATATATCATGAACTTTCGGTTGACTTCCTCAGTCATTTTAATTCCATTATTTATTACAAAGCCTAATTAATTTTATTTTACACTTTTAACTATCCGCTCAACAAAATACATCTTTAAACTTAAATATTATTTCAGTTATTAAAACATATTTTGTATTTTCATTCATTTTTATAATAATATTTCACAAGATATCACCATCCCAGGTTAAACAAGGAAACAAGGGTTTTTATACAACGAGACAGGCACGTTTTATCATTAAGTATCTAGCAACAATATATTTTACGTATTCTTACAGAGAAAACTGTAATAGATGGTCATGAATCCTAAAAAATTTAATCAAGTTTCACATAGCTATTCCGGCCAAAGATATTTCAATGAGTAATTTTTGTACTATTAATTACAAAAAGAGCAATAACAATAAATTACATCACCATAAGGTTGATGAAAAAATTGTTTCATTATTTTACGACGAAAAATCGTCTTAAGGAGAAAACACCCAAATTTAAGGGTGGTGAACAAATGACCTTGGGCTAAGTCGTTTTATAAATTATACACAAATATAGATTTTAGAATGTACAGAATTGATTTTATTTTATTCTTGTAAACATTATATAAAATGAGACTATTTCATTGATTAAAGTTTTAATACTAATACACGAACGCTTTTAGAAAACAGTATTAATAATTCTTTCTTCCTTCCTTCAAATTCCTTTCTCCTATTCTTATATACAGAATTATTATAGTGATTGCACTCGTCCAGAATTCTGAAAATCTTTAATCACATTAACACGTAGGATTCCCCAATTTCGAGTAAAAATTAGAAATTTCACATCATATTATTGTTATATATTGTTCAAGGTTGTATATAGCAAGATAAATTACATGACCATTAAGTTTTAATAAACAAAATTGATTTAATTATACGACGAACTGTTGTCGTAAGGAGAACACACCCTTATTTCAAAGGGTGAACAATTGAACCTTGGGGTTTGTCAGTTAATAAATTATACACACAGTCGTGAAGAACATGTCATTAGAAAAGAGCTATGAAATAACCTCAATTCAACATTTAACAACATTGGATTGTAAACAGAAATATAGAATTTTTACATGATTTTTTTTTTTAAATATAAACAATGACCTACTTATCTTGTAGGTGTACGGTAAGGCAAGCGGAAACAAACTTCTAAACCGAAATACTTATACACAATACATGTAAATATGCATGAAAGAATACCGATAAAAACAGAACATTCTTTTAAAAATATTTTACGGTACGAGAGGGTTGCGAAAATAAAATGTCAGTAAGGGTCGTAGTATTAATGTATATTATAATTACAATCAGATACACCTACTCATGTAGTACCCTATTTTTAATGTATAAGATACTTGAAATTTTGTCTTAATTTCCTACATTGTGTATAATAATTTTAGTTTAAAAAAGAAAGATAATTAAATTATTTAAATATCGCCTGAATGATACATTTCTTTGGTACTTACGTTTTCCCAGTAAGAAAAGAAAGGTGTTTTTTGTATGACTAAGCTCTTTCTTCTTTAAAAAACATAAACGTTTTAGCCTGACTGTGCAGACAATAAAAACTCAAATAATATACTGAATAGAGATTAAGTTTTACAAACTCTGTTTGATCTGGGTTTTGTTTATTTCATAGATATATCGTGAAGTAAAAGTTTTTAACTAGACAACCAAAACACCAGTTGGTGATGTTTGCATACATTATATTCATACCAAAAGAAAAATTGGTGCTACTAATAAAACGTTTTACATTTTGTCGGCTAGTATTCATTACAATAAAAAATATTTTAACATTAATACATTGTTACAACTATAATAAATAATTAGTTGTTGATTAAAAAAACTGTGTATGTAATTGCAAAAACAAGGTTTAAGTTTTAAATCTCATTTATAAAATTGTACCTTATGAAATGCAAAAATAATAAATGACAAAAAAATTGTGCAACAGAACTTCAATATGACAAATATAAAATAAAATAAATAAGCAAGTTAATATAAGAACGTCCCTTTTAGTCCTGATTTACTGTAATGTTCCTTGAAAGAAGTGAATGTTTTCAATTGGCGAACTTAAATATCTCGTCTGTCATCTACACATTGTCTGAGATATAAATATTTAACATCTAACCAGTTTCATAGATCACGGATAACTGTCATAATGCCTGATTTTTCTGAGAAAACGAAAATTGGCCTATTTAAGAATCAAACCGTTAGGTTCCTAGGTCAAGATTGAAGTTGTGTTATTAATAAATCAAACTAAAAATAGCTTACGAATGGAAAAATGAGCCAAGACTCCTTCCCGTAAATTATTCGAACTTATTTTAATCTCGAGAAAATCAATTGGTTTTTTTAACCTGGAAAAACAAAAATTGACCCTTCCAGTCAAAAAGTCAGAACCTTACGCCACCCTTTGAAACAAAAGTTCAAATCTCTAATATTTGTTCTTAATAAAAAAAATTGACTTCATTTATTTGTATCTACAACTGTACATGTAATATACAACCAGCAGATTGGATAATTTGTGTTTGTGGCATTACGGGCGTTATAGAGAAAGCTACCCCATTGGCAGCCGCTCTGGATTAATCATTTAAGAGGTCTCTTATCCATATTCTTTTCAGACGTTTACGTGGTAATTGTGCGGAATGGAGTAATCGTATTTGTGTGTTAGTGTGATTTTGTAATTTACTATGAAAACGTCTGTAATATGTTTTGATGGATGAAAAAACTATTGGCATTTGAAGATCTCTGTGAAGTGTGTTTACGTAAAAAGGGGCAGAAACAATTAGCCTTAAAATTTTGGATTGAAAACTTTGTAATCTTTGAATATTGGAATATTTGGCCGATCCATAAACTTGGCACCGTACATCCAAATAGGTTTGAGTAGATATGTGTATGTCGAAAGTTTTGATTTTAATGGTAATTTTGACAGTCTGTTGAGTAGGTAATAAAGAGTTTTAAATCGTTTGTTGAGTGTCTGTTTTTTTAATCTTGTGTATGGATTCCAAGTTAATCTTCTATCAAATGTAAGTCCTAAATAATTAACTTTGTCGGATTGAGGAACAGGTTCATTGTATAAGTATATGCCAGGACTAGTCTCACGACGGAGTGTAAAGGTCATATGTTGTAACTTTTAGGGATTAAACTTTATTTTCCAAAGATTGCTCCATTTTTCAATTGTCGATATGTTGTTTTGTAACATGAGTGAAGCTTGTGTAGAAGAGGGATGACGTGTTAATATGGCGGTGTCATCTGCATATGGCGGTAAGAATATTCTCATTTGTGGGCATATCAGAAGTAAAAATTGTGTACAACAGCGGAGCGAGTATTGACTCTTGTGGCACACCTGCAAGCACTTCTTCCATCCCACAAGTCTCCCTACCCTGGTTTACTGCAAAAAATCTCTCTTTAAGGTATGATTGTATAATCAGCTAATAGGCCTGGAGTAAAAATAATTTTAATTTGAACAATAATCCCTCATGCCATACTTTGTCGAAGGCCTGAGAAACATCTAGAAACACTCCAGTCGCGTACAGTTTCGGCTCGAGACACAAAGTACTGAAATCTGTCACTCTGTGAAGTTGATGAGTGGTGGAATGATGGGTTCGAAAGTCAAATTGATAAGATGTTGTTCGAAGTAGCAATAGAGATAGTTTCTATAAATTAATTTTTCGAATAATTTAGAAGGGACGGGTAAAATAGGACGATAGCTGAGGGGGCGCTTAAATTTTTATGGGGCTTTGGGATCATTTTAATGTAACAAAGTTTCCATTGAATGGGAAAGTGTGTAGTCCTCAAAACTGCGTTAAATAAAGAAGTCTGAAAGACAACTGCTTTTTTGGGAAGTTCTTGAAGAACTTCAGCTGTTATTAGATCATGAGTAGGTGATGTTTTTTAGGAAGCTGTCGTATTTCTTGTGTTACTTGTCTTGGAGTTATTGGTTTAGGTGGCAGATCTAGAGGTATAGGTGTCACACGTGAATCTGATATAAATTTATCGTTGTTCAGTATTCATTAAGTTATGAGGTTTGAATACCTCGGAGAGATGCTTCGCAAATGTTTTGGACTTTTCTTTATCGGAAACGATCCAACTGAGACAACGCTATGATTCAGGATACGTTTAGTACTACGCCAGAGGCTCCCATCCTCTGTTGACAAGCTTTTTAAATGTGTTTCGTATGATTGTTGTTTAAATTGTTTTATTTCTTTTTTCAATGTATTCAAAAGTTTGTTGTAATTGTGTGTGTCAAAGACTGATCTAGTACGTTGCCAAAGTTTCTAGCCGTCTTTTTTCGGATATTAATTGCCTTATGTAGAAAGGTTAATTTGGAAGATTTTCTTTTTGAGTGTGAGGAAGATGAAGATTCCCACGCTGTATTTTGTACTGTTTTTATAAGTAGATCAACCGCGTTTTCTAGTTCTCCTGGTGTTTTTTGGGACGGAAAGTTTTTCATCAAGCAAGGATCGAAATTTTTTCCAATTCATTGGTCCACGAGTTAGAGTAGGACGATTGTTTTTAATAAGTCCCCGTCTTAGGGATAAGTTTTAGTTGTTAAAGTAAGAAAAAATTAGGGTAAACGATGATAGGGAACAAAGGTTGCAAATCTGAAGGGGCAATCACCCAGACAGGAACGACGTGACGTCCCCCTCAAATCTGGCAAACATAACTTTGAAATAATTACACCTTTGGACAGATAGATAAGGACGTCGAAAAGTGTCGCAGACCCAGACTGGAACCACGTCATGTTTCCCACGAACCTGGACAACATAAAGTTGCAATAGTTGGACAACCGATCAAATAAATAACTATCGTCTAGTTATATAGTGCTGAAGGGTTGATACACGGTCAGAAATATGTAGCGACGTGGGACATCGTAAATTGGGGTCACGTCATCCCGCGGCGTGGGAACTCCCCCAACTTTTGAACTTCCTTTCCACCCCTACTCCGGTAGAGAATCTGGTATAAAAAGGGATGATTGGGAAATCAAAAGTCAGTCAAAACCTGAGACTCACCCTAGTGTTTCAAAACCAGAGACTCCCTCAAGGCAGTCAAAATCGAAGACTAACCCCAGTCAGGCAAAACCGGAGACTCACACCAGGAAGTGAACAGTCAACTCCGAGACGATCCGAAACAGAAGAAACCGAAGAAATAAAATGTTAAGGAATATACTCTCTGGTTTATTCGAGTTTCATTTTACGTTGTGAGAGGCCATTTGCATTTCATAAAAGAACATAAAAGAAGAAAGAAGAATGTGTCAACTGTACGAGTATTAATTACCATATTGTGTACAGAGGGCTTAGGTCATATGAGAGATTTGATTGAGTATGTTGAAAAGAGGATGGATAAGTGGGTTCATTTGTGTTAGAAAATGTTGGAGACCAGGCGACATACCAACTGATGTGCTAATAGCTTCCTCAGCTCGTTGATTATCCGTTGGTCTTGTTTGAGTCCTAATCCATGTTGGCGGTGGCAGGGCTTCGCTCTTCTTGTTAAAAAGCGATGGAAAATTAGTGTCGTCTAGTTGGGGTGGTTTCGATGTTGTACTATTGTTCTTCCTTCCTTATTGTTCTTGTTCCGTGTTCATCGTTGTGCGTTTTGCTTGTACGACTTTGAAGGCATTGCACCCTCTGCAGTTCGCAGGGTGATCACCTCCGCAGTTTGCTGTCGCAATGTCAATGTCGCTTTAGTATCTCTGCTTTTTCCGCAAGATCCAGATTCGTGTTGATCTCCACATCAAACGCGCCGATGCTGATATCTACAATAAGATTTGGTGTGTCCGACGCCTTGGCACCGTGTGCATTGCACGATTTGTCTCCGCTTAAAAGGTTCTTCAATTTTTCTTTTTGTGTACAATAGTGTCGAGATATCATAGATTTTTTCATTGTATGTGTTTCGGTCTATGTCTACAAAAAAACATGTTCAATGGTAGTTTAAATCGTGATAGAGCGTTGATGCACTTAACAACTTTGTATCCTTTGTTGCTTAATTCTTCAACTATTAATCCCTGGGGGTAGAGAAGTGTAGACCTTTTAATACAATTCTGTAATTTTTTTCTTCTTGTAGCTGATACGTATGAAATTAAGTTTGAGTTTTTTCCAAAAATGTATAAATTTTCTGTATGTAGGTGGTGTGTTTGCGAGTGGTTTTAAAGCATTTTTAGTGTTTTTTGTGATGAAAGAATTGACGCCTCCTATGTTTTCTAAAAATTTTGTTAATGAATGAGTATTCACTACGTTTTTAATGTAAATCGGTGGCGGTTTCGTATCTTTTGTTTGTATTATTTTTATTTGACGTTTCAGTGTCAGAAAATATTTGATATTGATCGCTTGTCGGGATTGGAGTACTCACAGTAGTTTGGATACGCGGCACTTTCCTCGGGTCCCTGTTAGCAATTTGTGGACCAGGTCACTTTCTCCAAAAAACTTTGAGCCATTTCTGTAAGATCGTGTTCGTTTAAGGTACTATATACACTATATATATTTTAATTGTGTGGGTGTGATTAATGAGAGGACCGAGCTCTTAATATCGAGTATCCCATCGACAATAACAGTGCGAGGGAGCTGGAATGACTTCACTGTTGGTAGCCCCTGGTAACAAAACAAATAAAATAAAAAATTAAATTTAAAAAACTGAGCGGAACAGCCTGATACTCGCATAATACGCTCTGCTGCTTGCCGATATTCTTGCGTTATTTTTTTCTGTTATGTTGTTTGGTGCTGTTAAAATTGAGCCTAGATATTTGAATTTTTCAGCAACTTCAAATTTGAAATTTCTCAGGCTGTCAGTCTGTGAAGATCTTCGACCTGATGAAAGGCATTTCTAAATATTTGGTTTTTCTTCATTTATGTTCATTCCTACTATTTTTTCCTCATTGTCAGTAGTTACAAAAACTTACTTTAGTACTTGAACAATTTCGGTCAAGAAAGTACCCTCGCAAATCTATTACTAGAAATCTTTTGCTCTTTGAAAATGTTATACGAAATGAATATAATCCTGAATTAAATATTAATAAAACTATTTTTAATCTTGAAAAAATACATAATCGTATTTTATACAAAAGGTATTAAGTCGAAATGTATTATTTAAAAATACAAGCTGTGAAAGTATTATCTTTAGCCAATTCTAATTTATTATTGTACTAGCTCTTCTTTTAAGTACTTCTTGATAAATAAATCGATAATCAAGGATAGAAATGTATTTTAAGGATTCCATGAAAATCAAATTAATAAACGAAGATAGATTTCAATTGAAATATTAACAAAACGTATTTAATTAAATCTTATAGATGTTCAACCTTATTCATTAAATATTATATTGAAGTCCATTAAATTCACTAATTTCGTGGTCCGCTTGACCAATTAAACATTACAATTAATTAAGGTTTTTAGTTGAGATGAAAAATGGTTAATGGCACGAGAGGGATTCGAACCCACGACCTTCGGCTAGATACGCCGCTGCTCTACCACTTGAGCTATCGTGACTTCGATCCACTCGGACACCAACTNGCAGCGGCGTATCTAGCTGAAGGTCGTGGGTTCGAATCCCTCTCGTGCCATTAACTTTTTTTCATCTCAACTAAAAACCTTAATTAATTATATTGCAGTTTATCGTCTGAAAATTCAAGTTTTACCTTGTGCAAAGAATGAAGGAGCGGCTGATTATTCCTAATAAAATATTAAATTAAATTAATCTGAATTTTTTATGGTTAAATAATTAAGTTATTATTAAATTTACATTAATTATGTTATAATAACAATCTTAATTTAGATACATAATAAGGTAAATAATAAGTAAAAAATAATCACAGGTTAATTAGAGAGGAAATGGTGATGTCAATTAAAATGTTATGTTGAAAAGGCATTCATTTCTATGGAATTTTTTTTAAATGAAATTTTGAAAAATGATTGGTATGGGATTTGATGAATAGTATTTTAAGTTGCTACCGGCTATTGGATAATTCAAAAACTTGAATGGCTGATTTTTGTTGTTGATAGGCTGGCTATCTGTAGATCCCAGTTGTTTAGGGTATTGAGGCAGTTCCTGATTGGGTTGATCTCGTAGTCTTTAAGAGCCATTAGAGCTACTTGGCTATCTAATAGTATTGTTACTATTGCACCCTTGAGATATTTATTATTTATTTCATGTGCACATGTTTCTATGGCTTGAATGCTTCTGAGACTTTAGTATAATTTTTTAATATTGCCAAGTTTATTTATTGTAGCTAATATGTTCATTTTTTTTGTCCAAAGCTTTAATGTACAGGATTTGAAGTAGGAAATGGCATTGAGAGAACAATGAATTTCAATCTTAAGACGGCCAAGTCTGACCAGATTAGTTCAATATAAGCTTCTTTTTTTTCAAATTGCTCACAGACCTTAGTCAAGGAGTATGACCACTAGCATAAACTAACTACTAACTAACACTACAGGATGTATTTTACAGTGTCTGGAGAGTTTTAGGGACTTACAAAATATTCAGGCTCGCCTTCGTTCAAAACCGCAAAATTGTAGCTCCAATTGCCCAATCATACAAAGAGAAATTTATCACAATATGTTATCCCATAGTTTCTAAAATATTTAAGCTGATTATCGGATCAAAAAAGTTGAAAGTCCATAATCTTTGGAGAATCCTTAGTTATTTCAAAAAACTTTAAGAAATGCTATCCTCCTAGCCCACGAGGATTCCGTCTACTTACAAGTTAAATAATTTAGATATTTTTTTAAAGGTAACATTGATCTTCAAGAGCATCAATTTTCAAAGTGATTTTTGACATTTCACACACTTTTTTATGCCTTTTGAAATCAAGAAGTTTTTTTATAATTAGGTGTAAGACAAAAGACTTTTTGTTTTAAATAAATAAGTGTTTTACATCTATGTAAATAAGCCGTAATAAGATAAGGCTTATTTTTTAGTAAGTTGAATTTTAAAAAAGGGAAAGTGCAATATGCAACTTATTTATCACAAATGATTTAGTAACATTTTATATCAGCCTAAATAAATTGCTGTGCATTTGTTGTACTCAGGATGAAATAGAAAATCATTGCATCACTTCCGGTCGACCGTATTAACCAAAGAATTGACACTCACAAAAACAAAGTCAGCGTGTCACCCTGCTTATACCTTGACGTCATATAACCCTGAAACTCAGATTTAATTTCTTAAGAACAATGGATTAAATTTTCAAATAACGAGGGTGTTAAATTATAATAAATGGATTTTTTGAAAGGTAGAAACAAAAGGAATGTAGTATTTGTCGAATGAATTACCTCGATTTTAGTCTTTTCATTTGTTTAAATAGCCACTTCATTAAAACATTAAAGTCCTTAATCATTTTTAATAGTAAATCAAATTTTTTGAAAATTATTCTGAGATTCATCTTAAATTCAGCAGGTGATATATTTTGAAATAAATTATGGTTCGAAACTGTCCGTTATCAAAATTTCAAAAATTGATCATTTTTATTGACGTTAGTCTTCCAATATGAAAGTTGTTGTTGTCATCAAAGTTTAATGGGTCCAAGAAAAAATTAATATAAGAACTTTTTTTCTAAGACGAACTTTTTTAAATATATTAAATATTAATCCATATGTATTTTAGTTGGTTCCAATTGACCAAGTAGGGGCGTCGGTGGCCGCAACTGTTTAGGCGATAACACGGAGCTCAAGGTAAATGCCCGGGTTCGAATCCAGCATTCGAAGCCCTGCATTCGAACGCAACATACTTACTAATGGGCTTTTTTTTCAAAAACACTGTTACCCTGAGGATATGAACAAAAACATTAACCAATTAATTATATTGATTTGTAATTTTTATGTAGGTTTTATCCAAAGTTCCAGCTCTTGAATTTTTCATCTGAATCACACTTTAAATAAAAATGATAAGTCAATTTATATTAAATATATTTGCATACATTCCAAAGCAGTTAAAGGGATAATATAAGATAAGAGGACTCACCCTGTATGTCGTTAAGATTGAAGAGATAACATTAAAATCTCAAAAGTCTTCCTTCTTATTTAAATTTATTTATTTAGGTAAATGCAAAGTTTTGACAATTTAGGCAATAAAAAAAGCAAAAAACCTGTTGGGGTAACTCGGAAATATCTCGTTAAACATTTAATGTTAGTAATTACTCAATTAATTAAGCACAATTTTTTCGAAATGAAAAAATTGAGTCATAGGTAGGATTCGAACCTACGACTTTTGGTTAAATACGCCGCTGCTCTACCACTAGAGCTACCGTGACTTCGATCGCCCATGCCACAAACTTCCAATTTCGACTCGCCGTTTATTCCAATTATTAATTATAATTACGAATAAGCTAATAAGAGTAATTAAAAAATTTAACTCCAAAATGACGCATATGTTAGTTACTAAAAAAATCAAACTATTTAACCAGATCTAAGATTTTTTTTTTTATTAATGCCCTAACAAACATACATACATATTATATATATATTAATTTTAAGTTTTTAATTCATTTCCTTCGTAATGTTGCATCTGTCTTTGTGTTAGGATTGTCGATAAATTTAATTAATTAGCTTTGTACAATTTAATATAAAGAATGGTGAAGCGTACAAATGAAAGGTCCGTTGGCAGGGGGAACCGTATCAAAACAATTGGTAATAAAACCGTAAACGGAAATAACTCAGAGTGGACACAGCAACAGGGGAAATGTTTCAGATTTCTAGATATTAGTGCAAACAATAAAAACGTTCCGACTCTCAGACAGAACGGGCCCTGGGCCCTACTACGGATTCCTTAAATAAACCCGATTCATAAACTTGTTCTGGTCATTGTCCAAATGAAAACGACAATTGGTCGAACGCGACCATTTGTAAATAGAATTGGACTAAAATCAACAAACGTCTCCTTAAGGACGCCTCCGCGCATACGATTCTTCCTTATCAACCTGTTTTGTTTTCCTGTCCCATTTTTATTGTATTTATTAGATTAAACACGACAGTTTCTGAATAAAATTTCATTACGAAATTGAGATAAAATGTCCATTAATTATTACAAAAGTCGTTTGAGATAACTAACTTTTAAGGACCACAATGTTTCTCACAGAATCTCTTTTTTTTAATATGAAAATGGTTTCCAATTTAAATGAACTGATCCATAAAAACCGCAAAGAAAGTAAATTTATAATAATAAATATCAAACCATCATTAAGTAGTTCAGCTTTGTATTAATTTATCACGAATGATTTAAAGGGTTGAGCGAATAAAAAATGGACGTTTTCAACTTGTCCTAATGGCTATTGTTATTAGTATAATTGTAATAATTTTACATATATTGAATGTTGACCTATTTATTATAAAGCTTGCGTTTTACTTTCCCTTTATGTTTGAATTTCCTTCAAGAAAAATGTCGTTAACGTATGAAAATCTAACAGTATGGAGATATTATTGTACAGCCGCTGAACCACGCGCTTCATTTGCGAATTTCAGGAAGAGGATTTGGTTTCTGCTGAGATAAAACAAAAGTTCGTCGCCCTGAATCTATAAAGAATAAACGTACTTACTAGAAGCACTATTCAGGACGATCCTACAAATAATAGATAACTATCAAAACTAGGTTTTATGAGATTTCTTCCTCGAGTTTCGTGGGTCATGCACCCCCGAAAAGAAAAAGAAAAGTCGACGAAAGACGAACACTGTGAATATAGGCAAACTGTTCCGAGATGACCAACAAACTAGGTTTTTTCATATCAAATGTGAATGAACGTTGTTCATAAGCCAGGGGAAGTGAAAAGTCCATGTGGAATGAGCTCAAAATACTGCATGCTTGAAACATAACGGTATCTCTTTCAAAATCCAAATGATGAAATGTATATCAAAATTAAATGGTTGGTAACCTAAACGTCTTGGGATGGTTGATACTGATTTGGCGACTAAGATTATTTTGTTTGAATTTCACTGTAAGGGTATTAGCCCACCCTCAGACTACCAAATCTTCCAAACAATGGCTCATATTCTTAATAACAAATATTGCAAAATTATTGAAAAACCATGAGTTTGGACGTCGAATTTGAAGAAGAGAGTGAGTAGAAGCTGCAGTTGGTTTGATACATCCAAAGTTGCGATACAAGCCTCTAAAGGAACAAGGTTCAGCACAACTATCTGCAGTAATCAGCGGGCCTATACGAGCCTCTATTGAAGACGATCCTAATAAAAAAAAAAACACTGATAAGCTGTCAAAGTATCCCAGACAAGTGTGAATCAACTTTGGAACTAGTTATTAAAGATTTCAGTTGTGTGGAACTTTCTCATCTTTTTAGGCAAGCTGAACGTCACCTGGGAACATGACGTTCGCTACTATAATATCAATTCATTAATTAGTTTTTAAGTGAAGTGACTTGATCGACAGTTGATATAGGCTTGTTAAATAAGAAGGATGTTTTCAACAATTCAACGCTCCACACTTTCTGACGTACAAAGCAAAAACCATGCCATGTTGAACTTCCACTGCATCTATCCAACTATTCTGATCTTCCTCCATCTGACTACTATCTGTTCCAAACTTTCTTACCTAAAAAACGTTTCATACGTTAAAAGAGGTAAAAACTGGCGTTGTACAGTAACCAAAAACTAACCAAGAAATTGATTCTCTAAATGTTCTGGGTGGTTATCCCGTGCTAAAAGTCGCTCCTAGTAAGGCGAACCTACAAAAAGTAACTATCAACTGCTAAACAAAAAAACTAAGTTTTGTAGAAAACTAAGTGGGATTCATCACGGACACAAGTTCGAGAAATAGTTTGTAGTAATCATAACATAGAGAGAATTACACGCAAACTCATCTCACAGTATTTCATGTTTTATGAAAATAAAATGTATGAAATCGAGTTTCCGCTGCACTACAGGATTTCCTATTTTCCCTAGCTCCTTCAGGCTACTATCTCTTACAAACTTTCATAAAAGAAACGTTTTGCGAATTGAAATATGTTAAAAAACGGGTAGAAGACTTCCTAACTATTGTCTAAGTCTAAGTCGGTAACCAAAATCAAAGGTATGCTCCACCAATTGATAAGCTGGTCTTTAGGTTGCAATTACAAGCCACTATTTAGGATAATCCCACAAAAAGCAACTGCCAACGATCAAACGAAATAGATTTCGTCACAGTTTTGTTGGAATAACTATTGACACAAGTAGGGGAATATGAAACAGTCATGAAGAACACTTCACCTGGCAACATTGCGGTCGCTCTTTAAAAATTCCTAGCGATGAACGTTCCATGAAAATAAAATGAATTTACTGGAGTAAAGCTATCATGGCGGGATTATGAACAGAAGGGGTCAGCCACCTTCATAATAGGGTAGAAAGAAATTGAAACACTTTCTTGAATAATCTTACCATACGTTGGTAATTGTCCACGTATAACAATAATTTAAACATGAACAAAACATTAAGTTAAGTAAATGTTTACCCATCACACCCCCTGTCAAGTGAACTTATCGTTTAAAAGCCAAAAGCACCTTAACTGTTAACTCTCGTTAGACGTTTTTGCTGTCTTTTTGTTACCTATTCCTCATTTAGAGAATTTAAACAGACGCACAAGTCTCTAATTAGCAAAGTGTTTGGAGGGGTGAAGGCTTATTTCTTCCTCCAACCCATAGGTAATATAATTGCAGAGCAATTAGTCGTATTTTCACTTAACGGTTTAGATAAGTGATTTCTCGAACAATGGCGTTTTGAGCCATACGCTCTTTAGCCGACCTTCTAATCAAACGTAGTTGCCTTTCCATCACCTGACAGAAGACAGAGAAACCATTTCCTCAGAAAATCATATCTCTTGTTGACCTTATAAATTTATATCGTTCCTTAAAAAAGCGTAGTTTAAGATTCTGTACAATTTGACGGAAAATCCTAAATTGAATATCCATTTACAATATACGTTGCTAAATAACAATTACTAAAACGATAATTGCATTCGCAGACATTTACTAACCTCCAGGTTAGGGATGGTGTTATGATTTAAATTATCAAAAAATAATTTTAACTAATTTTAGCCTAAAAATGCTTCTCGACTAACCTTATTAGCGAGTGTTTGTTAATTCATTATTTATTAAATAGTTCAAACAAGGGTACAGTTCCAAAACATAACAATCAAAATGTAATAATAGTAAATATAGGTGTGAATGTATTTATTTGTGTGAATGCGTATTGAATGTGTGTGGTTATATTTCGCATGCGCTCGGGGCTGAAATGACCAAGCTGTCGGAAGCCCTTTAAAAAAAATCGAAAATACACATGTAAATAGAAAGAAGAAAAATTAAAATTCACAGCTGATCAAGAGTATCATCCAAATTATTTCTTAATAACTCCAAAACCTTCTTTTAAAGGCCACTTGATTGTCAACAAATGGATCAATGCATGACACATTCAAAGAACTGGCAATTCTATAAACACATTTGACGTTGGTTCTGCAAGAGGTAAGCAGTTCAGTCGCACGCAAATTCCCGGTAGGCACCCTTAAGCTGAGTTGTGGAAAAAAAAAGCACGACGTCGATTGACCAAAGAGTTCAATGCGCCTAGGGCCGCGAAATATGTAGTGAAGTTAAGACCAGTTTTACACATTAGGTATTTGGCAGCATTTCTCTGAATCATTTCTAAATCATTTGAATGGATTTTAATGTAAGAAGACCAAAATAAAGCATCATAGTCAAGAATACCTAACCATACAATGATACAATATTTGACTGCATAAACACTTGTAAAGTCAGACGTCATACATTTAATGAAACCCAAGTTTCTATATATGTATGAATAACAATACAAGGTATAAGGTATACTACTTATTTAAAGACCACCTTCAAATCAGTAACCAAGTAGACCTCCTTAAGAGAGATATCTACAATGGTGTATATGGAATAGTGTTCCAAGGAAGGAACCTGTTTTTGCAGAAAAAGAAACGTAATGACATTTAGGAAGATTAATCGATAGTCTGCTGATAGTGCACCAGTCATGAAAATCAGAAATATCTTTTTATAAGAGCAAACAATCATTAAATGAACGCATTTGTAGATTTTTAGGTCATCAACCAATAAAGACGCTTTAGGAAATTTATTTGAATTCAATACAAAATTATCCACTGTATCGAAGGCTTTTGAAAGGTCAGTATAAACGTAATGAACCTCGTGGCCATCATCAAAAGCATCAGTAGAAAATTTGTGTTAGTCGAGGTCGATCGACCTTTTATAAAACCATGAAACCACAGACCGTTATTTGCAGCAACTTTCTGAAAAATATAGTTCTACTAACAGACTGTTTTGAACAGCCGTGTTTAAAACAGTCTGTGAGTAGAACTATCTTTTCCAAAAAAAGGATAAATAGTTCTCAAAGAGCGCAGTCAACTAATTCCTCTGGCTAAGCTTGGTCTTCGCTCTTTTTAAATTATATTACCAAAACATGTGCCGCCATATTAAATTACTTGTTACTGATTATTTGGAGATCGTGAGATGCGGTCTGGTGTGACGTAGGTTGTAGAAAAACATTTTCTTCATCGTGCCAACGTTTCTATCTTTATTGAGACCATCTTCAGAGCTCAAAGTGTTTGTTTTTCGTGTAGGTGTGTCATTCTTGCCTGTCTGTAGAGGGCACTCATATAAATTCAAGCTTTAATGCATTTTAAAGCCTTTTCAGGCCATTTCTGGACTATATTAGTCGTTGTAAAGTTAATAGATGGTCTCATTTTGCTAGTTTTAATACATAAAATGTATTAATAATTGTAGTATAGTAAATAAATGTAATTACTGGTACCAAAAACTTTTGAAGAGGAAGCCTGTAAGGCTCTGAAATAGACTAAAGCTTGGACTTATATGAGCCTGGTCGATTTCTTTCACTAAAACTCCGCACTTTACAAAAATTGTGATTGCTTTATGTTTAAGCATATAATTTGACACTTTAATGTTCAGTTTTATAGGTCTAATTTGGTAGACGTGAAAGTCAAGAGGAAATAGGAGTCGTTTAAAATTAGACCCCTATAATCCCTTTTAAGCCAGTCAATAACGATCAGTTCAAAAGGCCGGAAAGTATTGGCTAGTTTTATTCAATTTTAAAAAAAATTCTTCCCAAGTAAAATTTACTAAATTTACTAAACAACTGTTGCATCGCTTGCTAATGGAATGGTGAAAATAAATGAGCCGTTTCACCAGGTGGAGATCGCGTGACTGGGCGTGACGATTTAAGTTATACCAATTGTCTTGATTACTTTGTACGAATACTATCGTCACCCTGTCTACAATCGCCGCTTTTATTGCTCATGGGATAAATCTCAATTGAATTTCAAAAAAAAAAATTAGCAGCTTTTTTTGCAATCTTGTTTTCTATGTTCTGTCTCCTTATTTTGTGTAAATCATTATTCTACCTTTCTTACCAAAAACAAGTTAAAAGCAACACATAATTCACAATTTTTGGATAAAAATAGATGCAAAACGTGCAGAGAATGGGGACTCGTCACATAGCAACCCGGGTCATTCCAGTTTTCCCCATTTTTAGAAATTTTCTGACCTTCCAAAACCTCCATTTTACCATAATCTCTCTTTGATTAATGTGAAAAGACCAAGTCCAGAAATCAAATATAATAGTTAATTATAAAAAATATGGAATGTTTAAAATGTAATTAGCTAACGAGATTTAAGAAAATAAACATCCCCTAACTATACTTGGTACAAAATTTATATTTAAATCTGTATTATATTTTTTCTCAATAAATATGTTTTGTAATTCACCCAGGCCCTGAAGATGACCCGAATAAAGGTCGAAACGACCGTAAAAAAAAAATAAAAAAGGAGTTTTTCTAAAACACTTCATTCTTGACCTCTCCTTAGTGTGCAGCTGGGGAAATTTTTAAACCACTTGTGTGTTGTTCAACTAATTGTTAAACAACCTGTCACCAAAAATCATACATTTTTACCCGAAGGAAAAATTAAAGCTTATGTAGCAAAAACACTATACGTTTGCCTATTTATTTGAACAGTGCTTGGATCCTTAAAACATTATATTGCGAAAAATTACGACAATAACTAAATAAATCATAATTTAATATTAAATTATTGCAATATTGTTGGAAAGAACATACTATCCTTACAAGGCAAAATCATTTATACATTTTTTAAGAAATTATAGAACAAACAATTGCTAAAACAATCATGAAAGACAAATAATGCAATAATAAAACAATGCATTATCCTTATAATAGAATCATACCAATTTACACAATTTTACTGTAGAAATAGAATTTTAAAAACTAGCCTAGTCTTAGTATAATAGTGTTGGATTTCTAAACTTTTATAAACTAAAAAAAGTACAATTTATACTGTGGGGATGGGAAAACAATCATCCATTCATTGTATTCGTTTCCCACTTTTTATCCAGTTTTATTGTTATTGGTCTCGTTTTAATGAATAACTATATTGAATCGTTTTAAGCTAATTGACACCATTTTATACTGTATATTTCTCTGACATTTCGTCTATTAAGACAAGTTTAGATACAAAATTCTAATAATATGGACGCAAAGAAAAAATAATTTGTGGAGCATACGCTCAATCCCAATAGTCTTGACCTTGCTCCTTCGGACCACTTTGACCAAATGCCCACTTCAATAAGGGAAAAACGTTTCATCATCTCGAGGACGTAAAATCTGTAGGAGAAGACTGTTTTCAATCAAAATAGGTAAGTTAAAAACAGATATGGAATGAACCTTGAAATAAAGTTAGATCGTGACGTCCCCAATTTCTTGCCGACCTTATTTCAAAAGTGGGAGTGTTGATCTTCAAACAGAAAACTTGTGTTGCTTGACCTTTTTCTGTGGAAAATTACAAGGCCACAGTAGAGTTCAGGACCAGAAATATTCATACCGGCTCCACTCTTGGCCACTAAGTCAGCCTCCTCATTCATTCTACTGAATGACCAGAAACCCAGGCGAGTGTAATTATTGTCTTTGACTCCAGATTTCATGCAATTACAGACACATTTTGTTTTCACCTAACATAAGGTTAATGTTTTAAATTCTGACTGTCTGTCATAGATCATGGCTCTCTTCTTAGAGTGAATTCCAAGTCTTTTATTTTTCTGCCATCCTCAAGGAAAAAACTTTATTAAAAGTCAGTACAGTCTTTGGATTTAATCCTAGGACTATTCTGCCCTCTTCGTTCTTTGGGCCATCAGTGCTTCAGTAAGAAGTGGCATTAAAGGGGACCAAAAAGGGTATTTCTTTTGGTCTAGTGTTCTTACTGCAATAAATACTTTGTACTAAATTTGAATTTAGGAGTTGTAACACCATTGACATAACTAATATGGGGTCAGCCTGTAACTCCTCCCTCAGCTTTCGTTGACAGGCCCAGCCTTGTGGATATTTCTTTTTGAAGGAGCCTGTAAGCAGTTACTCTAGCTTCTGCTTGAATTAGTAGAAGAGGAAGAAATATTTATTGCATTTGAAATTTAAAAGTAATCATCTTGTTGGAGTCTGATTGTTTACTACGTTTTTCTATTGTTTAACAAGATTGTTGGCATAACTCATACAATCCAATCTACTCTTACAGCAAACCATATTGTATTGTTATGTTTTTATATTGTTATTAGCTTAAATTAACTTAACGTTCTAAAAACACCAAATTTAATAAACACAAAAATCAATAATGTACATTATACAATTATTTATATCAAAAATATAATAAGCTATATAAAAAAAAAAGAAAAAAACCCTGCAGGGTCTTGTTCCACTACAATACCGACCTGTATGTCAACATTGAACATTGGTCTAATAACGCAAATGTATTATTTATTTAGATTTTTTTTGGGTTTAATTCCGAGCTTTTAGGGCAGTAGCTTCTGTATCTTCCCCTGGCAATCTTGGCTCTTCGTATTATTTTGTTTAGATGTTGATTTCATGTGAGCCGATGAATTAGGATAACTGAAAGGTATTTGGCTACATTTGAAAATGGAATCTCTACTCTGTTTAAGCTCGAAAGTATAAGAGATTTGCCTTGGTGTTGGTTGAGTTTTAAAGGAGTGAGAGATAAATTTTGCATAAAATGATCGAGCAAATGCTGTTTGGCAGAAAAATGGTAAAATGGTAGCAAGTAACATGTGGTTAACCTAAAACATCCGCACATTTCACATCAGACCACAACAAAACTTTTATCAGCTATTATTCGAAAATCACCTCTTGTTCAGATACAGTACCGACCTCGCCGCTCCTTCGGATTATCGGATTCCGGCCCAACGATCCTACCCAAACATTCAAGACTGCAAAAGTATATATATATATATATATATCTTCCAAAACAGCAAGGAAGGTCAGAAGAAAAGAACCGGAAACGATCAAATGATTTTAAGATTCTTCAAATTNTATATAAAGAAGAGAAAAAAATATATATAAAAAATTAAAAATTTAAAGAATCTTAAAATCATTTGATCGTTTCCGGTTCTTTTCTTCTGACCTTTCTTGCTGTTTTGGTCTGTCAGAAGCGCTTCCAGTTTCTGCTCGTCATCTTGAGCCGTTAATTTGTGTTTCATTGTTGTATTTGAGGAAAATGGTAAGAAGCCGCGTCTGGCAGAACAAAAGAGCGAGGGTAATCAAATCAAAATGGACAGAAACTACCAATCTACAATATAACTTGCCTTAAGAATAAACAAAATTGAGAATAATATAGAGTTTTTTTTTCGCCACAATCCAATAAAATTAATGATATATTAAATACACATTTTAAAACACAGATTACTGGCCAGTTGAGCCGCCTCCCTTCCTTCTTTTCATATATGAATACTTTTATCCAATATTCGATATTTGAAAAAGCAAATTTATGTTGCTAAAAATTTAGTAACTATTTACTTTCAAAAAGGGTTTTTTTTTTAATTACTATAAATATTAATTAATCAATATTGTTAGTTACATTTTTTTAAGAAATAACGCTATAACGCTGGTGGGAAAACAGTTTCGCTATGTCTCGCAAATTGAAATTACTTCCTTTCATCGAAATCATTGAAAACTGGAAAGGAACGAAGATTGTGGAAAGGGGGGCGATAAATAGCGTCACATCGGCACGGGAAAATGATGTTTCCGATACGTCGAAGACCCTCCTGATGGAATGAGAAATAAGTTTAACAGAGAAACGGCATGGGGTTTGAATTTCCAACCCCCTCCGGGTACGAGGGAGCGAAGGAGGAAAGATCCCAAGATGATACGGAAATCAAGTTTACACAGACCGGCGTGTACTTTATCTGCAATTTGTTCAATTCAGGACTGGAAATAGAAGCTGAGAAAATGTATACAACTAGATGTATAGATTGATAATTAATCGTAAATTTATCCCAGACAAATAGTCCTTTAATATTGTTTATTCAACAAATTTATTGGGTAAATAATAATCAGCACCCTCTAAAAGCACTTACTAACTTATGGTATAACTTATATTCAACACGAGTTTAAAAACATTTTTAAACATTTAACTCATGGCTAGTCCAGTTTTTCAATGAGGAAAGATCGCATATACCAAATATTACATCTTCAAGTCTTAAAATTAATTTTATTGTATAGCTCCAACAACTTATTCCCCGAATTGGAAATATAGCAAAATTTTACTCGACTTGCTCATCAATGGACACACATTAAATCTTAATTATTGAAGAAAGTCACTTAAGAAAGTTGTCATCATTGTGTCATCAGTGATCGTTGAGAAAAGGTGGCAGTTTGAAGAACAAAGGTTAGGTTTTACGTAATGATGTAAATAGTGGAAGCCCATTTCCATACATTTTGGGATGTTTTAGGTTTCTATTGATGATGTTTCATTTTATNGAAAAACATTTTCTTTATGGTGCCAACGTTTCGATCTTTATTAAGATCATCTTCAGGGCCTGGGATTTACAAACGTTGTTTAAATTTAACAAATACATGTAGGATATGGAAAAAAGTGAATTTATACAATGGAAAAAAATTTATTTTTGTATTTGTTAAATTTAAACAATGTTTGTAAATCCCAGGCCCTGAAGATGATCTCAATAAAGATCGAAACGTTAGCACCAGAAAGAAAATGTTTTTCTGAAACCTACAACACACTAGACCGATCTCACGATTTCTGAATAATTATGGACTAACGGTCACTAATCACCACACATTATACTTATATTTAGACAAAGTTTGCAGCTGGGGAAATTTTCAAATCACTCGCATATATCCTCTCGAAATTCACAGACGAAACGCATGGATATAGATTTTCAGTTATATTGTCCCAATATTACCAGAATTCCATCCCTCGACAGCATGAATTCCTTTAATAATAAAGGACCGACAAACACATAATGAAAGTGAAGTGGTGACAAAATGATTCGATATAGATAATAATCCAAATTATGCAACAATATCGGAAAACAGAGTGGGAGTCAAATTTATTATATATTTGGTTAGATATAGTTGAAAACGGTTGTTTTTCTTACTCCATTAAAATAATTTACCTTATCTATTTATAATTAATTGTTTTTCTTTTATTTTAGAATAATGCGTTTATTTTCACAAAACTCTTCACCATCCTACACAATAAAATTATAATTGAGTGAAGTTTCCATTCCACCTTCTTACTTAATATAAATTACTTATTATTTAGTGGTTACCCATCTTTATGGTCCGATTGCCCAAACCAGCGAGAATAGGCAGACCAAAATAACTAGAGTTGACCGAACTACGGGGGTCCAATCACATTGCTGACCACACAGAGGAATCTCTATTTTCATAAGTACCTTAAAAAATCTAACTATGCATTTTCTAATTCCTAACTATCTTAACGCATTGGGCTTTAAGTATGGAACAGGAGATCATTTAAGTTTAAGAGTAATTTAACTTTAAGAGTTTAATAATTAAATTAACTCAAGTAAATCTGCACATTACTGACATATTATTTACAAACGTAGCTCACGTGTATCATAGTTTAGAGATCAGTGGCTACATCACAGAAATATACAGATTTCTCAGCCCTTGAAATGTTACTATGGATCACTTCCAGAGTTTCAACCCTCCAAGTTTAACAGAAATTTACTTTCGAAACCGTTGATTTTTTCGCCAACTCTCTTTGTTATCATAGAATGCGCAGTTTTTGAACAGAACCGACAGTGAATATAAAATATAGGTCAGGACAAAGGGCGTCAATATCGGCCTTATATACCGAGGAGTTTAGAAACGAGGGAGGAATTTCAGCTTACTCTCACCGGAATAAACACTTTTCTCTTATAAATCAGTCTTTAATCCAAAGGAAATACAAACTGAATGCTGAAAATAATCACGCTATTTATCTAATAAAAAGAATATTTTTGGTGCCAGACAAGTTCTTAACATTTATTGTAAATATAACTAAATTCTGAGAAGTCGAGGATGTTAGTAGCTAATTTCTACCTTCTGGACTTTAGTGGAGCAACCGCCCCTTGAGCTTTGATCAAAGAGCAAACGTCTTCGGTGACGCATGTCTGACTATCCGCTTCCCTTTTGGGCTGAGAAACTTTGGTAGCTAAGTGGTTTTGTCAAACATGAAATTTTGGAATTTGATCGACAAGTAGTCGTGAAGCTGCGTACCGTTTGTTCGAAGAAGGGAGAAAAATATTTTAGATCAGAAATGGAAAAGTTATTTTCTTAGGCCCAATCATTCAATTTGAGAAAGGTTGAATGCTACTAAATGAGGCTTTAGGTGTTTCTTTAGAGTATATTCAATAAGTCGTTATCAATCTGCATTATTTTGGTTGGGTATTTCTTCATGTGCAAAACCTCGCTTTATCGTTTATTTTTAATTTTTCTACAGTCGAGATTGTAGAAATATTTTTTCCTTTTTCATCAGTCGGTAATTTTAAGTCAACGTAGACATAGAGGTATAAATAATACATTGATTTAGTTTAAATATTTTCGGCAAACCTTTTTAAAATTAGAATTGACGCTATGAGTGACATCATTTTTATTCTATTTTCTATCATTCTTTCGTATGTTTTGGGTAAGCTGTATTAATGAAACGATTGTTGTTAGGGTTTAATTTTAATTTAATTTTAAAAATTAACTCAATCATACAGCATTGCATAATGTATTTCGACTTTGTTGGGTCAAATTCTATTAGGCACGTCTAATATATTTTTAGCTTTGATATGTAATTTTAGAAGCTTACAATATTTTATTCGACCATGAACGAGAGCTGAATTATATGAGTAAAGGGCAATGAGAAGTTTGTAAAGGAAAAATACTTAAGGACGAATGGAAGGATTTTTTACTTAAATTTTTGATATTGGACGAGATATAAGGTATATCTAATGATATAGATTCATTTATAATAATGTAAATAGATAATGTTTAGTCAACTTTTGCCGAAAGTTTGAGTATTTATAATAGACCAAACAATTCATCTACAATTATATTTCTGAAAACATATGTTGGTAGCTGAATAATTTACTTATGAGGAAGATTTTCTCATAGTTCCACAATTATTTATTTAATTCTTTATATTTATAAAAGTAATGGTTCAAAATAGGAATTGACAATTGTGACTTAACGTTATTTATTTTTGTTAAGTAAAATTAAATTAAATTGGTTGTTGAAAAGAATGCTTCAACCAGCCATTCAGCAATTTCCTCTCTTTCCTTTCAACTCATTCTAACCATCTCTTTTCCTAATTTTCATGTCTGACTGCATTTTATTATTAAATAATACCTAATTTTATTTTTTCATTTTAAAAGTTACAAAAACAGTTTGGTTTAGAATGCAAAACCTGTTGTAAATTGAATTGATTGTTTTAACGAGTTTTCTTTATGAAATCGTTATTTCAAGGGTTTGAAGTTATGCTACAGTAGGTAGAAGTGTGGAAGTTAGACTAATTTACGACTTTTCAAATCGTCTTATTGGGGCTTCTTCATCTCCCAGGCATAAAATAAATACAACTTATATTTTTCTAAAAATTTCGATCGTCTTGGTTTTTGATCTATGTTTTTACTATTGTGCTTTAAACTATAAAACGTCAAAATTGCTTAAGAAACCAATGGCCCTTCGTCAAATTTAAAACACGTTTTCACATGAAAGCATAATAAATTGTCAGAAACATTGTACAACCGATTTGTTAACAACCTATTTAAATTCCTATTACGTCCAATTAGAAAATTCTATATAAAGTTATTTTGAAAGTAATGCTAATAGGTAATAATTTAAGAAAATTACTGCACTGTCCCGCTTATGATTCTGTTCCCTAACTAATACAATTATTTTGGAATTTTTAAAAATAACACGCTGTCCTTCCACATGAACCAAATTTCCTGCAATATTTCTCCTTCGAATATTCCATTTTTTACAAGACCCAACAAATGAGACATAATCTTTTGATATTATATTAATAATTATTATTATATGCAATAATAAATTAAAATATCAAAAGCATTTAAAGGAAATGTTGAGGTGTTCATGGGGGGTTAAGGAAGAAGATTCGGGTGCCTCTCCCAGATCGATCCCTGCCCTGCGCACCCGTTTCACTCAGTTAACTCCTGATACCGAATTTTTTTTTTTATTTTAACTCCCGGATACAAAATAATTTTGGATAATACATGATTAATAAAAGGGTGGATTTAGTTAGGATTAATTTCCCTTAACCATATCCCTCCAATGGAAAGCGTTTCGATGGGGGGAAACGGAGAACTTATTATTATACACATTTCTGACGACGTTTTCACAAACTTCATGAAAATTTGTAATTAATTAGTCAAATCGAATTTCATCCAAGGTCATTTCTTAATAGAATATTTATTGAACTATCGTGATTTATTACAATCCATTGTGATGTACGTTTCATCATCTCCTTTTATTCTATTTAATATGCCAAAATAATTGATTGGTGTTTAATTTATTATATTTTTTTAATATTTCAGGCCATTTTCTTTACCTTTTGGTAAAAAAGCCGTCAACTACGACAAAAGAATACCACATCACATCACCGGAATACCCGAGAACGGCTGACAAATGCCACCTCTCCCTTTGGATCCACATGAGCAATATGATCGGAGGAAACTTGAAAGTCGTCCTTGTGAACTCAAACAAGACCTCTTGGTTCGACAAAGAAAAATATGGAAACAACAATAATTCGTAAGTGGAAGAGTACATTAATGGGAAACATTTAACCGTAGAACTACTGCTTGGGCCCGCTAATGCTCGCTGTTTTTATTGCTCAGGCGTTTTGTGACCTTAAAATATAACTGTGCTTAGTTTCTCGCCATTTTATTATTTTTTATATTGGATACTTATATAATCGAGGAGTTTCCAATAGCGCTTCGCATGAAAACTTTCTGAAGATGAGACAAGTGCTGTCTCGAAAACGTTACAAATAAATTGTTTTAAAAAGTGAGGTTTCTAAAAAGATAAAACGGCCACAAAATGAATCAAAAACACAACCAAGGAGAAAAAGTATTTTAAAAAATATTTAAAAAACAAGAAAAGAAAAATATAATAATCTACTATTTTATTTTAAAAATTTAACTGCGTCACTCCGGAAAGAAGTTATTTTTCAATTTGAAATATATAATAAATTAAAGTAGTGATTAAAATTCTGAAGCTGTGATAAAAATAACCGAATGTTCGATAGTAAAACGATTTGCTTATGTTAGACTTTTTCATCTCCATTTTTGCCTACTGGTTTAATTGTTGTTAATGATACTGCTGTTTGTGCAAACTGTCTATCTAACCGAGAACAAATAGCTAGAGAAAGAAAATTAAAACCAGTAAGATAAATTAGCAGCTAAAATAAAGCTTATAAATTAAATGCTAATTCTTTTCCCCCCAAAAAAACCTAGTGAGATAACAAAACAAAGTTTTTGATAATTCTGTAATTCATATAAAAAAGTTTTATAATTTTTATATTCACTTAGAAAAACATCAACTCCTTATATGAAAAATTATTCCTTTTTGATTATAGACTAATGAGAATTATCGTGTATAATTGTTTTTCTTTGGCCACAACTTTTCTGTATTTAAGCTTTTTTGATTCGTTGTTGTATTCTACCTTTGAGTTTGGACAGTTATAATTAGTGTTTTATTTTTTCAGATGGGAAAACCATTCTTTCAACATTGGAAGAATCACTCAACCATTCACTATTATACTTGTCGTGACCCACACGCAAAGAAACAGGTATCCACTCCACGTTGCAATTGACAATATTAGACTTCTGGACTGTTTCCCAGGTGAGAAAATACGATTAATTGAACAAAAAAAATTATAAATTGTTAAATACATTTAAGCAGGTATGGAAGGGAAGTAAAAATTTGAGACATCGTTTTAATTAACTGCTGTAAAAACCATAACACGGTGAAATCATTTTGATTCGTAAAGCATTTCTATTATTGCTGGAGTACACGGAATGAATAAACAATAATAATAGTAATTATGTTCATTTATTAATTAATATATTTGTGTCAATTTATGAATTACTGCTTTGTTATTGAAAGGAATTCGATTGGGAGAAATATTTAGAAAATTTCTAAAATTGACAAATAGGATGTTTAATCATTTATACCAGAAATTTTTATTGTATTTGTTTCATTATTGTTTATATTGGTTTTTGTTAATTATTTCTTTCTTATGTAGTTTCCGATTTAAAAAAGTGTTAAAACGAAAGCTATTCATATGATATATGTTTCAACAAATCATTCAAACCTCTGGTTGTCTTTATTTTAATTTATTTTTTATTTATGGTTTATTTATGGTATTGACTATTCGTTCGTAAAAAAGGAAAAAAACGACTCAGCTGTTAATTTATTATTACAGGAGGGCCTTTCAAATTGTTCAAACAATTGAATTCATACAAAGAGAGACCAAGGGGTGAGTGTTTGAGTGTTGTATTGGAAGTTTCCACCAAGATTGAGATTTGTTCCGGCTGCGGCCTCCCCTGTCTACCTTGACACCAAGACTGAAGAAGTTGAGAATTTAATATTCAAAAAACTTCATCAGTTCATGAGTCATATATAAAGAGAGAAAAAAACAGAGTTGAAAAACCCTTTCATTACATAAACTCCCCTTGCCACAACTTAGAACAATTCAAATTAACTGTTTTTAATCCGTCTGTTCTTTTGGTGTGATTGTATTTATTCCCACAGTTTTAATATACATATTATGGAATGAATAAATTCACAGTTGCATTTTGTAATCTAATCATCGACCATTTGTACACTTCTCACTGTTTTATTGTTTTCATACCGTTTTCTCTTCCACAGTGTAAAACATATTTTTTTGCGATGTTTTTTGGTTTTTATTATTTTATAGCACATTCTTATTGATTTTTCTATAGGCTTTAGAAAAAGTACAAGATGTACTTGCAGTCATTTCAACGAAAATTGGCCAAACCATTTACACATTTTTCCAAATACACCGGTAGAATAAGAGCACTTTGTTTGTGCAGTTACAGTATTTCATAGTATAAGTAATATTTGGGCTAAATCGATATTTTGAATAACAAGTAGGTTAACATTAACGAATATAGTTTTAATATAAGTATAATTAATCCATATTTGCTTGGTGTTATTATTATTCTTTTTATCTGAGGTTTGCGGTTGAGGTGAAAAATTAGTGTCACAAGAGGGATTCGAACCTCCGACCTTCGGCTGGCTTATTCAACTCCCACTCGCGACAGTAATTTTTCACCTCAACCAAAAACCTTAGATAAAAGGAATAATTAATTGGTATAAGTAAAATTTTTAAAAAAATTGATGGCTGTGTGGAAATATTACTCGAATTAATAAAGTTAATTAAGAGCTAAAAACTTTAAACTTGAAAAAATAAGGAACAAGCACAAATTTTGGACATAAAAACAATTTACTCCAAGCTGATAAAAATTAACAACAGTTTTCTTGCTCCTCAATTACAAAATGAATTTAACAATTATCATTATTTTTACTGTTATTATAATTTTTCCTTGCAAAATATATATCTTAAAAAATTACATTTATTTTATTTATTAATTTTAATTTTTTATTGTATTTATTAGTGAAGTTTGCAATGTATGTTGTAGGCATATTTGTGTGTAATGAACAATCCTTTTGTATATAATTTGTACCATTTATTTTTTAAACTTTTTAGTAATTTATTTATTTGTGTTGTCAAGTTCACTAAAGTACTTGTGAAATAAAAAATTGCTTGAAATTCAGAGGTCCATGCAAAATCGGTTTATAAAGTTGAATTATTTATTTATTTTTGTTCATTGAAATAATTAATTTTATACTTACAGTATATATTGTCATAGCTTGTGAAAAAAAATTTGCTACTATTTCATAAGTTTTTAATAAGGTGTGCTATTTAGTTTGGCTACTAAAACTTTAATTTAGTTTTAGTTTGATATGAAATGCCATACGTTTGACATCGATCACTTTGTTTCAGAAGAACACTCCACTCCAAAAGAATGTTCGCCAGTAAGTCAGTTTCAATGTTACAACAACGCATGTATAGAAGCAACGAGAGTGTGCAATATAGAGTTAGATTGTCCTAATGGGGAAGATGAAGAGCAAGACTGCTGTGAGTGAAGGATCAAACATTTGTTTAATTCAGATTGGTTTCAATTTAAATCTTTCCTTTCAGCCGAAGTGCCACATTTTGCCAGGTGTGATTTTGAAGAAGACACTTGCGGATGGCACAATAAAAATGGCAACCATTTGAAGTGGATAAGAAATAAAGGTATGACAGCCACACCCTCGACAGGCCCAAGTAACGATCACACATTTCAAAATTCATCAGGTAAAACATTTTTTTAAGTATTATTTTATAAACTCTCCTGCAACAATTCTAATCCTAGGTTATATTGATAGGTTATTATATGTATGTTGATATGTCTGGGAGGAAATATGATATGGGAACTCCTTCAGAATTAGAGAGCCCAATATTTGACCCTCCACCTACTTGTCACAATAACAACTCATCCCCTTATTACAACTCATGTTATGTAAGTTAATTTTAAAACATCTTCTAATTTCATCCTATTTCTGAGTGTTTTTGTGTTTTGCAGATTTCATTTTTCTACCACAAATATGGCCCTCATAGTGGATCACTGGGTCTTTTTTTAGTTGAATTGCAAAGAACAAACATTACATCTAAACTATGGTGGAGCTATGGTGATAAAGGCAATAAATGGATTCGCCAGGTTGTAAGACTTCCTAATATAACACATAGGTAAACAATATAAAAAAATATATTTTTTAAATGTTAATATTTTTATTTGTAGCCAAATTAGTTTAGCCTAATATTAATTATTAGTACATATTACAAATGTGATCACAATATATTTTTTCGCACGGTCAGAGCACTAACACTAAGGCCAAGACTGCACTTGTAAGACATATACCGTGAGAAACCAGCCAATGCTGGCACTCTGTATGAAGGATTATGGAACAAGGAGATCTCAAGGCCATCATCAATTAAAACAACATGGTGGGTTCTTGGGAGGAGAATGTGTAGAGAGAGCTCTTCCAGTAGAGTTAAGATGGTTGGTGTGAAACTTTTGGAATCAGGAACAGATCAGTTCGTTGACAAAAGGAATACTGAGATCATTATGAGTAAGATTATTATCAGTGAGGTTAGTGCCGAAGTAACTGACAATTGACAATTTGTCTGAGGAATTTTGATTGGAAAGATAAGATGTGCTAGATGTTGGATGGCTTTGGCAGAACCCCACAGTTCTGCAAATCCAAAGTGGTCACAGTAAAGTCTGGCATAGAGTTATTTTAGTTTTGATGATCAACACAGATTTCAGTTCTAGAAGTCTTCTTAGTTGTCCAAGTTAAGTTGTACTCTTAAATCTTGTGTGATGATTCCATATCAGTCTGCTGTCTAGGTATGATGATGATAAAAAGTTTATTACCTTTTAGGTTAAATTCCTAGGAATAATCTTTGATAAAAAAGTTAACCTGGAACCTCACTTACAATAAATCATAACAAATGGAAAAATATCGCTAATGATCCCAAGGAGAATCGTAAGCAAACCTTGGGGACTAATACTGAAAGAAAAAATAACTAAAACCCACTGGCAAAAATAAGATCCCAAACAACCTATAGATCACTAGCCTGGTGGGCCAAAATTCAACAAAAACAAGCTACTCAAACACCAGATAGCCTACAAGATTAGCACACCTATCCATCACAGGGGCAATGAGAACAACCCCACTAGTGCACTAGAAACTCTGCTAAACCAACCTCCACTGGAAATATACATACAGGAGAAGCTAGAAAATGCTCATTTAGACTCCAAAAACAATCAAATTGGATGGGAACTAAACTATTAGGGCACACAACCATAATTAATAAAATCAGACACCCATTGTTAGAAATGGGGATCGACTATTTTTTACAACATCCTATAAAGTTTCAACAGACTATAAAGGAGAGGAAGAACTCAGGAGAGCATCGGACACAAATGATCTATGATATATAGATGGCCCCAAACAAATGAAGGAACTGGATTATTTTTAAATGAGCAATCCAACTCACTAGGGAAGTACACTTTGGTCTTTCAAACAGAAATACCCACCAATATTACTTATGCCCTAGAAAATCTTAAAAGAGGTTACACTGGCAAAAAAATCTTCATAAGATCAGATAGCCAAGCAGCTATTAAAACATTAGCGTGTAAAAAATCATATCAAAACCAGTCAGTGAATGCATCCAAAATATCCAAAACTATGGGGGAGGACACAACAAACCTGATGATATCTTGGGTGCCAAGACACAAAGAAATTTAGGGTAATGGAAAAGAAGACACACTAGCCAGAGGAGGATCTGAAAGACCTTATAAAAACCCTGAACCTACACTTGGGTAAAATAATAAACAAACACAGATCCTCCATCGCCGAATGAATTCAAAAAGATAGAAAGAGAAGTGGATAAGCTCAAGGAATACTGGACTCAGTAAACTTATGGTAAAACAACCCTCACCAAGATTGGGAGTGATAGCTGCACCTCACTCCAAAGCAGTGATTGGTTAAGTAGCATTTTAGGATTAGAAAATAAGGAAAGGGTAGGAAGTGTTTAAGTTTTATATATATATTTTAAACATCTCTTTTTTTATGTGAAATTTACAATTGTATAATTAACCACAAGTAAATACAATGTAAGTTGATTTGTGCAGTGTTGAGTGGAAAAGTTACTCAGCAGTGACACTGATAAAAGTACACATAAGCAATCACTATCACTCAGGATAAGGTCATGGGGGATAATCATAAACTATGAAATTTATGATAACTTTGCCTAAATTTTAAGGTGTGTTTAACAAATATAATTTAATAAGTTTAATATTTATTTCTAGATACTATTTCCAATTTGAAGCTCGAAAAAGTTTTGCATCAAGAGGTGATCCAGGAATTGATGATATTTCTCTGAGCCCAAAATGTTTTGGGATTGGTAAGAGAATTTAATTATTTTTTCCTTAGTAATCATTTTTTTAATATATTTTAATGTGCACAGGGATTCCACCAGCCCATCTTGGGGGTTATGTTTATGGGTCATCAACAATAACACCAGGTATTCATCCACAAAAACATAACATTTGAAGATATTATTTACATCCAAGCATTGTAAATTTTTATTTAATATTGTTTTAAATCTTGCAGTTTTAACGACCCCTCCTGAAGTCCATCCTGACTTTGCAAATTCAACATGTAATTATAATTAAATTTTGAGAAATTAATAATTATAAATCAATAACATTTATTTGATTTATTCAGATTATCTCTTTGGGACTTGTGGAGCGAAAGGAAGATATGGCCCTGACCAAGACAACTGCACTGAAGCTTATAATAACACCGATGTGACTATAAAAGTCATGAAAGAAAAACTTCTCCAGGGTGTACAGCAATGGACAGTCCCTCACAATGGAATTTACACGTAATATTTTTGTTTTGAATTCAGAAAAAAACTTTTTAACTTGTGCATTTATTAACTGAATAAACAAGTGTTGTCGAGGATTGTATTACATTTAATTTATTTAAAACTATCATTTTTTGGTCTTTTTTAATTTTAAGTGTTATAAATAATGTTAAACTACTTTTACATAGATTAATTGCAAGAGGAGGCAGTGGTGGAAGAGGAAGTGGTGGGCTTGCAGAATCAAGAGGAGCTATGGTTCGAACTGTATTAGAACTTAAAAAAGGACAACAGCTCTATATACTTGTTGGTCAGGAAGGGAATGACGCCTGCAAAAAGGTATAACAATGTTACTTATTATCATTAAAGTTCTGTTTTTATTAAACAATTTATTAAAACAGGACATGGCAGCAAACAGATCGTCAGTTTGCAATTTAAGATCTAATACTAGTAAAAAGGGAATATTTAATGCTTTGAAAGAAATTAAAAAACTAACATATTTACCTGAGGGTGGAGGTGGAGGTGGAGCAACATATGTATTCACTGTCAGTATTTAGTTTCCATCCTAGTGATTATATTATAACACAATACTTTTACACAGATGTCTCAGAAAAATAAAGAGAAAAAACCAGTCATTGTGGCTGCTGGGGGAGGTGGTCTAAGCCATAATTCAATAATTGGTGAAGTATTACAATATGGACATGGAATAAATGTATCATTGCAAGCAATAACTGGGGATGCTAGTGGACTAGTACCTGCCGGTAATTAACTATCTTTTTTTCTGCATTTGATTTTTCTAGAACAAAATTTTGCTGATATAATTACTAATGTTATTATTATTTTAACCATTCTGTGGGGTTTTAAAGTTATTTTAGGGGGTGTCGGTGGCCGCAACAGTTTAGGCATTGACACGGCACTCATCACAGCAAGGTAAAGGTCCCAGGTTTGAATCAAGCATCCCTGCATTCGAACCCGACATACTTACAAATGGGCTTTTTCGAAAACACCGGCACCCCAAGGGTTTTAATAACCTCCTAGCTGAAATACCCTCATTTAAAAACATTAATAATAATAATAATAAAATAGAATAAAAAATATATTTAAAAAGTATAATAATATTGGTTATTATATTTTATTTTAAAATAAAAAAATTGTTCCTTTTAATGCATGGAATGCATATTGGAATAACAGGTGCGGGTGGTGGTTGGAAAAGTGGAAATCTAACATATAGAATTACTACTGGCTTGGCACTCTTGCAAGGAGCAGTAGGAGGAGGAGCTTGTTATGAAACAATAGATAATTCAGATAAAGGTGCTGGTGGATTTGGAGGTGGTGGTGGTGGTTGTACGTCAGGAGGAGGCGGTGGTGGTTATTCAGGTAAAATACTTTATAGTTTTATTGCAGTTTTACAAATCTGTCGCTTAACCTAATTTAAGGTGGAAGAGCATGGGCAGGAAAAAGCACAGTTGGAGAAGGGGGTTATTCATGGATTGAAACGGGTTCTCACAGGATGACATGGATCGCACAAAACCGAGGACCTGGAGCACTTTATGTCATACCTGCAATTGAAGGATGTGGATGTGATTTTCTATGCATTGCTTTGGATACATACAGATCAAAAGTGGAATGCATTTGTCCTGCAAACTGGCATTTATCCAATAATTCTGTTCAATGTTTAAGTGAGAACATATTTAATTTTTCTAATGAATTTTCCAACATTTTTTGTATGTATTTGTTTTTATTTTTCTATGTAGTGAACCCATTGAAAGAAACTGAGATGTCTTTCAAAATGATGTTAGGAGTTATGATCATTTCTTTTCTTCTCATCTGTCTAGCCTGTTTATGTATTTATTTGTGTAAGTAAATTTAAAAGCATCCCCATTTATTTTATCAATTAAAATGAATTATTTTATCTCAAATTATTTTACCATCAGTTTAACATTTGATTACAAGTGTTATCTATGCAAATTTTTTCGTTTTATAATTACTTTTAGGGGTTTAAAAATGATAATTTTTTAGACAATCGTTATCAAAGGACAAAAGTTGCCATGATGAGAAGTAAAACGCTTTCCGGTCCTGATTTACAGTTGAATAGACTTAGGGTTGCTTCTAACAGCATGATGACTGAATATAATCCAAACTATGAATTTGGGGGTGGTGTGTACAGTCTAAGAGATCTCAAAGAAATACCAAGGGAACACTTGAGGCTTGTCAAGTAATTTCTTTAATTTGTAAATATTTGTTAAATAATTTCTCAACAAACTAATTTCATTTTAGAGCTTTGGGGCAAGGTGCTTTTGGTGAAGTGTATCAGGGTTTTTTTAAAAATAGAGCTGGAGATGCTGTTGAAATGCCTGTAGCTGTTAAGGTACATTTTCAATGTTGCCTTTTTCAATAATAACCAAGCAATAATTATTTTGTACTACTTCTGCTTATTCACTAAAATAGTTTTATTATTTTCTAGTTGAAATAACAATAAACTAATAATGACTTAATAATTAAAGGGTTAGTAAATGGCCTTTGAATATATATTCACTGTAAACTATTCAATTTGAATAGGTTATTAAGACATAATATTATTTTTTCAACAATGATTAATTTAATAAATGCAACAATTTAATAATAAAAATTACTGTGTGGTTTTTATTAATTATTTTTTCATTTAGTGACCATTAGTTGATGATTATTTGGAGATCGTGTGATGGGCCTGGTGTGATACACCAGACCACATCTCACAATCTCCAAATAATAAAAATTAGCTTGCTTTAAAGTATATATATATATATATATATATATTTTTTTTTTTTTTACATGTATTACTCAAAAATATTTGTCAAGAAATTGTTGACAAATATGAAAAGTTCAGTATTTTTTATATAAATATATTTATTTCCTACATTGTAATGCTACATTTTTTTTTTTTTTTTAAATAGACATTACCTGAATTATCAAGCAGCCAGGCAGAAACAGATTTTCTAATGGAAGCACTGATAATGAGCAAATTTAATCATCCGAATATTGTCCATTTCATTGGTGTTTGTTTTGGTGAACATCCAAGATTTATAGTAATAGAGCTTTTAGCAGGTGGTGACCTTAAGACATTCTTAAGAGAAGCTCGACCAAAACCTGTAAGTTTAATTTATAATATGTTTTGTTTTTTAATGCACTTTTCACTACATTATTAAGTATTATCTATCTTCAAATTATAGGACAGAGCTGCACCATTAACAATGAAAGATTTGTTAAATTGTATAATAGATGTAGCAAAAGGTTGTAAATATATGGAAGAAAATAGGTTTATTCACAGAGATATAGCAGCAAGAAACTGTCTTTTAACGAGTAAAGGCCCTGGTAGAGTTGTAAAAATTGCTGATTTTGGTATGGCTAGGGATATTTACAGGTCAATTATTTATCTATTTTATTTCATCATTGAAAAAAGGAAGAAGACTATTTTATATATGATTCTTCTCTTTTAGGGCTGATTATTACAGAAAGGGTGGCAAAGCAATGTTACCAATAAAATGGATGCCTCCAGAAGCATTCATGGATGGAATTTTTACTACAAAGACTGATGTTTGGTAAACCACACGTAGCACTCAAGTGTCTAAAACATTCATCAATATGATCAATTTTATTTTAGGTCGTTTGGAGTTTTAATGTGGGAAGTAATGTCAATGGGCTATATGCCTTATACAGGGTGCACTAACCGAGAGGTGATGCAGTTAGTTACAAATGGAGGTAGGCTGGCACCACCAACTAACTGCCCGAGTCAGCTTTATGGAATCATGACACAATGTTGGCAACCAAACCCTGACAATAGGCCTGGATTTCCTTTAATTCTTGAACGCTTAGGATATTGCATGCAGGTATTTTACATAATTTTTTTTAAATTAAGACTGTATTGCATTTTTAAACATTTTTACTTCAGGATCCAGATGTAATAAAAGCACCACTTCCTGATTACACAAAACCTCCACCATCAGAACTCGATACAACAATAATGAGGCCCTCGGCCCTGGAGGAGTGCATTCAGCCAGATTACCTTGTCCCTCTTCCAGGGCCACCAGAGTGGGATTTAACCCAACAATTACCCGAATCTAGATCTACCCATCCTCTACTTGAACATTCTTCTACTAGCAATACATCACCACCTGCCACTACAAACAACAATAACCAAACTACAGACCCTTCGGTCATACCTGCCAATAAACCTCATCTTGTCGACCATACTGATCAACCCGTTTACATAGTGTCTTCTAATATAAAACAAGATGGAGAAGTGTCATGCTAAATTTTGAAAATATGATGTGAAGAATGAGAAACTGCATATTTTTGAGAAGATTTACTTTTGTAATAATTTTTGATGGCAAGCTGGACAAAATGAGAAGCCAGTGTAGTACAGGGTAAACTGAACGTTTTAATTTACTTTTATTCACGTTCAGAATATATTTTTATTCAGAGGTGAGATAAAAGATATAACGTAATCGACTGTTATATGTAGATAACAGATTTATTTCAAAGACTTGGATTGTATAAAATAGTTTACTCCAAGTCCATAAATATAAGAAAAATATATCTCAGGAATGATCAGTTAAAAGGGGGAAACGGGTGTAATTAAAACCATAATTATCCTGAGATTAAATTCTTAAAGCATATTTAAATCTTTAAGAAAAGGTGATGCTTTATTTTTGAGGTATCCAAGATATCAGAATAATACACATTTATTCAATAAATGTAGCTATAAAAGCTTTAGTCACTGCTCACAACTGAATATATATTTTCAGAATCTGGAATAAACTGAATGTAAAGATAAGAATAAAATTTGTTAGACACAAGTATAATTTAATTTGTAATTGTACAGACAATGTATGGGAGTTGTAAGTGTTAATAGTTTTAATTGAAAACTTGAAAATAAACAAGTAACAAAAAGGGCTTATGTGTACAAACTATCTTTGATAAGTTCCAGGAACATGAACGGCCAAATAATACCTATATGTACAAAGTTAATAAGAAAGTTGATGAATGAAAAGATGATATTTATAGGTACAAATCAAATTTTTGTACTTCAACATATTTGGCAATGACTGATATGGAAGAGTAGATTATAAATCAACTAAATAGAATAATAAGATTGTCATTATATGTATATTCATCAATGTAGTGTAAAATATATAATAATATCACAATAATTAAAATGTTTTTCTGCACAAAATTTATAAAGTTTGTGCATTTAAACTCATAATAAAATAAGATGCTTAATTAATGTGATCTTAGTATATATTAATATATACATAGTTAATTGTAATGATGAAACACATAAGGGTAACTTTTTTTCTATTAAAAAACCTTGCATTTATAAATCTTATAATTACAATTATGATGTATTATTTTATGATATTAATTTACCAAATTGTGATTACCGGTATAGAGTTGCTAAACTCATTTTACCTAAGTTGTTATATTTATTATCGTAACAATTAAAAGATTGTTGTTATTTATTGTAAATGCTTAATATGTTTTTAAGTTTGTGTTTATACTATAATTTATATTTGTTACATGTTTGTGCACTTATATCCTAATTTTGCTCAATATAAATATTTGTTAGAAACTTTGCTAATATTCTCAGTAAGACTATTTTTGTCCAATACTTAATGAGGCATGTCTAATTATTATCGCAGATAATGTTGAAGGTCAGGAAGTTTGATCACCCAACACTCATCAACAATGTGAAATTCATTATAAGAGAAGAGGTGGACCAATTTAATCGAAGACAATCAAACTTCATCTGCTATTTAAAAAAGCTAAACTATAGTTGTGTAATTTCAAGTAAGTAGAAAGAGTAAACACACAAACACATTAATAAAAAACAAAACTAATTAATTTCATGCCCACATCCTTCTGTACATGGAGACATTTCTTGCAAGTAATCAAATTTCTCTTGTTCGCACCATTTAAAGAATTAAATTTTGTCTAATTACTAACAAATTTATTTACATGGTGACAAAATTGGCTTATAGGCAGTAAATTAACTATGAAATCATAACCAATACAACACCTCTTTACATTGAGGTCAAGGTCAGAACACTAATCACCTGCTACAGATTAATTAGCAAGTGCAGCTGGAATCATAAGTGCAAAAAATCTCACAACTATTCAGTAAGGCCAACAACCAATTATTAAGCGTTAGTGATAAAAAGATTAAAACCCCTTCGGGGAAAAAGCACTTTCAGGTAGTCACCCCTTGTGATTATAATTATAGTTTGGATGATGACCATCGTAACATAGACTGCTATACAGATGATATGGTTCACTTATCAAATGTAGAGGGAGTGGTTCAGGAATCTACATACCAATATGAGGAATCAGCATCTCCTCCCCTCTTGGTAATAACACCTCAGTTTTTCAGTCGGAAATCTGGGCCATTAATGTGTGTTGCAGAACACTTATGGAAAATAAAATTAAGGGAAAAGTTATTAGAAATTTTTCTGACAGTCAGGCTAGTCTTAGTTCACTACAAAAAGATTTGTCAACCTCACGACATTATCAATAGGATCTCTACCAGGTTTGAGGACAAGGTAACCCTTATTTGGATACCAGCACATAATGGACACTATGGCAATGAAAAGGTGGATGGCCTGGCCAAAGAAGGTTCTAATTCTGTGTTTGTCGGGCCACAACCGGTATTACCACACTCTATGAGCACAGCGAAAGAGAGTATCAACAACTGGGGCATGAAACAATTCCTTAGGGAGTGGAATTTATCCCCCGGACACAGGCAATCGAAAGAGTTTGTTAAGGCGATCAAACCAGCAAAATCGAAATGGCAATTCTCTATCTCAAAGAAGGGAATTAGAAGGCTGATAGGTATCCCGACAGGCCACTGCCCACTGAGAAGACACCTCTCCATAATGGGTATTCTACCAGANAGTCACCTCGGGTTAAGGGGGAGAAAAATGCAATTGTGCTTAATCGACATCCGAGATAAGCCGAGTGCATTTTTCTGTACAAATAGCTCTTTAACTAATTTTTAATAATATGATATATATAACTTATATATAACTCCTCCACCCTTAGAATAATGCTTCCCCAGGGGGGTCGTATTTTACAACATGTATTGTTTGTTTATTTTTATCTACAATTTTAGTTTTTATATATCTAATTATACATAATATTGTTACAATAATGATTAAAATATAAAGGAGTAGTGTCCATAAGCTTAAATTAGCGTGTATATATGGGGTAACATTATTTTCTGTTATAATATTTGGAGAAATATCATGAAGAGTAAAACGACGAAGCTTGATGCTGAAGTTGGAGATTTGGGTTGGTTCAAATGTCAGGTTGAAGTTGATGCTTGGTTTTCCATGGCTCGTTGTCCGATAGACGAGTGGGTGGGTGTCCTTTGTATATGATTTCGCTGTTGCCAGGTTTCAGCAGAAATATACCTTCCAGGATTTTTGTTTCAATCGCGTCATCTTGGTTGATTTGAATCTTCTCTGGCGTAATGAAGGTACATAAGAATCGGTTGATCTCTGGAACGAATACCACATGGTTGTTTCTTATCTGAAGTTCTGTGTAGACGCATTGTGTATTGTTCCCTTGTAAGATGATTTCCTTTTCGCATTCATTTTGGTGATTTGATAGTAACATTTGCGGACAATGGTAAACCTTGTTTTTAACACATTCGCCAGTTAAATATGTTAGCTCATTACTTTTAGATTTAATGGCATAATTATTTTCAGGAATAGTTGTAACTATCTTTTGGCCAAATTTTGTTGGGATGGGTTGCAATTTATACAATTCAAATTTATTGTTAGTACATAGTGGTAATCGTAGGAAGTAGATTATTTGATTTGTTTCAACTTTACAATCGACTTTGATCATATTTTCGAAGTCTATGATATTCTCATACTTCACCTCTAAGGGCAACTTAGTATACAATCTGTTCTCTAATCTTTTTAATTCTGAAAATAGTTGACGTGTGTTTATAATGCTTGGATGCATTGTTTTTAGTTTGCAAAAAGTTATTGAATTTTCAATATCTTGGATTATTTCCAGCAATAATTGATAAAGGATTTGTAATTGATTAAAAGTATCTTTAATTGAGGCTATTTGTTGAATATTTCTAATATTTGTACCAATCAAATTTATTTTATATTCCAATTCTTCTCCATTACTCCTTAAGGTGTTTATCGTTTCATTAAAGTTGCTGATTACTCTTTCGTTAAGCGAATACATGAATTTTATTTGATTTTGAAGTGTAATTTGGTTAGTGTTGATGTGTTCTATGATTGTATTTAATTTTTTTCCGTCCGCATCATCCAGGTTTCCTGTAATCCATTTTATTGCTGTACCAAGTCCATTGATCAGTCCTCGTCTTTTCCTGTTATTCGAGTGTATGATCAAGTTGTTCAATTTCTCTTGAGCTATAGCTTCGGTATAGTTAAGTATTTTATTGAAAGGAATCATTTGTTCCAAAATTGTTTTGTTCGTTTTAATATATTTGGACATTTTTCTGTATTGGTGTTTTAAATTGTTGAATTCTGACTGTAATATTTCCATGTCATAATAATGCATTAAAATGTGTTCGGACGTGATTATTCTTGCTTCTCCTAAAGATATCGGTAGAAGTCCTTTGTTGTGTGAGATATTTTTTATCTCGAGTGCAAGCCTAGCAGCTGACATAGCGAGGGTCCAGGTTTTGGAACATCGACATTTCCGGTATTAAACTGATGTCGTTTTTCGTGGTCTTTTTACATTAGCTAAATGAATATTAGGTTTTATATTATGATGGGACTTTTCTATCGTTGCTGTTTTCCTTAAAAGATTACGGGATTTTATTTTTTCATTTTTATACAAATTCTTTGTTTTAGATTGTTTTTGTTTGTTTCTTACATAAACATTTTCGGGGATAACTGATATTTCTTCTCTGTTCTCGTTTTGTTTTTCTATAATTTTTTCCTTATGTTTTAAACTGTTTTTGTTAATTATTCTATATATTATCTCTACTTTATCTTTATGTTTATTAATGTAATTATTTAACAATTGTGTTTCTAAATTTATAGGTAATAGGGATTCTTGCTTAATATGACCTGTAAGTATTTCGATCGGTTTCAGTTTTGTAACAGTGGATAGTGTTGTTGTACGCTAGTATCGCGTAATTTACTTTATTTTTTATTGTTTCTTTTTGAAAATGTTCTTCATTGTTTAAGAGTCGAACATGTTCGATTAGTGTAGAGTGAAAGCGTTCTATTACTCCATTTGAATCAGGGTGTTGTGACGAAATAAAGTGTACATTAATTTTGTATAGTTTCAGGAGTTCTACAACAAGAGTATTGTTAAATTCCACTCCGTTGTCTAGTATTATTTGTTCTGGTGTATTATGCCTACTGAAATGTTTAATTAATTTGTTGACTACTTCTATCGCTTGCCCGGAATTAATTTTGTAGGCTTGTGCAAATCGTGAAAACGTGTCGATAATTGTAAGAAATTTCGTGTTATCTAGTGTTATGGTGTCAATGTGTACTATTTCAAACGGTTTTGTCGGTGTGGGTGTAATGTTGAATTTCAGTTTGAGGGGCCTTCGGTCATATTTTACCAATAGGCAATTTTCGCATTGATTAATAAAAGTTTGTATAGATTTTCGTTGGTTAGGCCAATAATATAGTCTTTTAATTGCACTATTAGTTTCGTCGATTCCCCGATGATTTGTTTTACCTACGTGGTAATTTTCGATTATTTCTTTTATTTCATCCTTTGATTCAATATCCATTAATTTTTCTGTATACTTAGTAAAATTGATTTCGGCATCTTTGAAATATATTGCCAATGTGTTACTAAATTTTTCATAGATGTCATTTTCAAAATACAAACCATATTTAGTTTTTGGAATTATATAGGATTATAAAATTAATAACATCTTTTTCTAATTCGTTTTTTGAAAATTGTACCAATATGCGTTGCTTTAAGTTGTCGAATAAATTGACAACCTTGGGTTTGGCAGGGGCACATTCTACTTCCGAAATAAATATTTGATTTTTTATTATGTTAATTGGTCCTTCTAATATGGGTGTATTTACTACAGTATTACCATTAAAATTGGAATGCATTGTTGCATCTTCATCGGTTGGTTCATCTTCGTCTATATTTACTCTCACGGATTCGTTGTCTGAGTGAAGTTGATCAGTATTGGATTGTTGAAATTCTAGGTCATTTGGAGTTAGATTCAGGTCTTCTAAGTTTTCTTCCCTGAGTTCATGGTGTTTAGTATAAAATTCTTCTAACAGTTCGTCTATACTCATATCATCCAAGTTGTCTATGTCTTTTGTTTCATTAGCATTTATTTCTACTCTAGATAATGCGTCAGCTACAACGTTTTCCGATCCTTTTTTTGTAAATTATTTCATAGTTATATTCTTCTAATTTCAATCTCCATCTTAGTAGTTTAGAGTTCAGTTCTTTTAGTGAAAAGAGCCATTGTAGTGGTCGATGATCACAAAAAATTTTGAATCGTCTTCCAAAAAGATAGGATCTGAAATATTTCGTAGCCCATACTATGGCTAGAAGCTCCTTTTCTAAAATTATATTATTTCTTAGGAGTTCTAGGCATGTTGAAACGGAGGGGTGGCTGTGTAAGAAAGACGAGCACCCCCCTCTCCAACAGAATATTAGTCACGATTCTAATTTTTTTAAGTACATCACACCAATGGTGACCAAATTTTTAGACAGTTCATTAGATTCTTTGTCCAACTCTTGTGAAAGTAGTTCTCTTTCTTCCAATGATAGTATCCTTCCGTTAAGTCCTTTTAGAAAACTCCAATCGAATACCTTGGCTGTATTTTGTAAAACGATGTCCATGCCTGACAATTCATTGAAAATAGAATTTACTGGCCAATTAAATGATAATTCCAAAACTTCAGACCTTGAAAGTTCCTGTAATGACTCAAACAATCAGACAACTGAAGAACAAACTTGGGACAAAAGCAAAAACGAAAAATATAATAACTCAACAGCAAATGACATAAGTAAGTACTAAAATATATCTTTATTATATTCAATACTATTTATTAACATAATACAAAAATAGTATAGAAACGGTGTATAAATGTGATTACATTACAAAAAAAAATGGTTTTGGACTTGTGAGCAATAAATTAATACTTGATGAGAAAAAAAGGAGAAAAGAAATAAAATGACTAATTAATTATTAAAATAAATTAATAGATAAAATATTTACAGATATTTTAATGTAAAAATTAAAATAATGATAAATTTTAACCTTTTTAGCATAATTAATTTATTTGGTGACAACTAAATTACCACATATTACAATTTTAGATTGTGCATATGAAGAAAAAGTAAGCAATACTGCACCAGATACTCCAAAAAAGAAAAAAAGTGGTAAACAATTTGAGCTAACTCATTTTATTTCTATTCCGCTGACGGATGAAAATTTCCAGAAGAACTTTATCACTTTCAAGGTATTTGCATTATTTCTTGCCCAATTGTTATATCAAATATAATTATTTAATCATTTTTTCTTAATTTGAAGGAATTGGTTTTAAAAAATTGTAACAAAGATCGAGGCATTTGTGAACAACTTTTCACAGCACAAGAAAGACTACACTTAACAATCGGTGTTTTAACATTGTTAGAAGAAGGGGAGGTTGAGAGAGCACTCAAGCTTTTAGAAACTTGTAAAGAAACAATTGTGAAGTATGTAGATTTCTATCCAATATTTTTAATTTTTGTAATTAATTAAATAAATAAAATAAACATAAATAAATATTTAAAAATAACTAAATTCATTTTATATTTTAATTGTTCGTTGTAATACTAATCTGAAAATCTATATATTATTCTTTACATGCATGCTTTTGTATACACATCATATAATCCTATAGTTTTTATTTGTAAATACTGTATATCATGTACATATGCAGGCCTGTATTAAGAAAAGAACAACTACCTTTATTAATGAAAGGGCTAGGATTTTTTGGTGGGCACAATCCTAAGTGTGCTAGAGTTTTATATGCCAATGTTGTGCATCCTGATGATCCAACATTACTTGAGACTATGTGCAACGATATAAAATTCAAATTTGTTAAAGAAGGTAACTTAATTTTTCTTTGTAAATATGTTTGAATAGAACCTATCTAAAAAAGTATGTACATATATACATATTTGCATCAACAGGGTTTATAACTAAAGAAAAGGAAGTGAAGGTAAAAGTGCACGCTACACTTATGAAAACTACTTATGCCACAATGTTTAAGCCTTTTAATATTGAAAATATACTTAAGGTAATAACATAATATATAAATTAAATGTTGACTTTTTTTTTTTCTTTTTTTTTCTTATAGAGATATTAGTTATGTTTTAAACGCTATGAATTTCAGATGTACAGGGATTATTCATTCGGTGAAGGGGTTGCTTCCCAAATTGATTTGTCACTTTTTAAAGGTAGTAAAAAAAATAAATATTACGAATCAGCCGGCACTGTGTTTGTTGCTGAATTATGATTTGTATTCCTTTCCTTTTACTAATATAGTTTTTAAAATAAATACATTTTATCTAATCACGTTTACATTTTTCTATTTCCTACTTTTTAAATGATTAATCAAGAGTTAGTGTTTTCCTCAAAATTTCAACATTGTTGTTTGGGAAAAAAAGGTTATAAATTATATTTATTCTAAATAAATTACTGGTGAAATAAAAATTAGCAAATTTTTTTGAAATCTGACTAATTTAATTTATAAATTTTTCTTTAATAATTATTATCTTTTTACAGAATTCAATGCAAATAACTTATTTTTCTAGTTTTGTATTTTGCTGATAGATAGATAGATATACTTTATTTACAAAATGAAAAAATTTAAAGTTAAAAATAAAAAACAGTATTATTATGGCATGGTATTAAAACCATCAGCCAACAAAATTAAGTATAAAATTATTACAGTTAAAAAATTTCATTGTTCAGGTGATTGCGATTAACAGTAAAACATTTAAGTGAGGTAATTAAAAAATAACAAAAATGATCAACCTGGAGTAGTGGCTATGACTACAAGTTCTTTAGTAAACTCATTTATCTCTACTATCATTATTTAAATGCTACTATTGTGCAGATCAAACATTCAACTCCCTATTGAAAAGATAAGGAACACACTTTAGGTTCAACAAAGAATTACAAATCATTTATCAATTTTCCACTTATGAAAAACTGTATTAAATTGAGTAGAGTTTTGTTTAAACAAGTGTTTGGAATTATTTTATGGTACAGACCTGTCGACCAACTCACGTAAAATGCAGGGCCAGGAATTGGAGGCGGTTAAATATTATCACTCTTACACAAATAGTTCATTCTCCCAGCTACACAGTAAGTAATTTAGAAAGATGAAAGAGTGAAACTGGTTATTGTGCACAAATTTTTCATTGGCCATTTAGTAGTCTTCTTATGCTTCATGGAAACAAAATAAAGGTTGGATAATCACTTTTGTTTAAAACTACGCAATAATAACAGATAAACTTGCCTTGCTTATATTATATTTAATTTAATAGTGCTGAAATCACAGAGTTAATTACAAATTTGGGTTAACAGTGTTAAATATCCTAAAGTTTTGAAGTTCTGGTATAAAACTGATGTTTCATTAGTCTTTATAAATTAACTTCTCTTCTAGGTTAGAATTAACCCAAGAACTTAATAATTAAGAGAAAAATGACAAAACTCATTTATAAAAGGTAAATATTATTATTATATTCACCTTATATATACAGAGAAAATTACATTGTAAGTATAGCAAATAGCATATTTATTATCTAAACCAAAACAAAAAGAAAAAATGATTACACTTAAAATGTAATAATCTGGCTCCTAGTAAGACATTAAACATATTGTACTAATATTTTTATTTTTGTACAAACCTACTATTATGCAATACTCTAATAACTGTTATGTTATTAAAAATAGTCAACTAACATATTCAATATTACTGAACAATAAATTTGATTTTGGTAACACTTTTACTTGAATATGTAGCCATTGTTCCTAACAATTAGCAGGAAGGAGTTCATTTTGTGCAAGCAATGAGTAAGTAGCTCAAATGGCTAATTTTGAACATTTTCAGCCGGAATATCCAGATCAAATCTCTCCAGCTTGTCGTCCATTACAGGTTTGTATTACCCATTCTTTGAATAATTTATATTAATAATTAATCATTGTGATTAACATATTCATAACTTTAGAAATGTGTCATTTTTTCTTGTTCTCTTTTCCTTTCTGATATGAATTAGTAGTTGCTTCCAATTACAACTCTTTGAGATTTTAACTAATTTTATTTTTAGAGAGAGATTTTAATAGAAACAATTAAAAAGGAAAAGTGAATATAGCATATTTGTAGCTTGATCTTGATTATCATCCTGATCTGCTTATTCTGGCTGTCTTTCTCAGTCAGACACATTTACACATTCAATTGTTTTCTATTAAGTAAATGCTAAAATGCATCTACAGATAAAACCAGCGAGAATAAGCAAATTAGGACATTCAATGATGATCAAGCTTCATCACCTAGTAGAACTGACTTAAACATGTTTGACAACTGCAATTGTAGATCCATAAAATAACTGACCCAGCTTCAGAAATTGAAATAAATCAGGGAAATAATGTAAATCAGATAAATAATATTGACTGCTCCAGATGGCTATCAGCTGAATAGGCATATTAACGATAAACGTATTGCAAACTTTGAATTATTAAATAAAATCTTCCTCATATTTTTACAGCTTTTATGGTTCAATCTATTTGATCTATTTTAAATGCATTACCATGTCATAAAAGGAATATTAAAATTTTAACACAAAAGACACTAAAAATCCTCAAATATACCATATAATATGCACTAAAACACCCTCAAATATGAATATTATATGCACTATAAATTCCTTAGATATGCTATATAATCTGCACTAAAAATATTTAAATATGCAGGATGAACGTTAGACATCACCCATCTAATAATTAACGTTTTTTTAATCCAGACATATTTTTTTGGTCTAATACATATTCATTTTGAAAGGAAATACAACAGAAAAAATTCATTCAAGAATTGAGCTTATGTTCATGATCTGAATTAAAATTGACAGTGATATAGATTTCAAAGTTAGTTTCTGTAAATCTCTCAAAAAATACTTATACCTTGAAAAAAAACTTTCCAACATGAACAGAGGTAAAAGGAGCATATTTATAAAATAATTGGATAGTAGATTCTCTATATAATAAATTAGTTGTTTCCATTTAAGATTTCAAAGATTTACTCTAGTCAGTTCAGTAGTTTTGTCAAGAATGTTTTTTAATTTCTTTTGTAAATAATTCCTGCTTAGCCGGGGATTTATGTTTTGCATTGAAAGGAAAAATCCAGCTTGCTTTTTTAGAAGAAATTGAAGTTTACAATTTTGGCTTCTTTTTAAGTTTTGCTAGGCTGGAAATTAGGACTGACGCTGACTATTTTTGTGTTTCAAATGAGGTCCCTATGTTGTTAGTTGGCTAGTTTATTTTTATTTTTCCAAATAATCAAAAAGTTTCAAATTTATGATATTCTTCAAACATGAAAATTTATGCCATATTTTTAACTAAGCAAAAATACGCAGAATGAAATTTGAACCACCATACTATAGAGGTATGATTCAGATAAATATTTGATCATCGTGATCATAAATGCTAGCAAAAAGAAAATGCAATTGCATACAAATCCAGGCTCTAATTATAAGTGATTATAAAGGTACGTTTACATCTGACACTTTTGTCCCTAAATATATGCCAAGTATCAGACAGAAAATCGCTTTGACTGTTTACATATTGATAGAAATTTACATCATGGATATGTATACACCAGTTCTCAAAATGTACATACAAGATACATTTTTGTGTCCTCTTTCGTTCTGCATGCAGTTGATTTTATCTCATATGATGAAAGCATCGAAATGCAAAATTGTGGTCTGTGTAATCATTCTAAAGATTTAAAGGATGAAAAAATGTTCTGTATGGGTTTGATAGTTGGTTTTGAGGCGTGAAAAAGTCAGTGCCTACAATCAATTAATGTCTAAACTCAGCATTCAGTTTTTGAACTTCTGAAGAATGAAACCTGCTGATTTTGAACAGTTTTCTTGTAAAATTGGTCCCCTTATATCAAAGCAAGAGACCAAATTCAGAAAAACTATTGGTGTAACAGAACAACTTGCTGTAACTTTGTGATTTGTAGCATCTGGTAAGTAGATATTAATATTAAATAAAAATTGTAATTTTTTTTTTTAAGATTTAAACCACTCTTTTTTATCACTCTGTTTACGGACCTTATTGCAATGGCAGAAAAGTAAACGAATGACCAACTTTCGACAAGTGTCGAACAAGGTTGAACTTGCAACTAACTGATGTTTACTTGCATTGGTATAGAAGTGTCGACACATATAGCTAGTGGCTGAAATATTCTAAAAATTCTTTCCTCTTCACATTAGCTATGATGTTTTCTGAACATAAATATCATGCAATAACTGTCAGATGTAAACATACCTTAAGTTATGTTACTTGTCTTGACAATTAATTTAAAATAGAACTTACAGATAAATCAAATTGTAATTACAGGACATCATACATTAAAGTATTGCTTTGTAAAAACTAAATCAAGAATAGAACAATGCCAGCTTTATAAATTAAAATAAAAAGAGGTGAAATAATTGTGCACAGTTTTCAATATTACTATTTAAAAACAATGCTTAGTGTTTTTTAAAATAAATGTATTCAATACTCCAGATGGTTATTGGCTGAACCATACTAATTTGTTCCCTTTCATAAAAGTCAAATTGAACATTTTTACATAATTAAAATTGATTGTAAACTTTCAAGGCATTTATAATATACCATTTTTGCTATTTCTAATAAAATATCATTGGTCTTCAAATAAAAGAGGAACATAGAATTAGTGGGAGATGGCGTTGTAGTAGTTTTATCATTCCGTTCAAAATCGCTTATCATTTTGTTTTTCGTTTTGTATTTGGTTTCTTTGTCCGAGCTTTATATTTTCATTTATTTACCATGCATATTTCCGTCCGACAAAATAAAATAAAATGATCCTCGTGATTTCGATTTTTTTTGTTTCTACAACACATAGAATGTTGATTTTATTTAAACATAGCAAACATTCTCTGATTACGAGCTGATAAAGACATTTCACCACTTTAGACACTTGAGGAGTTTTGTGTATAACTTTATTGATGTTAAGAACAAAAAAGTACTGCTATAGCGGTAAATTTAATGTCATAAATGATAAAATAACAAACCTTTGTTTTTCTAGGATTGGGGAAAATGCAGGGAGCGAGGAGAGTGATATTTTTTTGTATAATGGTCGTATTTCTGCCAATTGTTTTGATATTGACGCCCCTTTACCTTAGGCATAATCTGTTTTCTGATATTAAATATCCCGTCGCTGAATCTGACATCATCGAAATGGTCAATGGCATTTCTTCAGTTTTCTGTCAGGTAGATTTTTTAAATACTGACATTTTGAAACAATCCAACATCAACACTAATTAAGTTTGACTCTTAGTCGTAATTGTAACTGTGGATTTTAATAGCAAGCAAAAATAACTGCTTTCAGCTGAACAAATCCATTTCACACATCTCTAAAGTAAATTTAATACATTGCTACAATCTGTCGAAGCATTTTGTAGCCAAATGCTCACTATGATGTTCCTTTACAAAAAACGATGTACATAGTGAGAAAGTTTACAGATGTTGAACACAAATACTTTGTTCATAAATTTGAATAGGAAACACTCGATGAGTGTGATGGGTGTTTGAATGTTCCAAAAGGTGCAAACTTCATGGTAATCTCATGCAATGAACAGCCAAACAAAGAGCTGTGTGAAACAAAAACATTTAGATCAGAAGCATTCCGTCTTTTCTCCTTTTTCAGTAGTGTATCTTTTTATTTATTATGGAATACAATGTATTGTGACACTAATGCTATGATCCACAGCATTTAAAGCACACATAAGCGTGATTCACATTTCTCCATTAGAATTGTAATAATTATTTAGAAATTGTGAGATGCGGTCTGGTGTGATGTAGGTCTCAGAAAAACATTTTCTTTATCATGCCAACATTTCGATCTTTATTGAGGTCATCTTCAGGGCTCAAAGTGTTTGTCTTCTGTGTAATTGTGCCATTCTTGCGTGTTGTGTTGAGAGTGCCGTTAAAGAAAATGTTTTCTGAAACCTACATCACACCAGACCGCATCTCACAATTTCTGAATAATTGTCGATTAACGGTCACTAATCACCACACAAAATTGTAATAATGTTAACAGACTTCAGCAAGCTCTTCCCGAAGTTCACAATAAATAGAAATGTTTGCAATTATGTGCATTTGCTTAAGTACTACTGTAATTTAAGCAATAATATTATGCATGCCCTAACTTTCAAGCACTGGTCGTACTATAATTATTTCACTGTTGAAGAACACAAGACAGGTTAATTATTTGATAACAGCAGGTTTAATTATTTTTTATCCTTCAGTCCGGTCCATGTGGTGTTTCCTTTCACACTTCTAAGGTGACGAGGGAGTGGCCAATATCCTGGTATGGATGAAATCAGGGGAATGGATGAGTTGTTGCTTTTTTTTTTTTTTTTTTTCCTTCCCCGTAGGGCATGATGTAGGAAAAAATGAGTTTATCCCGAGCTGTCTTAATTTAAGGCAAAGGTGTAGAGCTGAGTTTCTCACTTACCATGGCGATGACGTTATTAATTGCGTTACTCTGTTGTGTAACGGACTCTATTGGTATATCTATGCATGTAATTACTTATATGCAAAAACCCTGATTCCAAGATTAATTAAACCCACCACTGCAGAGACAATAAGCCAAAAAAGTAGGGGGTGCTGGTGGCCGCAACGGTTTAGGCGTTGACACGGCGCTCATCTCTGTAAGGTAAAGGTCCCAGGTTCGAATCCACCGGCCCTGCATTCGAACCCGACATACAAATAGGCGTTTTTTTTTTTTTTTTTTTTTTTTCAAAAACACCGGCACCCCGAGGGTTGATATAACCTCTGCTGTAAAAAAACAGCGATGCTAGGTAGCCCATAATGATGGAAAATTACCAAAATGCAGATTAATCATTTGACCTAAAGAAGAAATTTTCCAATTAACTACAAATATCACATTAAACAGAACTAGGTAATCACTTCATTCAAGTGAGAAACCATCACAAATTTGGAAGGTATCTATCAAAATGAGTTATTTCTTAAAAATGCATGTGATAAACAGTCAAAAAAAGAATTGTTACTTTCAAGGAAAATTAGACTGTACCAACAATGCTATTTATTGCTATTGCTGTTTTTTAATATTCATGTTGAAGTGGTATCCACTAAGTTTGTTCTGAAGGGCATTTTATTAATTATGTGCATTATTCAGAATGACTTGCACTGTATGTACTACATATTTTAGGGGAGTTAAAATTCTTTAACTTTGAGTAATAGTTAAATGTTTTGTTTTTACAAGCACACTTCTGACATACAAAAAAAATTTCTTTCTGAAATGAGTTTATTTGTTTCTACTGTACATAAAGTTCTGAGCTCAGACTACCTCTTCCATGCAACGACTTAAGAGAAAAAAAGTCGCATAATACATTGGGTGATATAAAAACTGAAGATTTTTTTTCTATAACCAAAATGTTTAAGATCCAAGGAATGGTTTCACCACAAAATTAATCTGCTGGTCCAGTATGGACTAGAATTTGTTAAAAAATCTTGAAAAAAATTTAAGTCATTTTTATACAATGTTTAGCCATGTACAATAGTATAGAGGCGTATGAAAATAATTGTAAGCTGTAATTTTTTAATGCTATTTATAAACATGAAATTCATTAAATGAAAAGTTCTTTTCTGCCTGATTGCATTGATAAAAGTATAGAACCTTAAAATAAAAAAAATCATCACACACTTAAAATAAAAAGAGACAAAAATAAAAACTTAAAATAGTTTAAAAGTGCTGTATGATTTGTTTTCCTTTACAGACAAAATGATTCATGACTAATGAAATCACAAGAAATGGTACTGACCTGAAAACAGTCTTAATAAGTTTTCATTAACATTATATCTGTTACAAAACAAAATTTATGTTTTTCCACTTAGCACAAATGTATTATTCGATGTCAGATAACAAATCTTGTTTAAGAATAAGTAATTAAATCAATTACAGTTTGTGGCCCGATTGACCAAATAAATTCTTTTCAATTAATTAAGGCTTTGGTTTAGATAAAAAAGTCAGTGTCACGAGCGGGATTCAAACCCACGACCTTCAGATAAATATGCCACTGCTCTACCACTTGAGCTATTGTGACTTCGATCCGCTCAGACGCTAACCTCCCATCTCAACCCCAGTTCGGGAGGTGAGGTTGAGATGGGAAGTTAGTGTCCGAGCGGATCGAAGTCACGATAGCTCAAGTGGTAGAGCAGCAGCGTATTTAGCCGTAAGTTGTAGGTTCGAATCCCGCTCGTGACACTGACTTTTATCTCAACCAAATGATTAATTAATTGATAAGTAATTAAGTTTCTGTTTGTATTCAGTAATTTTTGTTTTTCCAATTTAAGGAACACACATTAAAAATGAATACACCGTTTAATGCCTTCCAAGCAAAAGGAAAGCCAGTGATGTCGACAACAGTTAAAAAACATATACAATTAAAAAAGAGTATGTCTCTGCCTGATGACACATTGGAATATTGGGGATTTTTCTTGCCAAAAAGTTCAAAAGTATATCTCTCAATGTGTTCAAGGTATATTAAACAAACGCTATTCTTTATTAAATGTTTAATTTTAATCTTTGGTAATGTTTTAGGCAAGAGGGGTCTGCCATTCTTATTGTAAAAGGTGAAAAGACCCTAAGAGATTGTGGCCTATTGCAGCCAACAAAACTAGGGGGGCATTTTTCAGCAGATCAAGGAAGTATAGTTGTGAAATATGTGAATGCTGATGTAGTTGAGCAAGTTCAAAGTAAAAGCTCTGGTGAAGAGGTGATTACTTTTTACATGTGATGAATATTATGTTAATATTTAACAAATCGTTTTAGGTTGTTGATGATTATGAGACTAATAGTACACATAACCGCAAACTACCAAAGGACCTAAAGAGTAGGCAGAAGGCATTAGAATTGGAATTAAACGGAGATAAACTTCAAAGAGAAAAGCGCCAGGTCAGTAAATGTTTTTTCTAGAAATAATAGTTTTTGACATCAAGTTTTGATTTACCTAAAAACATACAAAAAGGATTCTTTTTTGTTGCAAATAATATTCCTAAAAATATGGTCAACTCAGTAATTTTATTAATCCATATGTTTTTACTTGGTACTATTTAACCAAAACAATGATTTAAATTGATATATGATTTTTAGTATAGTGTGGTAGAGATGAAAAATTAGTAAATATTTATTTACAGCCAAAACTTAACAGAATCTAATATTTTTTCAATGTTCAATGATTGGCTGCTCAATAAATCCATATATCAGAATAAGTTATTCATTTTTAAGATGGTCTGATACTCTGATATGATTTTTGTGGTACCTTTTTCAGCCTGCAAAATAAGTACTCTCTCATATTAAGTTGAAGTGCTGAATTCATTACCTAGCCAAAGAACCAATTGAAATTAATCAGCAAGATTTCAAGGCAATTTCTTGTCTGTTCTTGAACCATTCTAACACTTCCTGCATTTGCTGGTTTATAGTGTGGGAAACTTTTAATTTGGTTTCCTGGTGCTTGGCCATGGATCAGCAGGTACAGCAGTTTTCAAACATTGTCAAATCTACTTTTGACATATTTTATTTTAAATCTCCTATCTCTTTTGGAGATTTTCATGCTGGGCAGTATGGATTGATCATCATTATTGATGAGTGCATAACTGACTTGCAGCACCATTTTATGATTTAGATGGCCCTGGATTATTTTTTGTGTGATTTACATTGTTAACTTTTTTAAATATTTTTAGATACCAACCAATTTGTTGGATGGAGGTATTGCACATGGAGGAAATGCTGTAAACAACACTGAAAACAATGAGTCTTCGATGTCCAGTTTTGAAAATACCCTGCTTACATGTTATACTAGTGAAGAAATTCTTCTTTCCAAAAAGTTTCCCCATTCAAGCCAATGCACGGCAACCAGCTATTTAGAAACTGGTACACACATGAAAACTACACACGAAATTGCATCTGATGGCTATTATTACTACATATTTTATAGTGATAACGATTGGAGTCAAAATGATATATATGCCATATTTGATATATACAAACCGACTTACCAGTACGGTAATTATACCATTGGCTGTATTAACCAAACAAATTGCAGTTTTCCTGTTGAGTTTTGGTCAGACGATATCATAGTTGTTGAAGTACCAACAAGGAATGGAATTGAAAATGAAAATGATGATATTACTATTTTAACATCGATATGCCATCCTCGAACAGTTATATATGCCATTTTTCCAATATCTGTTCTATTTATCATTGTTATGTGTGCTTTTCAGTAATGGTTCTAAAAAATACTTCCATATTGATAATAATTCAACAAATATAGACTGAAAAATGTGGAACTTTAAATTAGTATAACAAGACTGGACTTTTTGTAATATTGCTCTAAATGATATATACTGGTAGAGGAACCTTGACAATCATTCAAAATAGTACAATTTGTTTGTAATAATAGTATTATTTAAGAATATGTCAAAGGACAATCAGCTAATAGTGAAGAAAACATATGTTTGTAACAACTAAACAGTTTGTAATATATTTTAGCAATACTACAGATTTATGTGTTTAACAAACAAATTTATGAATCAAATTAAAATGTTTTAACTTAATAATTTGAGTGATGGGAATTGTTTTGAAGTTCTTTTACTAAAATTGTAACTTGTGTGTTGTGCTCAATTGAAGGAAAAGACAGAAATAATGTATGGAAATTTGTTTTTTGTTTTTGTTTGTATAATTTCACTATTTTATGAGGTTGTACCGTGTAACTCTTTGGCTGTGATTACTGTAATGTAGCATAAATAATAATTTAATTTTTTATGTGAGTGGCAATTCAAGTATTTTAATTGTACAATCCTTCAATACAAATTTGAAATTTTGTAAATTTATAAAATATATATTTTTATCTCTTGAAACTATCACCATTTATCTTGATGGTTTTGGTCTGTCTGTGGTACCACCAAAATGGTCAAAATACATCTTTTAGACCAAAACAGCCAGCGTGGATAGGTAAACCATAATGATTGGAAACTACCAAACAAGTTCATGAACTCATCAACAAATTACCTATCGCTAATCAATGAGGATAGGCAGATGAAGATGCTAGGTAACTATCAAACTATAGGTTTATCACCCTGAAGCCAAAGGAGGCCATTTCACAAAAAGTTCCATGTTTATACCACATTTACTAGAGGGAAAGTGATGGATCTAGAACACAAGTAGGTAACAGTAATGGGAACAGAAATGTTTGATGCTGGAACCAAATACTCAAAACTATGGGAAAGAACACCAGTATCATCCATGCTGAAATCCATGCAATTGAGAGATGTACTCAGTTCAATCTGAGCAAAGGGAACAAAACAAGAATATAGCTGTCACGTCAGATAGCCATCAAAGCAGTAAGCGCAAACATCATTTCAAAGATGGTGCTAAAATTAAATTTATTAGGTATTATAAAATAAAGTTACTCACTGCTGGGTGTCAGGACATGTAGGAGTAGAGGGAAACAGAGTAAACGTTCGAGGTAGGGGCTGCTTTACTGCTGTTAGGTCCTTTGCCTTCTACACACTATCAATATAGAGTATCTTAGACAAAATGAAGCTGAGGAAACAGTGGAATTCACTCATTGGACACAAACAATCCAAGAACCTTTTAGCAAGTTTTGAATGGAAAGAAGCAACAGAATGCATTATAGGAAGTAGGAAAAAACATTAAAACCTAGCAGGACCGCAGGCTGAATGAACATTTCAAGAAGATTGGTATAATCCAACATAGAATGTACAGATTTTGCAAGCAAGCGGAAGAGACAGCAACATATCTACTAACGTGGAGCTTACACTTGCATGCAGGAGGAACTGCTTTGGAAGTACACCATAACCATAGAAGAAATTCAACCACTGAAACTGGGGCTACTAATCAAATTTCTTGATGTACTAGGACACACCATTGGGCTATAGATACAGAATGGGGGTTACAATAGATCTCAAAGAGCACAGTATATTACACACCCTGAACATTACATCTACATCACATTTACAGTTTTCACATGTAAAGAGAAAGTGACATTTTATTTTCATCTCTAAATTGAATTTCAAGTACAAAGTGCAATTTGATCACGTCAGTTTGTAGTCAGTGCCTTTTTTTCTTTCTTTTCATTCAAATGAAGAAAAATGTAATTTAATCCTTTAGACATGTGCAAACAATTAAAAATGATCATTTTTTCTCTATGTTAGAAAAATACTGAACTTAATTATTACCCTTTTTAATAGGAACAAAATAGTGTTTAATTGAATAGATGCATCAAAAGTGAATAAATGGAGAAATTATATTTGATTTAAGATATTAAATCCGCATGAGTTGCACAATTTGCACTTTAACCCTCATTAATAACACATTAATCATTACCAAATATTTGATTTGGTTACATCAAACTTATATTACTTGCACAAGAAATCTGTCCTTGATTATAATGATGTTTAAATAATTTGTAGTACATATTTTCACTACCAGCAGAATAAATTAGTCTAAAATTATCATTGTGCCCTGAAATCCTTATTGTCTACTAAATGCAATTGATCTTAGAAATGATTTCAATGTAAATTTGTTATTTAAACTCAATTGGGAATAAAATAATTTTTCAATTAACTCGGATGCACTTGACCAAGTTCCTGATTGATTTCCAAAGCACAAAGCACTATGCCATTGATTGAATACAAGTCATTTTAATAATGATAATATATTAATAAATGCACTTATGAGAAATGGAAATGTATTAAAGTTCTGAAAAAAGCTTAATGTTTTAAAAATGAACTTGAAAGAAGAATGAAGTCAAATGAAGCGTTTGAAGACTTCTCTGGGCAAGGCAATACTAGTTGGATATTTTTCAATTGTACTCGCATGATACCACAAATAAGTAGATTTTGTACCTTTATTTTATTTATTTAATTATTTTTATGAGGGTATTTCAACTATGGGGTTATACCTCAGGGGCCAGTGTTTTTGAAAAAAGCCCATTTGTAAGTATGTTGGGTGTATCTTTATTTGTTGAAATACATATTTTTTGGCAGAATTAAGTTATTAACATTTTTACATTGCAACATTTGAAATCAATTCTTTCAATGTTTACCAAGAAATTTGTTTTTATTTGAAAATTAAGAAAATTCCGCCACAACCCATTAAGCAGGTGGTACATTATTTTTCTTATAATGCATCAAAAAATACACCACCTCATAGCCTTTCAATGTATTTTAACATTATTGTGGAATTTATTGTCAAATGGAATTATTTTTCAGACAAGAAATACCTGTTATTTTTTCCAATTTCCAAGGAATAAAGTACTATGTCTGATATTGATTTAATGATATATTATTTGTGAATATTAATTTTGTGTAAACCTTAAGTTCATATCCATATATGTAATTAGTAGTCATAATTGACTGCATTATTTTAATTAATTATAATTTTTTACCTAAGGCCTTGGTTGAGATTAAAAAGCTAATGTCACAAGCAGGATTTAAACTCACGATCTTTGGCTCAATACACTTGCTCTAACCACTTCAGCTATTGTAACAGCGGCATATTGAGCCAAAGGTCGGGTTCGAAGCCTGACACTAGTTTTTTCACCTCACCAACAACCTTAGCATGTAAAAAGTGTAATTAATTAACTTAATTACATATACTTTTATACAGGGGCAACCTTATTTTTTAGTCTAATGATTTTACCGCCTTACCAGCAACCAACCTAAAAAGTTTTAACTGTGATTTAGTAGAACAATAAAACATGAATCAATTTAAAGACCAATACTTACCATCAACTTTAAAATAATATAAGTAAAATAAAGGATTTTATTCCGTTTAAAGTATTTATTTCATCTGTGTACTGGCAATTGTGTTTTCCCATTTATAAACTATAGTGAATGAAATACTTCAACTTTAACTATGTAAAAAATGTATTTGTATCATTATTGACAATATTGTTATAAATGGAGATGAATAAAGTCAAGACAATAACCCCAAATTCCAGAACCCCAACGGGAAGTCCATTGAGGCAAGAGCAAAAACCATCCTTACCAGAGTATCACCAAAGAGCAGCAAGAAGAGAAAGTTAAAGATGGGAAAAGAGAGAAGGACTTCAAGCGACAAAAAGCACTGGCTCAGTGACATCCAGTCAGGGAAATTACAAGAGGTAGATGATGACTAAAATAAAAAATAAAAAATAAAATAAAAAGATCTCAAATTGATCTCTGCTCTTCAAAGAGCGATGCTTGAGAGGAAAGGTGATGCGTGCCAGATCCGAGTGCGGAACAACTTTCTCACTGCCTTCAGGTTACAGGAAGAAAGTTATGAAGAAAAACAGAAATCGCAGAAAAGGAAACAACTGGACGAAAAACAAGAAAAGAACAATAAAGAGGTTAAGAAAATAGGAAAACAAGGCAAACAAGCACACTGCAAAGAAAGCCTCGAAAAATTGGTGCCAGTATACCTTACTGCAACAACGAGAGTGGTATCATTCCCACTAGGAATTTACTATCCTCGACTTAAGCAAATTGCCCCTCCAATTCCGGCAGTGGTTAAGTGTGGAGTGCCAAAAAGTATTCATGCTTGAAGACCAATGTCTCATTATGCAGTTAAAGTGTTTCAAGAAAAATCTTTTAAAAACAGTTTAATAGTGTTAAGCGTCAAAATAAATTTAATGTATATTCTGTATTATAATAAAATAAATTTTGTAAGTTTTAGTTTCTCAAACCATATCAGAATAATATGTAGATATGTGAGTCAGTGGGTCTGTCACACTGAAGATGGTGATAGCCAAAACATGTCTGCAGACCGACACAAATCAAATTTTGGATTCATCACTCTTCATACCTCAGAGGAAATCTAAAGAATTTGCACTAAAAGGTCTTAAATGTGCTGTTTATACATCGTCTCTATATTTAATTAGAATAGCATAATATGTTGAATTGAGTCGCAGACCAATTCCCACCACCAACTTTAAAATAATATTAGTAAAATAAAGGATTTTATTCAGTTTGTAGTATGTTTTTTTTTCATCTGTGAACTCGTAATTGTGCATAGACTTTACAAACAATTATAATACAAATTTTTAGAAATTATATTTTTATCTTTTATGAAAGAAAAAGTTTCAGTAATAGAAAATACAAGTTATTGCACTAAAAGTTGTTATTCGGCAGTTGTTAATTGTGGCATTGTATACGTTACCTTTGTTAATAAAACAAAATAAAAAGCTTCTTTGTAAATAAATCGCTGTGAAAAATAAGTTCAATTCCACTTAAAGTATTGTTAAAATTTGCTTAAAGTCATTTTCCTAGCGAAACGAGCAGATTTTGAATAAAAATCGCTAGTGCCTTTATGATCAGACTAAACGAACATTAGCAGTCAGTGTGAACCAAATATTTATTTATTTGATACCATTAATCTTTTCGTTTAGATCAAAATTGACTCGTAATAAAATAAGAACAGATAGAAATTCCAGTCCAATTTTTCTAAAATCGCTTTAATGAGAAAACGTGAGAAATGGAAAATAATTTGAGCGCATGGATACGAAATCCCGACTTCTTCCTGTGTTAGTCTTAGTCCTTTCTTCCGCAAATACTCGAGTGGAACATGTCGGTAAATTCGTCTGAAAAAAGGTAAATATTAAACTCTATTACGTTTATTGTCTTTTACGCTTCTTAGTTCTATTCAAATCTCGTTATATCGTACATTTATTTAACGGAATTGATCTGAGTGTTATTACTTCGAAAATAAAAGAATGCCGATACCCTAATTCTCGCCGACCTTATGCCTACCCTTAATGCCAACATGGCGTGGTTTACAATTAAAATTGTTATTTATCCCTTTTCAACAGGACGGGCTTATAAACGAGACTGTTCCGACGATAATTTTGAGTCGATTTAAATTATTTAAAGAGTTAAAACGGGGCAAAGCTCGCCTGATGCGGGTGAGGGAAAGTTCCGAGCTTTTTTTAAGGTTATATTTTGTCCCGCACAATAGCCTTGATTTTTCGCAATATTACTTCCTTTATTTTAGCACATTATTTTTCGGGTTTTTTCGTGAAATTCGAGATCCTCTATTTACGTCCGGTTGTTTACATAGTTGTTGTTTTTTTAAACTTTACGTCTATTGAATAAAAACGGTCCACGTTTGTCTCATGGGCTTTTCTCATTTACTACATTAGTACATTCAGCACTTAACGCAATATTAAGGAAGTACGGTTTTTTCCCCTAGAAATAAACGAAAATTACACAAATCTACCGAATAAATATCCAAAGCCCGAGGGTGAATTCTTTCCACGGTTAATACATGAAAAAAGCATGATCTGCCAACCATGTTTTAGGCGTTTACGCAATTAAAGATAATTGTAAAATCTTAAAAAAAAGTCGTTTTGGCCGTTTTAACGCCAAAAAACCTTAAAAGCGCGCAACTTTTGGTGTAAATTAAACGGGCGGCCGGCGTGGGCCATGAGGACGATCATTCTGCCATTCACCGTTTCGTTTACTCGTCTCTACTCTTTGTTTTCTCACTTCGGTTTCAATTTTATTTGATCAAACAAGCAAATGAGAGGTAGGAATTTATCAATAATTATATAACTAAATGATACTTTAAAAAAATCAAGACCCTTTGAATGCAAGATTATTTATGTAGATTGTTGCACGTTTCTTATTGATTTTTGCATATAAAACTTGGTTCATATTTTTTATTTAAACTCATTTATATCAAACATGTATATTTATTTCAAATTTATCATATATATGCTTTTTAACAGGTACAAAAATGTTTCATTCATTTATCCATTAATGTATGTATTATTTTTTAAAATGTGCTATGCCCACGGCACTTTTTTTGTTTCATTCGATTAATTTACGTTCATTCAACTTAGTTCCAATGTGCATATCTCAATACTTAAAGTATTCTCTGATCATCGGATGCGAGTTCAAAGGTGTATTTGCACGTGTTTTTTTACTCTCGAGAGTAAAACTCTCAAGTGTAAAGGCCTCTGAGAGTTCTCGCCGAAAGTAGAGATTGTTTTCCGAGAGGTGCAATGTTTCACCACACACTCGGAGAATACTCTCAATCATTAAAAAAAAAATGAATTTGCTGATAGTAAAATACCAAATCCAATACAAAATGGACCCACAAGGTTGTTTGCAAGCTCATTGAAGCATACAAATTAAATCCGATCCTTTTGGGACATCCAGAACCCAGATTTTAAAAATATAGTTTAAAAACCTTGTGATGGAGAATTTAGCGACAGACTTCAATTGTCTGGCCCCTAAAATTATTCGTAGGGCAACCATAAGGCGCTCACGAACAGAATTGCTTTTCTATTTCTGTGCTAAAGCATGGCACATCCCAAAATGATAACTCTGTATCCATGACTTGAACCCCTCCCCCCCTATAAGCACAAAGACATCTTGTCTAAAAATCACTCAGAACTGTCCAGTGTGTGTAAATGGTCTGAAGCACTCGCAAGAGTTGCCATGGAGAGTTGTTCTTTGCGAGTGAACTCTGGCGAATTTCGCTCTTCTGAGTAAAGGGATCTGAGAGTAACTATCGAGAGCTCCAGCTGCAAAGTTCCTCTCATGTGTCAACACACCTAAACATCAGCCAATTTATTCTCACTTATTTAATTATGTTGCAAAATGGTTATTCAATTAAGTTTGTGACTTGTCAAATTTTTTTACTAAATTGTCTATATGTAATCTAATATTACATACATGTATGTATACATATACATATAGGTACATTTTTTTTAAATTGTGGATAACTCACGTTAAATTTTTATTTTGTTTAATTAAGTTATATTCCGAGTTAAACTTCATTGCATTGAGTGGATCTCAATATTTGGAAGTATTTAGTCGTCTACGAGTTGAACATCAACCCGGGCCATTTTGGTTTGACTCATTTAATTATTAGGCCGTATACTTGATCAAATTAAGTTTGTGACAAATATTTTATTTTTAATAACATATTTTTTTATTCATTTATCCATTAGTGTGTGTACCTTTATTTAAATTCACTAGTTTTTGTGGTCCGCTTGACCAATTTATTTGTTTAAATTGTGGTAAGCCTGCATGCCCCTTTAAAATTTGGTTCAATTAATTCAAACAAGTCTTAATTGAGCTTACTTTGTTGCAATGGGTGTACTTGGAAGTATTCTCACTCGTGAGTTGAACCAGCCAGCTCACCCTGGCCATTTTGGTCTCATTTAATTATTTTGCAGAAATTTAAATGAAGTTTGTTATGTTACTCTCATTTTTTCTAAATATCCATTAATATATGTACAATTTTAAAATTGAAGTAAACCCACTTGCCTTTTTTTTTTACATTTGATTAATTTACATTCAAAGTTAAAATTTTGGGTGTATTTCAATATTTGGAAGTATTCTCAGGTCATCTGTGAGTTGAATATTGCCCAGTCATCTCAGACCATTTTGATCTATTATTTTGCATAATATTTAATCAAATTAAATTGTTTGTAACTATCAAACATTTACTAATGTAAATTGAAACAAAAGTTCAGCTGAGGTCTCGAGGTAGATCATGTAGTTAGGGGTGAAAGAAGGGAGGTGATAAATTTTACGGATAAAATAGCGTTGTAGGGATTCAATTGTTTCATATCATGGTTCTCTTCCTGGAATACCTTGGCTCAACAATTTCAGCTGAATGACAATTTTTCCCTGGACAATTTTAAAGAGTGGCCACTTTTACACTCATAATTGATTAACAATATCCGCACCTCTCACACAGTGAAATGTCTCCTTCATGCTCAAAATTCCTCTAGGGTTTTGCTGTATAAGGGCATTAATATCAAACAACCTTTCTTGAACATAGCGCAGATTTCTAACATTCTGTCCATTCCGCTAGCTCACTGGTTTTTCAACATTAGGTGCGAGTTACTTTATCTTAATAACCCCACAAGAGTCAATAGTTCCGATAAGTGCTCTCTCTGCAACAGGCAGGCTCGAGAAGATTGTTTTCAATTTCTAGCAGAATGCCCAGTTTTAGTGGAATTCTGAGCATGGCATATAGGCTTGCCTACATTGACTAGAGAGCACCTAATCTCTTTATTAAATAACCCTGAGTCCTTAAATCTAGTAAAGTTTGCGATGGAAGCCTGGAACTGCAGGAAAATGCTTGTTTTTTATTTCAATTATTAAATGTTTATTGTATATATCAGACACACTGGTCATTTATATGTGCATAAGTGTATGTAAATATACATATATATGCTGTTATTTTAGTTTACTTATATAGTCTCTCTCTCTCTCTCTCTCTCTCTCTCTCTCTCTCTCTCTCTCTCTCTCTCTCTCCCNCTCCCTCTCTCTCTCCCTCTCTCCCTCCCTCCCTCATTACTTATTGAAGTGTTGTGGGGTCATCTACAAGGTGAACATCAGCCCGGTCATCCCAATCCATTTTGGTCTGTCTCATTTATTTATTTTGCAGAATACCTAGTCAATTTTTTTTAAACTTTAAATTCACCATTTTTCGTGGTACACTTGACCAATTAATATCATTCAATTAATTAAGGTTGTTACGTTGAGATAAAAAAAGTCAGTGTCACGAGCAGGATTCGATTTTTTTAAACTATCAAACATTTTTTAAATTAAATGTACATTTATTTAAATTGTGGTAAGCCCGCATGCCTTTTTTTTTTTTTTTTTTTTTTTTTTTTTCATTCAATTAATTTGCATTCTCATGATTTAACTTTCATTGATAAACAAAAATTGATACTGTTGAATGTGAATGAAAACTTTTGATGTGCAAACCATTATGCATCTAACCATCTTAATTTTTAATTTAAATGAGCAATAGTGAGCCTGGCAATTTGCATTTCTTTTACAATAGAGTGTGTTTTCTCTTACATATTTATTTAGGCTCATAAAGTCCAAGCTATCTTGAGGCGTGCATGGGGTTCATAAATTTCCGCAAACTTTGTGCCAAAAAACATGCAGTAGAGTAAAAATCATGAGCCAGAAAACATCCATGTCACAAGTCATGTGTCATCTTGAACGGAATGACTTGCTTGAATGAAAGTGACTGGTCCAAACTTCAGTTGATCAACTCTGTTGTCACAATAGATCCCATCCAACTGATCGTGAGAAAATAACTTTAGTTCAACGTTATTGCAAGTAAACTTCATTTTTATTGGAACGTTTAAATCTTTTCATCAGCCCATATGTAATATTTTTCATTTTACTCAATTAAGTTGTACTGTATTATCAGCTTAAATTTAGCATAATGTGGTGTAATCTTAACTTAAAATTTTGTTGGGTTATCTGTGTGTTGAATATCATCCTGATTGCCTCTTATCATCTTGGCCTGGGCCTAAGGGCATATACTTATTCAAATAAGTTTATTAATATTAAACATTTATAATTTGTTGGAGTCGTTAGGAGCGTTCAAGAATGAGGTAGTATAGAAAAACTCCCTTTTCATTATTTCGCCGTTTCAACCTTTATTCGGGTCATCTCTAAATGACATTTATATTCATTTTAAGATTTATTATATATCATTTTTCCATTGTTCAATTAAGGATCCGTTGAATTCAATATCGATGTACATTTTGTTGGTATACCTGTAAGTTGACCGTCAGCCTGATATTTGCTGAACCGTCCCTAACTGCTGATAATCAGTCTGACCTGTATCAGCATTAAAAGACAGCAGTTAGGCATTTTTTCAACTTGTTTGTAATTATCAAATTTTTTAAGATTTCTCATGTGTATGCTTTAAACAAGAAACAGATTTGTTTTTCATACATTGCTCGCAGAAGCCGTGTCAGTTTGGCTAATTTTATCTGTATTATCAAAGTGAGGCAGTTAAACGGTGTATTAATAATGTGCAGCATATTATGTTATTAAATGGTGTATTAATCCGGCTTATTTTTTTTAACATCCAAAAAATTCTAGTGGAAAGTAGGCCATATTAGGGGATGTGACGCACATAGTATGTTCAAAATGAATGTAATTTATCTGTTTAAAATTAATATATAATTAGTCATCCATCATTTTTAAATCGTGCTTTAAGAATTTGTCTATTTGATTTATATGCAAATAAAATGCAGCGGTTAATGTTACAAATCTTGTTGAGACTAGTGATCACATGTTTGACTACTGGGTTCAGATTAAAATTTTAAAAACCCTAAGTTATTTATTACATTTGTTAGTTATTAATATATGTTATTTAATAATTATTTATTTTATCATTTATTTAAAGCAGTGAGAAAAAATGTTTTAATCACGTGTATAAAATTTAGAGGTCCAGTCTGATAAATGATTAAGATAATACAATGATGACCCTCAAAGAGCATGATAGTAATATTTTCTTGATATAGTGCGATAAACATTCTTATTCTAATTAAACACCTTAATCATTAAGATTTACTAGATTTATTTAAATAAGGATTATAACAATTAATAACATTTTCAGAGAAGACTGGGAAGTTGAGTCCAAACATGCCAGTGACTCATACTCCTCCGGCCCTATGGGAATGGTCCCTGATGGAGTCATTGAATCCAGCTGGGATGAGGTAACATTGCAATTATTCTCTCCATTTGAAATATTGTGAATTGACGCCGAATTTGATTTAAATCAAAAATTTCCCTATATTTGTAGGTTGTTGACAATTTCGATAATATGAACCTCAAGGAGACTTTGCTCCGTGGTATTTACGCTTATGGTTTTGAGAAGCCGTCGGCCATCCAACAAAGAGCAATTCTTCCTTGCGTCAAAGGTCATGATGTCATTGCTCAGGCTCAATCAGGCAAGTTTTTATTTCAACCGATTATACTTTTCTATTAAGGTCGAGAGATTTATGCCTGAAGTGTAAAAATTGATATCACATTGTGTTAACTTAAATAACTATTTCAATTAATTCCCTTTTTATCTAAGGTCTTGATTAAGATAAAAAAAGTTAGTGTCATGAGCAGGATCCGAACCCATGACCTTCGGCTCAATGCACTGCTGCTCTAACCACTTGAGCTGTTGTAACACTAATTTTTAATCCCAACCAAGTCCTTAGATAAAAAAGAGTAATTAATCAAAATATTTAATATGTCAATTATGACAGTTAAAGATATATGTTAGATTAAATAATTATATTGATTTTCTTTCTCCTCCAGGAACCGGAAAAACTGCAACATTTTCAATATCCATTTTACAAAAAATTGATACAGATTTGAACGAGACACAAGCTCTTATTTTAGCACCTACAAGAGAATTAGCACAACAGGTAAAACAAAAGTAAAATTAACGCATGAGCTTATTTATTAAAATAAATAATTTGGCTTAAACATTTGTTGTGGTTGTTAAACATTTAGGATATATTGTTTCTCTTTTCAGATTCAAAAGGTTGTTGTAACATTGGGAGATTTCATGGGTGCTCTCTGTCATGCTTGCATTGGAGGAACCAATGTTCGGGAAGATATTAAAAGGTTAGAAGTCGGTTGTCATGTACTTGTTGGAACTCCTGGAAGAGTGTATGACATGATCACAAGGAAAGCCTTAAGTAAGCTAAGCTATTGACAATTTAATTTAACATCGATGAAGCACCCCGCTGTTGATTAATATTTTCTTTGGTGTTTGATCAGCCTTCTCAGTTTAAATATACTTTCCTAAAGGTAGATTGGGGATAGGTTGGCCTCGTCCCCAATCTACCTTTAGGAAAGTACAATTTAATTTACTTAACCACTGTAAACTACTTTTATTTTTGCTTTGTTACAGAAACACATTCCATCAAGATTTTTGTTCTTGATGAAGCTGATGAAATGTTATCAAGAGGTTTCAAAGATCAAATTCATGATGTATTCCGAACCCTTAATGGGGATGTACAGGTTAGTTAAGTTGTGGTTGAGAAATGTCTTTTTTCTTTATCGGTTAGGAAAGTTATACCTACACACACACACCGTATAATTTAAGGTTATCTTGCTTTCTGCAACAATGCCCCCTGATGTCTTGGAGGTCACATCAAAATTTATGAGGAAGCCCGTAAGCATTTTAGTCAAAAAAGAGGAGCTTACCCTTGAAGGTAAGGTATATTTGCTTCTGTATAAACATGTTGCTTTAATGTAAATGAATTTTTCCCCCCTCTAAGGTATTAAACAATTCTACGTGGCTGTTGAGCAGGAGGAATGGAAGTTAGAAACCTTAACTGATTTGTATGATACTTTAAGTATTACACAAGCTGTAATATTTTGTAATACACGTCGTAAGGTTGATTGGCTTACAGAAAGCATGCACTCCAGGGATTTTACGGTTTCAGCTATGGCAAGTATTTTGTTTTTCCTTTTTCAAATGAAAATAGGTTTAGGGAATATAAATTTTTGTTAAGAGTACATCCATTATAACCACATGACTGAATTTAATTTATATAATTATTTTACAGCATGGTGATATGGGCCAAAGAGAAAGGGAGTTGATTATGAAAGCTTTCAGGAGCGGATCCAGTCGTGTATTAATCACCACAGATCTCCTCGCTCGCGGAATCGATGTTCAACAAGTATCGCTTGTTATTAACTATGATTTGCCATCGAATCGTGAAAATTACATTCATAGGTACAATTTGTTTTATGCTCATCCTATCCTTTGTGTATGATTTACTGATTGACTTTGTTGTCTTTTTGTTCTCAGGATCGGTCGAGGTGGACGGTTTGGTCGTAAAGGTGTAGCTATTAACTTTGTAACTTCAGAAGACAAACACACATTGGAGGATATCCAGAAATTTTATAACACTGAAATAGAAGAAATGCCGATGAATGTAGCAGATCTCATCTGCTAAAGGTCTTTATTTAGAAGATTAAACAAAAACTAATGATAATAAAATTACAAAAGATAATATCAGTGTGAGTACCGGGAATGTGATTTTCCGTTGTTCGCGCATATTTTTTCTTGTTTTAAAAATTGGTCTGCTTATGTTGTGCTGTTGATTGTCATCAAGATCTACAGTTCAGTGGCTAAAATTCATTAATTGACTTAAAAGGATCTACTTGTCTTGGTGGACAAGACAGTAGTCTCCTATTTTCACCATCCCCCCTCTGGTTTAAAAAACCTTGGGTTTTTTAAACTCTTTTTGTTTTATTTTTGTTTGTTAATTAATTATTAATTCATATATATATATTATATTATATAAATAATTATTTTTCTCTTATTGTAAGTAGATTTGTACGGTTAGGAATCAACTTTACATTTGTGTAATTGAAGTAATAAAAATCGTGTCGGGGCTTAATTAAATTAAAGAATATTAACAACCGTTGGCCCAAGAGTATTTTCTTATATTAAAATGAATAAAAGTAAGCCTTGCGTCTCTCTTGTTATAATGATTTACACATTTGAAAATTACTTCTTTCGTTATCACTTTGTACTACACAACAGCATTGAATTCCAGTTTCAAATTAATAAATTTGTGATGCTTTACACTAATAAAAAATTATTCATTTGTCTAAATGTATTTTATTATCTAGAAAAGTGTACAATAGGGTTTTGGATGGGGTATTACAATCAAAAATCTTGCAGGCGGAAAAAAATAACAGTGTATGTACAAAACAGCTTTGTTCAGAATTTTGTAATCTTAGATTGAATAAATACATTTACTCAACTCAGTGCATGAGTTAAAAGCAGCAATATTCTAAAACCTCTGTTTGTGCAATTTTCTTATAAATTTTTTTTAAAGCATTGAAATTATTTTATTCTTTAAAAGAAAAATAATAAGATTTTGTTTTTGTATTTACAGGAAAGTTTTACTCTTCACATCTGGAGGACTTTTTTTGGAAATAAAGATCTAAATTTCCTAAAGAAGGTTCTACAAACAGTGGTTTTACTTTTACCCTTCAAATTATCCCAAATCCCTTAACAGTTTATAATTGGTATCCAGATTTATTTATACGAAAGTAATTTTTTGGTTTATATTAAATAGTTTTGCATTTTTACTCCATTCTATTGCATAAAATTTGTATTTATAAATAAATGTTTTAAAGATAAAAAAATTACAAATTTCTAGATTACCCCCCTTCGTATAACCACTTTAGATTAATTAGAAGTAGTTGCAAAAATTTGATTGGTGTACAGTTTATTTTGTGTTAAATATAAAGTAACAAATTTTTTAACCACAAAGAAAGCAAAAATTTATTTTCAAGTTCATGTTTTTTTAGTCACTGAATTAAGATCTTGTATTAGCAGTAATATTAATTTCGTTTTTATCCCCAGATATTTTTTCGTTTTTTGTTAACTGCAACGGCTCAGAGGCTGGTATGAACAGTGCAGGGGAGTTTACACAGGAGTTGTATTATAGACAAAGCGCTTGTATTGTAATAAAATCTGGTTTTTATATAAAGGGACTTGTTATCTGATTATCAAATAAAACTTATTTTAAGTTCTGAATCCCATAATCCCGACAGATGGCGGCGGTATTAACTGCAGTTTCCAAAATTGCATAGATTAAAAAATTGAGTGATATTGATATCAAATTACTTGAGGTTCTAACAATTTTGACTCATGATTTTCGTTTTAGAATAAAAGTACAAATTATAGCAGGCATTACTTAATGTTACATAATTATGTAACAATATTGCTGACAAGAGCGAAATCATATACATAGACTTATGTTATACTTTACATAAATTTAAACAATTTTTTCCAAAATGGGCTTTAAAAGTGCCATGTAATAGTAACATAAAACGGTGCAACCATTTTCAACACTGCTTTTAGTAGGCATAAAAGGTCCACAAAAATGCATTTTTATTAATACACAGTATAAAATTGGAAGCACCCAACAGAAAGCGCAACATAATACATAATTTTCTATTAATGTACACATAGTATCGTAAAAAATACACTTCAAATAATAATATACTGCAATTTTATTTCATTTATTTGTTTTAAGTATATACAAACTATTTGTTGGAATCAACCATGTTTAAGAAATTCATGAGAAAAATATTTGAAGTTATATTTTTTTAATACTAACAGAATTTGTATTAAACCTTGTGGCAAAGGTTCGTTTTTAACAATAAATGTTCTGACTTTATTTGTTCAGCACATTATTACATTATTGGGGTTTGTCACGAGGTCGAGATGACACATGGAACCTACCAAAGCTATTGAACCTATTGAAAAAAGTAATTATAATTTACAACTTTAAATTGTTAAAAATATATCTAATATAAATAAATATATATGAAACGGGAAAAAATAGCAAAAGAAAAAGTGTTGCTAAATTCTACATTTACTTTTGTTGTAGTGTTTAAAAATTTAACATTAGATTTTGTTTGTTTTCACCAGCAGTGTTAGATTATATTTTTTGATATTTTATTTCTTGGTAAGGAAGTGCAGACTATAGGAAAGAAAGTGTTACTGGAAGAAAGAACGAAAAATAATATAAAATATTTTTTTTTTTTTTTAAATATATATTCCATGATTACAAAAAAAGTTAAGGGGTGTTGGTGGCTACAATGGTATAGGCACTGTAAGGTAAAGGTCCCAGATTCAAATCCAGCAGCCTAGCATTCGAGCCCAACATACTTACTGTTATGTACAGAACAATTAATCAAAACTATAAATAAATTTAACAATGATGATCCTTTCGATCTTAAAACTATTTTACAACGATGTAAAATGAATCGCCCATCTAGATATCACCAAGTTTGGTGTGGATCAGAGATTTGGACACAAAGAAGTGAGTATTGTAACTTCGTGCCAAGCTTTCAATCTTTAATACTGTCAGATCTACGTTACATTGTCATAAATAAATATGATTACAATAAAGCATTTTTAAACCTCTAAAAATTAATGAAAAGGACAATAGATAACAATTAAATCTTTATTATGAAGTTATTTATCAAATGAAAAAAGTATGACTAGATTTATTTTTTATAAATATGAACATACTATATATTTTATTATTATATTAAATAATATTGTATTATTATTTTAATTGTATAAATAACTTTATAAGGTTTTAATTGTTATTTATTGTTTTTTAGAAGTTTAAAAATGTTTTATTGTAATCGAAATTATTTATGAATGTAAGACCGTTATAAAGTTTGAAAGCTAGGCGTGAATTTACAATACTCACTTATCTGTGACCACATTCCTATTCGGCTACAAATTGGTTATATTTTTCAAATTTTAGGAAAAATTGAAAACATAAGTGATGACATTTTAGTTTTTTTTTTTTTTAAGTTTGTCTCAATGATTGTTTGAAAATCGTGAGATGCGGTATTATGTGATGTAGGTTTAAAAAAATTATTTATTGTGCCAATATTTCAATCTATTTAGATCATCTTAAGGGCCTGGGATTTACAAATAGTGTTTGGATTATACAAATACATGTAAGATGTAAAAATGAATTTAAACAATGATGTACACAATATAGAAATTTTAGGTTTATTCAAAGAATTTGTACTCACTCAAAGTGGGTGTTTTTTGTGTAAATGTGTCACAGTTGTGCGTCGTGTTGCAAATGATAGGAAGATATGTTTTTTGTTTATATATGTTGTTTTGTCTCAACATTTCCTAATATTTCATCTTAATGAAACGTATGACATTTAAAACATTGACAATTAAAGAACCAGATTTCTTCATTAAAAAAATTGACCTTTACATAGAAGTTTTAAAAATTTATTTCTGTTCTAGCAAGTGCTGTGCATAGAATAGAAAGTAATATCAATATAACCTATGCATGGTTAGGAATAAGTAATAGTATTATATATTATTTATATTTTTGATAATGGAGGAAACATTTACTGGTGGATTTTATATTTAGAGTTTAGAATTAGGGAAAAGGTGTTAAATTTTTAATATTTTATATTTCGAATTCGTTCGTTTAAGGCGGGTTTTGTCGCGAGAGCAAGATGGCACGTGCGGCCTACCCAACAGAAAGTAGTACCAAAAGCGTGACATTTTCACTACTAATTTATAGGAAAAAGTTAAAACTAAAAATTAACCATATGTTATAATGAAAGAGTGAAATTTTTAAGAGGAATTCCGTCAAAATGTTTTGGCCGTAGTCGATTAAAATTTGAAATGAGAAGGCGGATGAATACCCGACTGGTGAGCAGGAGTGAAACTCGGTGACTCCTTTTCATTTCGTCTCACATCCGGCTCGTGTCGTATACTACCGTTCGTTCCGAAACTAGCAACACACTTCTCGGGGTATATTTTCGCAATAAAGCGGCCGACGCAGGGGAGTAGAGATCGTCTGTGCTAAAACAAAAACAACACAAAGTTCAATTCGTTAGCTCTTGGTATTAAATTTTGAGTGCAGTGACTAAAAATGAGCTGGCAGGATTACGTGGACAAGCAATTGCTCGCATCGAGGTGTGTAACGAAAGCCGCGATCGCTGGCCATGATGGAAATGTTTGGGCCCGATCAGAAGGATTCGAAGTGAGTTTAATACATTTACCGCTATTTTAACTATTTACTAATTTTAAAACAGCATTTTACAATTTAAATAACTATGTGTATTATTTTGAATTCATATAGTCTTAAAATTTCTTATAAACCCTTCTAAGCCTTCGGCCGGATTCAGGTGCCGGCGTTGGGTTAGGAACGGTCTAGGCCGACTGCAGACATAAAACAAAATCGCCGCTCATTCACCCGGCATACTTTTTTTTCAGAAAAAAAAACGTTTCTCATTATTTAAAATACATCTTATACCAATTTGCAGGTTTATGAAAAATTTATTAGCCAACCATAACCTTAAAAAAAACTATCCTTAACTTTTCTCCTCTGGGTTTTCACATCCTTTACACCTTTTAACTTTTGCACTACAAACCCTGCATCATCCTTTATTTAGAACTTAAAAGGAAAATTTTTTAACAGAAAATTATTTTTCTACAGAATCATGTTTTCATCTAAAAATAAAACCGCTTTTGTTTCCTTTTAAAAACCCCCTCCAAAAAAAACTTCCAGCATTAAAATTCCTAAAACGGACCTCACGACCAGATATAATGATTTTTTGAAAGCTAAAATCAAAGAAAATTAACAATCCTCTGTTTCATCTCGGCAAATAGCTTATAAAAGTCCGGCAGGACGTTTTTGACGCCCCTTTTATCCGCCATGTTCAAGTTATATGTAAAAAAAATCAATTCCAATTTTATACGTTTTATCAACTTGTGAGAAAAATGAAGTTTTCTCCTCATTGTGCTTCTTTCCCTGTGCACCACTTTAAAAAATTAATTTTATCATTTTTACTGGGTTGAATTGATTTTTTTCTAATAGGCCTTCCTAGGGTTTTCGGAACAATTATTCTATTAACATTTCATCGTTTTAAGAAAGAAAAAATTGTTTAATTTTAGTATTAATGATTTTCTATTGTTTTAACTCAGTCAGGGATCCTAGTAAGAATAATTTTTGTTATTGTGAACAATCACATTAAAGCTTTTAATTAAAAAAGACATTGGTTTTTTTTTTAATGCAGATTGTAAAGTTTTGCTAGTTTATTAATCTCACATGTTCAATTTTTTTTAAATTCACACACATTTCGTACAACACGTTGTTAATAAAATTGTACAAAACTTAAAAGAAAAAATGCCATTTTGTGATCAAAGATAATGTTCATTTTTGACTGTGCATAATGTATAACTTGTAAAAATAACGTAGTTATTTTATTCGTTTTAATAAAATAATTACCTTTTTATTTTATACGTATGTAAAAAAAAATGCAACATACATTCGTACACGTATATATTTCACAAGATATATTTCATATCACCATATCACTACGATGATTTTCAAAGAATAGCTCGTGGGGGTCGTGAGTAGTTGGTTTTAACGAAATCACTAACAATAAAGTTACATCGTCATTTTATACGTATATAACAAATATTTTATAAAAGAGTATGAAATTGCACTTTATCATGAGGTTGATGGTTTACCCACAAACGGCCATGATCCGGATATCGAGCATTGTATGCTCACCTCACCATCAGTCTATGCAAGTAATCCACGTGTACATTACTGAATGGATGAGCCTCGGTTGGATGGAACTACAAATCCAATTTTATGTGTAGAACCATATTCTTCACTATTATTGAATTTATGTATCCAAATTACCTCCTAGAAAGCGGGGGAGGAAAAAAATATAGTGTTAACAATTACGTCTTCCTTTGGTTTTTCATTTTACAACCTGAAATTTGAAATGTTTGAAGTTTGGAAGGTTGAACTCTTTAAAAACATTCATTCCCCAATGTTGTTTTTTTCCTTTGTATCTAGGCCTGTTCCACAGGTCCCTCGTCAGGGCTGATGATGATGTGACTTGTGGAACAGGGCGAAGTGCATAGCCAAAAATATTAAATAAAAATCCCAACACTGATCTTTAGTGTGTGATTGGTTTTTTAAAGAATTCGACATTTTAACACCAACCATGGTTATTATAGTAATATTGGTTATTTGACATTAAAAAAGTATAAATAATGTCTTGTACAGTTTATCAAAATTAATTTGACGCAAATTAACTTTGTTTTTATTAATCGTTAATTTTTTTTATTAAAAGGTTTTCTTCTTATTTTTTAAGTTCTTATAGGTTTCGTTTCTATGAAGAACAGAAACAAACCGTTTAAAATAAAATAATAGTTATACTACATATTTCAAAGCAGCCTTGTTTCCTTTTCAACATACAAAAATCTCTGTAATAATTCAGGTGCACCTATTATTGGCAAGTAATTATACTTTTATTGAAAATAACCTGCTAATAAGAAGCACACCTAACTTAATACAAAGCATTTTGTATTCTGAATAGGAAGTAAGGCTGCCTGGAAATATATTCTACATAATTTACTTCCAAAAAAAAAAAGCTTGTATTTGTTCTTCATAAAAAAAGAAACTGACAAGTTTATGAAAAATGCTTAATTGTATGGTTTTTTGGGCCAAAATTTCAGAAGTTGTTGGTTTTTCCTTCCAAATATAATTCACATTTTTGTCGAATGAAGCGTTTTACATTTATGACCTGCATCTCGTGGAATTTTGGCCTAGAAAATAACACGACTATGATTATCCGTAATAATAATAAGGATAATCAATACAGAAAAAACAAGATGATAATTACAAAATAAATGTTTATATTTGTTAATAGTGAGAATTATTAATTATTGTCTAAAAGTCAAATGGATATATTTCTCGACAGCTTGCCGAAGGAAAGTGCTTTTATTTCTCTTTCAAATTGGCATTATTTCCTGATTTTTTAAAATACGAAAGGATAAATTATCTTTAACCACAATGGTTCACAAAGCCCTCCTATAATGCGATAATTGTTTAATTGTATTGTATAATATTGAATTTAAAATTACACTACTATATGGATTAGAACAATTGTTTCACAGAATCGTCCGTGAGTCTTTTTAAAACATTTTTTTAGCAGACAAAATTTTTCTTTTATATTTTCATTCTTTTTATTGCCAACAGGGATTACAAGTAATAAAAAAAGGTGACAATTGAAAATGGCCTTTCTCAAAATTAGTCTGTAGTCAATTTGGATGACGGTAATCAGTTTGAGGGGGAAAATGATAAATTTGTATATTAAGTGTGATTTTTTTCTCTACATATGTTATTCAAGTTAGTAATTAAATGTCAGAGAGTACAAATTAACACAAAAATTTAAATATAAATAGTCAATCTATATCAAGCCAAGATATGTCGATGGATGGTCAACTGCAACCTTTAAAGATTAATCCTTAACAACTTTTTTCCCTGGGCTTTTTGCATCCTTTACATCTTTTAACTTTTATACTATAATAGATTAATTGTCGTTGTCGTTCTTACCCTTTCTTGGTAGCTTAAAATCAAAAATATATGCAACAGAAAATTATTTTCTACAGTATCATCTTCTAAATCTAAAAATAAAACCGATTTCGTTTCCTTATAAAAATCTAAAAAAAAGTGAAAACTGACGTATCAACCAGATAGATTTTTTAAGACTTAAAGAAGTAAACAAAATTCTTTGCTGCATCTCGGCAAGTAGCTATAAAAGTAGCTATATAAAGAGTTTAATTTTATTTATTTATTTAATGTTTAGGACAAATTAAAAAAAAAAAAAAACGTAAGTAATCGATCTATAGTTTTTTCAACTAGCAATAATCGCATCTCAGTAGAACTTCATTGATTACGATATTGCCACTGCGCAAGGTAATTCTAACCATCGATCTATATCAAATTGATTAAATGCGTTTTGTTTTTATGCGAAATTTACATGGTGTATCTGAATTTTCTTGTCATGTTTCGGGTCGTAACAACTAAAGTTATGCACATAAAACCTAATCTTGCTATTAGAAACCAAAGAATACTTTTACATAGGGTATTTTATTGCTAGGCGGTTGAAGTAATATAAAGAAGAATCTTAAATTTTACCTTTTGAATTTTTTGTGTTCACCTCTGATGTACATCCGATTGTGTATATGATAGTCTTTAGGCGAAAGAAAGTATTTTTATAATAACTATTAAAAAGGATGTTACGTTTTTGAAAAAAAGTACTGTTCTCACAGCATAGATGTTGAGTCGTAAAAAAACATGAAAATTTTATTGTTAATTTTAATGTTCAGAAATAGTACTTCAGCGTGTAATTTTTTTAAATGGGGAAATGAGCATTCGCTTTTTAATCTGTTTCATGCAAAATTTAAACATCTGAAATATTTGCAACCCCCCTCCGTTGATGAATCTTTCTGAATCCATAATTGTCTATTTGTGTTGAAGGATTTTGAATTTTTAAATTCACTAACGTTGTACTCGCAGACACATTTTTTTATAACTGACCCCTGTTAGGTCCATTATTGACTATTGACCATTCGGAGGTTTTATAGTCTTTGCTATGTTTTAATGGTGTTGCCTATTTTATACTGTTAACACAAACATCTTTATGATTAGTGGTTGGTTTTATGGTTTTACAACAATAAATGCATATTTATGTTCATTAATCTCGCAAATCTATATCTAACAAGGTTCCTCGGTGCTTATATTACTGTAAAGAAGTTAATTAAATGAAAAAAAATTGATTTTATAAAAAGTTAAATAAATCATTTCATTGAATTATTAAAGGTTAAGGGGGAAAACCCTCCTTTTTATTTGTTTAATTAAAAATATTAATAAATGTCAACGGCTTAAAGATGACCGACAAATAGGAAACCCAACTGGTAATTAAATCTGCGCCAAAGGTCGCATCGAAGGTTGAGATTGGAAAGGAAAGTAGGTCATCAGGGCAATTCGTCTGCTTACACCTTGGTCAAACGAGTTGGAAATTTTACGTTCTCAGTTATTTTCACTGCATTGTCCCTTTTGTAATTGTTTAGTGGGTTTAGTTAGTGTTTTACAAAGGATAATAAAGATTTTCTTTTTGTTTAAAAAGTAAATATACAAGTGTTCGTTTTTGATTTTTCTTGTTGTTAATCTTTAATAGTTGAATTATTTCTTCATCGGTTTTAACCCGATCTTTGTTGCAATTGTGGTTGGGAATTTTATGGTTGACTGCAATAGGTCTGGATGTTGGATAAAGATTAGCCGGACGACCTATCATGTTTATCGTGAATCTAAATGTTCTAGTCGAGATACTTCAGATAAAAGCTCCTAATATGTTTGTAAGCATTCTGCAAAAGCCATTGACATATCGGTTTAGCTGAAAATGGCAATGGAAAGTCTTTAATTTACCTTGTGCCTTTCAGTTTAAAAAACAAATAGGCGGTGGTAAAACATGTTAAGATTTTAATAAAGGGGTAAACGATGAAACGAAACCACTCAAGTTGACGACCGCAGGTTTTCTCTCTTTGTGAATAATCACCTTGGTGTGTCGTGAACTAGATCCTTGTCCAACTTAGAATACGCCGAGAACATGAGTTTAAACAGCTGCACGTCGATGATATTTTTTTTATATATATTTTGTTCTAAAACCGTTGTGTTGTTTTTCTTGGTAAAATATGTATGTAAGATGACGGTTGATTTTAATAAAAGTGTAGAAATTGTTGGCTTTTTAATGTTTTAGGACTAAATCAATTATACACAATGAATGCAATGTAATAAATCAACTAAATCAAGAAAAATTTGCCTATACAACAGGCTTGAAAAACTTAATTAACATTGTAGCAGGTCTTTTATGTCTGCATGGAAATATGGAATTATATTGGGAGTGGCATAAGGCAGCCGCCAGTAATTGTGGGTTCTACCAAGAAAAACAATGGTAGATGTTTCACATAGCTCTTGAAGCTAATAAGAAAACGTCACGTTTATATACAGAGGTGTAACTCTTACGTGGATAGTCCTACCTGGCTGACGTATTGCACAAATCTCTTGAGTCACCACATCAACAAAACTAGTTTCATCTAATCAACTATTCCAATCCTAGAAGCCAACACTAACGATTTTTCTCTTCTTTTTGTTTCAGTTATCTAAAGATGAACTGCAGAAGCTTGTCGAAGGCTTTGAGAAGCAAGACCTCCTGACCTCAGCGGGTGTTACGCTGGCCGGCAACCGATATATTTACCTTTCCGGTACGGATAAAGTTGTAAGAGCTAAATTAGGCAAAGTTGGTGTCCACTGTATGAAGACCCAACAAGGTAAGTCAAAAGTAAAATTACACGAAAACAAAATATGTATGTTAAGAATTAGGTATACACGAGTTAAGGGTTTAATTGCTGCACTACTTTGTGCCACCTAATTAAACATTTTCGTTTTCTTCTGTTACGTTTCCTTGCTCGTTTTAATTGTTTCACCTTCACCCACAGACACACACTGGAGGTGAACGCCATTTTGTAACCATTAAATCTAAATCAATAGTTGGAAGTATTAATATTAATCCATCGCACATTCTTGCAACTTTTTCCATTCAGAAAGACGTTAATAATAAAAACATCTTTTTTTTAACATCTATATACTTAGGATGGTGTCCAGGTTCGTTAATACTTAAAACGTTAAAGTAGCTCGAAAAGTACGTAAACATGGATATTTATAATTTTCTTGTGGTCCCTTATAACTGCATACAAAATAAAATAAATATTTTAAATAAATAAAACTGTAAATAAACATTTTTCTGGCTCGAAGGATTTGACCAGCGATCATCCACTATCCAGTAAATAGCAGCAGCCTTCAATAAATATTTTTGCCTTCTTTCATTCCCTTATTTGCTCTTTATTTTAATTTTTTATCTTTATCACTCCGTATGTTTATCTACCTATCCATCTTATCACTCCGTATGTTTATCTACCTATCCATCTCTCTCTCTCTCTCTCTCTCTCTCTCTCTCTCTCTCTCTCTCTCTCTTTCTCTCTTTTAACCTTTCTTTCACATATGCTGTTTCTTCTTCCCCTCTATTCTTCTAACAATGACTTATCCTGTCTTATCACTTCCCGCTCTCATATTACCTTTTTGTTTCGAACTCGCTTTTTTTCTCTCTCCTCTTCCTCTGGTAGGATAGTTTAGAATGCAACTGTAGAGTTTAGTAAGTGAGATGTAATTTTGTTGCGGGATTGGTATGGATGGTGTGATTGGAAACATAAAAAGGGGCATTGACTATTGTTCTCAGAATTTTAGATACGTCCGTACGTTCAGACGGGGCGGGGGGGGCAGGAGGGCAATGTAGTTTTCTTTTTGGTTTGTGTGTGAGAGTATAGATCGTCGTAGATATTGATTTAGTTTCGTTAACTTTCATTCTCCACTTACGGAGACATGATTCGATTAATGCAAGTAATTTTGGAGTGACGGGATCTTTATCAGAAGAAAAGGATAGCGGTATCATCGGCATAAGTGAGGGTGATAGGTTTGAGTATGCGGTTGTGTAGGTAGGTCGGAGGTATAAATTGAGTTGAGGAGCTAGGACGCTGTTCTGTGGGATACCTGCTAGAATAGAACGGGTAGAAAATAATAAAGTTTTGAGGGATACTTGGAAGTAACTATCGTTAATATAGGATCTTAGATAAATTGTAGGATGTTATTGAGCTTACGCAATAGTCCAGAGTGCCATATCCGGACAAAAGCTTTGATGTATATCCAAGAACACATCCGGACAACATGGTAAGTGAGTGTTGGGTTAAGAACATTAAGTGGCATGTTTAGGAATGATGCTGTTCATTACTGTAGTTGGGAGAGCTAGAAGGGGTCGTGATTAATGATTTGAGGTTGCTGCGGAAGTAACTTAGTAAAGTTGGTGGTATCTCCTGTTGTAGGTGCGTTTGGCTGATATTGGATGAGAAGGGGGAGGGAGTGTGAGAAAGACGCGAGAGGCTGAAGGTGACTGGGTACCCGCGACCGCCTGAGCAAAAGAAATATTTTTGTTGATATTAGCATGTTTGGCGACAGGCCTGGAAGAAAGAAGTTCCGAGGTCGACTGTCTGACTGCGAAGTTTTTCGCTGGGCTGTTGGATGCTCGTAAACGGGTGGTGACTTTAGACGCTGAAGTTCTTTATGCACGGATGTTGTCCGTTGCATAATGCACAAGTGGCTGGCGTGTCATTCTTCTAGTGAAGTCTTGGGCCATGGCTCACCGGCACATTTATCGCATTAGGGCCGGTGTTGGCAGTAATATTTGGGCGTGCCCATATTTTCGGCAACGTTTGCTTTGCGCAATTAAACGTTGCTAGTGAGGTTCTTAAACTTTTATATTAAAGAGTATTGATGTTGAAAACGTCTTTTTTGTTCGAATTGGGATCGAGATTCACAAAGAATAATGGTAGTGTCTGTTTGATGGCCGGGTGAATTAATTACTGGTGTAACATTCTGTACATTGGTGCCAAGTTCGATCAGTTCCTCTTTGATCAGTACAGCCGAGATCTCTGGTGCACATTTCCGTATTACCATTCTATACGCTTTTTCCTCTTATAACTGGAACCTGTGGTAATCAGTGCTACGTTGCTTGAGGTATCTAATTTTGCCTCTATAGCTTTGAACCGTTTTATCGTTGATGTCAGTTATTCGCTCTTTTGTGGAATATGCAGTTTTTTATTTTCAACGTTCTTTACCTTATCGGTGGGGGGGGGGTACGGATTTCTAGAGATGATGAAGTCTATCCATTTCATCTGTCATCATTAAAGTGGTGTGAATGGGTTGTTAGTAAGCAAACCTGGTTTAGCTGTAACAGCGACTGTTGTTTCTTTGGAGGAGCTGGGACAGGAAGTCTGTCTGGCAAGTACTGATGCCTGAAAATCAAGGTTTTTGTGGTCTTATCGGCCTCGTGCTTTGCTGAATTTCTCGTGAGGCGAGTAGCGTCTCGAACTTTTTTCGGGTGAATTAACTGGCGTTCTCGTCTTTTCCTGGCTTAGGCTACTGAAATTGTCGATTCGTTTTCTGTGGACCTTGTTAGAAAAGTTCGATAACTAATGACTTCACGTAAGAAACATTACTCATTTATCGTTCCATCGAATTAAAAGCAATGCAACTGACAAAAAATCTATCTATCTATCTGTGTATCCATCTATCCCTAACTCCCTTTCGCAATACAAAAAGACAGGTGCACATAGTTGTGCAACGCTATTTAGTACAATTATATTCAAGGCATCGTTTCTGTTTATGAATTCTACCTCAGCGTGCAGCTTCTGTTACTAAAGTAGTTATTTAAATTGATGCTAGTACAAAATTTCGTTTGTATTGTTATAAGTAAATACCGGTTTATTTTCTTTAAAAATAATCTTTCATATGCTGATGTTATTGTAGCAGGCGTTGAGCATCTCGACATATTTTTGCATCGTTGCAAGTTTTTTCTCTCAAAGGGCGTCAGCGTAATTCGTTCGTAATAGACAACTATCTTATCAAATTAAACCTGAGTTTTCAATTCATTCCGGTAGCTACAGCCCAATAGGGAAATTTACACTTTTGAAAATAACATTCTCATCACTCGTGATGCTGAACTATTTTTGACCGCCCCGATTGATGACGTCTCACGGGCCGGTTTTGGCACAACTCAACAGAATTTCTTAGGGAAAACGCCATTTCCGTTCAGATTATATTTCATTTGAATTATATTTGTAATTCATCACAATCCGATGAATTTACGGATTTATTCTTTTACATGTCTTGTTTTAGAAAACAAGGAAGACGTTTTCATCTGTTATCTGTCACGTCTATCAGCATTAACAACAGATTAAAAAAAAGTCTCATCCTATTTGGTCACGTTTGATTATTTCCAACTACTGTACAATTATCTATAGAAATTATTTATAAACGGCATAGATTGTATTACACGATGACTGTGTAAGCGAAAAAATGTTGGAGGTAAGCGTACTCACGTACAGATAAAACATTAATCCCGGAGGTTTGCCCACGTGTTTTTCCCTTTAGTCACCGCCTGTTTCATAAAAAAAACATTTAGGCGAAACCGACAAAAATTAGTTTTTTCTATATTTTTATGAACAGTGACATGGAAGATTGTTAGTATCGAATTGATTAAATAGTTATAATTTGGGGTTATGTATTTGTACCCGGAGAGGTTTAAGTGTTTCATCGTAGTGAACCCAGGCTCAAGAAAGTGGTCTTGATAATCTTTTATCTATTGATAACTTATCGTCGTCTTTAATGTTCTGAGTCATACAGAAAAATCCAACGCCCTATTACATACCTAGTAGTGCATTCCTTCCTTTAAAACACGTATTTAAATAACGCGTAACAAAGAAACGCGATAATCATTTTCAATGTTAGTGTTCGTGAACATGTTTATGCGCACGAGCAACATACTATGATTTAATATGTATATACAATATGCACTTACGCATAGCATTCCATTTTTTGTCATCATTTTTTCATGCATAACTATGTAATATGTATATGTTAGAATAATTAATTTCGAAAGAGACACATTCCCTGGAAGTGTTGCTCGATCGTTACATTTTCTATATCTCGCATTTTCTTTCTCTCCATTTCTTCTAATTTCATTCTTTTCTTTCTTTCTCACTCATTCTTTCGTTCTTATTCATTCATTCATTCATTCNTCTCTCTCTCTCTCTCTCTCTCTCTCTCTCTCTCTCTCTCTCATTCTTCATTCTCTTCGATTCTCATTTCCTCTTTTCCACATTTTTAGAGGTTTTCTCTTTTTCCTTCTTGCTGTCGTTCTCTCTTTTGCCTCTCTGAAATTTTATTCGTCGACCGTATTCTTCTTCGTTTTCGTTTCTCTTATTTTATCTTTTCTCGCTGTTTTCATCTATCTCTCTAACCCTTGAGCTTCTTTTTTTTTCTTCTATCTCTTGAAAAATGATCTTCCTCTCCCCTCCCCCTTCCTCTCTTCTCTCTGGCTTTCTGTTTCTCTTATTTTCTCTTTTGCCTGCTCGCTGTTTCTCCCCTCTCTTCCGACCTCCTTCCACCCGCCCTCCTTCCTTTTCTTTTTCTTTCTCGCCATATCTACACATTACTTCCCCCCTTTACTTTTTCTTTCGCCTTTTCCTTTTATCTACTATAACCCTACATAAACAATTATTGGATTTGTTAACAAAAACATACAATTTTAGTTCTTGTAACATCTAAATAAAATGTTTAAAATCCTATTTATTTACATAATATTGTTGTTATTTTCCAGCCGTCGTTGTTTCTCTTTATGAAGATCCTATTCAACCTCAACAGGCAGCGTCTGTAGTCGAAAAGTTAGGAGATTACTTAGTCTCGTGTGGATATTGAGGTAAAAGGCTTTCTTTTTTGACATCAAAATATGGTTATATAGTGGTAAAAGTAACACAATTTTCTTTCAGATAGGAAAACTGCGTCGCCAAGTCTGCCGGGGGGGGGGGATGGCCGGTATATAATCGAGGGGCTAGGACATTCAAAATACAGCGAAAACTTTAAAATGAAGAAGGAAAAAACTGGCGAACTTTGAATTAATTCAAGTGAATTTTTTACTCAGAAATTTAATAAAATGAATTGGAAGGAATAAGAAACTTAAATTAATAACAATTATAAACAAGTAGGGGGACATGTGACGTTCGGAATCCGAAAGCTTTTTTCATCATTTGCCATGTTTTGTTTAGAATTTCCAGGAGTGTACTTTTTTAATTATATCGTCTCTTGTGTAAAGAATATTCAATTTCGAAGCCGAAGATTTCGAAAGTCTTGCCGTTCAATTAATACAGAAAAAATCTTCTTCTTTCCAAACATTTAAATCGGAAAAAAATCGAATAAATAAATTTAAAAAAAAATCCGACAATTTTTATGTATTTAATAATTGTTAATTTTTATCATTTTTTAAAGAGAAAGGAAAAACTCTAGTCCAACCTTACAAAAAAGGCATAATTTTTTTACATTGATGCAAAAATTTTTGTTTCTTTTTCGGGGGAATATAAATAAAAAAGAATAAGAAAGCCACATTACCAGAGGCTGTGTGGATTTGGCTCCGGATGATATATGTTGGTATATACGGTGCAAACAAAATTATTTAAAATTTTGGGAAAATAATAGAAAAAAAACCGATTCTAAGTGTATGTATTCTTTATGTGATTCAAGATTTTTTTTATATAAATATAATAATATTAATAATTAGATTATGGGATTCACGAACAATTCAATATTCTTTTTAGAATTATTATGAACTTAATTGTCTATGATGCTCAGTTTGATGCTATATGTTAGAAGAAGAAAAACCCTTTTCATATGTAATTTTCTCTTTTTTACTGTACTTGCAATTTTTTTGTCGGAAAAATATTAAAAAAAAAAATATTTTAAAACCCACTTTTTTTTTGTTCTTTTCTCTTTAGATTAGTCATGTATCGAACCTTTTTTGTCTTGTGGATTCCTTTTATTTTTTATTAATTAAAAAAGCCAACTATAATAATTTTTGGCTAATATCGTAAGAATTTTATTGGTATATGTTTTTTTTCTTTGGGGTTCCTGAGATAATGTGCAACTTCTATTTTTGTTTTGAAATTTAATATAGATTTGAGATATTTGAAGCAATTTTAATTTTTCACCTTAGACATATTATCAGCGCTGTGCTTTAATATATGTTAAAGGAGGATGAATTTTTCTCCTCTGTATGTGTGCCAATTTGTGGAATCGATCAGCTGCCTCTTGTTATTATATACAATAAAAATAATTAATAAATTATGTGGAAACAAAAACATTTATAATTATATATTGTAATCTCGATAAATTAAAAAGGAGGTAAAAAAAGAATTTTTAAATATGCTACACATTTTGTATGTTATGCTCGTTTTCGTTCGCAATTTGTAAACCAATTGGTCATCATGGATCCCCATAAAAAGGAACGTTTAATAAAAAGAAGTTGCATTTATTAAAACCATCGCCATTATTTTAAACCCCAAGATCCCGAGGAGGTGAACATGAAAATATTAACAACCCTAAAAGATATTCTAAATATTACGAATCCGAGTCGAAAAGGTAAGCCAACACCACCAGGCCACGGCGAATTTCAGCAGTGAATACGCTAAACTCACGAAAGCCTATCAGCTTTGGATATCTCAGTTGCAAACGCGTTTCCCATTGATCCAAATTTCACAATTATTTAAATAATGTACGATAACAGGCCGACAAAAGTATGGTTTACTCCAAGAGAATTTTAGTTAAGAAAGTGTAAAGGTATGTATCATAATATTTTACTTTTATATCCCTGATACTTTATGCTATTTCAATTATTAATTTCAAGTTGTCTAGTGACAATGAAAAATAAAACTATTTTCTTCTATTAGACTATCCTTTTTTCCCTGTATGGTTATACATAGTAAGGATACATACATACATACATACATAAGGATAGAAGGCAGAAATATATTGGTTAATAATATTGGAACACCGGAATAACATCAGAATACAAATTTAAAAAAAAACTTATACTATTATTTCCAACTTTAATTTTCATAAATTGGATTTGTATCGATCTGATACAGTGGTCAAACAATGGATAATCACTGAAATATATTATTATTTTTACATGTTTAAATTACTGAAAACTTTCGCTTTTCACCCACTTACTGAGGGAAGAAGAAGGTAAGCTTTCCATGCTAAAGCAACGGGGCTTTGGTAGAAAAGTTATTCAAAAACAGTTCGGTCAATATTTTTTTGCTCTCTTAATCTTCGATATATCTCTAATTTCTAATTAGTTGATTAGTTCAGGACAATATTTTTGACGGCTACCGAGATGCAGTTTTTTAATGTATTTGTATTTTTAAATTAACCGTTAAATGGGTTTGTGTTTAACGCAGCGAAACAGTTTTGGTAGAAAAGTTATTCAAAAATAGTTCGGTGGTCAGTATTTTTTTTTCAATATATCTCGTCTGTGTGTGAATAACAGGTTTAATTGTACAATAGCCTAGTTCAAAGAGAATATTTTGCACGTCTAATTTTTGAAGGCAAGATGAGGTTTTTTTAAATGTGTTTTTATTTGTAAATAGACTATCGTAACTTTCCCTAATGAGTTTGTGTTTGCCGCAGCGATACACTGTTTTGATTGAATAGTTATTCAAAAATAGTTCGGTCAATATTTTGTTACTCTTCGATATATCTCTAGTTTCAGCGAGATATAACAGCTTTAATTAGGTGATTAGTTCAATATTTTTGACGTCCACTATTTGGTGGGGGCAAGATGGAGTTTTTTAATGTTGTTTAATTTTTAAATTAACCATTAAACTTTCCGAAATTGGTTTGTGTTTTACGTAACGATGCACAGTTTTGGAAGACAAGTTATTTAAAAACATTTCGGTCAATATTTGTTTTCTTACTCTTCGATATGTCTCGAGTTTCAGCGTGATATAAAACCTTCAATTAGTTGATTAATTCAAGACAGTTTTTTGACGTCTACTATCTGAGGGCAAGATGCAGTTTTATTAACTGTATTTTGAATTTTCTTTGATGAGTTCGTGTTTATGTACAAGGTGGTCAAACACCGCATTTCCTTTTAGATTAGCCCACCTTTGTTCTAAAAACTGACAGTGTACTTACAGTATAACTGCACAAACATGGAATTTCCGAAATGATAATTTTCGGTCAACTTCTTTAAACCATAGTTCCCTTACCTTACATAATGCTATTTTGATGTTTTAACTGTGAGGCCATGTCAACAGGGTTCGGTTTTTCCCCTTCGAATACGCCGAGATCCAAACCCAGGGCAACGATGAGTCGTCAATGCTCTTGTTCAAACCTTAAAATGACCGTATCCTGTAGACTTCTGGGTCGTTTCTAGTTTATTTTGCACACCTTACGAAATATTTACGCGGCGCATCATAAATTCATTAAATTCTCAAAATTTCACCTGTTAAAACCACCTCCACCTCCAGATGTAGAAGATTTTATGGTGTTTGACAAGCCGGTAACGAGCCTTGATTTCAATGAATTTAATTGAATCATTTATAAAAAAAAAAAGTGACAGTATGAATTTTCTTGTAGTATAAATATATACCCTAAATAATATATATATGACAGCTGCCTGCTGAAACTTCTGCCGTTTGCAAAAAGTCCTCAACGAATATGTAGTTGCCAATTAACACATCCACTGGACGTATGACGCCAGGGTAGCGTTAAACTCTCTACTGTTTCTAATTTCTCAGCCTTGTATTTTGGTGAATTTTTGAAAATGCTGTTTCAATAAACGCCACCAAGAAAAAAATTAATGGTTTTAATTTTAATTAAATATGACTATTGGCCTGTATTAAATATGGCTATGTTGATGGTTTCAAAAGTTGACCAAATATTGTAGTAGTAAAGCTGGAGAGGGTTTCCAAGCATTTCACATAATTCAACATAGAAATCTTATAATTTTTTGTTATAAATTATTTAAAACCACAATTATTACAATAAAACTTGCAACATGCCGATAAAAATATTCCTAAAATATGAGTCCGACCATATTTACTCTTGGCTTGACGATCCAGCGATTTGTTTACATTTAAACGTTCCTCAACCCCACAGATATGACAAATTAGTTAATTTACGCTGATCGAAGGCCATTAAAAATAGTTAATTAACATGTATATATTAAATACGTGATATAAGAGACAAGTGATTAATTCTGATCACTTGTTGACAAACAATCACTCCTAACAATACAAGTTCTAGATAATTAAATTTTAAATCAAAATCTATTCGTACGTTAAATTACCCATCCCTAACAAATATAGAACAAACAATTAATAATAATATAACGGGGTATAGGATTTTTATTTTATGTTTTCTTATTTGTAAAAATTAGAAAAAAAAGGGAGTAAATTAGCAACAATAGAGAACAGATAGGACATAATAAATATTTATTAGTCAATATTGATTAATACAAATGATCTCTTTTTTTTTTCACCTTAAACAGTACAGTTAAAGGGTAATTATATAAAACATTTAGTGTACAAAGGAGCTTGTGAAGCCTTGGTAGGTACAATTGTTTTTCTTCATTAATTTTGTTATTACGGGAAAAAACGCCAACATGCATTGTGCCATTATCACACTCTCTCTATTCTACTCTCTGGGCAGTGACAGATGTGCGGATGGCACCTTAATTTGTTACATAACAGTTAATATGACACGAAAAAGCATTCATTTATATATATTTATAATATGTATATGAAACGAGATATACATTTTTTTCTTTTTTGCCTTGTATAACTATGCTTGTCTATACAAAGGGACAAAATATATTAATCTTTAGGCCAATCTTTTTCTCAACTGAATCAATATCTTGACTGAACTAAATTGGGGAACAGTCTATAAGGTTCCGGAGAAACACAACCACTATTACATTACCAATATATACTTTTACTTTATTTTTCTTTTTCATATATGTAGAATTTTTATATATATATAATTTTTTTTAAAAATTTGTGCGGAGATTTTTCCATACTCTTTTGATGCGGACTTCGCCTGTAGAGGAAATTGCATTTAATTTTTTTTTGTAAAAACAGATAAATTAAATTCATGAATTTGAATATTTTAAGAATATTTTTTTAAAGTAATTGCATAAACTCAAATACGGCTAGAATTGGATTTGACAAATCTAAAAAGATCTCTACAATCGAAATCCGCCAGACTAGAATCTTCCACATGAACACGACTCTAAAAAAGACAAACCCCTAAAGCTGAACACTTATATACAAACTACACTTTTTTTGTGTTATATATATATATACCGTACAACTTATTATCTTTATAGCTTTTAATTTGACTTTTCTTCCTTTTTTTCCCTTAAAACCTGTTAAGTTAAAGTTTTGGTCTTTTATTTTTATCATAGACCGAATTTCGGGGTTACTGCTCCAAGTCGTCCGCTGATTTGTTTTATTTATCGACGGCAGGAACGAAAGCATAGCCAAGAAGTCGCCGCCGCCGTCACCTCAGGCTATTGCTGCTCGAGCGAGTAGTGCCTTGACCTTTTCCAGAAACTCCTGAAGAAGCCCTTCTTCTGCCTTGACCCTTCTGCGCTTTCACCTACAACAAAATAGGCTTCTCGTTCTTATTATTGCTGTCCCATTCTAATGAGGATGAGATTTACTGTGACATGAATTATTCCGTTAGGGAGATTCATAAAGCAAGGGTTAGATGAATGACAAGAAAAACACGAAAGAAGCCAAAATGGCCTCTGGCCAAGAAAAAAAGTTGATATCGATGGTATAGGGTGAATCATCTCTGGCTCACAAGAACCCAATAAAGGAGTTGTTCAAGGATTTTTCCAAAATATCTTTTTGATTATCTAAACCGTAAAATGAGACTGAACGTCTGACCTGACTTGTAAACAACCAAACACGTCAATGGTTTTTTGAAAGACTTCTCCAAACGATTAATTTTTTAGTTTGTGAAAATTCCCGTTCAAGATAAGGAAAATGAGATTAGAAGACAAAAAATGTCAGCTAATTCAACATAGGGAATCAATATAAATTTGACTTGTGCTGAAAGCCGTTGGCAGAGTGGTGAAAGAGAAATGTGAGCCTGAGAGTGTGGCCACCTTCAGCCCGCACCCACACTACTCAGATCAATATAAGCCGTTACGTCACTGAGGGTGGCATACCCATCAGTTGCTGGGTTCCAACTGTAGGAACTAGGCATGTGGGGCACGTACGGCTGTTAAGAACCGTTTTACGGCCATGAGAGCTGATTATGATTATACATTGAATTATTGACAATATCGACATGCAAACCAAAACCTAAGAAAGCTGCTGTGTCTATTGATCAACGATAATACAGAAAATGACAAACCTACAATCTAGAGTCAAATCTTACACACTAAAGTAATGAAATAGAAAGGAGAAACATTCATATTTTCAGTTAATCAATATATTACTGCAATATTATAAACAATATTTGCTATGTATGAGTTCTTATTATGAAGTTGGAAATTGAATTCGTCCATTATTTTCATGTCTCTTATACGCACATCCTGTCAGGAGAGATAAGCAGACAAGGATCGGATTTCATGGAGTGTCAATATGTACATAATAAGCGCTTTTGGACTTACTCAAATTTAAGTATAAGTCAGAAAAACCAGGTTACGTTTTATAGTTTATTTGATTTTTATTAAAGCCGTTTATAATAATCAACAATGACTCTTTAGACATATCTGATAATGTTTGTACTATATTTTTTTTTCCTGACAACATACTGTCTTTTATAAAGTATAGATTATTTTTATGTATATTTATAATAAAAAATGTATGCCTTGTAAGCATTATTTGTCTTTCTTGTGTATTAAAAAGAAAAAATATATGTTGATTACTTCGGAAACGTTAAAAAGAAATAATTTAAAAAAAGCGTAGAATATATTTTTAAAAATATATACTTAAGCTTATTGAAATCAACAAAGGTTTTGTCATTGTAACAATTAGATCGGTTTTCCCCTTGGTTGAGAATATGTCACACCAGAAAAACGCATAAACTGCTGCTAACACACGACCTTGCCCATATTAATTTGGGTTGCTTATAAAACAAATCATTCCAAAGGGGAAGTGAAAGCATATAAAAAATATTACCTTCCATATACGAAGAGTATTTCTGTTTGTACGATCCTATAAAGTTTTAAAAACTATAAGGGGGAAGACGAAATCAGGAGAAAATCGAATACAATAATTAATAAGGCATACAATTGGTTCCTAATTCTGAGAAGGAACTCGATCAGGTATATTCTGTGAAAACACAAAATTTGAACGATCAAACTCATTAGGGTTAATAAAGCATAGTCTTTCAAACTGAAATAGCCAAATGTAGACAAAACCTCTAATTCCTGGGAAACAATAACAACCTGACAATATTTTCGGTGTTATACACAAAAGAAATTTGGGTAATGGACAAGCAGACAAACTGGCCAGAGTAGGGTCTTCAAGACTAACAGCCCAGAACCTTTAATTTGTAAGACAAGACTAAAAATATACTCCTCGAAAAGTAGAAATAGACGAATTCCAAATACACTCACGATTAAACAACCTTCGCCAAAACTGGCAAATACATCACTACTGGGAGACTGGGTAAAACTTAGGGGAGTGATAGGGATATATGCCGGTCACTGGCATTAAGAAAATGTGGGTATATTCAATGATGACCCATTTGTAGGTTATGCAATGAAGAGTAAGAAAGCGCCATTTATATTACCTTCGTATACGAAGCAACCACCCATGGAGGCATAACAGGACACCAAGAAGATTCGATAAAAAAATTACTACAATGACATTATTTCCACTGCGAATATTTATAGACCGCACCTGTGCGCGTCGTCCAGCCGCAAAGCGGGTTGGGCATCAATCCTACATCTGAACAATCGAATGTACCGTATATTCACTACTATGCTCTGCGCCCACCGTACTCGATACCTTCTTGAGACAGCATATCCAGCAAGGAACATTTACGTTTTCATGAGCTTCGTACTCTCGCTAAGTGCAGGCCCTATACTCCACAGGCCCCTGATCTCCCGGGTTTGTCAAGAAAAAGCAACACTTTGGACGATGTTAGAGTAGCCAGACTATTGCTTGACTTGCCTCCGCCAACAGGCATACTGTCCAGCTCCAATTGCCCTTAGGATTTTTTAATTATGTGGTGTCCCCTCCCCACCAAGAGAATCGTACGGACACCCAAAAATAAATTTTCGAGAGGTGTGTGTAAATCCTAGAGCGGCTGCCAGCCCCCTTGGGACGGGAACCAACGGACAGCTTCGGAAGCCATTCCATTGGGAAAGTCGAAAGGTTGGAACGAGGAAAGCATTGCCAAGTCTTCCACGCCCGTAGAGCAGTGGCTTCCAAGGACGGTTGGATCCCACCACGTAATGCCGAGGGCCTCTTGGCCGCCAATGCTGGCTACTTACAGCATTCGAGGACATCATAGATCTCAACTATGAGCAAGGCACCACGGTCCTCTACTGCTTCCCAAAGGATATCGTACATCGAGAGGACAACGTACGTCCAGAGAGGATCGGAAGGGTGAGCTTCGAGAGTATAGGATAAGCAGTGTTACATTTAGAGTATACATCGCTCTTTAGGCGAGACAGTACTCTCGTGCGTCTATCTAGAGGTATCTAAGGAGTCTTTAAGTAAATATAGCACTCTTTTTCTCCGTGATCCCCAAATAAACTGGGTACGGATTCTCAGGGTGGATAGGGATGGGGATCAAGCGTCTCCTTTTCAGGTTGCACAACAAGTCTGTGTTACAATGACAGTCAATGAATGACCTCCATCTTAAAAGAAGGATCGAGTCTATTGACCTGAACTAGGCAACTAGGAAAAGTACAATTTAAGCCAGAAGGCTGCAAACCTTCCGCTTCCTCGTATTTACTATTTTCTCTCTCTTCTCCTCACTAAGGGAGGGATGGAGAGGGAGAGCGAGGGAGAGAGAGGGGGGGAGGGAGAGAGAGAGAGAGGGAGAGAGAGAGAGTGAGCGAGAGAGAGAGGGAGAGAGAGAGGGGGAGAGAGACGGAGAGAGAGAACAAATACAGGCTATCTAACAGATTGAACAAATGAATATTAATATTTACTGCTTTTATGCCATGAGCTTAAAGCTTCTCATTCATTCCCACTTCCGCGTGAACATAAGCACAAACAGATAGTATAATTTTTAATATCAGTACTCAGTATTTTTTATCAGCTTTGTATAACACCACTCAAAATTTGATAAAAACCTTATCTAAGGAAAACTTTATTTCACATTTTGAACGAACACACAGAAATGAATAAGGTCATTAGATAACGACAAAGCAATGACTGTACTGACGAGACTAAGGATCGGCCACAGCAGTTACTCGCATCTTCTTTTCAGATCGCCTTACGAACAACTCGTAATGCGTGATAAATATGAAATGCGCAATAATACATATTTTTGAAATGAGATAAATTATGAATACACATTAAACTTAGTAGAGAAATAAAAAGTTTAGCTAATGGTGCATAAAACCTTTTTAAAAAACAGTCGATTTATATTATTTTTCTATAATTTTCTTGTCTAGAATAAGGTAACGATCACTCCCTCCTTAATGAGGGATCATTAATTTCCAAAAACCAAAATATTCAGAAATATTTTAAAAGCGCTTTTCAAGTATCTATTATCATATAAACGAATAATCTCCACGCAAAGCTGTATAATGGAGAGACCCACAAAACATGAGAGGGAAATGTAAATCACTTTTCACTTTCGTGGAGCCATTGTTCGTAAAGCCGCGCTGAAACATTCCCAAACTCTCGCATGGTTGTTGTTTTTAATTTTACTTCCCAAAAGATAATGACTGATGAATTTATATATAAGGATTTCTTTGATCTTTGAAATTAGTCTTGTAACAATTTTACAAAGTGGGTCTTGTTAAAAAAAAACTGTGCCAGCTGCAGTGGCAAACTGGAAGGTGCGAAGTAAGCAAAGGACATCGGGAATAAAACAAAAAATAAATAAATAATTTAAAAAAGTTTACATTTTGACGGAGTGATAGGACGTGGGTAAGTTGTAATCGTGTTAGAGCCAGTTGGGCCGAGGTCGGGAAAGGGCAGAGACGCTACGCAATCATGACATCTGTTGACCCATATTTATATTATATACCGTCCTCCACGATTTTCACAAATAAGCGTTTTCGAAGGAAAATTAAATTAGGAACCGGTCGATGAACTCCAAAATGAAAACCTTCGCAAAAGTAAAATGGGTCGGGGAAAAACCTCGGAATGAATAAATTATATATTCAATGGGCGGGCCTTACAAAATAATACACTACAATATTGAATTGTAAATATGACATAATTAACCATTTTACTGTATAATTTGCAGACATTCGATTTATTTACAAATTTTAAAATATTTACTTTTTCTTGATTACAATTATGTAAGTCGACCATATCATTTTTGCTCTATAGGAAAAGCCTGCAATCAACAAATTGGTTCATTAAAATATGTTATTTGATATTGTTGTACAGGTATTGATAGTACATATGTATAGGTAATTCGTAATGTATAGGTACAATTATGTACTTTAATTGAACATTTAGTCACAAATAATGCAACCTGCTATTAATTTAAAGTACAATTTAGTCTAACTTTATTTCCAGCAGTAAACCATTATTATGACGACCAAAAGAGAACAGAAATGTAATTTCATTAGATGTTTAGCTAAATCAAAAGCTCCGGATTTTTAATATTTTCAGCAAAAAATATAGTTTTATTTAAGTTTGGCAGAAAGAAGACACTCAGGCACACAAATAAGAATAACACAATAAAACAACACATATCGTTCATTGGTTTATAAAAACAACATAAACTACACATTTTTATGCATTGTTAGTACACCTTGTTCTTCTTCGTTCTTTGTTTACTTTTGCCTAGTTTTTTCACTCTCTCTCTCTCTCTCTCTCTCTCTCTCTCTCTCTCTCTCTCTCGTTGGACAAAGAGGTTTCAAATTAGAATTAGAAATAAAAGCTTATTATTTTTTTTATTGTGATGTAGGTTGTTATCAAAGAACATTTCCGACGTCATGACATGCGTCCTCTTCGGTGATAATTACATTTGCCTATCCAGTGGACTTCCCAACGATGTGTGATGATAGTGAAATGTAATTAACACTGAAGATGACACATCATGAGGTCGAAAACGTTCTGTTAGTAAATAAAATTGCATGCTGCAGTAAATTTTCAACAACCTACAATACAAATAATAAAATTATACAATAAACAGTTAAAAAAATTAATTTCTATTTAAATAAAACCTTATTCATACACTCTACCTTTTTCATATTTTTTATGGGTTATTCCCCTATTTTTCTCTTTTTTCACTCCCTTCTCATTCTCAGCCTACTTCTCTCATATTTTCTTTCTTCTCACATCTCTCTTTTCCCTCTCTAAAAATTTGAGAAAGGTCCAGGTAGACCTAATTTTGCTGACATAAAATGGCCAATTCAGTTTTTTCTCACCTGCTCTCTTTGCTCTCTTATATACTCCCTTTGTTTCACTCTTTCACGTTCTGGTACTTTTTCTCTTTATGTCGCCCTTTCAATAATCTCTTTTTTTGGCACTTTATATCTCTTCGTCTCGCTCTTTATTTCAATTCGTATTGCCCTTTCTTTCCCTCCCACCCTCTCTCTGTCTGTCTGTCTGTCTGTCTCTGTCTCTGACTCTGTCTCTCTCTCACTCTCTCTCTCTCTCCCTCTCTCCCTCTCCCCCCTCTCCCCCATCTCTATCTCTCTCTCACTCTCTCTCTCCTCTCTCTCTCTCTCTCTCTCTCTCTCTCTCTCTCTCTCTAACCTATAATGTCTGATTTGCCTCATACAAACACATGTGATACACAAACAGCCAAAAATGCATTTGTAAGAAATATATTACGACTAAAGTACTATCGAACTTTATGTGATAAATATAAGATCATAAATAATGTTAAAATATTATAAATTACCAAAAATGACCATAATATCATCAATGTTTAAAATTATACACTGAGCAACCGAACTATCAATTCTTTTAAATATAAGAAAAAATTAAAGCATTAAACTTAAGACAAAACAACATATTCGAAATTCCAATTCATAGAACTAAAATACTGCAACTCTTTCTTAATTAACATTATAAAGCTGTTTAATAAGGTTCCAAATATTTATTTCGCCTGAGAGCAGTTTTCGAACTTTCAAAAGAAAATTTCTAAAACATCTGATGGAAAATAACTAAAACCATCATAAAACCATGGAATCATAAATAAATTAATAGCTTTTATTTATGACTGTTATATTCAAAGATGTTGGGTTGTGGGATGTGCACTCAGTATTGACTGCACATCCCACAACCCAACATCGTTGAAATTAATTAATATTTCTGCATTCTAAGAATGTATGTATAAAAATGTATGTGTAATGTAAAATGTACGTATAAAATGTATGTATAATTACTATTCACGTTAAGTGGAATAAAGGTTCACGAGACTTAACTTTGCGTGAAAAACGTTTAATCAATCTCCCGCTCTTTTTTCCCTTGGCATTTTTCTTTCTTTCTCTCCTATCTTTTTCGTTCTCACTTTATATCTTTAGCTTGCATTCTTTATCTGTCTCCACTTTTTGAGCTCGTACTTTTGACTGCATTGCTAGTTCTTTCTCACTCTCACACAAATATATCGAAATAATAATTCTCAGTAACAATAAATATCTCACATATCGTAGAGTAACATCAAAGAATATATTATATTAACGAATCTAACAATCGGGCACATCTGTTACATTCATAAATAAAAAAATATTATTTCGAGTAATACAAGTACTCGACAAGACGTGTTTTGCGGTATAGATAAATTACGAATTTTCTTTGTAATATGAAGTTTAATGAGTTTGAAGCCAAATACTTTTGGGTGAAACAGCACGAACCTTCAATTAGCGATAAGCCAATGGAAAAGAGAACAAAAAACATTATTTCTGTGCACCTTTTAACCAATATATGCGTATTTCAAATTGAAAATTGTTCTCTCTGCGACCGAATAAAAAAAGGTTTTTCTTGCAGGGAAACTAGAACAGAGTTGAGACATGATTTCTCTCTACATTCTATGAAACAAAAGTTTTCTGTACTTTTTTGACAGACGATAAAATGAAGTATTTGGTAACAATAAAGTCCAATTTGGATTTCTAGAAGTAGCAACGAACCGCAGTATTGTTGATAATTACTATTTGAGTGAAATTTTCCTTTTTTATTTGGTGTAGTGGTGTATATATTTTCCGGTATTAAAAACCTATTTCAGGCCAGGCAGAGGAAAATTTAAGTAATTTGTATATAACGAACATATTTGAATTCGACAAAAATCCAAATCAGATATTATAAAGAGCGGAATTACTCCTCAAGAAATTCTAAGATTTGTTTATTTTTTCTTTAACACCCAGCCCAGTAATAGTTATGATCTCCGCCAAAAGGAAAATAGGCCGTGGAAAGAGAGTCAGCTGGCTAAGCGAACTCGTGTCCTCCGTTAACGCCCCACGGTCTTACCAACGGGCCACGACCTTTCTTACATACTTTCACATCACTCCCACACTTTAAGAAGAACTTCAAAACCGATGTTTCCCTACGAAACATTCCACTTGAGATTTGCAAGTGTCAATTTTTTATAATTATTTATGTTCTTCTAACTGTCGTGATATTGCAATCCCGATAAGTTATGTCAAAAAACACACACACAAAATAAACACTGTCATGAAGTAATGTTTCAAAATAATTTTAAATGATGAGTACACGCAATATGAAAAACCTTTAAGAGTATGATATTCTAAACAGGACTTATTCATAACATGGACTCAATTATTAAGTTATAAAACAACAAATCATAATGTTTAAATATTGAATAACACTGTGCTATGAACAATGCGACAAAATTAACGTTTTTCGAAATTGTGGAGAATCGACCGCTCGCAAAGTTTTTAAATGCCAAAAGAAATGATTCGTAAATCAGAACATCCGATATGTATTGAACTCGTATTCTGTCAGAAGTATGACCAATTAACCTTCAATAGAAATAAAATTAATCTCATAAGTACCGTTGAAAAGACTTGACTTAAAAGTGGCTGTTTGTAGGTGACTGCCAGGGTCATGTAGGAATCAGGGCACTATTCTAAGCCTTTCTAAGTGTGGAGCATCGCCATACATGTAGGGCAGGACAACTGCTTTAATCCAGTTCTCAATGTGGAACGATTCGTTTTCCTTTCTCACCGTTCAAATAACGTTCGTTAAGGGTTCTGAATCCGCCGGCACTCACGAACGAGGGTAAAAGTAAAAAAAAAAAAATCAAGTTCTCTCACACTGTTGTCAATTCGTTCAAGGGCAGCCAGTTGGGTTAAATACCGGGCACTCAAGTAAACGACTTTTCAAGTAAGAAACACTATTGTATTATTTCTCGATTGAGAATTTAAAAAAAACAACTATATATTCCATACATATAAAGATGTAAAAGTATTCAGTGTGTGAAATTGAGAAAGAATTCGAACAATAGTTTGCATAAGAGAGAAGAGAGAGAGAGAGAGAGAGAGAGAGAGAGAGAGAGAGAGAGAGATGGAGAGAGAGATGGAGAGAGAGAGAGAGAGAGAGAGAGAAAGATAAAGATAGAGAGAGAGAGAGTGAGTGAGTGAGTGAGAGAGAGAGTGCGAGAGTGAGAGTGAGTGAGAGGGAGGGAGAGAGACAAAGCGAGTAAACAAGAAAAGGGAACGACCGAAAAAGAAAGGCGAGAAATGGAAAGATAAGATCGAGTCCGAGAAAAGGACGAAAGAGTAATAGGGAAAAATCTAGTTGGAATAATTGAGAGTTTATAATATACGCTATACTTTTTCTAATTTTTGTTTGTCCATGTGATGTGCGGGTGATGAAGAATAGGCAGACCAAAATGATATGTTACGACCAAATTACAATAGTTTTGTTTGTTTTTGCGCGTAGGCGTGTAAACAGCAAACATTTTCCAAACCGTCATTTGGGTCCGTTTCATCCTGACAATCCCAAGACGATCGGTAAAACCAACTGACAAATTCTTGTCTGTCCCGTTTTACAAATAACCCTAACTAACCCCTTTTCAGAAACTGTATCCTTGTTTCATGAAATAAAGAGAGAAATCAAGCCTTCCAATTTTGTTCCAGTTGAAAATGTTTTTTTGTGGATCAAAGGCTGAAAACTAATTCCAATGTAGTTGAAAATAGCCTAAAATATCATTAAACTACAATTCTCTTTCACACAAATGTTTGCCAATGATTTTATTTCATTCGAAACTGTTTATCACAAACTTAAATTTGCAGTATAGTGGTTTATATTGCAATCAAAAATCGCAGATGCGGACATTCTTAAAATAAGGCATCTCGTAAGTGAGTTAAAAAATAAATAACATGGTTTTCTTATCTTCGTTCTAGTGTCGTTTCGTGGTTCTTTGACTTCAAAACCGACAAACACTTTATCGCCGCCACCCGCCATTTACTATCTTTTTTCCAGGAACGGGGGATGACAGTACGCCAACTCTGAGATCAATGATGACTAAAGTTTGATGACGGGCAACTAGAGAGGACGCAGATTCAGTTCTTTCATGCCATATGAGCAACAATATTAAATAAGTATAAAAATTCAGGCTGAAGGTTGATTAAAAAAATACATATAAAATTAGACTAATAGTGCTAAAACTATGTTCAGTATGTATTCAATTTGACAATTTGCATGTAATCAGGTTTTCATAATAGCCTTCAATGATGGAATCATTTATGTCATTTATTTACGTGAATCATCATTAGGACACTTATTTTAAAAGCAAGAATCAAATAATTCAACTTTTCAAGGTTCTTGCATACCACATAGCCAAGGAATGTCATGACACACAGGAAATGTTCAAAATGCGTATTATCAGCTAAAAGAGATGTGTTTTTCGATTGAACGGAAGGGAAAAATAGCTCAGAGATTCAAACTATGACTGATTGCAATGTTATTTGACGCCAAGCGGTTCTTATTATTGCATAACTTCCTAAATATGCCTCTTTATTTCCCCCACTCTTGAAAGTTTACCAAGATCCAAAGTTACAAGGATGAAACTCATTGAGATAAAGTTTTTTTAAAATTTAGATATCGTGACCCTTTTTGAAGAACCACTTGCTAACAAACCAATAAAGAAAAGGATTTCATGAAATGAAGAGGGTTGAAGTTACATAAAAGTTGCAGGGAAAAGAGAAACGATTTCCATCTAGCGGCTTGGTAAAGAGGTGTGTTCAATGTACTGGGTCATTTATTCCTCAGGGACAGAAAACCTCAGGAGGAATTAAATTTCCTTCACTTACAACTACAAAGGTTGTACACGCACGAGCAAAGACACAAACACAAAAAAAAGAGGAATACAACGTTGTGCAGAAGACATATCAGAAGATCGGAAAGTCAAAATGTCTAATACATTTTTGCAAACATCTATTTACCAACAAATTCGCCACGTATGAGAAATCTAAGAAGTCCAAGAGAAGCAGAATTTTTTTTTTTAACCAGACTCAATCTGGAAATCTAACTCATGAAAAATGTAGGTGAATAATGGATTTGTACAGTTAAAAATCTTAACAAACAAAAGTAATCAATTCAATTTCAATCAATTAGCATCAGGGTTGAATATGGTAGTTAAAATTATGTAATTTTTGCCGGTTAACTTTTGAATCTGCATTTGCTTATCATTTAAAGAAACATCTGCAGACATTTAAGGGGCCACATGGCTAATAAACTCCGTAATGGAATACTCATGTGCAAAATATAAACACAGACACATAAAATAATGAACTATGTAATTAATGTTCAACATTGGAAAATGTGCTAATGAGATGAAACAAAGGTAACTCACCAGCAAATCCTGATGTAGGAGAAAGAGCGTCCTTTTTGTCTTTGCTATTTCCTGAAAAGAAAAACAAACATTACAAGGACAAATAAAATAATAAGTCAACTAATAAAATAGATGTACATTAGTATACAATGTCGTAGAAGGGTCATCCTCACTCGACTAGGAATAGGCCAGGCGAGGTTGACACACACAATTGCTTTTGAGCCAAAGCCAGCGTATGTCCGGTACTCGATGTGTCCCACCTAATTGAAAGGTGCAATCCCTTGGCTCCGTACAGAGAGCGCGTTCAAATGCCACCCGAAATGAGAATTATGCTTGAGCACATCGGCGAGTATTTAAATCCCCTCTTCCGATTCATGAAGGAAACAGGGTTGTCTTATTGTATATAGACTGATATTTTTGTGTCCCTAGCGTGTGTTGAATGTATTTATTGGTGTGAATGAGTAGCGTGATAGAGCGGAATATTGAGTACCCATCGACCCTCAATTAATGTTTGTATACACGGTGATGGAGGAATATTACGTACTCCACCACCCTGAGTGAACCCCGGGATAAATATAAACAGCAGACTGGATTTTCCAATTCCAACGGCAAATGATTTGACTGTGCGTTACAGCTCGAAAGTAATGCTAGGCTTGGTAACCCCAGTAAACAAAAAGAAACCCCACCCACCATACTTAAAGCAATTTACGAAAGGTTCCCACCCACAGAGTGGATCCATGTATACTGATGGTTCAGCCCACGGAGCACGAAGCAATGGTGGCGCAAAAGTTGATGCGGAGAGGTTCCAAATATCTGATCCAGTTGGAAGAAAGAACCCCGTAGCAGAAATGTAGTTTTACTTATCTCGGGCAGCCACACAAGTAATTGTTTCGCCTGAAGGCGATGTCAGGCTTATAAGTGAGGAAATGTCTGCGCTCATTGCTACCGGGGGGAATATTTGCCTCCAGTGGATTAGACACTGTGAAATCATGGGAAATTAAGAAGTTAAACTAGTGAAATTGGGAGCAGAAATTCAACAACCAAAGATTCCTTTAGAATACGGAACAACAAAAAGATTTTTAAAAATAATTCACCAATTTCGTGGTCCGCTTGACCAATTTTTATCTCAACTAAAAGCCTTAATTAATTGAAAGATTTTTAAAAAGTTTACTAAAGGAGAAAGAGAAAAGCATGTAGCAAGTTCAGAAGGGAAACAGTGTTAAATTCTTCTTGATAACCCTCGCCCACAAGACGTTCCTCGTATGGTGGCTGTCGGTTGTTTTAGACTGCTCCCACTTCATGTTTATCTGCGGGCTTATTTCCATCGTATAGGTATTGCGGATTACCCCTCTTGTACACTCTGTGGCGAAGATAAGACTGGAACACATCTGCTGAACCACTGTGAAGCTTTAGCCGATGAAAGATTGCCACGAAGGGAAGAAGCTAAATTTCACCGCTTGAACAGACTATATTGGGCTGCGCGCCATTATTATTTAAAAGTGGATGAGGGGTAAGATGGGTTTGGATTGTGTTGAGGGCTGAAATGACCTAATCGACATCCCCTGAGCCCAACTTCAGTGGCATGTTTTATACCCTAAGGATAGAAAATTTAAGCCGTTTTCAACAATAATCTTTTAATCTTTATGTACAATCACTAAAGCGTATTGAGAATGTTTTTTTTTTGTTTTTCAACAACAATTAGACTTAAGTCATTAAGCAATTCACGTTTCTACTAATACGGAGTGTGGTAAATTGAAATTAGGATCCTCTCGTGGGAAATGTGCAGATAAAGGGTCAAACCTCACGGGAAATGTAGGAGAAAACTCTGTTGGAGGACAAAAACGTTTATTGCCCGGGGATTCTCCTGTGGACGTATAAATTCACCGCCGAGGAACTATGATCCAATATTCTTGCTTATGGGAATTACATCTCCTCTGCACTATATGTGCATAAAGGAAAAATATATACTTGTAAATTAAGTTCAATCAGTCGTTAAAAATAAATTTAGTATCATGTGGTGCATGAAATAGAATCAATTGGTGTGCAAGAAATGTTTCAAGAATAACAACGACGACGACAGAATGGTGAAACCACGGGAGTACAAGACTTTGTTCCATTTGGAATTTGTATTGGATAAAGTTACGTACTACGATACGCGGAAGACAACTAACGACGAAACAATAGTAACTGTGTCACATTTAGACGGGCAGACTCTGTCCATAAAGGAGACACCGAATAAGACGAAACGCGATTATGGAGAGGACAATGTGACGAACATTATATTCAAATACGGAAAGTCCGGTTTGTTTTCTGCGACCCCAAGCCAACTGGAGAAACCGTGCGAAGTGGATTTGAAGGTTTTACGCCAATACACGTCGAACGTCAAAATAAGCGAGGGACATTGTAAGATCACCTTGGGAGGAATTTACTCAGATTTGCTTAAATTCAGCCCCAACAAATATGTCAAGTGTGTGGAAGATACGCGCGTTTTTAACGATAAAAAAGGCATCATAAGAGGGTGTATAACCTTTATCCTGAAACTTTCTTTTTACGGCAAAGTAAAAACAGCGGAATCAGAATGCGACTTGACAATTTTGAGGTTTGAGTCTAACACCGAAGAAGAGATAATTTTGCAAATGATTCCAGGAGACTCGGAGGCGAATTGGGCCATGTACAATTATACACCAAGAAAGAAAGATATGCCTAACTTCGATCGTTACGAGGACACGTTCAATTTTGACGGTTTGTCAACGGCAAGTAAACAAAATTTGAACGAAGAATCGAAAAACGCCTTTCCTCAAATACCGCCCAAGTTGCCAGAATATGTAGAAAAGGCGTTTACAGGAGCACTTAAAAACAAGGTCGGCGATCTGAAACCGTCCACAAATGCGATGAACCTCGAGCCAATAGACAAGTCAGTGGTACAGTACTTGCCTGATAATCTATTTCCTCAAAACTACAACCAATTTTGCGAAAATTTTCCCGGTGCCGACCGATATTTCGAAAATCTTGCCAAAGCCAATACAGAAAGGTTGATAAAGAACTTGAAAGAACTGGCTGATTACGAAGAACAGGAGATGTGGAAACATCAAAATCAAGCGTTACTTTATCAAAACCAACTCCATTCAATTTATCCGCAGGGTAACGGAATAACACCACATATGTATGCAAATAACCCGGCAAATTATGCTATGAACATAAATCAGAATCCACCGATGTGTACATACGGGGTGCCTAACGCTCTACCGAATCAATCCCTTTACATCAATCCTTACATGTCTTACTATCCTTACCCTCCGATTCCGCCTCCCTACGGGGTAAAAAATAAAGGATTCAATGTGAATGTTCCTTATTATCCACCAGGAGGAATATGTGAAGACGATCTTAAAAAGCTAGGTTATAAAACGAACGAGAAATCTTTGTCTTATGCAGGTAAGCCGAATTGTGGTTATGGTCCAGGCAGGCCTCAGCAGCAGTACTCTGCACTACCAAACAGACAAGATATCGTACAACACTACCAGCCTAATAAGACTTACACTCAGGGGAACGCGTTGGGAAATAATTTACGATTATTTTATCGGAATGCACAGCCTAGTCCGATGACAAATTACGCACCGGTGAAGATTTACGGAAATCCGACGGTAAGCACGGCACAAGACAAGACGGCAGTTCAAACCACGTGGATAACCGCCAAACCAAAAGAGATAAGTCCTCCACCTCAGCAATCTACTGATAACAAACACGTCCAGAATAACCAGGCTTACAACAAAGGCCGCCATCACAATTTGCCTCCTCCTAGTGCCGGTGGGAATGCCCACGAACGCCGCTCTCAACAGACATCTTACCGATGTGGGAACAATGTCCAAGATCAGTTGAACGGAGGCCACATGGCGAACGCATTCACCCAAACCAAAAAAGGCAATACTTCTCCTTTACCAAATAGCCACTATGATCCGTCCTTTAGTAAAAGCAAAAGATACAACAACATACATACGAAAAAATAGAAAGGTTGCTATTCCATGAAGTCGTCCATATGAAGTTAAACTCAGTCTTCTTGTATTAGTTAAATAAACAATCACCATTGTCGTCAATAAATGTGTACTTAATTCGAATTCCCATTCAACATTCGGCTCTGATCGATTTCGCACAGGGTTACAAAAAAAAAAGAAAAAAAACCCTGGATTCGAGCCCAGAACCTTTACAGTGAGCGTCGTGACAACGCCTTAACCGTTGCGGCCATCGACGCCCCCTTCATATTATTACTAATAGTATTTAAAGATTTTAGTAATTGAACGATAATTTAATAGTAAGGAATTTCAACATTTTAAAAAAATATTTCTCATGATCATGGTATACTGGTAAAAATATTTTGATTAAATTAACAGATTTAAGATAAATAATTTATTTTGTACGACGGTACATTAATGAAAATAGAATATTAATTACAAACAACATGTGATTGTATATTTTCGGCAAGGAATTTTCACAAAAGATACACCAACAATAAAAAAAAAATAAAGCAGGTACATTGATATTATGCCAACTCAAAAAAAGGGTACGTGTAGAGTTTTCGTTCTTGAAGTAAAATTTAATAACGTCACTTTTTTTACTTCCCGTTGTAAAGAAGGCTTTAGGAATGAATTGTACATTAAAGTAGGACTACCGAACAACGAGGCGTTACGGCTTGACAGCTCAGAACTCGGTGCGACTTATGAAAAAACAGGTAATGGTGAGTTTATCGCAACCTTGCAATGCTCTAAATCGTGTTTGTTCTCGATAACAAACAACCAACTCCTCGACCAATGTAAAGTGGATATTCACGTTTATAGGAAGGATATAGTCAGTGATTTCCCACGCATAGGATCCTGTTGTGTGGACTTGGGTGGACAATTCTTACATCTTCTTAGTAGAAACGAAGACAATAATTGCAAATCTCGGTATGATACATTTTTCTTAAAAAACATTCTTCAAGGTACCGTAGGGACGGTGACACTCTCAGTACGTATAACTTACTACGGAACGAAATTTTCGAACAAGTACGGTGAAGCGAATGCCGGTTTTAAAAATTTGAGCCCGGTTGGCACACTAAGTCCCGCACCGTCTAGAAAAAGACTCATGACGATTTGCGCTTGCAACGAGATAACGGTCAAGTCCTCATCCTGCGATTTGCAAGTGTCGAACATGAACGTCCCCACGACATTTGTGGAAGAGGAAGTCGAAGAAACGGAAGACGATGCCGTAGCTTCGAACCCTCTACCTCCTTACTTCGAAAATATTCTATTCGAATCTTTACAGAAAGAACTGAGCGAATATTCGTCCATTCACAGACCCGTCAATTATAACAAATTGAAAATAAACCAAGAGAAATATCTGATGTCGTCTAGAGACATGAAGTCCTTCTCCAAAATGTCGACCGCCGAGGATACGAACTCTGTCGGTAAACCTTCTACCAAGAAAAAAAGGAAAGTTTTGGGTTGCGACGATAGGAATTGCCCGTATTTCGGCAAGGTGGTTCGATCCAAAAAGCCACCTCCGGCTGCAAATATGTGCTGCCCCTTGACGGGACCCGAGGCCTTGGAGGACATGGGTTACGGTTCGGGAAAATTGTGCGTCGGATGCGGGGGCCGAGTGCCATATGACCTCGACAACGATGATAGCGAAGAACAGAGAAAAGATAAAAAAAATAAACAAGAGGCCCAGCCGTATTTCGTCCAACCAGTCTACTGTTTAATCCCGTCCAACATTTCATGCAAAGATGATGAACAACCGTGTGCGGTGTTTGTCCGTCCAAAGAAAATCGTGCCGATTCCGCCTTGGGTGAATACGAAAAAGTCAAACAAAGTTATGCAAACGCCTTCAAAAACGAAACGTATCAAGGGCCAGTCCTGGGACGAGAACATCCCGTCGGCATTTGCCTGATACATCGGTAACGTTTAATCTTCAAGGCATCTCATTTCACTTCACTGCACATCTTTTTTTGTTGAAAAAAAGTTTATAAAGAAAGTGTTATGTACTGTGAAAGACTGTTCCTCTACCGGCAATCATTCGACGTCCTTTCTAAATAAATTTCAATGTCTTGCTCTAACGAGTTTTTCTTTAAAATAACAAAAATGTCAATTTTTATTTGAACGCATGACAATATTGCCAAATAAATTTTATTAAATTCTTTATATAGTTTTCCAGAAGTACGAAGTGAAAAAATTTACCAGCTGATCTTCGCCATTTTGAAAAAAAAAATATTGTCACATAATAAGAATTAATAAACCCTACTAATACACTCGTACATTATAATAGGGATAATTTAAAACTGCTCTACCGTAAAACATAAATTAACGGTGCGTGACAATGACTGAAACTTGTTTATAATTTAATACATTTTCCTCATCCAGACATTACTATCAGCAATACTCATTACTTTTAGTTTCACCGCAGGTGTTTTCCTTCTACTTGATTTTCATGGTTTTGAAATAAAAAAATTAATGTATAAAACCCAGGCTTTTGATAGGGTCTGTCACCCGGACATGCTTTAAGAATTTACACACTTCTTACCCGCTACTTATTGATCTTATGCTGAAATTCTACCTAACAGCTCTAGAGTAAGGTGTGGCAATGAGTTCTCGAAAATCATATATACACAAGACGGCGTCCTACAAGGGAGCATTATTGGTCCCATCCTTTTTATAATCTACACTGTTGAACTACTGCACCCTAATACAGTCATCACAGCCTATACGGACGATACCGCAATTTTATACGCTAACTCGAATCCTATCGAAGCTACCTACAATATGTCAAATGTGCCTCGCACATACCATGAGAAACCTGCCAATGCTGGCATTCAGTGCGAGCAACTAAGATTGTTGTGGATAGTGGAGGTGTCTTCCAGTTCGATGTAATACCCAACGAACGGATCTCTTTTAATAATACATTGAAAGATTCTGATATCGCTGGTTCCATCTGATGGTTGCCGTCTACGATATTCCTATACATCTTAGTACGTCCATTCACATCATCGGATTTAACTGCAAGCATTTCTTGCAAATTGTAAGCGGGACCTGATGATGTAAATGACACAGTGATGTAATAACGGTCTTTGACAATTTGTCTGAGGACTTTTCATTGAAACGATTGGATGCACTGAGTGTTAGATGGCTTGAAAGAACCCTACCGTTCCAATCCGTATGACCAAAGTGGTCACAGTAAAGCCTTGTTTGTATAAGGTTAGTTTAGTTTTGACGGTCAACACGGATTTCAACTTTTTTGTTGTCCAAGACTTCTTTTAAGTTAATAACTTTTAAGTCTTGTTGGGGATTCCACGTCAGTCCGCTGCCTAGATATAGTCCTAGGTATTTGACTTCAATGGAAGTATCATTGTTGTTGATGTACAAAGGAGGGCAAGACTGTTTTTTCAATGTTAACGTACTATAAGCTCAGAGTAACCAGTGGCATTAATGTTAGTACTGTTACCAAGTGTACAACCGTATTGTAATCATATATATTGTATGTACAAATATGTGTAGGCTACAAATACATTTTAAAAAAGTATAAAAACGACCAAGAATTTGATAAAAAAAACCACAAGCTAAAATTCCATTTGAGGAGTGAAAAGAGGGTTATTTCGAGGTAGTGTCGACAGTGAACAAAAGCCCCCCTCTCGGTTTGGAAACTGCAGGCTCTCACAGCCCCCGTAGTACAATAGTTCCAGATAGCTTATCGAGCTGATTCCGTTCGACTTTGATAAAAAATGGACACGAATACAAGAAAACTGCCTATTACTTCCATTATTAAAATTTATCTTTTCCCGATAAAAAAAAGGCCAGACCGGAAGAGAGACTACTCCCTTCCGGAGCAAGAGTAGAGTTTTTTTACCTCCTCGGCCGTTTGAAACTGGAGAGCTTCTAGCGTTAACCGCCCTCATCTTTAACAACAAAAAGGAAAGAAGGCACGTTCAGTAAATACTCAATAAAGCGTATCTCGAGTCATGCACTGCAGAGCCTTAAAAGACTCGAACCGTGATGTAAAAAAGCCAAACCGGCGGAGCAACGTTGGGACAAAAACAAAAATTTTGACAGCCCTAATTATTTTTGCTTACACTTGCCATATGACCTGACTCAAGGATCAACAAGAGAATCTTTAATCCCCCGCTTTTAAAATAATCGTGGTGAACGAACGATATATTTTAAGAACTAGCTTTCTTTGGCACTCTCGTTCCTGGCAAGAATTTTTGATTATTTTATACAAATATATAAATATATTCATTATTTAGACCGTAACTAGGCCTATTTATTTTAAAGCATTCGCTATGTTTCATCTTGCAGAAAGTAACAGAAATTGACAAATTTATAATATTTCCATATTGAACCTTTTATGCAAGGATTTTTTAAAAATTTATCCTTAACCATAATAAAGTATGCAGCTAATAAAATTTGGGCGAAATCGGATTAAGAATACAAAAAGATTCAAACGAGTATAAAAACTTAATAGGGCCGGGCCCGGCAAGCAAGTGTAGACTTATAAAACCATACCATTTTCTACATAATTCATAAGGAATTTTGTTTATTTGGCAGAGATATAAAACAAAAAATGGATAATGCACTCGGATTTAAAATTGAAAAATAATCCGTTGTCCGTTTTTATAGGCTGTCCCCTGCCATTTCAATACTTATCAAATACATAAACCATTTAATCGTATTATTAAATATGATTTTTTTGCATATCAAAATTTTCTGTTTAAACAATTACGTACTGATACAGGAGATAACGTCGGCTGTAACACGAGGGTGCAAATCCTATACAAATGTCACCAGGTATGACTTAAATTACGGAATTATTCTTCCGTCTTTATGTAAATTCATCGTTCTTTTTATTTGATAACTATTTAGTCCATAGTTTTGAGTACATTTCGTAGTAAAGTAACAGTTTTAGTACCAAAACTAATGTACCCAGTACGACATAAAACAATTTACTCTTGTTGAAGCGCTTTGGAAGGTCTACTGACTTCTTCAGCAACTTGTAAGAGCTCGGTTATGGACCAAGAAGAAACCGGTCAGGGCTTCGAAATCGATCTACAAGAATAAATTGTCATAAGTCTTAATAGTTAAAAAATAACAACCCTATACTGTAGGGAAAAAAAAACAGCGACATATAAATCTGAGTACGATGAACTCAAGACATAGTTTACATTTGTTTCTGTAAACGTTAAACTATAATTACCTTTACAAAATCTATTGAAGTAAACCGAAAATTTATTAAAATTGAAGTTGACTGCCTCTTCAAATACCAATTAAATGTTTAGAAAATAAAATAAACAATAAAAGTTACCAACCATAAAAACAAAATTTTAAATTCACCAATATATTAAACCTTTCACACAAGGAAAAAAAACAGGGACAACTAAAGATAAATTTGAGTACCATAAACTCAATACTTAGTGTGTTTCTTAGTGACCTGTTGTTTCATAATTTACTGAAGTCGTGATTAGCGGTCAAGAATGAGGTTGTTTATTTTTTTGCCGACGTTTCTACCTTTATTCGGGTCATCTTCAGTGCATAAAGTGTGGTGCTATTCTTGTGATGTCATAGTGGTTTTGTGTGAAAGTGTTACGGCACACTAATGAACATAATAGAGGCGTGTCATGCCTTGGCTCCATACAGCGTGTAGGCATGCCGCCGAATTTAAGAAAACGGTAGCTAGGTTCAGGGTCCCTTGTTCCGCTTTTTAGGGTAATGGGGAATTTTTTATGGTATATAACCGTCAAAATATGTGTTTTCTGTTTCTGTGTTTTGTATGAGTGAGTGTATTTACTAGTGTGAATGGGGAGGGGCTGATGGTTAAATAGCATCCCCGTCGCGCAATCGACCTGTGTACGTGACTTGGGTCGATGGCGGTATATTTATAAAAGTATCCCATCGACCCTAATTAGATTAGTTTGCTATTGTATGCAGGTTGATGGAGAAATATTGACTACTCCATCTACTAAAAATACATAAAAGCTTAAAAAGGACAATTAAGGAATTTTATTTAAAGTTAACTTTCCCTTAACTTAGGTGAGTGTAAGTGGATAACTGGAATATGAATCCTATATTCAACGTATTCAAAAATAATTTCAAGCTCCATATTAAGCCCAAGTTTGGCAAAGGTTAAGGAATTCTCTTTAAAGGGGCGTCGGTGACCGCAACAATTTAGGCGTTGACACGGCGCTCATCACTGTAAGGTAAAGGTCCTGGGTTCAAATCCAGCGGCCCTGCTTTCGAACCCAACATACTTAGAAATGGGCTTTTTTTCAACTGGCACCCCGAGGGTTGATATAACCTCTGTTGTTACGAACCCTCGTAAAAAAATCTCTTTAAAATTAACTTAATTAATAATCTTTTTCCAATTAATTAATATTTATGAAAGGTATTGGTTGAGATAAAAAGTCAGTGTCACGAGCGGGATTCGAACCCACAACCTTCGGCTAAAAACGCCGCTGCTCTACAACTTGAGCTATCGTTACTTCGAGCAGCGGCGTATTTAGCCGAAGGTGGGTTCGAATCACGCTCGTGGCACTACATTTTTATCTCAACCAATACCTTTCATAAATATTAATTAATTGAAAAAAGTTAATTGGTCAAACGGACCACGAACTGTAATGGATTTAATTAACTATACTTTTTATCTAAGATCTTGGTTGAGATGAAAAGCAAGTTTCACAAGCGGGACACTACCTTTTTCATTTCAAACAAGACCTTAGATAAAACGTATAATTAATTCAAATAATTAATACGGTCAATATGGATTAATTTAAAATGAACATTCCTTAATTTAGATAAGTGTAAGTGAATAAGTAGAATATGAATCATATATTCAAAGTATTAAAAACTAATTTCAAGCTCCACTTTAAGTCGCTTCACTTTAAGTTTTGGCATAAGTTAAAGGAATTCACTTTAAAGTTAACGTTTCCTTGGCTTAGATAAATGTAAGTAAATAACTGGAATATGAATAATATATTCAAATTATCAAAGAAAATTTCAAGCTCTACTTTAAGTCCAAGGTTTGACAAATTTTGACGAATTCTTTTTTAAGTTAATGTGTCCTTAGCTTAGATAAACGCAAGCAGATAAATGTTATATAACATATATTCAAAGTATTAAAGAAAATTTCAAACTCTATTTGCTGTTCAATGTTTGACAAAGGTTTGAGGGATTATATTTATACGTATTATTATATTTATATTATAGCATTTTGTAGTCGTACAGTATGTAAACTGAGGAGGACACATCTCAAGGGGTCTAAAACGTCATGAATAAATAGAATTCTTTCAATGAGTGAGAATATGCTCTCCAACTGTTCAAAAACCTACACTTCAAATAATATAATTTAAAAAAAAAGAAGAAGAAGAAACAGCAAAACAAAATTTATTAATAAAGTCAACAGATGTCGTACAAATTCTTTGTATGCCAGTGATTTATCCATTAAGGTGATGTTAAGGTGTGGTTCTATTAATAAAATTAAATAAATAAAATAATCTGAAAATAATGATTATAAAGTGTTAAATGAAACAAAATTATATATATTATTATTAAATCCGTTTCATTTCGTGGTCCGATTGACCAAATAACATATTTCAATTAATTAATCTTTATGTAAGGTATTGGTTGATATGAAAATGTCAAAGTCACTAGCGGGATTCGAACCCACGACCTTCCGCTCAATACGCCGCTGCTCTAACCACTTGAACTAGTTGGTTTTTTGTTTAACCGCTGCTTTTTTCAGTCGTGTAATCAGAATTCGATTCAGGATCGAAGTCACGATAGCTCAAGTGGTATTGCAGCGGCGTATTTAGCCGAAGGTCGTGGGTTCGAATCTCGCTCGTGGCATTAGCTTTTTCATTTCACTCAAAACCTTAACTAAAAAGATTAATTAATTAAAAGAAGTAATTTGGTCAATAGACCACTAAATATAATGGATATATTATTTTGTTATGTTTATTGAATTTGAGCAATTCGAAATTTACGTACAGTATTTATTTTCTTTTTGTATCAGTGCATCTTTTATGTAATTTATTATACAGTTTCTAACTATTTCAATAATTAATTAATACAAGAAGGTTTACAAATGTAAGGAATTTTAAAATGTATATTTATGTAGGGACCTTTGTAATAATCATAATTTTGAAAACTTTCGATTTGTAATAACATAAGACAAATCGTAAGAAAAATTGTTTTATTAGATTTTATAGTTAAGATTGGCAAACGTAATGAAATAGAGTGAAATTCAGATAAAACGCCAAAACTGCCTAATAATGTTTATCTTCCCTAGTGACGTCTTCATTAATGACTGTTCAAATTGCTGTCAGCTACCCTTTTAATCAAGCCTAATCATCATGTTTGATACTTTCCAGGCAACACGCCGGTTCTGGTCAAATTTTTATTAAGCAAATTATGCAATAATATCAAAATCATTTTTTTTTTTTTTTAAATTCTGAGTCAGCAAGCCTTCTAAGTGGGATGGCCTTCTCGTCATGTCGCCAAACATTTAGCTTTACAGATTTTTCTAAAATGCACACATTGAACATAATTTGCACGAATGTCCATCCTGTTTATTCGAATATTGAATCTTTCATGAATTCCTTTCGGCGCAGGGGTCCCATTTCAGATGCAGGGAATCTGTGGGAGTGACAGGTAAAGCAGACGGTGTCCTTCTCTGAATGGGGAGAGGAGTGAAACATCAGAGCTGGCAACCTTTTCAATGAGAGCAACAACCTCTAATTGAGTCAAACCGCTCCAACTTAACCCTTCTCGAATCCTTTTATAAATCCGTTCCGCTTTTTCCTCATTGAACAGCGCTTACATTTACAACAAACGATAAATTGTGTACATAGTGGATTTCTTTTATTTCTACAATTTGCCCTAGTGGTTTGGGAGAACCTTGGACTTTGGGGGTGTATTGGGTTTCGTACGGATATTTGCCTTTGATGACTACCTCAATAATTGCGATTGAAAAATCATAATGAAATATCCGATTCGTCTCCAACGCCCAATATATTGGCAAACACTTAGCATCCATTCAGGTTCAACAACTCTAATTTACCTGAAAGAGATAGAAAGTGATATTTGTTTTTAACGATAGTAACGTTACAAAGTGATTGTATATGGTATTTATTTATGGCCAGTAATTTGCTGAACTACTGACAAGCGTCTAAAAGTAAACAAGGTTAGTTATTTTCCATGCCTATGTCGCCCACCTAGTCACCATTTATGATCTGGACTCGATAGATTCCTGATTTGATTGATATTTAACAAGTACATATATAATATATAATAATATATAATAATATATAATTATTATATAATATATAATAGAAGTATGTCGGAATTGTTTCGACACACACATGCACGTACATGCACTTACTCTCGCACGCTGTGGGGCACACATCGTTAGGGCGTACAATTGTCATATTTTCACGTAACTGTCTTCAGTTCAAACCGCGTTGTAGTCACTGGAATTTTCTTATATTGATTGCAAATTACGCCTTATGTTAAAGAGGATAAAAATCATACTCTGATTAAATCAAGTGTCTTTTTGAACTAGTTGTAATTTTATTCTCTCTCTATTTCTCTCTCTCCCCCGCTCTTACATTCTCCCCATCTCACATTTTCATTTTGTCCGACCTAGTTTTTCTTTTCCTTCTTTTTGTATCTTTCCCTCCCCCCTTAATATTATCTGACTCTCTTCCTTTTTCACTTTTTTCTTCTCTTCGTCTAGCTGTTGCACTCTCTTCCTTTTTGCTGTCTATTTCATGATGTTCCTTTCTCCCAGTCTCGCCCTTTCATTCTGTCGTTTTTCGTTTTTTCTCTCCTTCTCTCTATCTTTCACTCACTCCTTTTCTCACTCTTTAACCATCTCCTTTTTGCTCTGTTTCACTTGCTCCCTTTTTCAGGCTTCCACACTTTTCTTGTTCTTTTTTCCCTCAGATTCTCTCTTTCTTTCTCCCAGTCTAGTTTTTTCTTTTTCCTTTCCTTGTTCTTCCTTTCTGTTTCGATCCTTCTCTCTCCTGTCCCACTTTATCCGTTTCTCCTTTACAACTTCTCCCTTCATCTTTCTTTCACCTAATTCGCTCTTTTATCCTGCCCTTTATCGCTTTTTATTTCACTCTCTCCCTGGCTCTTTCTTTCTCTCTGTTTTCCTCTGTATTTTTCATAGGCTTGCATTTTCATTTTGCTATTTCTCGCTTTTTTATTTCCCTCTCTCTGTCTAGCTCTTTCATTCTCTCCCTGGCTCTTTCTTTATATCTGTTTCCCTCTGTATTTTTCATAGTTCATGTTTTTTCACTCTGTAGTTTTCATCACTTTCATTCTGTCTTTTCTCCCTTTTTATTTCCCTCTCTCCCTCTGACTTGCTCTTTCTCTGTTTCCCTCTATCTTTCTCCCAGACTCGCACATTCATCCTGTCCTTTCTCGCTTTTTATTTCTCTTTCTCTGTTTCACACACACATTTTTCTGTCTGTCTGTTTTCTCTCTCACGCTCACTCACCCGGAATTTTTTTATTGATTTGAACAAGCAATTGAATTTATAAAGCTAAATGTTATTGGAGTCATAATTTTAATTAATAATCTTTTTTTAGGAAAAGATGAATTCCACTAAATTCATGATAAGTTCATCATGAACACTCGCGATAAAAGCTGACACTTGACAGACGCACCACGGGAACAACCGAGAGTCCGATACAACCTGCGGTCCCAAATCGCCCCCGGTGTGCTATCGATCGGCTATTTGTACTATAATTTTGCGGATTTTTTTTTAAATTCTGACCCCGATACATCCTTTAAGTTACCAGGCAGGTGAAACGGATAGGGCGTTGATCCGATTTCCACCCCGAGAATACAACTCTTGAATCGCATGGTTTTTAATTAAGAGTCGGCGGGGGCGGCGGGTATTGATCTGGGCGGGGTCACTCCCTCACCACCCAACCCTATGCAGCCGAGCAGACACCACCACCCCGTTTTCACTACACCACCTTTTCCTATTTCACTGAACAACCGCTTAACTATATTTAATAATTTTGAATAAGTATTGAAATAAATACATAAAAACCGTGTAAGGTCTACGAATTTTATTTAGAATATATGCAGAAATAGTACATGGGTTATATATTCAAATTATTATTATAATTTCAAGCTTGCATACATTTGCATATAAAAAAGTCAATCTTCAGTTTATTATTTCTTCACGGTAAAAACGTTTTTCACTGGTATAAAATTTATAACGGATGGATATACAGGAAGTTCTGCTATTCATGTTACAAACTTTGCCAGTAGATTACATTCAAAATGGAATCTAAAAGTCCTAATTAACTATGGGCCGAATCTCAGCAGCTTCGGAGTTATTCCCCTTTTTCTGATTTTTTAAGATTTCACGACCTTGCTTCAAAAAAAACAACGATTGATTTTGGAGTTATCATTGTTTTTTTTTTTGTTGACGCAAGGTTGAGATTAGGATTAAAGTTAATTAGGACTTTTTGGCTCCATTTTAAATGTAGAATCAACTGACAAAGTTTGTAACACGAGTAGCAGAACACCCTGTATATTCCAATGATTGATTCAAATTTAAAAATCCCATATAAAATTAGTGCTTAAAATATTTTGTATTTGTTGAGAATTCGCTATAAAGGAAATTGTAAAACTTTAAAGAAAGGTTAATCTTGAACCAACATATATAGTATCAGTTATATTGATTTATGTATGTAATTATATATTTCTTTTGATTATGGTTGCTTACTATCAAAGAAAATATCAAGCAAATCAAGTCGCAGCTACGCCAATATCATTAATCAAATTCAATATATATAACATGCATATATCATTACTTGGTTATTAAGATATCGTGAGATGCGGTCGGGTGTGATGTAGGTTTCAGAAAAACATTTTCTTTATCGTGCCAACGTTTCGATCTTTTATTGAGATCATCTTCAGGGCTCAAAGTGTTGTCTTCTGTGTAATTGTGCCATCCTTGCTTGTCGTGTTGAGAGTGTGAGAGTGTTGTGTATATCATTACATTAATTCCACACATAAAATATTTTTCACATAGTGTATTTGTCCAACAATTTAGATTTCCTTTTCTTATTTATCCCTTTCTTTCTTTTCTTCTTCGAAATTGTGTTTGGGTTCAAAATGGTGGGTAGCGCGTGCTGTAGAATTTTGCTTGGGTTTTTTGCAATCATAGATATGTTGCTTTACTTTCTTGTCCAGATATTGGGATTTAAGTCTGATTAAGTTGCCGGACAGTTTAAACAATTGATTTTGTAGATTACGTCAGATTTATTTGTTATACAATTGTTGTTAACAAATCCAACGTATATAAACATGAAACAGCAATATCTGTCTGGCACTCTCAACACGACACGCAAGAATGAACAATTACACAGAAAACAAACACTTTGAGTGAGTAGAAATACTTTGAATGAATATAAAAAATATATTTTGCATTGTATAAATTCACTTTTTTCCACCATCCTACAGGTATTTGTTAAATTTAAACAATGTTTATAAATCGCAGGCCCTGAAGATGATCTCAATAAAGATCGAAACGTTAGAACGATAAAGAAAATGTTTTTTTGAAACCTACATCATCACACTAGACCGCATCTCACGATTTCTGAATAATTATCGATTAACGGTTACTAATCACCACACATTCATCAAAATGCTTTCCTTTCATTTGGCCTCTATTTGGTCGAAAATCACAAACATAATGATAACTATGAAACGACTCCACCATCCATTGGAAACTTTTTAACTTAGTTTAGAAACTCTACATAATAGCACAGACGTCGCCTCTGTAAATGAATTAAAATCTAAAAAATCAAATAAAACGACTGAGAAGTTTAAAAAAATTCATATTTCTTTTATTTATGTAGAATTTAAAAGTTTCTAAAAATTCACGTAGCCTGAAAGAAGATTTGTTCTGCTTTCCAACGGTTGTATAAACGTTCAATATGGAAAAATTCGTAGGAGATATAAATTGTTAAGTCTAACATCGGACATAAGAAATTCTGCAGAACTGTGTATTCGCATAGTTGATTTAAGCAAGTAGAAGGGCGAAATAAACATAATTAAAAAACGGAAAATTTCAACTTTCAATTTTCTTTGGCGAAACCAGTCCCAATTCATAAGTGGCGTATATGTGTCCGATATTTTGGTGTAGAATACCAGAAAGGTTTGGTCCAAATCCGTGACCCGCCATCCTGGTCATCCCCTTGTGAGTCTCAATGATGGTAATTATTTTTGCTGTTGTGTTCAATAATATTAATAAAACTTATTTTTATTTATTTTTTTATTTCATCTTACGTTTCCCAAAATTGTTTTATAAGGTCGTTTCCGTTCGTTTGCGTAAAAGCAAACAAAATCATTGATTCGCTACTGTTTGCAAAAACAACAAAACCAGCCAACTTAGCTACCATTCATCATCGACCTTGTCATGTGATTTATTTTATGTCACTGATGTAATATGTACATTCATACATATAAATTAATGCTTATGGTCATAAAACATGTCAAACGTTCACTGTGGTGAACAGCATGTGAATAGATTTAACGAATGGTAGTGGAATTTCCTGTAATTTCATATCAAATTATCTTTCTACCCTGGTTGTTTACTGCACATTTTTAGTTTATCAAGTGAAAAACTATTTAAAAAAAACGGATAATTATATCGAAATTTGGTGCTCTTTCTCACTGACTAACAGTTTCCTTATTCGATCGGGTTAACTGAATCATCCCGGATTATCACTCTGAGAAGCAGCCTTAAGAATAAATGCGGAGATTTCTTTCCTTAAAAGGTTTTGGTTTGACTCGGATCCTTTAATGGACAAATGGGACAAGGCGATAAAAGTCACCTTCACCCATATCAGCCGCTGCATTGGCTAAAAGCTCATTCCCCACTTATCAGGCCTTCCTTTTACAATAAGGGTAGTCACAGCTATAGTTCATAAGCGAAGACGTATAAAACCGGTTTATTACAAAATAACTTTTCGAATAATAATAGAAGTAAAGAAAGGCAAGAGAGGAAGACATTTATAATATGTGATTTCCTGCCAAGTGATTTTGTATTCAAAGCAGACGTCATTCATCTTGGACCGAATTCTAAACATTTCTGTGTTCAAACGTATTAATTACTTGAAGATGGCTAGGTGATGTTTATAATTGCAATATTTATAAAAATATCAATTTACATCAATCAAAAAGAGATAATCCAATAAAATTCGACAAAGGGAGCCAATCAAGTCTTAACTTTCATTTAACGTTTGAAAATTTCTATTCAAGAGAAAAAATAATTTTTTAGTTTTGGACTGTTTGAACTCTACCAGGCCGAACAGAAATAAACAATGCGTTAAACTTGCTGTCCAGGGTTGTTAACATACAAAGTGCGGCTAACGCTTTCTTTGAGATCAGAGAAAGTCTTTTTACTTATTTTACGACCGGCTTTCTAGCTGTAACTAGCATTTTAATGGGGAGAGCACGCTTATCTATTTACAATTATTCTTTTACAAATTATCAACTGATATTTTACTTTAAAAATTATTATAAATTAAAATCTATAACTGCAAAAAAATTGAGAAGTTTTCGAAGTATTTCTTCATATTGGATTGCGGATTATAACTTGAATTACTTAATACTCGTTTCATATTATCAGTTATGATTAAATTAATTTATCAATGTGCAAACAGAATTTTGAAAATAAGGTCATTTTTTACGGCTAGAAATGAAAAATGCAACAGTTTTTACATTTCATGCAAGAAACTCGTTAAAAATGTTGATTGTGTGCTATCCACTATTGTTTCTTGTTGTTCACATTTTGCTCAATGCAATTTTTCAATTGTCTGTGCCTCGCTATTAATTTCGTCCAATGGATTTATAACCAAAACTTTCAATCTTCAGTTATATTCTGAACAGAATGACATTTTGCAATGATTATTACTGATAAAATCAAGGGTTTTTCCAAAGTTTCAAATAAATTCCTATTCGACTGGATATTTCTCGGACATCAGTTGCTGTTCATTTTGTTCAACGAATTAAAGCCAAACTTTTTAACTTTTTAAACTTTTTCATCTTCAAATATGCCCTGACAAGAACACCACTTTGCTATGAGAATTTCTGGTCATAGGTTTTTAACAACTTTCAAAAAAATTCCTTTCAGAATATTCTATTGGGTATTGCTTGCTGTTCATTTCGTTTACTGGGTTAAATTAAACTCAAAATTTTCAATCTTCAAATATATTCTAGACCGAACGATTTTTTGTTATGTGAAGTGTATTACTCTTAAAGATATCTCTTGCTGTTCATTTCGTTCAATGGATAAAACCAAAATATTCCATCTTCAAATACAATCTGAACAGAAAGCCATTTTACTATGAGTTTTACTGAAAAGACATGGGTTTTGACAAAAGTTCAATTAAAAGCCTCTAATACTCAATTGGAAATTTCTTAGATATAGCTTAATCAACAAAATGTAACTGGTATTAAGGTAATTGTAAATAGATTTTTAGCAGAGGGACTTTTCTTTTCAGTCAAGGCTCAAAAGTATCATGAAAGTCACTTTAAATATCTAACATCTATTATTCATCATTAGATCATATTATTCAATCCTTAAGCCTAATCAAATTTTCCACCAGAAATCCGATTTCTTTATCTGCCCAGGCATTTTCATCAGATTTTCAATCACACCTACAATTCGATTTTTGGCTTGAATACTGTTAAACATTATGAACATAATGAACATCTGTGTCCACGTCATTTAACTCCACCATTGACTACATATGGTTAAAATCCGTTATTTACCCCCACGTCTCAACGTCGAAGTCTAGTATTCCTTTACTATCGACTTATCCGTCTATTTCGTTGATAAAATTCCTTTCCAAGGGGGCATAAAGCACTCACGATCTTTTATCTCAAGTAGCCGTGAAAAGAGGAAAAAGGCCAATGAGGATTTATGGATGGATATGCTTTTTATTTGAAGATGGATTTATTTATGAATTTGGCTACGAGATAGTAGCATTAAAAATCAAATTATTTTATATATTACAATTAATTAAGGTTTTTAGTTGAGATAAAAAAGTCAATAGCACGAGCGGGATTCGAACCTACAATCTTCGGCTAGATACGCCGCTGCTCTACCACTTGAGCTATCGTAACCTCGCTCCACTCGAACACCAACTTCCTATCTCAACCCCACCTTTTGAGTTTTCTTTCCTTTCTGCCATTTTTCAAATGTCGTGTAATCGGATTGGATTCTCGGCGACAAATGAAATGGCCACGGAGAGCTTTAGTGAAGTATACTTCATTTTAATTCATTAAATTCACTAATTTCGTGGTCCGCTTGATCAATTAATACTTTACAATTAATTAAGGTTTTTAGTTGAGATAAAAAGTGGTAGAGCAGCGGCGTACCTACCCGAAGATCTTGGGTTCGAATCCCACTCGTGCCATTGACTTTTTTATCTCAACTAAAAACCTTAATTAATTGTAGTATATTAATTGGTCAAGCGGACCAAGAAATTAGAGAATTTATTTTATATATTTATTAGTAACTTGGTAATAAAGAAATATTTATAAGATACTTCAAATCCCATAGAATTGTACAGAGTAATTATAACTTCTTCAAAAATTTTAAATTTATATTAGCATAAAAATATGATAGAACAGGTTAATTCTGATGATAGGTATCGCATATTCAGTTACACCCATAAACTTATGATTTCGCCTACAGTCAACGTTCAACCCACTGAACTCCAGATATAGGACCATTTAACTTTCCCTCGTATTTCCACTGAGCCATTTTATTAGAAAGATTATAAGGTGGATAAAGAAAGAGAATGTCAAAAGTTTATTACTTAAGATATGAACAAGAAGGAACTTTGTTCGTAAAAATGTTTTTAATATTGTCATATTTACTGTGCAAGCAACATTTATTTTCCCATGTATTATTGATTTTATCTTTGTTTAATAGCCAAGAAGATAATGTGTAATTGATGCTTAGACTCTAAAAACTAATTAACTACTCTGAGCGCAATAATGAAAGATATGAACCGTGAAAAAATGTAGTCTTCGAAACATTTTAATTACTTCTAAGCTATTTAGTGAAAGTTATGGTTCCTTTTGAAGTTTTATTTGCAGGTGAAATTTGATGCTATTTAGAGACAAAATGCGTTCAGATCGGAGTAGATTGCGTATACGATATTTGTAAAAGACACGATTTCGTGATATCTTCAAGCCCTGTAAGGCGTGTAAGCATGAAAGAATAAATAATTGACAACTTAACAACCCAGTTATTTATGTGGATATGGACATAGTTCACCTAGGTTAAATATAAAGAAAATTTGTGAGGCGGTTCCACTATCTCAACTCTAGGCCAGCCATCAATAAAATGTTTACATGGCATAAGACTAAAATAATAACTTTATACGGAATATATTTGATAATTTAAAAATATGTTTTTAAAATTGACCAGTTGCTTGAGTGAAATACTAAAAACAAAATCGTAAACAATTTACCCGAGAAACGTTTAGGTTTTAAGCATGAATAAATCACAAATTAAAAAAATAAATAAATAAACAAGAACAGCGATCAAATCAAATATTTTATTTAAAACTAGTTCAACCTTTACAGAAACAATCCAGAAATAGAAATAGTAAAAAAAGAAAAGAGTAAAAAAAAAGAACAGCAAAGGTCGTAAATAAAGTGGTCGTATAATAAATAGTTATAGGATGATATTGTAGAACAGCCTCGAAATAAAATGGGCCCTTCACCTCGGAAAATAGGTTGCCCTGACCTCGGAAAATAACTTGGTATTTGACACCTATTATTACTATTTTTTCAATATTTACAATTTTTTGCCTATTTCGATTGAATTACATTTCCCACAGACATTATTGGATTCATGAACGTAACATTTACAAGATCAATAAAGTTGAGGAGGTTCAGGCTTTTAAAGAAAGTTAAGATAATTGTTTATTTTGATTTTTACTTAGTTTAATTTTTCGTGAAACAATGCACAAGAAGAAACAAAACAATCATAAAAATATTTTATTTTATTTTTATTTCATATAATTTTATTGCGTTTATATTATACGTTATAGTACGATAAATTAAACTAAAATAACGATAAATTTATAGTTATTGCAGTAGTAGGTGTTTACATTTTCTTGATAGTTTAATTTTTTAAGCCTTTTTTTCTCAAATACGATCATGTTGCCTGATTTGGCATTTTCAAAGTATGATGTATGATTTATTTCTGGAAAAATGTTTTAACTATTTTTATTGTTAATATTTTAACATTAACAGCACAAAAACCAAAATTTCGGAGACCGTAATAGACGAGAAGTTAAACTATCTTAAACTAGGTACGATTCCCACCGTCACCTTTGGTATTTTCTTTCGCACTCACCTTCGTCATAAAGCTATTAGAAAAAAGTAAACTCAAAAAAACACTACAGTTAAACCACCTATATAAGTAAAAAGCAAGGACAACAAAAATTGGGGAAAAGAAAACGTATAAATTTTCATTTTCAAAACTCTAACTTGCACTTCTACTACTCGTATTTACAATTTCCTACTGTTTGTTCTTATAATTGTTTCATTTTTATATTTATCACGGATGTTAGAGTTTTTTATTATAATTTATTTTTCTATTCGTTCTAGGAATTCAATTAAATTCGTCGGATTCCTAGTTTCAATTTCTCGTCCCTCAATTCCCCTTTTATCACTTACATTTACATTTTCGCTCTTTACATCATTATTTTTCTTTCGTTCATTTGTTCTATTTTATTTGGAAAGTTTTAAAATTAAATTCAAATACACAGTATTAAAAAAATAATTATGATAAAATTATTCGTTCGAAACCAAAAATAAACTCAGATATAACTTTTAAAATTATACATTCTATCCTGGATTGGATCAATAAAATACAAAATTGCAAAACCAGAATAGGACAGAAAATTGATCTAGATCGACCTATCAAATTTACAGTAAAAATTAATTCATCTCTTCCCCCAACTAAACAATGATTTTTTTTTTTAAATGCACAGATATATAAACACTTAAAACAAGACAGAAAGTGTTTGACCGCCGGAAGACAGAAAAATCAATACTAAGAGGATTTATTATTTATTTCCACGTTACTGCGAAATCATCAATTACAAAGGAGACATCATGCTATTAAATCACTTACCCAACAAGATCTATTTACTTGTATGTACATACCTGAAACAAAGAAAAGGGTAAACATTAATACGGTGCGTATTATTAAATTTGCTTAACTTAAATCACTATGATGTATATAAATTATTGTGATTTTTATATATATATATATATATATATATATATATATATATATATGTATACATATATGGATGACAATAACATCATATCACCTGATAACTGTACTCCTTGTACCATCAGTCGGTTTATTAGACCTACGCGGTTCAGTTTCCTTAAACGTTTCACACACATTTCTCATATAAAAGTGACAGATTTATTTGAGTACCTTCTTGTTGTGTTTCTACTCAGACGCCAATGTACCACACTTGCACTGTATATTTTTCTAAGAAATTTGCCTTTTCAAATATACAGGATCAATAATTGTCAAAACATTCTGCAAAAAACGTTACACACACACACACACACACACGCACACACACACACACACTTCTAATGTTTATGTAGACAAGAATTAAAAACTAATTTAACGTGTGTGGCAGAACGTTTTGAGAATTATTGATCCTGTAGATTTGAAAAGGGAAATTTCTTAGAAAAATATGCGGTACAAGTGTGGTACATTGGCATCTGGGTAGGAACACAACAAGAAGGTACTCAAATAAATATAACTACCACTTTTATATGAGAAATGTGTGTGAAACGTGCTCGTTTAAGGAAACTGAACCGCGTAGGTCCAATATACCGACTGTTGGTACAAGGAGAACAGTTATCAGGTGATATGATGTTTTGCCATGATCTAATTTGAACCAAAAAAGCTAAAAGATGGGCAGATCGCTATAAATTATGGACCATTTTGACCACATTACCGACCGAATGTCCACACATACTGTCTACATAAGAAAAAAGTATTGAATCCCTGGGCCATTTAGGACCATATTGCTATCACAATGTAATTGAAATGAAAATAAGTCTATTTTAGACCGTAGTACCATTGTAATTGTAATAATAAAGAAAAACTTTAGATTGACGTAGATCAAATTAAAATATGTCTCCAAAATATTCTTACAACCCAATTTATTTTGTTTTATTTACGTGGAAACGCTTTATTATGTTAACATGCTGGCTGGTTTCTGTGGATTCTGCTCTAGAACTACAGTGCCATTATAATAATAAAGACAAAAAGCTTTCCAGCCTTATGGGTCAAAAATGAAGACACAAAATGTACACATGTCACAAAAATATTCCTATACACTAATTAATTGTTCCATAAAACCGCTCGAATGTGGAACGGATAGGCCGAATCAAAAATTTTCATACTATTCACACAACATGGAAATCTGTGAAAGTATTTCCTATATTTTAAAACTATTTTTTAATGCTTGTCAAAAATAGTAACACTTGTTGAAAAGAGGATTAATATTGGTTTATAATTCAGGCCGAGGAGTGAACCGATTGAGAAGCGTCTTACGTAAATAGCTCCTAATAATACAATATTAACAACTCATGGCTGATACTCGGATCGGTAATTTTAAAAAAATTAAAATACGTGCTCCTGCTCTGGTTTTTGACTTATTTTGCTAAGTTTTAATTACATATCAAGTTATTTCCTGTTTTGATTAATTCTGTACGCAAAGCGTTATCCCCAACATAAAACAAATTTAATTAAAATTCTATAGATGTTGTTTATATTTACTGGTTACATTTGATTAATGAAAAAGGTAGTTGCAATGTTTAACCTTTGTTTTTTTTGTTTAAAATAATAGTTTGTTGATAATAGCCTGAAATTGTTTTAAAAATATACGATCTTGGGGCCGACCATCAAATATTGGGTGTCCTAAGTTAATAAGGCTAATTTAATATGGTTCATTAATCGGGTTGTACATCTCGAAACAAACAATGTATCCAAAAATGAGACAGCCTGCAAAGATTGGCAAATCTATACACCACAGGGGGCAATAACAGCTCCTTCAGCTGACATTAGGAACACTTATTAAATCTACCACCATCTAAAATATTTATACAAGTTTGGAAAAGCTAATGCAGACCACAGAAACAAAGTGGACATAAAGTTTTGGCAGGTTGTTCTCGCCTCATTTCTGAGAGAGTGTCCTCTCAAGTAACACGTTTGCCAGGGATGTACTACCTTATCTCCTTGATCTATTTTAGGATCAAGTGTTCAATGTCAGACTAAGAGTCACAAGAACTCTTAATAATGTTATAGATATAATGCCTCAACCTTATTTTTCTGATTGTTCAAATCCTTGATCTCCCTGTTGGCATCTTGTCATCAGTATTGAATAGATTTCAGGGTTAGGAACGACTCGAACACACATGACTTTGAGTGAACAGCGAGTTCTTGTGTACTGTTAGCAAATCTTAAAAGAGGTTGTACTGACCAAAAATCCTCAAAAGATCACACAGCATCCTAAAAGCATTAGCACGTGAAAATGGCACCTCTTAAATGCAACCAAAACCTCCAAAACTTGGGAAACTAGAACAACTTGAAAATATCTTGGGTGCCAGGACAAAGAAGTTTGGGAGGAGGAACTAATTGCCAGAATAGGATCTTCGAAGCCAACTAACAGTACTATGCCGTGAGTTTACTGTGTCTGGCACCACTCAAATTCGTCAAATTCTCCTTTTGTTTTGAGAGACCACATTCTGAGATTGACTCTATTTTTGATCTTTTTATGCGATTATGCCTAAAACGTATACTTGGTACAACAAGAACAAAAATAGACACCTTCATCTCAGATTGGGTCCACACGACACAAAATGAGAAACGGACGAACTCCATACCAAACGCAGTCAACTCATGATTAAAGAACCTGGCAAACACATTGCTACAGTTACACAGGGGAGACATAGGGCTATATCAGTAACTACCACCTGAGAAATCACCTACACATTGGTATATTCAACCTCATTACTCCATTGTCAGTTATGGTATGAAGAGAAAGAAACTGTATTTTTGGAGAAGGATAAATACCGAAACCAGAAAAAAAGGAAAAGAAAAGTAGAACAATGGAAAAAAAAGAAAGGGAAGGACAGATATGGTTCCCGTGTTGAACCCCAGACGACCGATGTAGCACTTCTTGCTTCTCTTCTTCCTGATGAAGTGGAGCTTCTACCCAGGATTATAATATGGGAGCTAAATAATGCAGTTCTTCCTTCTTCTACCGGAGTTAATTCTTAACCCAAGAAATCTTTGAGTACTTAGCTTTCTTAGGGTTTAAACTACGATTTAAAAAAAAAATTGAATACGAATAACACCTATTCTATTTATCACTTAATTTACAATTCTTTTTAAATTAAACTAATAATAGACCGAAACTTAATAATAGACACCTAATGTCTTTAGTCCCGAATTATCAGGCCTGATAACAAAATTGGAAAGGAACAAACTCACGGGATCCCTCTTCCACTTAGACTGTGTCGTGTCCGCTGGCGCCGGGGTTAGCACCTTTTCTTCGGGGAAACTCTCCGCACCCGTAGATCAACACCACTGGGATCACACCCAACACATGTCACACACATTTTTTTAAATCTTTTCTTGTCCTCGCGGAGATCACCTCTTACTTCGATCATCTATCTCGAACTGACTGCCGCGTGTTTTTTTTCCAATCTCGAACCCGGAGCCCACTAACTTCGAACCCAGTGCCCCCGGGTCAGGATCTTGCAGGCCGGGATAGATTGTCCCGCTGCTATTTAAGTTTTATTAAATTTTTTCCGAGAAGAAGAAAAAATGTAATAGTTTCACTTCATTGCAGCCTTTGAGATTAGATATATAGTCAAGGTGTTGGAATCATTTGCCAAGCTGACCTGCCCGTAACAACCGAGGATAACAGATCACTAAGTCACGGGAAGATGCAGGAAAATTCACGTTGCCTTGGAAACGAGCGGATTTTTTGCTAAATTGCTGCAGTGAAATAACATTACGCTCCAAAAATAAAAACCGTTTAAATAAATCGACACTTTTTGAGAATTTGAAATGTTCAACACTAGCATATTGGACACAGAAAGCCTTTTGTGCTGGCGCTTTTTCTCCCGAGAATACACTTGACGCAGGGTTGACCGTCTTATAAGAAGAACCTATCCTTATTTAGATGAGGGTGACGTGATGGCAATAAATGTTTCAACTTTGAAAAACCTTTTCGGAAAATAGGGTGAATCTGGGTTATTCCCTCATTCTCCATCCTGATCAACTTAGAATGTTAAAAGACGGAAATGAATCAAGTATTTATTTTATATTATACACTCAACGGTACATCACATATATTTATCTATATCACATTATCTTGGAATCTTATTTAAGAGACCAGGTGCTTCAGAGTGAGGTGCTGCATCGAATATTCAGATATCAGACCGATACAAGCCGGCGACCCACAAGGGAGAACTTTGGTACCCATCCTGTATATACCATTTATACGGTTAATTTTTCTATTCATCCCAGCACCATTATTATTATCACCTATATGCGGATGAAACCGCAATTCTGTCTTATAAACTGAATCTTATCCAAGCAAATTCCAACGTCCGAGAGAACAATGAGTTTATCAAAGATTGATGCCAATTGTGGAGGATAAGCCTGAATGAGAAAAGTTAACAGTGAAAGTTTAAATTAAAAAAAAATAAAATAAAATAAAAACAGTCTGGATGTCACAAGGAGCTATCGACTTAACACTAAATTCCCACAGTTAGACTAACTTTTTGCCAAAATTTTGACATTTTTTTGACTAATTTAAAATCCAATTGCACCATTATTTTCAGCGTAAAAATCCTTTAAAATAATGAGTCAAGAGGTATAAGGTCGTATTTGAATTTTGAAGTTGGACAGGGCTTGACGTATAATTTTTCTCCAAAAAAGGGGAAAAATTTGAAACTAGACTAAATATTAAACACGTATTTTTTCTCTTTTTGTTAGTCATTAGTTCAAGAGAAATTCAGAAGAGTCATCTACAAAGGATACCCTGTATGCCGGTCAGTGGCATCTGAAAAAACCTGCATAACGAGGGTAATTCAATGAGCCCCTATTTGCGGTTATGTAATGAAGAGAAAAGCCCAGCCATATTATCTGCCATCCAACAAATCCTGCAAAATTTTGGAAACCATAACAACATGACAATATCTTGGTTGTCAGAGAACAAAGAAGTTTTGGGTAATGCATAAGCAAACAAAACGGTCGTCTGCAAGGCCAACTAAGAGCCCAGAATCTATAATTGGTATAAAAAGACCAAGAAAAGACTCATTCATCTCAGAATGGGGTCACAGAAAACAAAAGGAGAAATGGACGAATTTCAGTAGTGCCAGGCACAATAAACTCATGCCATAGTACTGTAAAATTTCAAAATCCCATAAAAAAGGGAGTAAGTACCGAATGAATCATGTACAACACCCTAGGACCTAGGCAGCAAGCCACTTTAGAGATTATAGGTCACAATTAGTATGTTCATGGTAGGTATGCATCACAATATTTTAAAACTAATTTTATTTTTATTATACTTTATATTTATCTCATAAAATTCTTAGTATTCAGAGAATGCTTGCGGGACATCACCAATGATACTAATTATTGTTTTCAACAGTTAGTAAAGAAAGATTAAAAAAAAAAGGTTTGGTATAATAAAACAAAATGATTTAAGATTACAGGAAGCTCACCACCTAAGCTCGCAATGTACAGAGGTCGCACGCTGATCCGTGCAAAGTCAATGCAATTTACTTTGTTTACGAGTTCAGTTCTATCGCGATATATCGCTTTAACATATTAAATTAATTAACTATCTCATAAAGATTTGTTCAAAATAAATTAATGAATATTTTTATTATAGATTTAAAAATAAAATCAAACGGCCGAGGGTCGTCATTCAAAGTTAACATGCCATGATCAATGACCATAACATCAACAATTTGATAAGATCATCTGATTTAAGCCTAATAAAATAATGCATCCTCTTGGCTATTTTCCTTAGGGAGACGAAAATTTCTAATACCCCCGAAGAAAAAAGAAACCCAGAGCTTTTTCCTCGTAGGAAGCCTGTTCGAAATGGAAATTAGATTCCACACGTATCACGCGACATTTATTTATACGGCGGTGGAAGTCATGGTCCCCATTTTTTTCTGTAAATGAAAATTCCTTGTTACTCGCTTTCTCATTATTACACTGGCGATATTTACAAATCTAAGCCGAAGCTGAAGGGATAAAGTAAAAAAACAGGTGCACGGTAAATATAACCGTGACGCTTAAAAACTAACAGATGTCTTCGTCTTGTTGACATAATTCAACCGATGGTCGATTCTGCCTTAGAGTTGAATAATTTTATAAGCAATGACCAACCCACCAACGTTTTGCAATAAAATAAACACAATTTATATAATTATTATAAATCGATGTGTCCTGAGTTCGAGATCGTTATCTCGACTCAAGACTTATTCAGTTTTGATTCCACAGTTCCAATTTAACTGGTATACGACTCAGGAATCCAGTTGACTTTTTTATGGCCTCATGTGCCAAAGTGGATTAAAAAAAATAAAAAGTACACGCGGGTTATTGCTATTCCAAGAGTCATTAATTCCAGGCAGTCCCACGACTGCAAAAAAATTCATAAAAATCTCAAGTTCTTCTCCAAGCGAAGGCCAGAAAAAACAAAAAGAGAGAAGGGAGCCTTTCAGGTAAAGCAGAATTTACCAAAGCGATTTAATTGCACGGATAGAAACATTTTTAAATTTGAATCTGCGGGCTTGTAGGTTGGCAAGCCTCGCTGTTTATTTTTTCAGAAGCGTTCGGCTCTCGTCATCTTCAGTGTTGGCTTTGCTGCCTTGCCTTCCCTGACCGCCTAAATTGCATATACAAACTACAAAAAACCTCTTCAGTTAAATTGCATATCGACATCTACTACTATATGTATAAATTTGCGAAACTAAAAAATATAAACCAAAAGGATCGCTTTTCAAATGGATGATATTAAGATATTAAGAAAAAGAGATGATATATTTACAAAAAACCAAATAGTTGGGGTTTTAGCTGTGATTAACAGCATTAATTTACTCAAAAGTGTTTAGAGTTATTTTTACCAGAATTACTCAGAACCTATATCAATTAGATAAATATGATGTATAAATCTGTATTAAGCATTGCGTGTAATTAAACAGCTCTAAGAGGTAGAAATTCGCATGCCTGACCCACCAAGAGAGCGAAAACAATTTGCAAATCTAAATCGGATCTGAAGTGAGAAACTTAAAGAAAGACTTAAATCGGGAATGTGTAACCAAGGAGGAGGTCTATTTCCATACAAAGATGACTCAGAACTCTTCTAGAAATACCGCGATTATAAATAACTAGAGGTTTATTAAAGGAGTTTCCGAATAAGGCTAAGAACCCTGGAAAAATGCTATTTTCCTCCTATTAATCGATCGTTTCTTTTTTTTAGATTTTTAAGTCGCGGAGATAACCAGATAACAAAAATGTCACGAACACTCTGGAGATCAAGGTATGGTCTTGAAGAAAAAAAACAGATTCAGTAGTTACTGTCAAGATTTCGACCTATTTAAGGTCATCATCAGGGCACTTTAAAATAGGTCGAAAGTTTGGCAGTAACAACTGAATTTGCTTTTCTTTTCAAGACCATATCTTGATCCAGAGTGTTTGTGGGAGAAAAAGTGGTCGATACTTCTAATATAGAAAAGAAAAAAATTGTTAAACATTAACCTATTTTAGTATTAATTGGGTCCTTTAGAAATAAGAGTACACGGTAAAAAAGCGATCTTGAGTCAAATCCCAAGGAATTCTGTTCGTATGATTCTTTATCGTGTGAGCCATGATATAATCCGAGTAATGCGCGTGGATCTTTTGAGTAATCCGGGTAAGATGACGTTATAGACGGACGACTCCATATGTCTAACAGGCCCTGGAGGTAGTTCCAAGGGAGCTGAAAAAAGATTAGAATTCCCACAGAGAGAACCTCCCACCGTCCAAATAGCTTGAAATAGTAAACCGTGGAGGAACACTTTCCAGAACACAGGGTGGCATTGGAAAGGGCACGATTTATCGTGTCTTTCTACTCTTTCAAGATCTTCCGAACAAAATCGTCTTCTAAAGACAATGAAATATTTTTATCTAATCTAATTTTGGCTCTGGATGAATGGGAAAATAGTTTAAAAATTCCAGTTCTTTATGCTTAATTATTACTTCATTATATCCATTGATAATATATTCAAAATCATTCAAAGAAGCGTTTTGACTTTTATATAGATTTCTCGGCCATGACACAATGTTAAAATTATAACATCTTTGTTGGAGTATTTATATTACCTATCTATATAGATTTTATGTCAACCATTTTTCATGTATAATTATAGTTTGTCTTGTCCCTCAGACGTTTTAAACCATGAGGAACGTCTTTCTTGTTTTGTAAGATATATTGCCGAATTGTGTACATATATATATATACTAACTTGTATATATATATTAAAGAATAAAGTCATATGGTAATAGTAAATAGTAGTAGTTTGTTTTGTTTTGTGTTTGTGTGTGTCTGTGTGTGAAAACTTGACTGGAGGACTGTAAACGAAACAGTAAAAGTCATTTTCTAATTCCGTATTAACCGAATGGATAAAACATAATTTAGCCGGGAATATTAAAGACGTTACAAGATTCAACGTAAATGAAACAACGCAAAATGCAAAATCGTTTGACATATTGCTGACAGTAGTTTTATTAAACTCGATTAACCCCTCTGGGCCCGTTTAATTCTCGCTGTAGGTCTCTTTTTTCCTTAGCACGATTTTCAGTGGGAGTCAGTTGCCAGACGTGTCTGATTCCCAGACCCCCAGGAACAATAGTAGTATCAGTGAATTGGAATGTTTGGAAGCAATGGTCAAGGAAAAATAATGAGCTGGTGTACAGAAAAGTAAATTCCTATATTTAACTATTATTTATTCATTCACGTCAGTACAATTTTGTTGTAGACATAAATATAAGATAAGTAGTATCCTTAGTCATCACACCCCTCTAACTCTTATTTTACAACAAAACTAACTTTTCTTTCTCTCATTTTCTCTAGCTTCCTAGTTTTTTCTAAACTCTTTCTCACTTTTTCACTCATCTGAGAGAGACCTTTTAACATCTCGTCCCCATTCGTTCACAAAAACCAAACTTTTCTTTTACACATTATCTCTACCTACCCATCTATATTTTTCTACACTCTTTCTCATCTTTTCAATTTTCTTTCTCCCTGCAAACACCCTTCTAATCCTAATTTTACAACAAAACTCATTTTTCTTTCGCTCATTTTCTCTAGCTTCCTAGTTTTTTCTAAACTCTTTCTCGCTTTTTCACTCATCTGAAAGAGACCTATTAACATCTCGTCCCCATTCTTTCACACAAAGATTAAACTTTTTTCTACATATTATCTCTATCTCCCTAACCTATTTTTTCTACTACTAGATACTATTTCGTACCTTTTCACTCTTCTTTCTCTCTGTAAACATCCCAATCTCCCTTCTTCACAAAAATTCACTTTTCTTTCACTCATCTTTTCTACCTACCTATCCACATTTTTCTCTCGCTCTCTTCCTTACTTTTTCTAATCCCCCCTCTCTTCTATTCACATTAAAAACACAATATTCTTTCGCCAATTTATTTTTACTACATATCATATTTTTCTCTCCCCATTTTTCTCATTTTTGCAATCATCTTTGACTCGGTAAACACCACTTGCCTTCTTTCTCACGACAGCTCTCTTTTCTTTGTTCATTTTCTTCATATATCCTTATAATATATTTTCTCTTGTTCTCTTTCTCACTTTTTCTCTTCTTCCTTTCTGTAATTATCTGTTTACCACTCTTTCACATAAATACGCACAAACACACACTTTCTGTACCTTTACACCATATCTTTTTACCTGTATTTTCAGCTCACTCTCTTTTAGAATATTAAAACTGGTGCCATCGGCAAGGAGCAGCCATGTGCCACTTGGATAATTTTATGTTTTTTTAAAAACATGTTATTTTTAGTAAATTAAGTTTTCAGAAATTATTATGGTGAACCGGCATATGGCCACTTATTGGGTCTGTCTTCACTCGCGGGTTTGTTGAATTACACCAACGCGTTTGGGCATCGCGTCATTTTCAATAAGGAACTAAGATTCAGGTTCCTCACTGATGATGGCGCAATGTCCAGCGTTCAGCATGAGTTCACCGACTCGCTGACCAACTCCTGTCGTCAACTCTGCATGCTTATGGCATACAGATGCCGAAACGTAACAAATGAAATTTTATTTTGGAAATAACTACCTCCGACTGAAACTGGCTTAAGAAAAATAATGAACGTAACTGTAATTCCTTTTTTCATTTTTAACAAACGGGAAAGTCGAACATCCACTAATGAGCCAAACACCCGATCGATAATGTTTTAAAGTATTGTACATACAAATCAATATAGCCAAACGCTTACATCGTTATTTCCTTTTCAATAATTACTAATGTTTTTGTACCCTTTTAGACCTGAACCTATTGGACAAGTACTTTCTATTTAGGACAGGGTTTCTAAACGCTCCAGCCCGCTTTTGAAACTGTACAATTCAAATTAAGTTAAGTGCCCATTAATCTTTAGAAAGACGCTGCTCATTACAAAGTTTAGTTTGCATGCTTTTGTATTGTACAGTTGTCCGATCGTATTGTATTAAACATTTGAATTGTAGTTGGGGAAATTATTGAATTATTTTAAAAAAAAATTTTTTTTACGAGGGTTCGCAACAGCAGAGGTCATGTAAACCCTCAGGGTGCCGGTGTTTTTGAAAAAAATGCAGGGCCGCTGGATTCGAACCCGGGACCTTCACCTTACTGTGATGAGCGCCGTGTCAACGCCCTAACCGTTGCGGCCACCAACGCCTCCCGTGGAATTGTTATTTTTATTAATGTAAAAACGAACCGTAATTAGTTTTTGATCAGCATTTATTGCTTGTAAATCTAGAAAAATAGTGGCTTATCATGGAATCTATAGTTTGTCTCTATATTATTTCTACTAGGTATATTAATTAATTGGTTGTAACATAAACATTATTTGAATGATGAGTAATCAGGGCATTTATCGTTTTATTGTTTGAGGTCAATGAATCATATGTAATTAGGCCATTATTTATTCAATAGTTTAAACGGTATCGAACCAACCTGTCTCTAATTTCCGGTGATGTTCTCTTTATATCTAAATGATCTAATTAAAGAAATTAGCGGAAGGGTGAATGTAGTTGACATAAAAGTACAAAATTCATGTACAACGATGATATTATATTTACAACCTTTTGCAATTAATGATTAATTCTTTAGGTACTGTGATCTTTGGGGTTTAGGGCTTAATTGGGAAAAATCTAAAATAATGAAATTCAAAATGAAGGGAGGTAAAATGGAAAAAATGAAAAATGTTTTTCTCAAAGCAAAGAAATAGAAGTTGAAAAAATGTACCAAAATTAAGTGTACATATAGTGTACAATTGACTTCTTCCTTGAATTTCGATAGTGTAATTTTCGTGAAAAAATTAGACAAGGCTATCTAAATCTGGGTTTAATTGTATGTGGAAGAGTATTTTAATAAATTCAAAACTGCTTCTAAACTCTAAATTTGAAGTATTTTAGTAACATACCGTCTTGGGTTTCCAAATATATGACCAAGCTACAAATTTTTTGGAACAATAACTTTTCGGCCTCCCTTACAATAGGTCTAATTATATTTTAAATTTACAGCTAGAAATGACTAGTATGTAGTTGTACACCTTAGGATAATATGTCTGAAATGTATTAAAAGAACCTTAAAACTGCCTGATATAGGCTCCTAAAATTTATATATAAATAAATACGAATATATATTTGGTTTTTCATGAAAAAAATTATGAAACCAGTAATGTTGTACATTCAATGTAAGGTTAGAGGAAAATAGATTCATAAATAACTGCTAGAAAAAGACTTTTTTCATAAAATGTACTTCTAACTGGATTATTATCTTGAATATGACAGTATTATGAAAAACTAATCTTGAAAGCAAGGAGTGAACAGGTAAATTTAAATTTTAAGACCTTTCACACCTGATTTATACCATTATGGGACATTACTTAAATTGAAGAAATAAAAAACAGATAGCTGTTCTATTTTAAAGACAATAGCAGAAAATATTTCAAGAAAAGAAGTCAGCGGGCACTGCACTTCGCAATTATTTAAATGGTAGGTATTGGAATTTATTAAATAATTACTAAAAAAAAATGTATTATATAATACTGTATACTGCTCCACAAAAAAAAAAGTGGAGCACATTGAAATTTTGATATTATTTTATTATTATTATTATTATTATTACGTGCTTTTTCTGTAATATTAACACCGATATTTTTATACTTCAGGTATTTATTAAAATATTTGGTTACTGTGAAAATAAAAATACCTCCCAAAACAAAAAACAAAAATAAAAAATCACTTTCGTGTATGAACATAAATAAACTTAAAAACCTTAAATTTACGACTTTAACATACTCCAACACCTAAGCAAAATGAGTGCAATGTTCATAGGTGGAAATGTATTTCGATGCGATTGTAGTATAGATGTTACTTTTTAGGATAGATTATATTTTGCATGCGTGGGGGCTGAAACGACCTACCTGTCGAAAGTCCCCGGAGCCTAACTCAGTTGGTGGGAAAGTCGCGATATCCTGAGCATCTGGCTCAATGGGGGCACTAGCGACCCAGTAGCATAACGGGGAAGATGAACTTCCCTGAGGGATAAACCTTAGAGTCAGCCCTTCGGGGAGTGTCAACCCCCATAGTGTATATTTTACGTGCATATTGTTATAATATTATTTAAGAATATTAATTGTTTGTTCTGTATTTAAAACTTTTAGTTTTAGCTGTCTTGCTGATTTCATAGTGAATCTTTTCTGTGTATATATATTGCTATTAAAGTATATTTATTATTCTAAATTAGCATATATTATGCTGTATATTGTGTACATATATATATTTAAATTTTGTAAATTTGGATTTTCGAAATGTCGTTTGGATGTCGATGGACTTGTGGAAACCGTTGTAGTCCCTCGCTCTCTTTCACACTTTTTCACTCTTCTTTCTCTCTGTAAACATCCCTCTCTCTATTTTATCCACATAAACTAAATTTTCGTTTGCCCATTTTCTCTGTACATCTATCTATATTTTTTCTCGCTTTCTTTCTCACTTTTTCACTCTTCTTTCTCTCTATAAACCTCCCTTCCCCATTCCTACAGACAAAAAACTAAGATTATTCAGAAATCGTGAGATGCGATCTGGTGTAATGTAGGTTTCAGAAAAAAATTTTCTTTATCGTGCCAACGTTTCGATCTTTATTGAGATCATCTTCAGGGCTCAAAGTGTTTGTCTTCTGGGTAATTGTGCCATTCTTGAATGTCGTGTTGAGAGAATGAATATAAAAAAAATATTCTGCATTGTATAAATTCACTTTTTTCCACATCCTACATGTATTTGTTAAATTTAAACAATGTTTGTAAATCCCCCTGAAGATGATCTCAATAAAGATCGAAACGTTGGCACGATAAAGAAAACGTTTTTCCATCACTCCGCATCTCACGATTTCTGAATAATCTTCGACTAACAGTTACTAACCACCACACATTTCTACAAAAAACTAACTTTTCTTTCGCCCATCTTCTCAACTACCTACCTAAATTTTTGTGCCCTATCCTTCCTTGTGACTTTTTCACTCTTCTATCTCCCTGTAAAAACCCTTCACTCACTCCTTCCTCACAAAACAAAATCACTTTTTCTTTAGTTATCTAATTCTATCATGTGAGGACATTGTTTTAATATGTGTCTTAAATTGGAGAAAAACTTACGGGAATGAACTGACGAGTGATATAAAATGGTTATTTTATTATAGCCTTTTATTAAGGTTAAATACTTCAAACAGTTGTCAAATTATCACAACTGTTCAAACTGAAAGGTACAAGTGGAGTATAGCAACTATTTCCATGTCTCAAGAGGCTAACCTGTTTAATAATTTTAATAATTAATTGTTTATTTTTTAAAGACTATATTCTTGAGCAATGTCAATTTCTACCTTGTTTTATCCAAAATCCAAAATTGGGGCAGTTATGTTTACTCTGGTCTAAGATGGTCACAGTTTGGTGGAGGCCCTGGCGAAGCCTTCACGGACCGCAATTATTAGGCTTTTTTTCTAATAAAATTGAAAAAAACTACTTGCATTGGAAAACTGGAACCGGTCAATGTATATAGTTTTAATTTTTTCCTTATTTCTTTACGTGATTTATTATTAATACTGAATAATTCTGAAGACTTCGTGTAATTTCATTATTTTTAATTAATTGAATTGTTTATAAAGTGCTTTTCTTATGTTTCAATATATTCAATATTAATACAATCAAACGGTCTTATAAGTCGTCGGTATTCTTACAGGAAAATAGAATTTCATGATTTTAAACTTCACGCCTCTGACTTGTTGAAGTCAGACCGAAGGCAGACAGGCAGGGATCACAGGTAAGAGGTTCCAACGTGGAGAGTAATAGAAGGCGTCAGGTCGTTCACCTATTTTAACCATCCAGATACACAAAGACGTTTCGGTCGTCTCGTCCTTGTCCGGTGCAGGGCAAAAATGGAGGAATGTGCAACCGGAGTCGGCTTCTCTCTCGGCTCGTATTGATTTAAAGCTCAGACACCGGGAATTCTCTTTTTGTCGGTTTCTTTCGTCCAAATGACAAATTCTACAGATGTTTTCCCCCTTTTAACGATCTAATCCGATTCCTGATCTCATGATAAGTCCCTTGGTCCGATTATCTACTTATTTCCACAAGGAACCAGTCATTAGCCTTCATAATTTGCGAATAGTGACTAGAGTATAATTATGTAATATTATAATGAACAAATTTTCAACTGGAGTAACTGAATAATTAATTTAATCGTTTTGCGAGACACGAGAGCTTTTGTTGTAATGAAGTCACTCAGGATATCACTTTGCCATTGGAACAAGCTGGGGGTGTAGACGATGCCAGGGGTGGCAGATTTACGAGATCTATTACTAAAATAATTGAACTCTCAACTTAAGAACCAAAATCACGTTTAGTATTCTTTTTAAACTTTGTAAAAATTATTTAAAGTTTTAAAAATGGTATTATACATCAATGCTATCAATTTTTTTTATCAATATCTCTTCCCAATCAACCCTAATCACTGCTACATTCTTGTGAGGTACAATATAGATATTAAATACAATTATTTGAACAAAAAACGACAAAATTGCGTAAAAAAGAATCTCATCGTTCAACATTAGTCAAAATAGGGTGTCAGGATGCTAAAATAGTTTACAGATTCATTTTAAGCAAATTATGTTTAAAGAAGGGCATTAAGTTATTACAATAATGCAAGGGCAGGCAATTCCAGAGTGCTAGTATACAGCTCTCTGCATCACTGGCCAATTAGGATGAAGGTGTCCTGCATCCTTCAGGAAGGAATAAGTTGGGAAGAAATCCTTTAAAAAAATACATATATATCTTCCAAAACATTTTTAAATAACTGTATCGAGGATCGGGAAAAACCGTAATAGTATTCCATTATCGTCCTTTCTGTATAAGGAAGAGGAATTCGACGGATAAAAACGATGCATCATGGACTGAGATAAGTCCCTGAAACGACCCAAATCCTAATGATGCATCAAACGCGAGACTGGTTGAGAGCAGAGACTTGCGCAAGGAGATATCCAGTATTGGGTTGCACTGATTGAGAAAGTCGTGAGGCCGGTTGACGTCAGGGCTGCACCGATGAGTCACCAAAAAGTTAGTCACCGTCGGTGAATCAACCCGGCCGTCCTCAGAATTCATTGGTATCAGCCAATGACGAAGTCCGATGAGACCTTTTGCCACCAGTATAGAATTGATTAAAAAAAAGGGTATTTTGTACCGAGAACTTATTACTCACGGATGAGACGAAGATTTGAGGTATATTTGATCACTTCTGGAGGGTTAGTGCTAAAGGCTAATACACCACTACCACCAAAGCAAACAAAAGCCTACAAAATAATCTAGATATATGCGGAAGTAGGTAATTCAGTATATGAATACTTAGTCAACTACCAACTACCAATAGCATGATAGGTAAATTATACATTTTACTATTCTTTCTCACGTTATAAGCAAATCATTATAATATTTAAAATACTTTATCGTGATATTTGATCATAAAAGAGATAAATAGATGAAAAGCATAAATATGACTTCGATCCATTCGGACACTTAACTTCCCATCTCAACTCCACCTTTTGAATTTTTCCCTCCTTTTTGCTATTTTTCAAATGTCGTTAATCTATTTGAATCTCGGCAAAAAATGAAAAGGCCACGGAGAGCTTTAGTGAAGTATACTTCATTTTACTTATTACATTTTATTAGGTTTCGTAGTCTGCTTGACCAAATAAATTCTTTTCAATTAATTAAGGTTTTGGTTGAGATAAAAAAGTCAGCGTAATAATAAAATTCTAGATATTATTGTTCTTCGTATGCACCTACTGCTAAAAAGAATATTAAAACACTTCTTTTAAATAATTTTATAATTAAATAAAGACTGAATATTTTAAAATTATTGTGTTATTAAAGACAAAGATAAAGGTATTTATAATTCGTTCGATCAACCATTTTATACTATTAAACACATTACTGACTGTAATGAAATAAATGATAAGTTTGGGTTTATTTTAAAACGACATTTGACCCTGATTTTTATTAAGGTATATTTTTTATTTCAAAACCCTTCAGAATATCCAAAAATACTGATGTTCAAGTTAAGCTACGACTCGAACCTCGAGATGGATGGACGAATAATGTGGGTCAAACAGCCAACTTTAGCATTTTAGCATCCACAGAAATGATTAGGTTTGTAAATCATTTGAAAATTTACGATAAAAATAAAATAAAATTTACGTTCAAACATCTGTTCCGGATTTGGCCTAATTGACGAAGAAAATTCAAAAGATCTCTCGGGGCCAATTGATTGCTAATAAACCGCGACTATATAAATCCTGAGATAATTGAATATCTGTGTCCGTAATAATTAGTAATAGTAACTTGTACTAACCATGAACCCGAGATCAAAGAAAACAAACGAGTTTTGGAGATGAAATTTACCGCCTTGAAATTAGAAGCGGTAGATGCTTCTAAACTACTAGAAAAAGTCTAGCTTAAAAGTCTAGATCGTGACGTAGGTTTTAGAAAACATCTCACGATCTCCAAATAATCATAAAAATTGAAATAATTATCTGGGTTTTTGTCAAATTTCTACGAGCATTTATTGTAAGATTACGACAAGGAAAATTATTGGCATTCTGGACAAAAAAACAATAACTATAAATTCTGTCTCAATAAACTCATAATTTTCCAAAATTAGCGACAAGTCTAATTGTTGCTTAAATTTGATCTATAAGGATTGAACAGTCAGGCGATTATGGGATCATTAAAAAATTACTTAACAGCTAGCATATCCACTGAGCTTAATTCAGCAATAATATTTATTTTGCTAGATATTGTTGAATATTATGTTCGTTGAGTTTGTATAAATTGAAAATTGTTCAGTACACAAAATAAATGTCATGATGGTATAAATATTACATAAGAAGAGTTCATGTACAATGAAAAATAAATTTATTGGGTTTGGAACAACGTCAAAATGGATTTTAAATATTTTAGTACAAAAATTAATTAATAAAACGAATATTGAATTGCCAAACACGTTTTTGACACATCCTACCTCTCTCTCTCTCTCTCACACACACAAACACACACACCCATACGCACGCTTTTTATTTCTCCCAATCTCGATCTTTCATTCAGGCCCTTTCTCGTTCTTTCTTTAACACTACTGGACTCGCTTTATTACTCTCTCTCTCCTTTCTTCGGTTCTTTCTTTTCTCCTTTCGCTCTTTACCGTGCTCTCTCTCACTTTCCCGCTCTTTCACTCTCTCCATTTCTCGTTCAAGCCCACCCATCTTTGCGATTTCTTTCTCTCTGTTTCGCTTATTTCCTTTATCTACCTTTCTATATTTTTTTCTGACTCTCATCTTTTCACTCTTTTTTTTTCTACTAACATCACTCTCTCCCTTTTAGTCACATAAAAACTCACTTTTCTTTCACTCATTTTCTCTATCTAACAATCTACATTTTTTCTTTCGCACTCTTTCTCATTTTTTCACTTTTCTTTCCTTCTATAAACATCCCTCTCCCCTTCTTTCTGGCACAAAAACTCACTTTTCTTTCGCTCATTTTCTCTATCTATCTATATTTTTTTACTTTCCTTCTCACTTTTCACTCTTCTTACTTTTTGTAAACATCTTTCGCTCCCTTCTTTCATACAAAAATACTCATTTTTCTTTCGCTCATTTTTCCTCTCTCTCACTTCTCTTTGTCTGTAAATCTCTCTCTCTCTCTCTCTCTCTCTCTCTCTCTCTCTCACTCTCTCTCTCACACACACACACACACACACTCTCTCTGTCTCTCTCTCCTTCTCCCTCCCTCTCACTCAGTCGTTTTATTATTTAACATTTATCGTTACTACATTTTTTCGATAGGGCTGATAGTCTTTAACCTTGTGAAATAGGTAGCTTCGTTAAGTATCCCAATATTAAAAATTTAGGTATTACTTAAATGTAAATATAACACAGAATCTACGTGCCGGATCCACAATATGTTGATATATTAAAACTTAATTTATTTTTAACATTATACATTGATTTAATTGAGCAGACATTACTGTGCTTGTAATTGCTTGTGGAATAGGTGGCTTGTAAATCGCTTCTTTGTGTTCCCCCCAATTATAAAAATTTAGGCATTATTAAAGTGTACAATATTAGAAAATAAAATAAGCAGACACTACGGGCCGGATCTACAATATGTTGATTAAAACTTAATTTTAATTTATCTTCAACAATATTACGTTGATTTAATTGAACAGAGAGAAGAGTATCGACCTTAAAATCCTCTCCTTAAAGTACACCAATAGGTACAAAAATAGGTATTACTTAAGTGTACAATATTACACCCAATCTACGTGCCGGATCCAAATTATGTTCATATGTTAAAACATTATTAACATTATTCAGTTGAGCAGAGAGAAACGCATCTAACTTAAAATCCTCTCCTTTAAGTATCCTAATGTAAAACATTAGGTGTAATGTATGAATATATTACAAAATAATACACTTACGCACGAACAAGTGCATATTTTATGCCCGAGGAAACTTTTAATTACGAAAACACACACATATTTTAAGTCAATTTTGTCATGCAAGAGTAAAATTACTGTTGGATCGGATGTTAAATTAGGTTTTTATGTGAATTCTATTTAAAAAAAATATTTCTACGGAAATACATCTGACATAAATTTGTATCATACTAAAGGAGAAATTTCAAAAGCAAGATTCCCAGTACTTGCTAACATTTTTTATAATATACTTTAATTTTTTTTAAATACAAAAATCAGATACATAGTACTACAAAAGTACACGACATGGATAACAAGCGGGAGTTAACTTAGCATAAAAGTGAAAAACATAAATAAAATGTAAAATATTAAATTAATGTTACATATTCTAATGAATAGTTACATATGAGAAATAATACAATTATATCATTTAAATGAACATAAACAAAACTTAACATTCCTTAGCCAGAGGGGAAATAAAATAACTTTTTTATTTTTTCCCCTCTTATTTGAAAATGATAAACTGTTGAATCAATTGATACCGGTATAGCCAAGCATCGCGTGCGTGGCATGCCATGGATTTACAGTTTGTTTCGTTTTCACCGCAACACCGGGTGGCCCAAAATCATGAGTCAAAAATTCAAGATCTTATAGGAAATTGAACGAGCCTTATAGGAAAACCTTGTCGGTGATGGAATTCACCGTCAAATTAGACCAACCCCAGTCGAATTGACGAAACATTCCAATTTTGGCAAATTTATTACTTGTCACACAAATCGAAAATCACTGTTTTCTAATGGGTATCATACATTGAGTGAGTACGATAAATCTTGGAATTTTTTTATCAATTGGACTGGGGTTGGTCTAATTGGACGCTGAATTCCATCACCGACAAGGGTTGTTTCGGAACATTTTTTAATAGGGGTGCATCTTTTGAATTTATCGATAAAAATGCCAGAAACTGTGAATGTTTTGAGCCCCTCCCCCTAATAACTGAAAAATCACGAAAATTAAAAATTTTCAACCAATCAGGATGGTTTTAGTCTCATTCGATGCTGATGCACTACGAATGTTGTTTCGAGTTGTTTTATTGTAGAAGTAGATGTTTCTTATTTTTTCACAAATAAGGTCAGAAAACTTTTTTTAAACCCTACCACTGTACTGGCTTTCCGGGCCCAGGTTTATAGGACACCTTTTTTACTCCATTTCCTATAAGATTTTGAATTTTTGACCCATGATTTGGGGCCACCCAGTATGTATAAATGTGAATGAACTGCATGATAAAGGGCGTATTTTTCGCCTTCAATAAGACGTTACATGAAAAGTTTGGGTAATTGGAAAATTCAATTTGATATTTCCAATAAAAGTCTTCCTTCCCTTAGACTAACTTGATAATGGCTGCCAGGCTTCATGAACGGCAATAAATTAATTATTTAACAATTTAGAGAAAGCAATACTATAAAAATACAAATAAATCTATGTGCCTAATTAATAAAAATAGGATTGTAAGAAATTTAGATCGAGCCATATAGAAAGTGGTTGGAAACGTGGGTGCAACTAGGCAGTAAGAGAAGAGACCGAATTAAAAGATAATTGTCTTAATTATGGATTATTTAATTGAGAGATTTTAAGGGATAATCTGTAGTCAGTCATGCCTGGAGGAAAAGGGAAGAGTCATGCAATCGAGCAAAAGTTCGGCTTCCTTTTGGAAATTGCTAATTCATCCCCTATGGAAATGTGAGACTTAAGGGTTGGTCCATGTTAGGGTCAAATAAAAAAAAAAAAAATTTTGAAATCGTACTAAACCGAGGGAGCTACTGGTGAAAATTCGCCACACCCCAAAGCCCGTGGTTCGGGTAGATGTCGATCGGGCTCCCGGGTGATAAAAGTGAGCCCCCCCTAGGGTGGGGATGGCTGAATGTGTTCACTGCGAATTCTGGGGAGGATGGCCGGATCTGTACGGACTGTGGTGCCCGATCGCCTCACATCCAACGCAAGTGCACCACCGTGGCACGGGCTACGTTACACAGCAACGCGCTAGAAGGCAGCACGCTCCAGCCGCCACGTGCCCAAGTCTGACCGTCTGAAGACTTGGAAACACGTGGCCCCCGGCACTTTCTCAGTTTCTTTCCCCTTGTCCATCGTCTGTCCTCCTCCGGTTTACCTTGACCACGCCTTAATTAAACCCGGTTGCGGTTCCCTACATGACAGAGATAACTTTACGAGAGAATTTTTGCTGTACTGCAAATTCTCTATAACATGCCATCAATCTATCTGTCTATAGGTGTTGTATTTTTTAAAATATTTACATTAAGCATAAGTTTTTATAATTGAAATACTTAAAGGAGAGCTATGCTTTTGAGTAATCCATGTTCATTCAAAAGTATAGATGTTATAAGACAAATTAAACGTTAACATATCAACACGGTGGATCATGGGCATTGTGTTTTAGTTGTATTTTGGTAATAAAAACCTTATGTAAATTTTTCTAGTTGAGGCACTTAAAGGAGAGGATTTTACAAGTGAAATATCTATCTTGAGTACTCACAGTCTACACTCAGTTAAATCCATATAATAACATTAAAGACAAATTAAGTTTTAACATATCAACTCAGTGCATCATGCACATTGTGTTTTTTATTTTTTTATTATAAAGTAATAAGTAAAATAAGAATATAAAATTCCATTGCTCACAATAAGCTTCAATTAGATTTATATTCTTCTGCAGCACAAGTAGGTGGTCTGCAATAATCACAATGTAGAGTAATATTTTTATTCTCATTCCATCAACCCTGTATCAGATCTGCACCCACATATAAAAAATGCAAGCTGCTCACCAGACCCTGAATCACTGAAGCTGCAGAAGAATACAATTTTTTTAAAGATAGTAATAAATTGGGACAAAATTCTCTTATAGAAAAGCTTAAATGTAATGCAGAATGATGTAAGGAATCAAAGGCTGCAGAATATAAATTTTCATATAGTGGTACTTAAAGAAGCGGATTTTAAAAGTTTGCTATGTTTCTGAATAATGAATAAATAGTCAATTTAATAAATGTAATAATGTGGACTAAGTAAAATGACAATTTAAAGATGGTGCAATGCTGAAACAATTGACAGAGCAAAGTAGCAAAGTTCAGATGACTATGATTATCAGAAATGACCAATAAGGTAATTCTTGTTATACAATAAGGCTATTACACAATCCAACTATTCTTTGGGTATCATGGACGAGGTGTCAGAAGGACTACAATACTTTTTCCAAATTATTCTCAACTAAAAGTCCAAACGCTATGCTGGGATTCAAACTCAGGACCACTAGCATGTCACTCTTGACTCAGGCCAAATGACTTTGCCATGTGTAGCAAGAGGAAGTACAATTTTATTTCTCCTTAGCAAATTTTCTTTTTCTTTGGAGATTGCATTGAACATTAGTCATTTTAGTAAAATTATAAACCCAAAAAATTTATTATTTTTCAAATAATTGAAACGTAATTAAAAAAGGTTGGTTTAAACAAAAACTCTTAATTGATAAAAATATTGATAAATAATAATTAAAAATAAAATATATTTATATAAAAAATAAGGTCAGTTGATCAAAGAATATCTAACAGAACAATTAGGGTAAAAGATAAATATAATATTTCCTTATTTTATCTTTTTCATCCTGTTTTGAATGAAGGTGGAAACTTGCTAAACAAGCAACTTATAGCAGTGATATCAGCAAACTGTGAAAGATAAATATTTTTATATTATCTTCAATTGTGAAGCCACAACTGGAAGTCATGAAAAAGTCTAAAAGAAAAACCCAAATTTAAATTAATACTACCAATTAGTGGTTCCAATTGGTGGTAAAAAAAGTAGGACCGTGGAATACATTTCTGAAAATTGGGAATCCAGAGGTGATATAAGCCCAAATCGTGCGCCCTTTCAGGGTCAAAAACAAGAACAAATCTCATAATCAAATCAGTAAATAATAACCTATGATAATAAAACAATAAATGTAATTACTTCCAGGTTAAAAAACCTATTTCATTTAAACAGCTACCGCATTAAAAAAAAAAAAAAAATTAAGATAGCCTGCATATGTATTAAAACTTTTTAAATTAATATATAAATTTTCCTGAGGTAGTAATAAAAAATTACATGAGTCTCTTGTTGCTTTTAGTAAATGAATATTTCTCTGTTAACTTGTGCATTGATTATTGCAAAAAGTAAGTGACAAAGTTATGTACTGTTAAGGTATGATACTAAAAAGCAGGGAAGCATGCAAAATGAAAAGCCTGCAAAATTGCAAGTTACCTCTCCTGATGAGTAAACTTGTGACTCTCCTCAGAGCTTCACGTGGCGATCGGTGGAAGAATTTCGGGGTTAGGTTCGGAGGTAGGGTTTGCGGTTTTCTTGCTGGGTCCCATGGGCCTGATGGTGGTTGGTGAGTACCAGGGCTGAGGCCGTGGTGGTTGAGTCTGTCTAAGTGTTCGACGGATGCAGGTCTTGGCTGACGATGGCGAGGATACCAGCCTCTTGCTGGTCCACCTGCCAATCTGAGCAACTCTGCTCCTGTCATCGCTTCATTCAAACTCATACCTAAAGACGACACTTTTTATTATCTAACTATACAAAATCAATATAAATATAATTTAACATTTATGCCAGGGCAATCAGTAGGACAACAGTTCTGAACATAACATGATTTTCAATTTTGGCTTATTTTAAACTAGAATTGATAAACCGTGCATATTTTTATTTAATTTTACAGCAATGATAACATTAAATATTAATTTATGTCCATTTATGTTTAGTGGTCTAATTGACCATATTATTTATTTCGATTAATTATTCTTTTTATGTAAGGTCTTGGTTGAGATGAAAAAGTTAGTGTCATGAGCGGGATTCGAATCCACATGAAAAATGGCAAAAAGAGGGAAAATTCGAAAGATTGTAGATTGAGATGGGGAGTTGGTGTACTAGTCGATGGAAATCAAGATAGCTCAAGTGGTTAGAGCAGGCATATTTAGCTGAAGGTTGTGGATTCGAATCCCACTCATGACACTAAATTTTTCATCTCAACCAAGACCTTATATAAAAAGAATAATTTAAGTATTTATTGCTAACGACTAAAATAACAAAAAGGAATATATTTTGGAGTGGAATATTTAAAATGTTAAAATTGCCCTCCTGTTTAATTATTAATCAAATATTCAGTGTAATAGTAAATCTGTTTTTTGATAAACTGATTGTTTTCTTGTTTAAAATTTCAGGTTTATTTATTCATTTTTAACGAGGGTTTGCGACAGCAGAGGTCCTATCAACCCTTGGGGTGCCAGTGTTTTTGGAAAATTGGAAAAGAAAGTCTTTTTTTAAGTATGTCGGATTTGGATGCAGGGCCACTGGATTCAACCCGGGATCCTTCAGTGAGAAACGCCGTGTCAACGTCTAAACCATTGCGGCCAACGATGCTCCTTTTAGGTCTAGTTTTTAATAAAAAATGTAAAACATTTTATTTTTATATTTGTCAGCTTAAACCTATAAAAATTATGAACAATGGTTTTAACTGCAAAACAGATCAACTAATACACAAAATTTTTGATAAAATTAGTTTTTGTCATCTACCAATAAAATACTCATATTATTTGAACAAAACTAATGGAATTAGTAATTAATTTAAGCTTTATTTTTTTTGTACTGAGTATAATAAAAATAATCAAAACAGTTGATTTAGTGATTCTGGATTTTAGCAAAATAATAACTGCCTTTTTGGTCAAAAGTTGTCGATTTTGTCCAAATTTTGATCTTTTCTGATCATCCTATCTGTCCCTTTCCATTTATTAATTTCGTTTTGTCATTTTATTCAATATGTCAACTGTTGAGATTGTGCAATCATTTAATCATTTGCTCCGTTTCTAAAGGAAGTTGATGATGTTGAAGGATCATAGAAGGGCCAAGAGACTACAAATTAGAGTTCCTGTCATACAGGAGGGCTCAATGCACTGGTGTCGTGGACAAAGAGTCAAATACTTTATAATATTTTTTGTACTATATTCAATTAAAATGCCGTGGGCTCTACTGGGTTTCGAACCTCGAACCAGAGTAGAAAATACAAGACTAACCAGTTCGCCACCTTCAAAATAGGTCATCTAATTTTAACCGCCTTTTGACCCTTATATGATCCTTCATCATCGTCATCACCATCTTTATGCTGTGGGTCGACCATTCTTTCATCATAAAGGCAAAAGTCTTTGTATTATTGTTTTGAGTTTTTCTGCATTTTCAGTCTCATCTAAATTAGTAACGTGTATGCAGTGTAAATGATCTGTATGAAATGAAAATTATTTGTGTGGACTAGTGTTTGGTTTTATATTAATGTTTTTGTTGAATAAAACGTGATTTAAGTTATAGTGAAGCAACTAATGATTCTTTTAGTCATGTAAATAAAATTTGATATATGATAAATCAATCTTATCTAATTATTAATTAAACATCATTAATTTATAATTAATCTTTGATATCAATTGTTTTGAATACTTTTTCATTTGAATAAATAAAGTTAAGAGAAAAAATCCCAATTTCCATTTTTTAACAATATAATATGCCATTTCCTATATAAATTTTATGAATAACAATAAATGAAGTATTTCAAACAATTTTCACAAAGCTAAATAGAGATAAAATTGATTTTCTCAATACAAAATAAAATTGTTTGGAACATTATTAAAACCAAAACATGTCACATTTTACTAGATAAAGAAGAAATTATAAACTTTTTGCAAATATTAACATTTATTTGAAACCATTTTAATTATTTAAAAAATATATTTAATATCTTAATAAGGAATGACATAGTAATGTAGAAATATTTGGTTAAAGAGAATTAATGTTCCCAACATTACAACTAACATATAACAAGAAATTAACAGTTTAAATCAAATTATGTCATGGAGAACGAAAAATAATAAAACAATTCTTAACAAAAGAGAATGTTTTAAATTGCAAAATAGATTAGAGCAGAAAGGATTGACAATTTTAATAATAAATACTACTGACTACTCAATTTTTAAAATTATAAAGTTATGAATGAAAATACAGAAATATTCATTTAACCAAGCAAAACAAAGACAAAAATACAAAGCTTAAATCTAATTTAAAAATGACTAGACATCGAAAATTACAGAATGTGCTTAAAAAAGTGTTTTATTAAAAAAATCTAAACATATCTAAATTAGACTATGACAAACAGTGAGAGATAGGGGAGAAAGAGAGAGAGTGACAAAGAGAAAAAAAAGAAGTTTTTCTGGAAATATTCTTTTTATTAGTTGGAAAAGTTTAGTATTAAGCAAACCTTGGCATTAGTAAGTGATTAGCATTATCATCAAAAGCAGGTTAGTTTAATAAGTATTATTTTTATAAACAAACTGATAATAACAAAAATTGCTGTAACTTCGATTTCATTTAGTATATTTAAGAGTACAAGGCAATTTATTTGCCAACAATGCTAATATATTTTAAATAATTAATGTGCGAGCAGCATAATTTTACAGATTTTTGAAAATAATAATCATTAAAATTTAATTTGGCAAAAAGAAATATTTAAATAGCTTGATTTTTTAGAGCTTCCAAGACAAAAAAACAAACAAAACAATTACATGTAAAGAAAACTTTATTTTGTATTTAATTTTTTGGTTTTAATATATTAATATTTTGCTAATGTTTTTAAAGGGACAAGGATAATTAATTTTATTTCTTAAATTTTTAATTTTTCAACACATTTCCAAATTACATCTAACTTGAGTACAGAGTGCTAAAGGTAACAGTAAAAATGTTGTGTTTAACTTCTCTTACCATATTTTGATATACAAAGAATAACTTTGCCAACTGCATAAAAAATAAAAATAATACCAGCAAAGTATTTTCTTTTTAAAAGTTGGAATAAGCAAAAGTTGTATAGAATGCATTTCTAAGTAAACATCCAACAATTTATATTTTTGTTCTCCACGACAGAATTCAACAATAAAAGATAATTATGGTTAGTCCCAAATATGTACATTATTAAAACTGATCAATGAAGCTCAACTAACCTGTGCTCCTGTAGCTGGAAGACGGCATTTGCCTTGGAGTTGTCCTGGAGGTAATTGGAACGTCTGGAGCCCTTCGATGGGGTGTACGAGGTATGTCGCAACCTCTGGCAAAAATCGGGGTCTCAGGTAATGAACATGACACTTGCATATGTCCACCTGACCCTTCCTCCCTCACCCCACAGTTCCTTTTCTGCAAAGTCCTTCTTCTTGAAGGGCCTTGGAGTTCTGTAGGGAGAGTCCGCCGTTCCCCTGGAATCTGAGATTAAATGTTTAAAACAAACACCTCAGTTTTTAATAATAGTTAATTTTTAAACAGTATGAGAGCAAATGTATATATTAGATTTATTTACAACAATTGGTAAATATTAGATTAACCTCTCTTCTTGAAGATGAATGTTGTGTTCTATGGTTTCTAGTAAACCCTGCATCCATAGACCTTGTCTTCAACGATGATGTACCATCTCGATGATGATGGTCAGGGTTAGATTTATTTAGGAAATTAGTTCCAAGTGGATCAGAGGCCGGGGGCTCTAAGCATCTACAAAATAATTTTGGTAAGCTTGACTTAAATTCAACACAATAAGAAAACAAACTGGCCAACAAAGATGTTTGTTCAATGGTTAACTTTTCACATTTTTTAAAACTAATACTATTTTAATGCTGATTGTTCTATTACAAAGTATGATTTTGTTGTTAAGTTTCTAAGGGTGGTGAGTTCATTTGAGGTTATGTTTTTAACTGTTGTGTAACCACAAAGTTGGAGGTTGCTGGTGTTCCTCAAGGCTCTATCCTTGAATATTTTAACAAAAATTTCTCACCCAAAAATCATAAAAATGGTTCTTTATGCTGACAATATCACTCTCATTTCCTCTTTCAATTTATATATAATATCAAATGGGTAGACAATGTTAATAAAATTTCTGTTCTGTTCTGACAATTGTCTAAGGTGTTAAAAGTACTGTAGTGTTTAAAGTAATCTTCTAATTCTGTTTAGTTAAAACTTTGATACTATGTAATCTGACTACATGGAAGCTTACAATTTATGATTTAAATAATTGAAAATGAATATCATCATCTCATGTAACCAGATGATGGTTGAGCAGATGAGCATTCAAAATTATTAATTTTAAATATATTTGAATAAAGTCAACTCTAATAGTAAACCATATATGTTTAATGGTCATAATTGACATATTCATTATTTCAATTAATTATTAATTTTATATAAGGTCTTGGTTGAGATGAAAAGTTATTGTCACAAGCAGGATTCGAACCCACAACCTTTGGCTCAATACGCCACTGCTCAAACCACTTGAGCTATCATTATGATAACTTAGATAAAAAGATTAATTAATTGATCTAACAGTAAAGTAATTTATCAGTCAGAAGATTAGGTTAGTTTGTTTACTTGTAAAATGGTTCCCTTTTCTCTCCTGTTTTGCCCCTTGGAGTTTGTGCAGGACTTGGACGGAGGATATCTGCATACTCGTCTTCATCTTCCTCTACCGGGGACGGTGGTAAAGGGCCAAACTCATGTTGTACAACTTCGACTTTTACTTTGAACTCTTTAGGAGGTTTTTCCGGGTCTTTTACCAACTTTTCTTCCACAACTGGTATCACTTGAACCTTTACAAAATTTATAGAAGTGAAACTCTGGTCAGATGTGAATAACTGATTGATAAATGATGGCAATTACCTGACTTATCTCTGCGGCTGTGAGCCAAGGGTCTTCCAACACTTGTTCCTTTCCAACTTCCACTTTAACTTCCAGTTCTGTCGGTTCATTATTGTTGATACTTTCTGTATCATATTCCTTTTTTAATTCCGCCATTAATGCTTCATTTGAAGAAGTATCAGTTCCTCCATTGAGCATTATGACACTGCCACGTTTCTTTTCACTGTCTGAATCAGTCTGATCAGCAACAGTTTGAAGAGATTGAGGTTGGGAATCAGGGTCTCCTATTACTTGAATCCCTAAACAAAGAAAAAAAAATGTATATCACATACTATATTAATAAGTTTTACAAAAAATAATAGATTACAAAAACAAATTACCAATGTCAAATCTTTGTGGATGTTCTTCATCGGCCTCATTAGGCACTTCTAGGCTTGAGGATTTAGATTTTGGAAGCTTCTCTGAGGCGAATGAAGGTAATGAAACAACTCTTACAATCGAAGGTGGGTTCGGGGGTGCAAAATCTGGTGGAGCTTCGTCAAGGCCTTCAATTAGTCCTTCTCTTAAAAGAGATTTTATATTATCAAATGTTGAACTTCCTCGCTTCAAATCGCCATTTTCAATGGCATTAGCTTCTGGAGGAAGAGGCATGGGCTTTCTTTCCTTTCGCCTTCCCTTCCGTATTACATATGTGCCTCCAGAAGACATATTATCAGATAATTCGGCTAGGATTTCTTCTTGTCGGCTACTGGTTGAAGAATCCAAATGGCTTGAGTCTGACAAAGGTGATATTGATCCGTCTTCAGTACCTGTTGGTGGATCTGGCCATTCCTCCATATCTCTTAATCTACCCATTGATCCAGAACCTCAAAAAAAAAAGTTAAATTAGTATATAAAAAATAATATAATACTACAATAATTTGATGGGTGGAATTACACCACTAATAAAATTTGATAATGAATAATGTGGTGTGAAAATGATTAAAAAATATAAGAACTTAATTTCATTCAAATTCTATTGTAAATTGATCATCAATGATCATCCTGGTGTACTTGTTGGAGAGATTCTTTAAACTGGAATATCTTGACAAAAGGGTGGTCCTTGTCTGGGTTGCCAGACACATAGGTCTAGAAGGTAACAAAAATCACCATATTCTGACCATAACAGTCAAGCCCTCTGATGGGATAAAAAATATAATCAAAATCAAGCCAGTATTAGTGGGTTGGATTGGAAGAGAAGATCCTATGTATTAAGGGCATAGCCTTTGGATGGCCCTCCAAGGAATATGAATTGTAGAATAGGGATCATTCTCACTGGATTACAAAAATAGGCTATGTGAGGTTGACGAGCCTCCGTCAGTATCTGGCAAGTAGAGAAAGGTTGCTTCTTGAGTCTCACTTAATTGAAAGGTGCCATTCCTTGGTTCCATTTATAGTGTGTAGGAATGCCACTCTATATGAGAATTCTACTTGAGAATGGCAGTGAGTCACTGACCTGTTCCAATTTTTGGAGAAAAGAGGGTTGCTTTATTGTATTTGGAGCAGATAGATCTTGTTTTGTGTTCCGTTTTGTGTACATTGAGAGTGAATGTATTTATTAGCACGAATGTGTTTGAGAGGGCTGATGGCAGTGGGTGCTGAAATGACCTAGCATTTGACACCCACTGGTTCTCAACTTGGGTGGCGGGACAGGTATGACCGAGGGCTGACCCCAGACTGCTAAAACCCAAGGTGCATGATTCTTATGGCCAGCTGGTACAAAACCAGAGATAACAGGCTCTGTTCACTGGAGAACAATCCAACTAAAATTTGAGTTAAATGCTGTAGAAATGAAAAAAAAAAAAAAAAAAAAAAAAAAAATAAGGTGAATTACTACGAGGAAATTACTTGATCTATCAGTGGAACGCCTCCTTCTTCTTCCTATAACTTTGGTGCTCCCTGGAGTATAAAGGGCTTCATCGTCATCGAGAGGAACCTCCCATGCGATACTGCCTCTTTTATTAGGTATAATCGGAGGAGGAGGTGGAGGAGGTACACCCTCCAGTGAATCATCAGAAAAATTTCCATCATTGGCCTCTGCGACTGAACCCAAGCGGGTTTCGTCTTTTCTTTTCACTTCCCGGTGGCGCTCAACTGCAGTGGCAACCGTCCTTGGGGGTAAACCACCCCCTATGCATACATTTACTCCTCCATTTCCAAGGGTACCATTTTGCCAACCATAGGGTCGAAGATGCTTGGTTTTGGGCTGTAGAAACAAAAATGAAAATATTTAAAATTATATTGCTTTTTGTACTATTAGATATAATGTTACAATGGTTGTCTGAGTAGCTATTGTTGTAATGTGATTACGATCAAGCCTTGGTTCGTGCCCTAAAGTCAAACTAGCCTGTAGTGGTCTAGATCCATTGGTCCTTTTACTTGAGTTGCTTGGTGATACCCTAAAATAAATAAATAATTAAAATATAAGATTTTGATTAAAATAAAAATAAATATATACCTGGGAAGTAGAGTGGATATGATTCTTTGGGCCTCCTCTGCTGGGGGTGGTGGAAATTCTTTCTGCTGCCTCCTCCCGTTCATACTCATGTATCCGTCGTCTTCGAGGGTGACATTCCCATTTTCAAGGTCGTCAAACTCAGACAGTACCCTGTCCAAAAGTTCCAATGACCTCTCAACCTCATCCCCCCTGAAACAATCAAAATAAAATTATTCTCTCTAACTTGTTACTTTTAAAAAGGAAAAATTAATTTTATAACTATTTACTATTAATATTTTAGGACATGTGTAAAATGGCTTTATTTCTCTTGTCAGTCGATCATACGTAAAAAAGCTTAATATCTTTTTTTCCCCAGTGTGTGAAGTAAAAGAGAGTTAATAACAAATTTCTTTAAACAATTAAGTACACCGATTTGGAATTTTCAGTAGCAGTTATATATCTACTTTTATCTATTATTAGTGGGATACTTGTGTTTCAGCCTTAGAAAAATACAATTTGTAATGAAAATCATGTAACAATGTAGATTTCCAGGAGTTTTAAACAAGTTGTATTTATGGACGCAGGATGCTCCCTTCAAACGCCTACGGTTGTACAGCCTTTGTATCTATAAATGTAATTTAACTTTTTATGGAAATAGTCTAATTAGTAAGAGCAAGACTCGATAATCAGTATTTATTGACTTGTTTCAGTTTCTAGAAAACTTAAGTGTTATTCTTTGATTATAGTAAATAGATGTCATACAAATTCTTTGAATGCCAGTGATGTATCTATTATGATGATACACAAGGAAGCTTTGGACTTTCCTAAGATTGATAGGGCGTCTGAATCTTTTTTACCATGTTAGAAGTCTGGGTTCGAATCCTCGCATAGACCATAGCTTTTTAATTGAATATGAAAGAAGTATTAAAAGGTGTTTGATCCTTCATCCATGACACCCTTGGGTAATAGGACGTTAAGCCGTCATGACAGGGATTACTTTACTTTTTTTAAAGCCATCATAATATTGTGTTTCTCGAAGGAATTAATTAAACAATTAAGTTGTAGTGTGAGAATACCTCTTGGGGGGGTCTTTGGGTTGATGAACATGTCACATGATCATTCGTTTTATTTTGGTCAGTCTATCTTCATCATCCTCAGTGTTGAGTCTGTGTGATTCCTCTTTAGTTGGGGACAATATTGTTATTATGTAAATTATAAGTACACATTGTACTAATAGGGGAATTATCAAAAAATAATGTTGAACATGCTGTGATAGTCATACACAACCTTCAGTAGTTATTAAAGATTATAGTAGGGTGGGACGCCAATACTAACGCACCACTGAAGATGATAAGAAGCTGATGCATGTTACACAAACCGAAATGATTGGAAACAGCCAAACTACAAAACATTGTAGCTTGGAACCTTTTTGTTTTGGGAATTGATTACTATTAAATATATTTTTTCTTTAATATGTATATAAAACATATACAATTTGGTAATATTTAATTTAGGTAACTAAAATCCCTGTTCTGAGTATTTATAAAATAAATATGAACTTTCTTCAAAAATTAGAAGGCAAATTTAAGTAATAATAAAACAGAATGAATGATAATAACAGAAATAGAGTTTGAATTTAAAAAAGTGATTGCGTTGGGGGCTGAAATGACCTAGCTGTTGATAACCTTTGGTACCCAAGCTCGGCAGATGGACAGATAAGACTGCTGGTAATTTATTATAAAGTTCAAAAGCTGGAATTGACATAGCACCGTGAGAAGTGATAGGTTTAACTTGGTGCGAGTATATGTAAGTGTCACGTTTCGATTTGAATGTACCGCCATGCCCCTCCACACACATCTGACAGTGAAAGGAGTAGGGGCTAGGAAAAGGCTATTTTTTTCAGTCAAAAAAACAATTCTCTTTCTGTCCTCCATCGGTTAAGAGCTGTTTATTTGTAATTAAGAAACTTTGGTGTGCACACAATTGAAGTGAGTAAATTTTATATTTTGGCGTCAAAAAACTAAAAATAATAATTGTATTTTAATTTAAAAAATGGTTGTTGCAAAAAATATATTTTTATAAAGAAAACTAAAAGAGATAACATTTGATTTTAAAAGTTATGTTAAAATATTAATTGTATTTTCTCATTGGTGGTCAAAAATTAATAATAATAACAATAATAATAATTTCCTTTACTTTTACTTTTCTTTATAAAACGGGAATTAACTTCGATTTTAAAATTAATGTTTGTAGATTCTGAAATAGGTTTTATTATAGAATAAAAGATTCTTTAAATTAAAAATAATAATTAATAAAAGAAATTGTAATCTTTTTTGGAAATAAATTGTAATAAAAGATTTAAATTTAATTAATATTTTGGTCTCGTATTTATTTTGGTTTGAATTGAATATTGGAATTTTGTATATCAAAAAAAGGTGCCTGATAATTAAATTAAATTAATGTAGTCAGGCCCGATCATAAGAAAACCTCTGGGACCTTGTTTTCGGTTCTCCGAATACAGGGTTGGGCCCAAAAAAGAAGAGACACACTTACAAATGTACATGGCAAATTTGAGCTTGTATAAATCAGTAAATCAAACAAAAATATTACATGTATATACATATTTATGATTTACTTGTATGTACAGAATTACATATTTATGATCACCCACAATTTATATCCATATACCCTTCCGGAGTGAACTACCATAGTATTTCTGTTACAGACTAGATCAAGGAATCCAAGAAACATAAAGGAATCTGCAAAATAGAGCTGTTGCCAGCACTCATCTAGTCCCTCTGATTTTGGCTGTAAAGAAGCCTTTTTACAAAAATTGACCTTCACAGGTCGATCCTTGTCATTAATGTCCTCTAACAAAACCCCTGCAGGATGAACCTTCTAATTTAAAATAGCCTTTCTTACAGGAGCCAGTGGCAGGTAAGTAGCCAGGAAATGAAACAAATCTTCCTGCTCCTTACCACCACAAAGTTCACAGTTAACGTTTTGCAGTTTGAAGTGTTTATAATACTTATACTGTATTATTCTCATTATTATAGTTAAATAACTTAAATTTAAGTTCAACAGAAACTTATTACTTATACTTTTAATAATCCACCACATGTTATCAAAGGGTAGTGGAAGGTTTATTAAGTAAGGATGTAAACTGAGTTCCCTATGGAATGGGAAGATGTCTGAATTGGCCAAAGCTATGTTGTTGCTTTATATTGTCACAAATAACAAGGCTCTACAGTTCAACACCACCAATGTTGCTCTAGGGACAAGCCCAATTTATACGGTCTAATATTCCATTTTATTCCTTAAACTAATGCATTTCTTTATCTATAATTTGCATAGAAAGAATCTTTGGGAGTCTATTGTTAGGTTGGGATAAAATTCGTTTAATTTAATTGAAGTGAACTTTTATAGGGAAGTCGAAATGATCAGAAACAACCATACTATAACATTGTAGCTTGGAACCCTTTTGGTTTGGGAGTTGACTAATTGAGACTTTTTTCTTTGATAGTTAAGAAGGGAAAAGTACAAATGTCCATATCGTTTAATTATTTGGTGTAATGTCAGCTATGACTACTATGTGGTTATACTTCAACACTGTTATTATGATGAATATAATACTATCATGTTATCATTTTGGTTTGCCTCTCAATATAACAACCCAGTGAGGGTAGGCAAACTAAAAATATATCAATGCTATTTACAGTAAGTCGTATGTATATAATATTACAAAACATTGTCTAACAGCTGTTTCTGGCTTTTGTAGGTCAATTGAAGAATTATTATCATTTACTTTACGTCATATTTACTTTACCGCTAACATTATGTTATGTTGTTGTGTTTCCAGCACAAAATTTATATATATATAGTATTACATTATGAAGTCACGCATTTAAGCGGAAGCGCCTTCTCATGCTTCCTAAAAGAGGACTGTTGAAGTGGTCCTACAAATTTGAATGAGCCTCAGGATTGTATAAAAGAATCAGAACCCTCTAGCATCAGGGTGACACTCTAATGGGCAAATGGCATGACAACTGTCATCTGATGTTTATCTTTTCACATCTCTGCCCGTAGCTGCTCAAAAGGTGAACATCCAGTTAGTTGTCACACAACAATGATGAATGCGTTGTATGAACGATTTTACACTTTTCAACCACAGATTTGAGCTGCCTTTTATCAATATAAATCTGATAAATCTAACGCCTAATAATATCATTAAAAGACTGACTCTTACATTGTCAATTTATAATCTTTTAACTTCACCATTGTGATTTGTACCCAAATTTGTGCTGTAAGATTGGATGAAATGGAAAAATTAGTGTCACGAGCGGGATTCGAACCCACATCCTTCAGGTTTGTATCCCGCTAGTGACCCTTTTTCATTTCAACCAATACCTTACATAAAAAGATTAATTAATTGAAAGAAGTTATTTGGCCAATCAGACCACGAAATATAATGAATTTAACAAATTTTTGCATTGCTTCTCAAAAACATTAGAAGCTTTCAACTTGAGAGTAATAAACTTATTGAAATTAATTTCAAGATTCACTTCATCAAGTTTATTAATTAACACTGGAGCCTTCTAATTAAAATAATAAGCTGGAAGAAGCAATATTTGCATTAAGCATCCATCATTTTAGCTGCTTAATGAATACAGTTTTCACTATTTATTTCTCAAAGGAGTAAAAATAAAATCAAGGGTAATTACAGACGAGATGAAACACCTTATTAATAGAAGTCAGCACTTTTCAGTTGAAACTTGTAATTATTGCCTTTTGAAGCATTGAGATATTAACTATAAATTTCGTTAAAAAATCGTTCAAAGTTCATAAAACCTACACAGTTGTTAGTTGCATATGGTCTAAGCAAAAGGCAAAGCTATGCAGATTTTGCCAGGAAGAGAAGAAAACCGCTTTACACGTCCTACGCTACTTGTAAGGGCCCCTCGAGCCCTGCGGTTTATTTAAGCCGGGGATTACAACCTATATGGAGCTCACACGGCTCCTAACTAAAAGGCGAGCCGAAAAGCGAATTTTAAACAACCTTTCAAGCACATAAAATGCAATAAACCACTGAGAGTTGCGGGGCACCAGGCATATATCACACCTATTAATGTATTGTACGTATGTATCTATCTATTTCCGTTTATGTATTTTGAATTGAACAAGATTGCTAAGAAGGAATTGAATCAAATAAGTAATAAGCTGGGGCGGTTTTTGGCAGGTTGGCTGGATTTAAATTTTCTTTGGTCAGTTATGTTACATGTGGCCGTACGCAAACGTAAACCATTTTTTTTATAGTAAAAGTCGCCTTTTAATATTGCTTCTTAAAGTTAACACTTCTGAAAAGCGATAATTAATTGAGATAGATGACATTTTAATTTAATTTGTCTTCTTTCTTTTTCTACATGCTGTATAACCCCGCAATTCGGCTTCCAGGACCTCTCTTGCGAACGTCATTAAGAAAGAAAGCTCTGGCAAAGGAGAAATTAAGCTAAATGAAGTGAATGGCACTTTTGGAAATACCCGACACCTCAGTACAATCAACCCCTAACGGCTCGGTTCAGAAGTCAGAACGTGTTCAGGGAGGCACGGGTGTCAAACTCCATATATCAAATACACATACCGACATCTTTCTGATAAGCGATATAAAACTCACCCTCGTGTTCAATTCCCAAGGATTGCCATGAAACATCCCCCCTGCTATTGGTATTAAATAAAGACCCTCAGCCACTGAATAGCCCTTCTTTTATTGCCGCCTGGGCCGTAAGTGAAACCGAAGTCGCAACACATAACAAGTTTGCTATTTACCTATCCACTTTAGATTTCACCTTCTAATTGTGTTATTATTATCGATAAGAAACAGAAAAAGCAATACATTATTATGAACAACCACGTTCTTAGTAAAAACACGCAGTTATTGAATAAACGAAAAACATAAATGCTTATGTACTTTTAATCGTGACTGACCATTTCATTGATCATGGTTTTGGCTTGGTCGAATCGAACAAGTGAGAAAGGCTGACCAGTATGATTGCGGTCGTGTGTGCAACAGGCAGAGCAACCAATCATATCTAACTATCGATCCATTAAAACAAGTTTTCCTAACTTGGATCTTCTGAAAAGGCACACTAGTTTGTTGTTTCACCTAAAATGTTATTGTAATTTTGGAAGTTTCTTACCTTGTTTGGTAGTTAATTTTATAAAGATATTCAGTTATGTAAATCGTTACTAGACACAAGAGAAATTTGTGTACTGAATAAAACAGTTTCTGATTTGTTTGCTAGATTTGCCTGCCAGACGAGAATAGATTTAGATTGTAGGCCTCTTTTAGCATTTCACTTTTGACAAACTTATAAACGGGACGGGGCAGGCAAAATTTCACAGACCAACCAATGAAGATGGCGAAATTGCCGAAACGCGTCTGACAGAGGAAAACAACGAAGATAGACGGACGAGAATGAATATGACCATAAATACTAAAAAACAGGTATAGATTGAGTATCACACGTACAGGAAAGATCAAAAATATCTCATCAATATGCTGTAGTCGTAATTATGTCGATGTAGATGAGTATCAGGAAAAATGATATGCCCTTTGAAAGCAATAGTATCCCCGTTTTGTACTTATTGTACACCAGCAGGACCAAATTCATTACCAATTTGATTAAGACCCGATTTCGGTGTGACGTATGCCATACGCTTCCTTCGATAGTTAGATGCATTCTATCCATTCTTTCCAAATCTCGCTAGGATTTTGGATTGTTTGTACCCACTGAGCTCGCTGATTCGTATACTAAAAAGGATTCAGGAACTATCAGTTGTGAAGAAGCCCTTTTTTTCTGCAAGGGCGTCCGTTGAGATTCGTTTCCCAGCGCATCTAATCCGTTAGTTCGGTTTTGCCATTCAGCACCATTCTCGAGCTGATGATATTTGAGTTTAATACTCTGCTATCTATATTATATGTCTTTGTTTTTATATCTTAGGTTTAAATTGATCTGACGTCATCGCTTGATGGTGTGGATTTCGCCTTAAAAGACACTGTTGCCCATGAGGTAGGAATATTTGGTTTTGGGGATAAAAAATCCTGCCCTTGTACTTACTTGCCTCTTAGATCCATCGACGTACCAACAGATAGTAACTTCCTTGACTGAGGTATTTTTTTCTCTTTTCCCATTCCTTTTTGGCACTTAGATTAGTCTGGAGGCTTTGTTTAATTCGTGTATCCTGTTCATCTCCCTAGTAGCATGAATACACGATATTCTTTCGTTAGGATGTTAAGTAGTTATTACAGTTGATAATTAATTTTGAGTTAAATCGTAATAATAAAAAATCATCAACTCAGCTACGGCAGTCATGCTTTTGAACATTTTGATGTCCTACTATTAATAAAAAACGTAGATATTTATCAATTATATAGATTCCTTCTTAGGTAAAAATCAAGCAATTGTTTTTTTTTTCATATTAAATTTTAAAATCAGATATCAATCAATTCCTAGAAACTGACTATATGGTCCAGAAAACATGCTTTGCAACATCGTAAAACTTCTCAACGGACTATAAAAGAGAAGAAGAAACGGGAGAATATCTAATGCAGTGGTATACACATGTCTCCTGTAACAAATGATGGAAAGGAAACCCAAAATATGAACAATTAGACTCATTAGGTAAGTACACCTCGGTTATTCAAGCTCATATACATCTTATCAATGCTTGTGTCATACAAAATTTGAAAAGAGGTTACACTCACGAAAAACTTTATAAGATCGGACAGCCAAGCAGCCGTAAGAGAATTAGAACGTTAAAGATCACATCTAAAATAGTAAATGCACACAAAATCTCCAAAACCTGGGGAAACACACATCAGGTGCCAGGAGTTTTGGGTAACGAAAATGCCAACTGGCCATCGGAGGATCTGGAAGATCAAATATAGGGCCAGAGCCAGTACTTGGGATAACAAGGACAATATACAGATCATTCTCAGTATGAGTTCACAAAAACAATCAAACACAACAAAAGAAGGATCCAGTCGATTGAACTGAGGAACTAGGAAAAGTTCCACATCAGGATAATTTTAAGCAGGAAAAACAATCAGAAGGCTGCAGGGCCTGAGGAATACAAAATCCCCGTTTCGAGTGTTCCGTTATCATCATACGACTATTTTGTTTATAGCCAAATGTTTTTTCTAAAAAGATTTTTTTTTGTAATTATAGAAAATGAAAAATTTATAATTCTGTAACATAATAGGTTATATTACATTTAGACGTCCAAAATTTCAAACAAAAAGGAAAACTGTATTATTTATAAGGGTAATGGATGCTGACTGCAAATTGTTCTACAGGCTAAAAGAGAGAGAATGTTTAATTAAATGTCTCCCCTGTTAATTAATTAATTATTTAGAGAAGTAACTCATGAACCTCGAACGATTGTAAATGAACCTAATTCGTTATTCTTCTTTATTTAAGCAGCTTACCTGTTTTCAGAACTTCAACGGAAACTTTCAACAATGAAGGAGCGCACAATTGAATTCTGTTAGAATTTAAATCAATGAAAAGTAGATGGTGGCAGTTATACTAAAAAGTAGAACATCGATACGGCCTGACTAAGCTAGGACAAGCTGTCTTGGCAGATATCTCATGTCAAGTGAAACACTTTGTTTTCGACAATCCAGGGGCAAGAAACAGTAGCCAGGCGGAGTCCTCATTAGCGTCCGACCAAATCCTCATCACTGACAAGGACGTATGCCCACAAATCCAGAGTAAATGTCACAATGTCACACGAAAACCGCATACACGCGAGAGTCACATTTTCCTGTCGAAATAATCCCTTCAAGGATGATTTCTTAATAGGTTTTTTTTTAGTGGATAAGTAAAGAAGACAAGATGATTAATTATTAACTATATTCTAGTGGTAAAATTAAGTAATAATTCAAAAATTTTGTTTGTAGTGAAGAAGCCAGAACGGCTATTTAAGTCCGTTACTTTTTTAAGCTGTAGTTGGTCGTTTTTAATCATCCCGTCTTCCTATCCTCGCTTTTTGCCAACTTCTGTGCTTGGTCTGTGAGTTATTTTTCTTACTTGAGTCCTTTTTATACGTCCGTAAGATATATATTCATTTTGCCGGTATTCATCAGTCGTAAGAATGACAAAAAAAAGAATGTACCTTTTTTTAATGACTTGTTAAGATATAAACGATTAGTCTGAACCTTAAACCTAAACCACAGACCATTAAGTAAAATTGAAAAAAAAAAAACCACACAGTCATAGCCAGAAGTTCTCTAAGATGTTTTGTCTTCTTAGTTGAACTTAGGGTAGAAAATTATTAATGTTGGGCACAATTTTTTATAGTTTGGCCGTTTGATCACCCTAGCCTTTCACCATTTTGCCGAAATCAGTGGTTCGTTGTGGTGTTATTGTTTTTAAATGAGTATTATCTATTGACCAATCATAGTCAGTGCTGGTGAAAGGTGAAAGGGTAAAGGTTGGTTTTTTCGACTTCTTTGATGTAGCTTTTACATTTTTGAAGGTCAAACAACGTACTGTTTAGATGTCAATGTTGTTTAGGATGAAGTTCTCTCCCTAGTCGGCCAGATAGCGAAAAATTCTCCTTTACTGTTCATCTGTGTTATTGTTCTTGTTTCGCGATACGTGGGAGTGCGCCTTGGTCGAGTTAGGTTAGGTTCAATAGAGATGTAGATGTAGGCGTATTAGTCGGGGTGTGTAATATACTGAGCCCTTTAAGAGCTCTTGTATCCCCCGTTCAGTGCTCATAGCCGTTGAGTCCTAATTCATCAAGTAATTTGATTACTAGGCCCAGTTTCAGTGGTTCAATTTCTTCTACAGTCACATTGTACGTCCCAAAGCACTTCTTCCTGTTAATAGGTGTGTTGGTGTCTCCACTGCTTATGTGCAGAATCTGCACGTGCCGGGTTGGGTTATGCCAATCTTCTTTAAATGGAGGTTTAGTTTGCACTGTCCTGTTAAGAATCTTGTATGGATTAAGTTTTTTCCTGTTTCCTACATTCTATTACTTCCTTCCTTCCGAATTTTGTTATGAGGTTGTTGGATTGTTTGAGTCCAATGAATGAGTTCCATTGTTGTTTGTGTTTGGTTGTTGTTGTTCACTTTATTTTTATCCTTCTGTCTGAGAAAGGTTAAATATTTTTCATTCAACGTCTTTCCGTGAAGGAGAGAAAATATGCGATTGCGAAGAGCGAGTTTTGCAGATGAAACTAACCAAGTCTTATTTTATGTCGGTGTATCCGAAGTATTTCCCCCAGCTTTTGTAATATATGTATGTATAATATCTAGTATTTTGTCGAGTGATTTCTTTTAGTTCCCAATGGTGTTGTTGATCATCATGGTCAACCATCCAGTATTTTGCCAACGTCAGTAGTTGTTCTGTGGGTTCTCCTTAGACGAATCTCTTTCGTACTTTTATTGAAAAGTGAAAGAGGTATGTCGGGGTTATAGTTGTTTTTATGATATATTTGACTTAGTTTATTCATTTTTGACCTAGTTGTATGCCAAAGAACAGCTTTAAAATTGTCACTATGGTTGGGAAGTCCATAGCACATAGGTCCATAGCTAAGCTTTCAGTCAAAGTCACTACTTGATTTAATGTTCTTTGCGTCTATTTTATATTTTTATCACTCTGCCCGAAGTATTTTCTTCAGCTTTTGACAATTATTAATATACATCGAGTTTTCTGTCGAGGGTAGGTATTCTGTTTTGTCTATGTTCTTTCGATGTCTATGGCGTAGGTTACTCATTTTCTGCCTTTTGTTTTTCAAAGAACAGCTTTAAATTTGTCACTGTAGGTAGTACAGTTGGATTTTTGAATGATCAAATATGTCCTTTGTATCTTTTTTTCCCAGTCTGCCTGAAGTATTTTTTCCTGCTTTCGTAAGTTATTATGTAAGTAATTTAATCTCTTGTTTTGCCAGTTTGTTTTGAAATGGCGTTTCCAATCATCTCGGTCAACTAATCGGTATTTTGCGACGTCAGTGGTTAGTCTGTGTGTTCTTCTTCTTATAAGAGTCCGTTTTTTACTGTTAATTGAAAAGTTAAAGAGGTGTGTCGGGGCTATTATTTGTTATTATGATGTCTTTGACATAGTTTGTTCATTTTTGGCCTATATCAAATAACAGCTTTAAACATGTCACTATGATTGGATAGCCCATAGTCCACTTACACCCAAAGCCACTAAAGGATCTATTCTCGTTGTATTTGTATTTCATTTTTCTGCCAGTCTGTCCGAAGTACTTTCACCCGCGCTTTTGTATTCCAATAATGTTTTTAATCACCATTGTCACGAGTTGACGTGTGAGGACAGTTGCAAAGTTGTCATTGTCAATAAATTATCTTTGTGTATTTGTATTTTAGACCAGGCAGTTAAAAGTGTTTTTCTTGTATTCGAAAATTATTTGTACATATCGTTTTTTGTCGAGTAGGTTTTAATAGCCTTTGTTAATCGTCTTTGACGCCTTTAGTATCGTTTTTTATGCCTAATTAATTACCTAATTTTTTTAATAAATACATTTTGGGCTGAGATCTATTATTAAATTAAATAATGAATTTACGAAGACAAAGTGATTAACTATCTACATTGTGCTCTTTGCAACATCTGTTTGTTTAGTTAATTACGAAATTTTAAAATAGCTTTTTATCATAGGGTGAGGAATTAAGAAAACCATTCTTCTCACAGTTCCGCAAAAGCCAGAAGGGGCAAATAAGCCCGTAGCTTTTTTAATTATCCCCTGAGGACGGAGTTAGAATTAGGCGCTTAATTTACCCAAACAAGTTTTACCGGCTTTATTGCTGGCACGTTGTTATTACAGGCTTGTTTTCCAAAGTAAGGTTAAATGTGTATAAGAAGAAATAAATAATATAATAATATATAAATAATAAATAAATAAAGCTTATAATATCATCTTGTCGAATCGAATGTGAATTTGTACTTTAAAAAGTATGACATAACTGCAGTAATGGTTTACCCACAGTAAATATTTATACTGGTTTCATACGAGATAGATGGGAAAATAAGACAATTTAAAATTGAGTGATGAAACATTGATAGGGGTAAGCCTAGTCTTTGCATAAATCAACATCTTAAAAACTTTTACCTTCGCCAGGGGGGCAAATTTTATAATCCACTCATAAAGGGGAGTCTTGCAAGGAATATTAAACCGCACAAAACTTGAATAGGCTTATTAAATAGATAGATGAGAAAAACGTTTGTATATTCAATTAGATTTTTTTTTGCTTTTATTCGGTGACCGTTTCGCGGAGATGGATTCACTTTGTAGACCGCATTGAATGGTTCTTCCAACTTTTTTCTCAGCCACGACCTAAATGGCAATGTGTCCTCCTCTTGTCAGGGCGCAGACGAATCGCTAAATCTGAAAAACGAGTTTCGAGTTTTATTCGGGCCACAAATCGTCCCAATCCCTCTTCCGCAGCTTTTACAACGTTGAATAAATCGTATAAAACTCACTATTCCGACAATGTGACAATAATATTTCTTCTTTTTTTGAGCGATAATGCAGGGGAAGGACATTTTATGCCCTACGTTTGTTTGCTTTCCTTTTTATTTGAAGAATATAATTGTAAGGGAACCGGTATATCAATCGGTCCAAGGGAATTTTGTCCCGGTTCAATTGCTGTCTTTATTGACGGCAGATTGACTCTGACCCTTCGGCCGTACCAATGAGATTTTTGCAGTGGTTATACGATCACTGAGTGAGAACAAGGGGGAGATCGTTAATAGCGTTTAAAGGAAAGCTATTGATTTCGCGCGAAAAGAAACCGTGCCAATATCAGCCAATTGACCCCATCAAAAGAAGTTACCGAGTTGTAAAAGTTCCGTACTGCCTAGAAACATGCATCGAAAGTATAAAACACAACCTTCTTCTCTTCAAGCAACAGATATGCAAAACGAAAAAAATCTATAAAATTCAATTATAAATATCGCGAAGAAGATTGCTTTATGTTTCGACTATTGTTTTAATGTTTCTTACGAACAATAATCATTATTTGGCATAGCTAATACCTAGACCCGATATTTGCAGACATAATTATGACACATCTATTAAACACAGTTAGCAAGAAGCGCGGTCTGAAAACCACGTTTCCCAGTAATCAGTATTTTAAATATCTAGGGTCCTTAGTAACAAAGAATAATGATGTAACGGCAGAATTAAAAGCAAGAATAGCGGCAGGAAATAGATGCCTGTTTGCGGTACAAAAATTTCTGTGGTTCAAGCACCTATCTCGCAAGGCTAAGATTATAGCTCACAAGGCGATTATAAGGCCAATGTATGTACGCTAGCGAAACGGTGTTGAGTAAAGAAAATGAGAAGATTCTTGGCGAATCATGTAAATGGCGAATGGAAAGTGCACAAGAATGACGAATTAAAGTAATTATTTGATGAGCCGGCTATACATAGTTGCCCAAATAAAGAAGGGAAGATTAAGATGGTTGGGTCACGTGGAGAGGATGCCTCAAGCTAGGCTTCCAGGGAAACTCCTCTATGGGAAGCCAGGAGGCTCAAGAATATGAGGACGCCCTCGGCTTAGATTTTTGGACGATGTGGAGGATCTACGGCGGACGGGTTAAGGACGCGCCTCAAGGCCGAAGTCAGAAACGAATGGGAAAAACTTATCGAGGAGGTCCAGGTCCTGCTCAGGACTGTCGCAAAGATTATACACAGTTATACCATTCCTTTCACATTACAGCAACAGCAGTTCCCACAGATCAAATTTAGACTACATTAGATAAATTTAACAGTGTAACCAAGTGGCTTGGATTGCCGTAAGACACGATTTTCCCCACCTGGAGACTGGACGGTCAAGGCCCACTCCGCTACCGTTTATCTCTAGAGTTGTAGGCTTTGTTAATTATACCTTGCCTTATTTTATGTTATTTTCTATTTTTCCTTTTGTAACTACTTTTCTTGCTGATACGCGAACTCTACCTCACCTACGCTGACTGGTCGTGAGCATTAATATTATCTTTTATGACTTAAACTAAGGTGTCATTTTCTCTTTCTCATTTTCCGTTTCTTCGGCTTATGCCTGGCGCCTAAGTTTGTTAAAATTAATTTAGTTTGCTTTTTAAATTTATTCCTTATCCGGTTCAGGTCATAACAGCTTTCACCCACGCTTACAATTTACACATGAAATCGAAATTTTTTTAAAATATATAAACGATATATAGATGGCACGTTAATCGCAGATTGGTATCAAAAACCAAGAAACACAGATCGCTACCTCAACATTACATCGCACCGGCCCCTTCTTACAATAATAAACACAGACAAAGGGGCTACTTCTCAGAATTATTACCCAGTAGAATCAGAATAATTTCACCACAAGAGCACAAAGATATATAAACATATCTTACGTACCAATCATTACCCTAAACACATAATCAATAGAATAATCACAACTACCACTGAACACTAACACCATCCACTATCACTAAAAACACTACATCAATTCTATCAAACACAGACAAATCAACATACATATCCATTCCATTCGCTCATGGCCTATCACACAAATTAAACACATTTCTTTCTTCTGATAGCTTTAAAATAGCTTTCAACAACTTTAAAACTATTCACACTCTTTTTTCTAAAATTAAAGATCCCACACCAGTAACAAATAAGTCTGATGTAATTTACAAAATCAATTGTCCCGCAACTTACATCGGAATTACAACCCAATATCTGGATAAGAGGGTAAAGCAAGATATCTATGCTTGCAAAAAACCCAACCAAAATCCTACGGCACTCGGTACCCACCATTTTGAACACCAACTCAATTTCGATTTCAACAATCCAAAAATATTAAACACAGAACAAACATAGACGTAACTTTTTAGAAATGGTTTACATCAACAGAGATAAATACAGCATCAATTACAGAACAGACACATGTAAACTCAGTCGCAGCTACCCCAATATCATTAATCAAATTCAATATCAATAACATACATATATCAAACAAACCCTTTTTTTCCATCGTCGGTCCCTTTCACCCCAAAGAAGCCGATTCCTTGTAGAGAAATAAATTTCTATCCCTACTTCCTTCCCCACTCCTTCAAAATCAAACATATATAAAAAAAATTAATATCTCACTAACACTCTCAGCACGACTCACAACAGTGAAACGTCTACACAGAAAACACACACTTTGAGTGAGTACAAATATTTTGATTAAACCTAAAATTTCTATATTGTGTGCATCATTGTATAAATTCATATTCACATCTTACATGTATTTGTATAATTTAAACAATGTTTACAAATCCCAAGCCCTGAAGATGATCTCAATAAAGATCGAAACGTTGGTACGATAAAGAAAATGTTTTTCTCAACCTACGTCACACCAGATCTCATCTCACGATCTCTAAATAATCAAATGTGATTTACATTTTATTGGAAGTGTTTAATTGTCCCCTCAGCTTTAGTTAAGTTAAGATTGTATTGAAACAAGACAACCAATCAACGTCCGAATGCATGAAATCGATCTTTTCCCTGATCCATCCGAGGAGAAATGTTCCGGACGAGGATTTTTGACAAGAATAACTAATGGAATACATTTTTTTCCACCCAGACTGAAAGAAGTTGCTTCATTTCAAACAGAGATGGATTACGTTTATTTACATTCATTTTAAAAATCAATTTATCTCGCTTACTATTCAAAAGAGGCCACTTTTAATTAAAAATTCACTTTGGGAGTTGAAATTTACATTCAGCATCTATCACTTGCAGCCTGGAATAATATTTTCCCAACAGAAAGATTTATCTTCTACCTAAATATATAAAAGCAAATAGTTATATTACATAATTATAACAAACAGGCATTACACTTCCGTGAGTCTTTTGGGTAAATTAGGTTTAGAACAATTTGTATATTTTTCCTCCACTTATGATCATAATTTTTTCAATTCATAAAAGTTCGTCAATTTAAATTTTCAATGCGGTAATGTTGATTATTTTCGAGTTGCTATATGTACTCCGATATCTTGGACGTTCCTTCTGCCTTGAAGAATGTTCAATCTTTGGAAGTGGACTTTAATTTGTTAATAAACCGAAAATGAAGAAGGTTCTCTGGAATAAACAAAAGCAACATGGCTCAGTTTGGTTTGCAGATTCAAGGCAATTTTTTTAAGTAGGCCGATCACGTGGTGCACAAAGCCCACGGAACCAGAATGATGAATTTATGTAACACTCGTAGAAGTATCGGCACTTTTTAACTCACGAACACTCTGGATCATCGCATCGACTTGAAGAAAAAAGCAAATTCAGTTGTTACTGCCAAGTTGCTGTTTTCAGGTCATCACTGTAACTGTTACAGTCCTTGGCAATGTTAAGACTGCGTAGGTCTTCAAGGAAATTTGTGATCACCTGTAAAAAAACATATTTAAGATGATTTTGCCCTGATGATGATCTTAAAATAGGTCGAAAGCTTGGCAGTAACTACTAAATTTGCTTTTTTCTTCAAGATACCTTGATCCAGAAAGTAGGTGACAGCATGTAACGTCTGCCTCAATATACCCTCAATCTAAACAGAAAGATAATGTATCTTAAACTATCCATACTTTTTCCATTTTGGATTTTCAGGGCGGCCGCCTTTCTGGGTTAATTCGGTAAAATTTCAAAGCGGGCCGCCCATTCTCATAATCTACTTATGCTGAATGAAATGTTTTAAGCCATCATCCGCCCTCAGTTTAATAATTGCTGTCTAAAAAGTTTTAAAACCAATTAACAACGGATAAAATTAATCGTGTAATCTGAGGCAGACTGAATTTAAGCAGTATAGCATCTTGGAATAAAAGCACCAAACTTTTAAGTTGTTTTAAATTACAAAAAAAAATTGACTGCTGTAAAATTAAATTACTTTTGTTTATTCCAGAGAAACTTCTTGATTATTTAACAATAATGTGTGAATATATAAATATAATTATATATATATATTTATATATAAATAATAATAATAAAATACATATAAATTGCTTCTAAATCCGGTTCCTTGGGCACTAAATGAAGTTTATTTGTCGTTGTAATAAAATCAGATTCAATCTCCCCGGCTGAAGTTTAAGCATCCCTTATATAAAATGGATATAATCCTAATCGAGTTTGTAAAAAATCTACTGTTTAGGCCGTCCTCTACTCATTAATCATTTTGTAAGATTAGAGAAAAAAATTATGAGAATGTTATGTTATCCGTATGTAAAAGAGATGGCAAATTTATGGAAGTGTTGGGACAGTATGGATGCAGCTTGGAGAATATGAATAATCGAATGATGCCGTATCATTGGGCTGGTCAGACTGAAAAAAATTGTACTTTGTAATTTGTAGTCTGTACTTGTAACTTGAAATGGTGGTTCTTGCCGTCGGACTTAATGCTTATGGAGATTTAGTAAGAAAATATTATACTAAAATATAATAATTAACAATCTGAGTCTTGGTGAGCATTTCTTATTTTTGAACAAGCAGCAACGAACGAGCAATAATGCTTTATATTACGTCGCAAGTTATACAATTAGTTTTGATGGTCAATACAAAAGTGTTCGTATTTGCCCAATCCTTCTGTTAAATTCCAGTCTTCTAAATATTGTCCGAGAATTCCACGTCAGTCTGCTGTCTAGGTATAGTCCTAAGTATTAGACATGAATGTAAGTCCTTGTTTTTGATGTACAGTGGAGGACATGACTGTTTTTTCAATGTAAATGTACACTGGGTACATTTTCCCTCATTCAGTCTTGTCCTACACTTTTAGCACAAGTCTTTTATAAACTCAAGATAATCATTCAATCCTCTTAGAGTTGGAGGTTGCTTGGGTAGGAAGAAATAATGATCGTACCTCATAGTAATAACAATTAATGCTTCACCTTCTCAGAAATACTCCAAGTCACCAGATTTTCAAAGTTTTCAAAGAATTGGTGGATTTTAAAACTACCGAATGAAATCTTGATTTCAATTCAGTATGTTTGGATTTGGAAGGAAATGTCTCGATTTATAGTATATTTCCGTTACTATCTTGACAGTTTTCTTATTGATAGTTTAGTTATACTTTCCCTCATAGTTTTTTGAATTTCATTTGTATGAAATTCTCTACAGAGAATATCATGTTTTCTTTAGCTTACATATAAATTTTTGGTCTATTCTTTTTTTCTAAATACTCTAAATTGTTTTGTATTTTTAATGTCAGAAATATCAATAAATTATAAGATAATATTCATGAACTTCTTATGAGGCCAAACGATAAATTGAACATTTTATTCGTAAAAGGTTTCGTATGTAATGGCACGTACAATCAACAACAAAACTGTCTCATACCAAAAACAAATCGTGCCAATTAGTGTGAAATGTAAATCAATCTTTGTTTTCGATATCATGAGGCTCCACCCCTTTTTAATGGTAATAGCAGTACACCAATATTCACCTACAACCCTCGGCCCTTTTCCATCCCCAACGGATTCCGGTTTCAATTCCATTCTCCCAATATCTCATTCCTGTGGGCATTAAATCATCATTAACGTTATAAATACTGAGCCGAGGAGGATAAATCAGAAGGGAATTTATAGAGACGTTTTAGGTGATAAACACCCGAGAAAATATATTGTAGATTGAACGATTACCTGGATATATATTATCGTTTTTAATGCAAAGAAAACCATGTCAAGAGTCGTACAATTTCTGGTTGATCTGAACAGCTGGGGGTTCACGACAGTACAAAATGTTCGAGTTGTTGACCTTCTTTCAGGAAATTAAAATTAGAGGTCGAGCGCCAATATTATGCTGGGTGGCATGGGAGTTAATGAACAGTCGTCATCATTCAAGTGGCCGAAGGCAAGCAACGAGAACAAGTGCCAGAGATCAAACTGGTCACAACTTCTAGAAAACTGGCCTAATTTTAGAACGTTAAATAACCTAGAACGTTAATAAAAAGCTAGCTTTTTGTTATTATAGCCGGGTCAATTTAGAACTCACCTACTATAAGTACAGAACGGATACAATAGCTTTCACAAAGGGCGGAGTGTAAAATATCCCCTTAATATTAAATAAAAATAAAATTACGTACTTTAAAATTTATTATTTAAATAAATTTATTATTTCAAGTAACAAGAGGTCGGCAGTTATGAAATTAATTTTTCCTTGATATTTTCTGCAAAGATGCTTGCAGTTGGAGTGATCTGGGGTTTAAAACTATAAAATAATGTCGTTGAAATATTTTAACGTCAAAAATAAATATTTTTCTTAATCTACTTAACAAAATACACACACACATACACACACAGTAATGAGTGGAATTAAATAAATGACAAACACATATTTGTACCAATAACCAACCTAAGAAGAAGAGATAATAATATAAATAGTGTTTTTACCACATAGATTTTTACATATGTATGCATTGGAGTGAATAATATATTACAAATTCAACCACGCGCGCGCGCGCAAAGTGCGGTATTCAACAAGTTCCCTATTGCAAGGTGTAAGACACATTTCTTTTGCATAGCCTTTTTTTTCTCAGAGGGTTGCAGGGGCAAGGGTTAAGGGTTAATTCCTCAGTTTTTATTACTTTTTTTCATTTGATTTCTAATTAATTAATCCCTTACAGTTGTTTTCGGCACAAAGGGCCGAAAGTCTTTAAAAAATATTCTTTTCTCTTTTCGTTCAAAGATTCTTCTGACTGTTTCGTTCGGTACAAGTTGAATGAAGAGTTTTCAACGGGTATCTTGAATGTAAAATTAAAGTAGATTTAAAAGTTGACGACTTAAACATTAAAAATCCTTTTGAGGTATATATATATATATATATATATATATATATATATATATATATATATATATAAATAATTTACCGATCACAACACTGACACTACGGCCAGCATTCCACCCGGAGGACACATACATGATAGAGAAACCAGCCGCATTTTCGTTTAAGGCGTTGTAACCTGTTTTTGGGATAGGGGAAGAGTAGACAGGACTTGGTCAGTAAGGCTAGGATGGATGGAAAGCTTAGTCTGGAACTTTTGAAGTGGAATCAGATCATTTCGTTGACCAAAGGAATGTTGAAGTAGAGGTGGATAGTTTGGATAGCGAAGAAGTATTCCGTCTCGAGTTATAGGTTGAGATTTGACGTTCAGTAGAGCGCAAGACTGTTTTTTCAATGTAAAACAGTTATATTTTTCATCATTCAATCTTGTCCTACACTTTTGGCACAAGTCGTTGATAAACTAAAGGTGTTCTTGGATGTCGGAGGCTGCTTGGGATTCGGGTTAGAAGACAGAATGTCATATGCATAGATGGTAATGATGGCGTTGGGATGTATAGGAAAGTCACCCGTTAAAATGGTAGGATAGAACCAAAAATTCTCCCTTGTAGGAGGGACTTGTATTATTCTAATATCTGTCACCAAGTGGTAACGATGGTGTTGGGATGTCTAGGAAAGCCAGGAGAATAAATGGTACACAGGATGGGACCAAGCATGTTTCCTTGTTGGGCGCCAGCTTTTATTGATCTAATATATGAGCATTCGTTGCTCCACCTCACTCTGAAGCAGTGGTCACTTTCATAAGATTCCAAGATAATGTGATAAGGTTAAATATATGTCTTGTCCTCCAGTTTAACACGAGTTTTTGATAAGCTCAAGGTATTCTTGGATGTTGGAGGTTGCTTGGATAGGATTCAGGTTAGAAGACAGAATGTCGTACGCATAGATGGTAATGATGGCGTTGGGATGTATAGGAAAGTCACCCGTTTAAATGGTAGGTTGGAACCAAAAAGTCTCCCTTGTAGGAGGGACTTGTATTATTCTACTCTCTGAATATTGGTTGCTGCACCTCATTAAAACAAACAGAGTTCCATGAAACAGTGTGGCAAGAATAGTTTTTCCATGCAAATGTTCATCAGATCAGAACGAAGAAGGTAGGAAGAACTTCTATTCATGCGGGAAGTCACAAAAAAAAATTGTTTTCCAAAATCAAAATTTCCACTAGTTTTTTCGTTTCAGACCTTTCTGATCAAATTGATCCCGTGTCTGACTGTCTGTAGTCACTTCCTCGTAACCGGCAAAACACCTTAACCATGAATTAATTACTAAATTTTCACTGATATGAAATTAAATTTAAAAGATATATCCCCCCAAAAAAAGACAAAATAATATAATAAAAGCAGCTTTTTAACAAAAAGTCGAACTTAACGACATGATTCCCATGAAATTAATTGCAAATTTTGCTTATTAATATTGTCAGTAAGATTTCATTTAAATGAGATGCTAAGGTAGTAATTTGAATTTGCGTTTAAACTTCATACCTTGAGGTCTCTTTATATTACAGATCTGGATCAATAAAATTAATGCAAAAAGTAATTTACCGAAGATTTTTTTGGCTTTTATTTTAGTACCTAGGGAGCTTTTTTTTATCACTGTTTTTCCCTGAAATGTTTTTAACCGGTTTCATTCGAACAATAGAACGTAGGAATCCCAATGAATATTTTAGGAGGGCGTTGTGTCCAGCATACTTCCAACTTAGAAACCTCTGCGCCTATCTGGAACACTTTGGCCCCCTCTTTCGTAGCAGGATTACTCTCAGGCCGACTGTCCTTGGTGAAGGTTTGATAAAGGTTGTTGATTCATATTCCTCTTTTACATAGGAATGGGGAAAGTCGTAAAGGGGAGAAAGAGCCAAGCCGAGCGCCGTCTAGTCTGCCGTCTCGAGAATCAATGAGTTGCCCTTGGATGCTGCACTACCTGACACAAACAAGACAGACATTCGCTTTTCTTTGGCCGACGCGAAAACAAAGTGGATTGCCTATAAGGCGATAGATCTTTATGATTATTTTGAGTTCAAGGTTATGGCTAAATGTTATTGACTAAATTAGGATGTTTGTTTAGTGATATGTTTTATTTGTAATAAATCTTCTTGGTTATTGGAGTACCACAGGGTACAGTCTTTGGCCCAATTTTGTTTCTTATATTAATGATTTTTTGAAAATTAAATTTTCTGGAAAAATATTTAGTTACGAAGATGATACTTGTATCATTTTCTCAGGTGATAATTTAATTAATTTAACTAAAACAATAAATAATGAAGAAAATTATTAATTTTTGGCTAAACTCAAATTTTCTACTTGTAAATACAAAAAATATAATGTATTTCACTTTTAATTAAAAAAGATAATAAATACTAAGAAATTAAAATTTGCTTTTCATACTTGTGATGGTAATGATGAGTATTCTAGCTTGCCTATCCCTTTTGCTCTAGTGACCGTTAATCGATAATTATTTAGATATCGTGAGATGCGGTCTGGTGTGATGTAGGTTTCAGAAAGACATTTTCTTTATCGTGCCAACGTTTCGATCTTTATTGAGATCATCTTCAGGGCTCAAAGCGTTTGTCTTCTGTGTAATTGTGCCATTCTTGCGTGTCGTGTTGACAGTGCCCACACGCAAGAATGGCACAATTACACAGAAGACAAACACTTTGAGCCCTGAAAATGATCTCAATAAAGATCGAAACGTTGGCACGATAAAGAAAATGTCTTTCTGAAACCTACATCACACCAGACCGCATCTCACGATATCTGAATAATTACCTTTTGCTAACAGTATTAGGACATATCTTGGTGTGACATTGGACTCAAATTTGAGATTTAATTTGCATATTAATACTTTAGCATCTCGTCTGAGAAAGGTCTTTTGTAAACTTAGAATTATACGTAATTTTATGAAAACTGAACTCTTAATGACAAAATATTTTTCTTTTGTTTAATCCATAACAGCCTACGGTATTGTTTCCTGGTTGGGAGGACTAATAAATGATACACTAAGACTCTGGATGTAACTATCGAACCCGACATACTTGCGAATGGGCTTTTTTCAAAAAACACCGGCACCCCGAGAGTTCAAATAACCTCTAAGTTGAAATACCCTCGAAAAAAGAAGCCACAATTTAATTTTTTTTATACTGTATGTTTATTATGTTTTTGTTTGTTTCGTTTTGTAAATATATATTTTGTTTCTTTCTCAGAGTATCTCCAAAAAAACTCCTGCTGTCTAGTACAAGCTTTGCTTTTTGACAGCAGGCAAGGAAGTACAAAAATACTTTTTTTGTTGTTGTAAATTTAGATTGCAAATACAGATTTATTTGATATATTTATTATTCCTCAATATAAAAGTACTTTACAATAATTTTTAAAATTTTCTATACGTATCTGTTTGTATGTGCGCTTTGTATGTACCATTTCTAGTAAGAATCTGAAATATGCCTCAATTCAGTAAGGCTTTGCAATATTTTCGTTATTATGCATTATCGCCGAATAGACCCTAAAAATGCATAAAAACATGATGAAAAGAAGTGGCAAAGACGGTGGGACGGGGTCAGCACTGTCAATAGGTGGCCTTTATCCTCACCCGGTTTAGGATAGGCCATGCGAGGTTGACACACGGACACTTACTTTTAGGTCAAAGCCCGCTTATGTGTCAGGCGTGCAGAGAATGTTTCGTGTGTGCGATGTGTCCCATTTAATTGAAAGGTGCTTCTCCTTGCCTCCATATAGAGAGCGAGTAGGAATGCCACCATTTAAGAGTATTGTACTTGCGCATGTCTGCGAGTTTAGTTCTCCTGTTCCACTTTTTGGAGGAAACAGGGTTGTTTTATTGTAATTGTGTACTTTATAAAATATATCGTTTTGTACCCACAAGGTGTGTGTTTAGAGTGAATGTATTTATTGGCATGAAGGTGTAGTGTGAGAGTGCCGTTGGCATAATATTGAAAATCCATTAACCCTCAATTAGATTAGTTGTGTGATGGAGGAATTTCAAATAATCCACCACCGTAACTGAATGAACGGTACGAAAATAAGAAAGCATGTATTTAAGAATGAGAGACAATGTGAATGGGTTTGAACTTAAACCTGCGTATGTGTTTACGTGCAGGAAACGCTCAACTTATCACCAAAATAAATAAATTGCAAAAAATACAAATAAATCTTCTTAGAATAGAGCTAAAAATTGAAAAATAGTAGAAAGTCTTGGTGTTCATTTCATCAAATTTGGATTGGCAAAAACAAATTGATGTCAATAGACAAAATAGCATACATATGCAAAAATTTATACTATAAATAACTTGTTAATATGTAAAAATATTATCCTAAAATTACATTTATACAAAACGTTAATAAGATCATGTTTAATGTACTGAATATTAGAATTAACAGTATGACCGGAATTACTTTACTTTTAGTATTTTTTTCCTGGAGTGTTCGTTTGTATGTTTATCTTAAATTTATGTATGTAAATTCATTAAACAATTATAATATTTCAAGCGTTAATTGTTCAAATAGTTAGGGTTATTGTTAGATATCGTTACCGCAATATTGTACCTTCGCATTGAGTAGGATTAAAAAAATTAATGAAGCGGAATGCAATTATTGGTTAATTTCTTTATTGTTTGGATTTATTGTCTACCCATGTACCTACCAGCATATGCAATTAATTATACAATTTCATGGCCCTTAAATCGTACTTTTTAAACAAATCTGCTCTATTTACGACACCAACTTCAATAACAGTAAAAAAATGTAGAATTAATTATTTGTTAATATTAAAAATTTATAATTTAAAAATTTAAAATTAATTTATAAAGTTGGCATTTTTGTAAAACTCAACGCTGATGGACGAATGAATATTCGGCATCTTATTATTTTTGCCCTATGACCGGATAATTATTGCAGTAATAATTTCTTGGACTTTTTGTTTTGTATTTTTGCGTCAAGAGATAAGGTTGCTAAAAGAACAATTTGACCTGAAATATGTGGTAGTCGCTCAGCATAAACATAAATTTTAATGCTCGAAACACGAATTTTTTTAATTTAATACATTATTACACTCTATTGTACGAGGGCTGAGAGAGAAGGCTGATAATTGCAACTTTATGGATTTGCAGTGTGGAACATTTGTATCAAGACCTGTTTTTCGTCGTTTATTTGACCTTTAAGATGTAAAAGCTGTTTTAAAAAAGGTTTTAATTAAAATACGGAGGAATAATTTGACTGACCATGGCTCATAAATACGCTAAAAGTCAAAAACCGGACACGAATTTAATTGCGACTGTACTGTATAAAGATTAATAGTTAACTTAAAACGTACAATATTAATAACGTTTTATTTGCCTACATGTCGTTCTAATAATCCTTTTACACTCTTTAGGTTAAAAATAAATAACATCAGTCCAATTTCATCCTTTCCAGAGCCAACTTATCGAGTGAGTTAATTGTTTTTAAATTTTTTCTTTGGTGAAACAATAAATTTAAAAACAATTAACTCACTCGATAAGTTGGCTCTGGAAAGGATGAAATTGGACTGATGTTCTTTATTTTTAATCTAATGAGTGTAAAAGGATTATTAGAACGACATATAGGCAAATAAAACGTTATTAATACTTAATTTTTTCTCCTTCAAAGCATGGTTGGTTTTAGGTCGAAATGAACTCTCCCGAGCAGATGCTTGGCCAACGACGTACGTAGCGTACACTTAGCTTAAGTTCTGGATGTGCCTCGCTCTACCATCCACTTTAGTCTTCAGGGCCACCGGAAGTCTCAATCGATGGGAAGGTACTGGTCGACCGCGATGTTCGACGGCTAGAGACGATCGTTTTATTTTACCGTTTTTTAAACGCTTTTTTGATAGGTAGTCAACTCCAAACGGTCCGTAATGGAAGGATGAGCTCTACAACAGTCATCAGAAGGTGCAGTTACATTGCCTACTCTTTAGACGCCCCGCAACAGGTTCTCTCTACTACTGGAGATGCACCGAGTAGAATGGCGACTATTCAGAAATCAGGTTAAAATCTCTGGTTCAAAAGGTGGGTTGTTGCCTTCACAGATGAGTGTCGGTTCGGTTGTGGCAATCAGATGACCGGGACCGTATGTGGAGAACGCTGATTCATGTGCCATGCGTGAGTCAGCCTTTTCAAAGGTAGTCAGTTATGGTATGGGGTGGAATAAAGTCCATGCCCGTACCGAACTGATTATCAGGCAATTTTGACCATCAGGACATTGAGGAAGTTCTTCTGTAAGCTGTGGTCCCATTCGCTCCATTTATTGGGGACAAATTTGTGTTAATGTACAATAATGCTCGATCGCATGGAGTTGGAGTTGACAACCAACACTTGGAGGATGTAAAGATTACCACAAATTATTGGCTTGCACTTCATTCATAAATCTCACAGAACACTTATGGGACATGGGATGAAGATAATGTTAGACATCGTACGCCCCGCCAACAAGCGTTGGACATCTTCAAACCGCTCTTGTTTTAGAAGGGGATTCTGTTTCACAAGAAGAAATCCTATCACATATTTACTCGATGCCTAGGAGATTTAAGGCTCTCCCTATAGCCAGAGGAATTAACAGCTACGTAATATAATAAATACGTTATTAAGAGCAAAACTAGGAAATAAACTGTTAGGTAAATTTTTTGGTAAAAAGTAAACATTGAAAAATCCAATTCACTAGTTTTCGTGGTCCGCTTGACCAATTAATACATTTCAATTAATTAAGGAATTTGAAAAATGGCAAAAAGGAGGGAAAATTCAAAAGGTGGGGTTGAGAGATGGGAAGTTAGTGTCCGAGTGGATCGAAGTCACGATAGATCAGGTGGTAGAGTAGTGGCGTATCTAGCCGAAGGTCGTATGTTCGAATTCCGCTCATGACATTGAATTTTTTATCTCAACTAAAAACCTTAATTAATTGATTGAAAAATCCTTTATCCTTGATTTGTATTAAAGATTAAGTGTGTTTACCTCTAATTGATAGTCCCCAATACAAAACAAATATTTATTGGTAAAAACAATGAGACAAAATAAGGGCAGAATTTTCTGTTATCGAGAAAAAATATCAATTGGGTGGAATTTTTTGCCTGTTAGAGTAGTTTCAAATAAACAAGAAAATACGATCCTTCTCAAAAAGATAAGTTATTTTGCAGCGATCCGGATTTCGAGCCCTTTAGCTCATCATCCGGTTGAAGAGTTTCTACAAACACGTCTTTCGACATGAATTGCCAATGTGAACCCGCTGATACCCCCGCCAACGCGACGTTCCAATGAGCAGCTGGTTTTTTAATGGCGCTCAATTTGAACGTGCGAAAAGCGGGAATTATAACACAAATAAATATTATAATAGTAAATACTGTAAGAAATTAATTATAAATTAGTGATTAAAGATAAAAGATAAAAGATACCTTAATATTATTAAATTGTTATAAAAATAATAACAATTAAAATAATTAATTTAATTATTTGGACGTTTAATATTATTTATGTACATATTTAAAATGGGAGGTAGATCAAAATCTGTTATATTATTAATGCATTTTTCACCATGTTCAATTTTACATTTTTTAATTTCAAATTTCTCAAACCAATCTATTTCTGTCCCTTTGTTGAAACTATGTAACACTGTTGTATTTAAATTTGAATTGAAATTATGTTTTGTTTCTTTTAGATGGTCCTTCAATTCCGAAAATTTGCTCGATATAGGCAAGTGTCCTTTTACTCTCGTTATTATTTCTCTACCGCTTTGTCCTATATATTTAATATCACAATCATTACAATTGAGTTGGTAAACCCCGCTTTTTGCCAAGTTCATAGTGTCTGTAGTTGTGGGACTACCCATGGTCCGAAAAGGCTGCTGGCTAAAGGGCTCGAAATCCGGATCGTTGCAAAACAACATACTGTGAGTGGGAACTATCTTTTTGAAAAGGATTGAACACCACTTCATAATTCATCATTTCTAGAAAATACGAGGTCCCGGTTTTTTGTCTTTGGGTGTATAATGTAGACAATGTTATAGATAATTAGATTATCCACTTCTACATGAAGCATATTTACATGTAGAAGTGGATAATCTAATTTCATAAATTTGGATCCTTGAACAGACTCATCGATAAATTCAATACATTGCCGAGATGTGTTTTTCACTTTTTATAAAGTATTAAAGCTGAAATACAGCTATTTTTAAAGTTTGTCAAGTTATCAAGCAATAAGTTTGTTGTAATTGATAAAAATACCTGTGATAAAAATATAGTTTGATATAAACAACAAAATACAAAAATACGAAAAACAAGAATACAAAAAAACAAGAAACAAAAATTTTTGTCTTTTAGTGTATAACTTTTATAAGTTTTCCATAGGTTTTTACAGCTTAAACTTTTTATAAAATTACTCGTGCATAGGCCGTTAAATCGTTTTCCATAAATCCTGGCATGAAGTCCATATTATTTGGAGAAGTAAGTTTATTGATCTTCGATTGTCTCGCTTTCAACTTCCGGAAACGAAATTTTCTAACGGAAAGAAACGCCATTTACAACCGAGCCTCTTTCCTTATGCAGAGTTGTTTTCGTGGCTTTGAGCCCAACTCATTTAATTGTTTAGTTGCTCAAACAGCAAAATGTGAGAGATTGCTCTACTTCCGGTCGGCATTTTAACCGATCGCTGATGGAAGGATACAGCACCCTGCCTTGAATTATAAATCTTATTGGAATTATAGAATCGATTTTGACTAAGAGAAAAACGATCCGAATGAAAAAAGAGAAGAAGAATAACGTTTTCTGACAAGTTGGTTTCCAGGGCCGGGTCATTTTGCCTGACACCACTCTCATGTACAGAGCTCGTCAGTACTTTTTCCTTACAATAAGTCCGGAAAAGATAATTTCCCCCAATTTCGGTAAAGGGATTTTCTCGAAAACCAGAAAATGAATTTATTTTAGATTAGCGCCAGCGGCGAAATAAGGAAACGGGTTAGAACGAGAAATATCTAGGTGGCTCACGGTGACATTAAATTGGAAGCATTAGAGGCGACGCCCAAGGCTCTGCAGGGTTTGAACCTCCTCAAATTGAATTTACACATCTCTAACCCCTTGAGAGGATTTGGACCGCTCGCCAATACCGGAGTGTACAAATTGAATGCCTCCAGGTGTATGCTTCTTACATAACTCCACTCGACTTGAGCCGCAAATATAGCAATTATAACAACATATCAATTTTATGTAGATATTTAGGACGTGACTATGTCTAAATATAACATCCGAGTTAAATTTCGAGAACTAGCTGCCTGGATAAATATTAACGAGAACAGATCAAAACACGACAATAAGAAAGGCACCAAAATATAACAACCTTTACACAAAACAAAACATTGCTGAACATCATGAGATTTTAATGTGCATTACTTTATAAATAATATCTAAATTCGTCAATCCATATTGTAAATTAAAATTCAATAAACAACTGGTATTTGTAGTAACCGGTAATGTATAAATTTGTTGTACCATTTCGAATTTTTTTTTTAATCCACCACAGGAGTTCTTTAGGTGATTACAAAACATATTTAAGATAGGAGATTATAGGATGAATAAATAAAACAAATATTTAAACAAAGCAAAACAACACGAACAGTTCAAAAATAAGTGTTTATGGAATAGTTGTCAAAAACGTGAGGAGCGGTCAAGAATGATGTAATTTAGAAAAACACCTTTTTCATATTATTGGCGATATTTCGACCTTTATTCGGGTCATCTTCAGGGCCTGGGTAAATTACAAAACATATGTTGATTGGATGTAAATATAAATTCGGAAACGAATATTTCATACTCACATAAAGTGTGGTGCTATTCTTGTGGTGTCATATCGACAAGTTTTGTAATTTACCCAGGCCCTGAAGATGACCCGAATAAAGGTCGAAACATCGGCAGAAAACGAAAAAGGTGTTTTTCTAAACTACCTCATTCTTGACCTCTCCTCAAGATTTCGACAAATTATGAAACAACTGGTCACTAAGAAACGCACGTGTTTATGGAATCTCGCTGGTTCTTAGTGCGATGGGCGAACTACTAAATTTAAACTACCAGTCGTGGAGAAGGGACTTAATGTACTGGAAGATATCGTGAACATTCTTCAATGGTTAGTCTGTGTATTATTTTAATAGTCTGTTTGCAGCAGCCGACAAGAACAAAGAAGGAACAACCAACCTATTCATCAATGATGCAAATAGCAGAAAGTTGATGAAAACCTTTAACCTCTAGACTTTGCAAACACTATAAAATAGAACACAGACCAGCCATCGACTACAGCGAATAGCACATGTCGATAATCAGGAATATTAGTTTAACTAATGATACAAATATTGATATAATTAGTTCGATTCTTATTTTATTTTCAGGCCAATTTTCGTTAAAGGTCATATGCTATTATCAGTATTGATCAATATTAGGTCTATTAATGAAAGGAATCGGTACTCACGATTGACCAAAGCCATTTGCTAATTATTCACCCACGATTGGTAGCACCATGCTTTTGTTGTCATATTTAAATAATTTTTTAAATATTTTAAGAGAAAATTGTTACCGTAGTAAAATGTTTCATTCTGTCTGATAATTAATTAGCTTAAACTAGTGGACTAAACGAACAGGGTAAATAACAAAAGGGAAAAACAATGGTATTTCAAGCAGATTACGATGTTGGCCCCTATCATGGAATGAAATGCTTCTAATACAACAGAATGGAAACGACCAGAAAAAAATTTCTAACAGAGTGCACGTATATTGGTGCTACTACTCTTACTAATACAGTTTTCAGGATTGTATAGGTGAAATTGTGATTTTATGAACGATTTTAATTCGGACTCATAAATTATATTGAAGAATTTTAATCCACTTAGAAGAAAATAACTGATTGAACGCTATTTGCTTTCAATTCCCATGAGACACGATATCATACATATAGTCAAATGTTACAAGGAACTATTTCGTTTATAGATTTGTTTTTCTCCTTTGCGATAACGAACTAAAGGCGGGCTTTCTCCGATTGATGAGAGGGGGAATCGTTTTTTTCTTGTTTTTCTCTGGATTGTCGACTCCTTCATCAAGCATTCAAATGGATTCGGTTTCGGTGGAATAGAACCAGCGCCGTTCTTTTATTAGGTTTCAGGTTATCGATGGCCTTTTAGATTGCTACGCGTTCCAACGAACGGCAACAAGACTATTTTATGATGCCTGATCATTAAACATAACTTCAATTCATATATTTATTTAGTACAATTGACCGTATTAATTATTTTTTATTAATAATATTTAAAAAAAAAATATTATTAATATTATTTATCTAAGTTCTTGGTTGGGATGAAAACGCTAGTGTCAAGAGCGGGATTCGAACCCCACGACCTTCGCCCAATAACATCGCTGCTCTAACCATTTGAGCTATCGTGGCTTCGATCCACTATTAATTATTTTAATTAATTATACTTTTTATCCAACGCCTTGATTAAGATGAAAAAGCTAGTGTCATGTGTGGGATTCCACCCGAAGGTCGAGGGGCTATTAGCTTTTTCCTCTCAACCAAGACCTTAGATAAAAAGTATAATTAATTAAAATAATTAATAGGTGAATTTTGACTACTTAATACATATATGGATTAATATAATAATTACAGAAGTACTTAATTCAGTAATAGCTCCCTGTTGCCACTTCATAAATCGCTGAGAATCGAATTCTGGATTACCCGATATTAGAAAATATGGCAAAAGGAGGGAAAATTCGAAAGTTGTCGGTTGAGGTGATGAGCTGGCGAGCGGGTGATCCAAGTTTCGATAACTCAACTGGTCAGAGATGAGGCGTATTAGCCCGAGGGTTCGAATCCCTTTAACAACATTGCCATTTCTTATATTAACAGACAACACATTTGATCAATATACAATTATTTTCGGGAATTTACGAAATATAAGAATAAATTATTGTCAAATCATATAAGGAGCATATCATATATGCTCATATAAGGAGCATATCATATATGCTCATATAAGGAGCATAAATATATGATAACTAAAGAAAAAAATGATTTATCTGATATTCAACACTATATATAATCAACACTATTAATATATAAATAATAATAAAACATGTGGCAGCTCAGGATAGGCCATACTCGATTGACACCCGGACACCTGCTTTTGGGGCAAACCCATGGAGATAAAAGTTGCTCAGTGTGTCCCACTTGTTCGAGGAGTGCGAGTACGCATGGCGCCCTTATAAAGGCGGTTTTTGAGCACGAGAGTGGATTGTTGGGTTCCCTGTTCCGATTTGTAATCGGGAACCAGGGGTTTTTCCGCATTTGCAAATATAGTAAATAATTCCCTAGTTTGTCCACCGTTTGATCAACTTGTGATGAACTTTGTCGAGCAAGTTGTCAAACGTAGTCATACTCATTCGGAAATATTGGTAAAATTTAGAGGGATCTTCTCTTAACTCGCGAAATAAATGATGAAATTCCCCGTTCTCACCTCGCGATCGATTAATGGGATGTATGCCCTCTGATTTCCGCCCACGCGTAATTAAATGCCATATTTTCAACGATGAATTTTTCACGAAGAATTAATTGGGATTCATTATCACTCAACAGGGAAGATGATAATACTGCACAGTGCACAACTGATAACCATTCCTTTCACATTCACGCTCTTTCCTCTACGTAATACTCGTCGCTCCACTCTGTATTGACTGTTTCTATGCTCTCTACTCACATTCCTTGCGCTTTCCTCTACTCTACGTTCGTCGCTCTGCTCGTCGCGCCACTCTGTACACAGCCTGAGTAAGTGAGAGAGAGGGGCCGATGTTGGCTGGAATATCTAGTACCCTTCGACAATCAATAAATCAATAAGAATCATAATATTTATAAACAACATTGCAATTTTCTAACGCAACCAGCTAATAAACATTACTGACAAATGTACACTTTTCTAAATTTGTATCGTTAGGAGCAAATAAGCTGAGTTCAATGTACAATAATTTATGTTCCGTGAATTAATTTTCTTGAATTCCACGTTATTGAACCATGTTAAAAAGAGTGTAGAGCTAAGCAAACATCCTTGTTCCACAACCGTTTGGCAAGAGGAAGTAAATGAGGTGCCATTTTTGGGCGGCTTTCCTATTTAACCTATAAAAAAATGGATTAGAAAATGTGTTATGGCGTAATTTGAATTCTTATAAAACTACAGCTTAACCGGATAAAAAGTATTTGTATAAATTGATACAAATAAGCAAAATGCACTGTCATAAATTATAAATAAAAATAATATGGATGAAACGATGGTTTTAATTTATAAATTATAACACTGCTTACTTGAGATTTGTTATTATTCTTATTATTATTATTATTTTTTATCCAGGCTTAATTTTATGGTTCCAATGCTATGTACATTAAACGTATTGTGTATAATCAATTTTAATCGAAATGTTATGCAGACTCACGAGATGATGGTCTCTTTTGGTCCTTGGTTCGTATGTGGTTTTGCGACAGTCGTGTTACTTTTATCCGTTAAAAGCGGCTGTTACCAACATCTAAAAACCACCACAAAAAAGTACCGACGCGTCCCTTTAACTCCATCATAAACTGATCCATTTTCGTCTTAACTGCATATCTATTCAAGAAAGGCATACGCAAAGGACCATCCTCGGCCCATCTATGTTGATGCCACAACTTTTTATCAGTCCTAACTGCCAAACTGATTCAATTTGTAGATGATAATGCAGCATGTGCCAAGAAACAGCACCACAAATGCAAAAATATGTTCATCTAATGGTTCAGTCATGTCGACAGAAACAACAGAGCATATTCCATGCAAGTGCTCAGCAATAGCAAGGAAAAGGCAATAGTATCATTGGCTGATGCAGTAAAGCTCCTTGGGTTAATTAATGCAATTTAATATTACTCCTAACTTAGAATTTTCAGTTCTTAGTTATTTTGATTTTTATATTTTTATCTTAGGATTTTATTGACCTAGGCTTATTTTATTTTATACATCAAACATAACGTATATGATTAATTTTAATCAATGGTAGTCCTATTTATTTATAAAAACACAACCGACCTCGATATTCATCGTACAGTGTAGAAGTAAGATGAACTGCCTTCACGAATTTATTAAATGACCACCTTGGAAAATGTATGGCCTCGTAAAATTGATTTATTAACACTTATGGTTCAAGGGAGGACTTGATTAAACAAGACAACTTCTCGAGGCAACTCGACTCCTTGCCTCCTTGTAATAAATTGTATATTTATGTTCGTATAGGTTTTTAACCCATAGTTACAAGTACAAGTGAATTAAGATTTACTTTCAACACATTGTTTCTTTTCTGTATTTTCTTCTATTTTAAGAGTACGATTATTGTGTGATTTACAAATTGATTTATAATACGTGGTTGTAACCATTAAATGCATATCCAGTACTCAGTGTAACTTAAAAACTGTATCCAAATTATATTAAAAATAACGATTTTGTTTGTATTGGAAAGATAATTTATCAAAGTACATGTATTGCACTTCGTTTGGAATATTGCCATCTTAAAATGCAGATGGTAGTCTTTAAACTGGAAGTCTCAGTGGAATTTCACTTTTTTTATAGCGTCAATTTATAATATATCGTTGGCAATTTCTTTGCCAAATCGCTTCTGAAATCACCCGGCAATAAACTTTTTTTTGTTGTTGTACCATTAACTTAAAAAATAAAGTAACATTTCTGTCCAATGTGTATAAGAAACACGAAATCGAAACCTTCACTTGACGCATTTAATGTTAATAGTTAAATTTAATTATGAGGCCAGTTAGATAAACTTTCGATCAGGAGCTTTTCGGCAATATCCAGCGAGTCCGAACTATTTCCTAAGAATGAGGATAACATGTTTAAAAATAGTGAAACCATGTGGGGAGGTATACTTCCACATGTCTGCCTGTTTCCTCTGATTTGGGCATTATCTTCAGTGGTTTATCTGTACCTTTTTTGACAGTCGTTTACCTTTTATACGTTACGTCCGGCTTTATATCGAAAAACCACATTAAAGAAATGACGACGTGGCCCTTTATCGCTTTCGCATGTCACATATTACATCATAATTGATTAATTTTCGTATCAGCCCCGTAGTTATTCAAGGTCTCTCTCAAGGGAGTTTCCTCGGCCCATTTTTATTGACTTATCTTCCTTAACGCAAAACTGGCTCAATTTGCAGATGATGGCGATAAGGATGCTTCTGCCAATAAACGACAGAAAAAATCCAATAATATGTCTATCTGTTTGGTCTATACAAGAGGATACAGAGACAACTGCCCAGCAGTAGCAAGGAAAAACTATTATAACCAAGGAAAGCCATTCTTGAACAATATATACTTTGATACTATACCTCTCAGAAGAATTATATACTTTATTACGGAAACGGAAATATATATTGACTAATGCAGTTGACGGAAAATTTGGGCCTAGTGATGAGGCATCGGCTCCTACATGGTGATACAATAGATGCCATTATCAGCGGAACTTAAACAAAGCTCTTTTATCATTGATGTTATCGACATTTTAAAATTGAATATCACCTCGATGGCCAAACATCGTTCACGAACATATGAATATTGCAAGATCGATGGCTATTACAACCTGTCACCTGTTAACCATTTTAGTGATTGGGAGTTTTTGGGTGGCCATGAAAAAGGGCCTGTGTTTTATGGTAGTGTTGAGACGATGAATCGAGGACGGGACCGTGACCGAAAGATCAGTTGGCTGAGGTCGGGAGCCTTGAATCGGTTGACTCTGCAGCGTTAGAAGGGACTGTGGCTGCAGAAGTTGGCCAGTTGTAAAGTCGGCTGTGTTGGCAAGGCGAGTTCGAGGCTAATGCTGCGAGTACCCTTGCTGTCGTTGTCGGTGCTCGATTAGTGATAGTTGAGACCTCGTCGGGGACGAGAGTCTGAAGACAGTGGGGCAGTGCCCCTGCATATATACGAAATGGCTCTACTCTGATTGGCTGCAGAGTGGAGGGCGAGTCCATTCCACAACCGATAGTGACACCTAGCGGGTACCGTGGTAACTGCAGGTAGCCACTACCACCATCAACTCTGAAAGAGTACTATGGAAGCTGGATATAAATCTGTTGTTTCTGAACTATAATATACACATTTAGCACAATGAAAGTTCAGGCTAGTTCGGAAGGTTTATATAGTAACTGTTGGGTTTTCCCACATTAGGAAAATCGTGGTTGTCGAAGCCTTTCCCAAATTTTAAGATTTCTCGTTGACGTCTGGGGGGAATGATGGTTGTATGTAATCATCTCGGTCTGTCAACATTCCTCATTTTCGGTGGTTCGTCTACGTAACATTTTGTCAGCGGAGTCCTTTTTATAAGAAGTTTGTAAAAATGAACAAGAATGAAACTAGGCAGCCATTTTCGCATTGGTTATAATGATAAGAGAGTTTAAATAAAAGTTGATTCTAGCGATAGTCATTGATTCCACATTGTTTATGGCTCCGATAAACATGGTGAGAGAGTAGCAATTAATCTTTGAACTAAAAGGCAAAACGGCTTCTGTCGGCTCAATACCTAGGGCAACGGAAATAGGGAAGCGTTATCTTTGACCCGAAGCGACACAAATCTTTGCCATTAACGCCCCATCTGCTTCAGACTTGATAACAAAATCTCATTTTCGCCCCACCTCGTGTTACGCTGGTACCCTTCCTCGTCTCTTCACGGACCGATATGATTTCCTGTCCAATCCCGCCATCTCCAAATTGAACTCATTACAAGGTGGGATAGGTTGGGGACGGCACCCGGCCGAGCGGATATTGCTGAAGGGCGCCCCATCATCTGGGGTCGGGGGCCAGTGGATCGACGGGGGTCGAGTCATTAACGGCCGACCCTATTTTGAGGCAAGTGGCTCCCTGACAAATGGAACGAGCGACATCCAAAAATCTCAAATCTTATTTTTTTAAGTAAGTTATCTGGAGGAAACAGGTGGGAAACTACAAACCTCAATGATACTGGAACTGTGAAGACGTTTATTATGCCTTCATCCTGATCTTTGTAGTCACGCTTGACTATTGATATAAAAATACAAACAAATTAATTTGTTGTTATTATCACAACATTGTGTTAAGAAAGATCCATTATATTTAGTGGTCTGATTGATCAAATTACTTCTTTCAATTAATTAATCTTTTTATGTAACCATCTCTATTGAGACGAAGGTCCTCCATTCACGCTAGTAAACTACTTACATTTACACTACCTCACACAACCTGGATATATCAATGTAAAGTATTATTAGATGAAGAAGTTTTTGTGAAATTTGACAAGTTGTAGGTATTTTTTTGTAACCTCAGTAGAACGTGCAATCATGACCAAAATTTTAAATTTTGTTATTTTTACATGTTCCAACTGGTACTGGCTAACATTTTATGTCATTCAGATTATTGCAAATAGAATTATCTTACAGCAAATATAGCGTTCTTTCAAATGGTGTAAGGATTTGTTGTAGTCTCAACATTTTGGAAGTTGTAAGCATTTTTATGTGGTAAGGTAGTGAAAAGTTGAAAAAACCTAAATTGACGAATATCTTCAAAATAAAGAACTTTCCGAAAATTTTCTCCTGGGCATTTTTTGCTCCAAACGAAGAGTAGAATCGATTCCCTGAGTTTCGTCAGAAGGAACAGGGACACCCTGTATAACTTTAACATATGTCATAATGGTGTATAGAAATACAAAGAAGTACCTAGTGGTATCATCATAAAATTAAAGGTAGGTAGGTAAACTGTGTGTAAAAGTGATCGGTATAGCTTACATGTAAGCATTCTATAATGACTATAATACAATCTGGTATACTGAGAAGAAAGATTGTGATATGAAATTTCTATATTTGCTGAAAATGGTTGAGGAGTACAATTTTTCGCATTACTGTGAACCTTCATGGAAGAAAACTCTAATTTTCCTTATCCAACTTCTTAATTTACTTAAAATTGGAATGCTATGTCAATAATATAAATCAATCCACTCGGATCAACCGAAAAGAACAGCATGGATCTACTTTGAACTAAATAAGTACAGATTGTATTTACTCGAGCATTTTCTGACCCGGGAGAAATTTGTTTAATTGTTTTAATTGCTATAACTTTATCGCTCAAATTTATAATGAGAATTACGCACTAGGCCTCCTAATGACTGGCTTTTGAATTGACAGAAGCAGAGGTATTTACATAATCTCCAATTCAATCATGGAAATCCCCATAATCGGCTTCAACGTGTCGCCATTCGGCCCAGTTGAAAGATCCTTTGTACGAAATCGTATATCTTTTCTATTTGTAAAATCTCTAGGGCTGTCGAGGCTGGTATGGTCTTGACGGAAAGGTTGATTTATTAACTTGATGCAACATTCAAAGGATGTTCTGAAACCAAAAGTTGAATAAATCTCCTGTAAGAGGCTTGATTCTACAATAAAAACACGTCATCTGTGAAAAATGACATTTCCATAAAAATATTTGAAAGCTCAATCTGTGAAAAAATATTTGTGCTTCTTGAAGTTTATTCCTGGTTATATTTCATCTAGGCAGATCAGACTGCGCTGATTTGCATTTATGCGGTGCGCTTAAATGAAGAGTAAAATTTAATTTACGAATTTTCTCGTATGAAATTTTCCTAGGTAGTTGGCTTTGAATAAATACGCAGTTTGCATTTCATTGTTCTTTATTAAATATTTATGAAAAGGTTCTTCTTAATTGAAAACGACTTTAGGTTTATGAAAAAATAAGCCTTGAGCTAAGTGAACCTCTTAAATTTTACGTTCTTTCTAAGATGAAAGGGAATGTAATTTTAAAGTTATGGCACAACTTTTTGCATGCATATGTGATATAGTCGCTGTGTCCGTTATGAGTGGTGAGAGAATTCGGCAAAACGACTGAGCCGAATACGGTTAGCCCTCCCTGTCCCATTCTCGACTTCCTCCTAAATTTATCTGTTTGTCACGGTCGAGTGAAGAATCATAAACGTTACCGTCCAACCCTGTATCGAATCACTTTGTTCACTGGGGTCTGTCCGTGGAAAAAGAAATGAAGTAATCCTGACAGAGGGGAGATTTCCCGCCTCCATCCCCGGATGAGGACAGGTTGCAAAAATTAAATATTTACCCTCAATACAGAAATTTGGAGAATATACAATTCAAAAGTGGTCAAGTGGGATATGACTAGAAATCTTCTGACCTTTCACTTCTATTCAGTGGATGAGCGTGGCAACCTTCATTAGGACAAAACTGAGCGAATGATTAATGAAGCTGAAAGGGGGTTCCGGCTACCGGTCGAATACGCGCTACCACCAGATACCATCAATACAAATTTCACTGTTAATTGCTAAAAGCTACGCAAATATTTAACTGGTGGAACAATCCCATTCCAACTTTTCACAACGGATAATAAGTTTACTTATTGTTAGTAAGACAATAAAACAAAACGGAAATGATTACATAAGAAACTTTGCATTTATTGTTTAAATATTAGAATTTTAAGTTTAATTTTAAACTTTTTAACAAATTACGACAATATCGTTTATTCCAGCAAACGTGCTCATCGTGTTAAGAGAGAAAAAGTGTAAACGTTTTGTGACGCAAACATGCTATTTCCGACTAATAGTATACCGTCTAAGTAGGTTATTCAGTTAAATCTTAAAGGCTTTGGCTTACCACGAGCAAGATGCTTATAGATTCGATCTGTGCCAATTTATGCCAAACGAGCATAAATCACAAAAATGCCAGATTTCTATAAAGTCGTATCACGATGATGTCTTCATCAAAGCCGACAGAATTTGAAAAGCTTGTGGGGGTGTGACGCTTCAGGAACTGCACAGCCTGTGTTTATCGTGTTACGTATATGAAGGGTTGTGTAATGCAAATGTGCTATTTCTCCAACTCTTTGAATATCAGAATTTCGGTTTACTTCGTGTTACTTGATTATAAAATGGAATAGGTAGTCTGGAGGCTCGTACCCGTCTTCGTGGTACAAGATTAGCAGAAACGATGTGTTTGGTCTTGGGTGAAGTAGTTCGAAAAATTCAAAGGTAGCAATTCAAGTCTGCAAAGGGAGGAAGGTTCAGGGCAACAACTCAACAGAAAGCAGCATACTAAGCGCAAATCCATGCATCTCAGGGGCGATGTCGACATCACGATCAGCCGACTCTGAAACACTACTACCTCCATTGGAAACATAATATATACACGAGAAGCTAGGAAAAGCTCCCAATAATTTGGATGGTGGCTAAAATTAACAAATATTCAACAAAACTAATAAAATAAGACTCCCATTCCTAACAATGAGGACTAAATATAAATTATGATCCCGTAAATATCCAACTTGCTATAACGTTATAAGAGATTATAAAGGAGACGAAGAATCAGAATAATTGGTAATATTCTGTGCAAGCATCAGCATTAAAACTCATTAGGGATGGACACCACTGCCTTTTAAGCTGAAATACACGTATCAATTCTTGTGCCGTAGAAAACTTTAAAAGGGGCTTTCATGAATGAAAATAATTTTCTGGAAAAAAATCATTATTTTATTATTAATCCGAATTAGACTGAATATGTTTATAGATAGCAGCCTCTCAGTTTAGCTGGGAAATAGTGAATGAAAAAGTTCAATATTTTCTTTTCGCACTAAACAAATTTGATCTCTGACATGCCAATTAACGTGGATGCGATGAGACGTGATATACGGAAGCGCGGTTTACATTCGACAAGTGTCACTAGAACTATGATGGATAACAAGGGGCGTTGTGGTTTCTCCAGGCCTGGGATTGGGGAAATCGTAAGTGTAATACGAATCGTATGTCAATCTCGCTTTGTGAAGAGGTTGGGATCCGGTTCGTTGGGCTTTTGGTTTTGCAGATCCGCCCAATCAGAAAATTTTGACTGCCTCGTCAGGGCATTTTCCCTGGATAGGCTGTGACTGCTACTACGAAGCATTTAAGCCGTACCAATGAGAACAAGGTGGACTTAAACGAGGATGGTGATTTGTTTTACCATCATTTTTTATGATTATTAACCGTTACCTGTAAATTCGTACTACTTATTAATTGTTAAGTTAAATTAATTTAAAAAAAAATCTCGTAGAGGATAATCACTGGGTTCATTTCGAGCCAATGACTCTTTAATCTACCAAATTATACCTATCTATATAATCTATATATGTTTAGTGGTCGTAATTGACCTTATTAATTGTTTCATTTAATTATTTTTTTTATCTAAGGCCTTGGCTGAGATGAAAAAGTTAGTGTCACGAGGGGGATTCGAACCCCCGACCTTCGGCTAAATACGCCGCTGCTCTAACCCTTGAACTATTAGTGAAGCTGTGTATTGTGCCGAAGGTCGTGGGTTCGAATCCCCCTCGTGACACTGTTTTTTTTCTCAACCAAAATCATAGATAAAAAGAATAATTAAGTGAAATTATAACTATTATTGCATAGATTACTAAAGATGATAATTTTTTAAAATTTAGTTGTTCCTTGATTGAAGTACTAACACGTACTGGAATTGATGCGATATTATTTAATAGTTATTCAGATATCGTGAGTTGCGGTCGGGTGTGATGTAGGTTTCAGAAAAACATGTTCTTTATCGTGCCAACGTTTCGATCTTTTATTGAGATCATCTTCAGGGCTCAAAGTGTTTGTCTTCTGTGTAATTGTGCCATCCTTGCGTGTCGTGTTGAGAGTGCCCTAGAATCCCATTTTCTTCGTTCACGATATTATTTAATTTATTCTCAACTATGTTTTGCTATTGAAACAAAATACCTAGTCCTCTTTCTCTACTTAACGTAAAGAATACTTAGAAGATACTTAGACAAAGAAAAAAATCTGTGGAATGTGGTGAATTATTGTGATTAAGGAAAATGACAGGTCAATTCTACAGTTTGGTTAGTTTAGATATTGTTCGCGCCTTTTTGGTTAATACTTTCTTTGGTAATGAGGAGTTTTCTTTTAGTTTTTTATTATATAGCTATATATTAAGAGAGAGAGAGAAGAGGGAGAGAGAGCGAGAGAGAGAGAGAGAGAGAGAGAGAGAGAGAGAGAGAGAGAGAGAGGGAGAGAGAGGGAGTGAGGGAGAGGGAGAGAGATGGAGAGGGAGAGAGAGGGAGAGGGAGAGGGAGAGAGAATGCGAGATGGAACGAGAGAGAGGAGGCCCCCTACGTAGGGCCGATTGTTTCCCCCACTTTAAAAACTTTGTTAGTGCCCAGTGTGATTCGCCTCGCTTCGCACGCTACTTAACCTTTTTTTGGCTGTTTGTTGGAGCCACCGGGATTTCTCTTACTGTGACCAGCCGATCGTTGCGGCCAAAGGTTGAGGTAACACCTGCAACGCCCAGGTTGTCCATTGTCCTTTTCCCACCCCGATTTTCTTACCCTCCTGTTTCCCCCCTTACCTAGCTAGTTCGCAGGTGAGGTGGAATGGGAAATCCTTGTTACAACTTTAAGGTAATTTATATATTTGATTATTATTTATTATTATTTTATCAAACGGAAGCCCGTATTTTGAAAAATCTAAATTGTAAAGGTTTTTTGTTTGGAATATAAATAGATGGAAATTTAAATTGATTAATGTATATCCACATTTCTATTATGCACCTGGTCTGCTCTAATAGAGGTCCAAGACGAGATCTTTGCCATAAAGGACTGCTATTCGGTAAAATACATCCTAGTTTCCACACACCACGCTTTCAAGTTCTTAACAAGCCGCATCACATTAAACGGTTCCCATGATACCCAGCCTACACCAACATAGTCATACCGTCTAGTGCTTACAGAGGTTGACACCGCGGTCAGCAACGACACTCAAAAGATGTATAAAGAACAAGGAGTAGTCCTGAGACATTATTTTATGAATGTGTGGTGATTAGTGACCGTTAATCGATAATTATTCAGAAATCGTGAGATGCGGTCTGGTGTGGGCACTCTCAACACGACACACAAGAATGGCACAATTACCCAGAAGACAAACACTTTGAGCCCTGAAGATGATCTCAATAAAGATCGAAACGTTGGCACGATAAAGAAAAAGTTTTTCTGAAACCTACATCACACCAGACCACATCTCACGATTTCTGAATAATTATTTTATGAATTCATTTAAGGGAAGAGACATTACTGGCGTCAAGGTGCAACAGGAAGGTAGGGGGTTATATAAAACGGTTGTCAGTAGTCCGTGCACTCCCTTCACAGTTCGTGACTCACCAACCGCAGAGCATCGAGCAAAAAACGATAAAAATCGAATATTTTTTATTGCCTTTCTCGATGTAAACCAACCTGGTGAGTTGATTGGAATAAAAATTACATGTAAACCACATAGTTTTCGAGAAAAACGCAAAAAACATATAAAAAAATAGAAATTTTGTTTATTGTCATTTTCGGAGTAAAAGGGGTCGATTGGAATAAGAATTAAGCTCATAAATCACATAGTTTTTGAAAAAAATGCAAAAATCGTAAAATCTAATAATTTTTTAAAATTGTAATTTTTGAAGTAAAACGACCTCTTGGGTCGATTGGAATAAGAACTAAACTTGTAAACCACGCAGTTTTCGAGAAAAACGCAAAAAAAAACAACAACATTAAAAAAATAGAATTTTTTAAATTGAAATTTTCGAAGAATAACGGCCTCTTGCGTTAATTGGAATAAGAATTAAGCTGATAAATCAAGTAGTTTTCCAAAAAAAAAAAAAAAAAGATCGATTTTTTCTTTTTCGATGTAAAACTACATCTTGGTTCGTTTGGAATAAGAATTAAGTTCATAAACCACAGAGTTTTCGAGAAAAAACAACAAAAAAGAACAAAAGAAAAAATTGAATATTAAACTTAAGTAACTTAAACGAACTTAAAGAGTAAACCACATAGTTTTAGAAAAATACGCAAAAAAAAAAACACGAAAACATCGATTTTTTTATTGTCATTTTCGAAAACTACGAGTGTTAGATAAACGTTATCTTAGCATTCCTTGAATGTTTGAATGCTCACTAAATTGTCCGCTCTGTTAATACATTTAATGAGAGGGTTGCCGAAACACCACTGACAAACCAAAGCAGTGATGATAGGAAAACCAAGATGATTCGAAATGAACAAACTAAGTTTATCACCCCGAAGACCTATAAATGAAACCTCTCTATGAATTTAGCAGAAAATACTTATGCCTAAGATATTGTATTATATTTTTAAAAAATATATGATATAAATATCTCTATTTCGGTTTATTTCTCATAATTTGACAAACATCGATTCCCTTTGGCGATATCGTTCATGTCTGATCACCGATAGCATTGTCATTATTGGTACGACAATATGTATTGAAAATGCCAACTCTATTGGGGAAAAAAAATCCCTGAAGAATAAGTAAATAGTGCTTTATGCTCTGACCAAAGCAACGACCTCAAACTTTTTGGTCAATCGATTTTAGTCATTTTCTTGGCATTTCACACCACCACAAACATTCGTTACGAAATATTTTTATTTATCATCAAGCCAATTTGCCATAAGTAATGTTGATTAGCTATGCTTTTCATGCAAAAACAGCTGACTGTTATATATACCGCAGATATAAATAATAAAAGAATTGGTCACTTTGTTTCTCTATCTTTTCATGATATTTTGGGCAAATCCTTAAAAAAAGGCATAATATTGATTTATTTTTCATCGCCTTTTACTAGGTGTAATATTGTTCTTACTTAATAATGAATTGTTATGCCATAAATCAATTAGTGTTAAAGTTTATTGAAATTACAGTTGCATGAAAACTCTTCTGCCGATTGACTGGGTGAATCGTAATGATTACACTTGACAATTGACTTTTAGGTGTGTTTGAAAGGTGCTGAAAAGATAGAGGCAAAGCGAGTATACAGACGGCAACAAAAGGGCCGCCTATTGTCGTATAAGAATTTGTTAAGGTTATAAGAAAAGGGCCGCCTTGCAATCTGATACCTGCCCATCAAAAGGCGCTTTTATGTGTTATCCAACACTTTTTGCTTGGTTTATAAGTTCAGTTAAACAACATCTTTCTTTACCTTGTTAACATCATGGGTTTTCAAGAAGAAATCACATCTAAGTGCCAATTAAGGCAGACCAGAAGTAGGTTCAGGGGAGTAGAACATTTGAAAGGGAAATTCAAAGAGGGCATAAAAAGAGATAAGGCACTGTAATATAAATTGGATATAGCCAAAGGGATGTCCCAGAAAAGGATGAAGTTCTCGGCCGTTTTAGAAAGTACAATTTTAGAGGCGACCCATTGCAATTGAGGAAACAAAATTTTTTCTGTATAAATCGGAATAAAACCACAATCGGATGGCAGTGCTCGTTTCACGGCCTTATCCTTATAAGATTCCCTCCTTTTAATTCAACCTCAATAAATGCGGATTCAAGAGGCAATAACCCATAAACCGTTCTTCACAACTCTATAATTTAAAAATAAACTCAAATGTTTTGTTGTTTAAAAAAATCGATTATCAATGTTTATATCGATTATATTAATGTTTATTCAATGGATTAAATTTTAATTTATATTTTATATACACTCTAATTTTTTATTAATTTGACTATTTTGGGTGAGGTTCCATCTCCAAATTCAGGACACTGCGTCTTTGGAAAATCTATAGATGATAAAAATTGCATACATTTACACACTGAAAGTAAAATTCGATGAATACTTCAGTGTCTTTCTCAACTAGATTATAACTGATCGTCCAAGTCCGCTTAATCTCGCCCTGTTGAGGAAGATCGTATGTCCAATATAGTCCAATGTACATAAAAAATCTTTATCTCAACCAATATCTTCCATAAAGATTAATTAATTGAAAGAAGTTATTTGGTCAATCGGACCACGAAATCTAATGGAGTAGATAAAAAAATTGAAAATTTCCTGTTAGAATTGATTGTCACACAAACCAAATTGATTGTCATTTATCAACCTTGTGCTTGTCGCGTTACATATGCATATAACCACTGAATATGGTAGTGTTTCTTATCATAAAAAGATTTTAACTTATTTTGCTGTCTACATCAAAACTGTTTGGCAGCTATATAGTATACATAGTTATTGACATTAAAATATTTAATTTGTGACCCAGCTACGTAGCAAAGTAGGCTAATATGGTCTTGTGACGATGCATAACACAAATAAGAAATTTAATTGTCATGGTAAAGTTATAAATATAACCTTTTTCTTTATTAAACTGAACAAGTAAATTGTTTTTATTAATTGTTAACTTTTTTATTTACAATTTTTAACATTAGATATTTTTGGTTTAGTAGTGAAGTTAAAAACAGCTGAAGTGAGGGAACGGACACTCTAAAGTCTATCGTAGTAGAAAGTATTTTTGCGAAATTGTGTTTTGGTTGTCTTCGACTATAGCATATGAATACAAAAATATTAATAAGAAAAAAAATAGGTTAAATATTTTTTTTTTTATAGCAAGAAACAAAATATTGGTTTTTTAAACCTCCAAAACCGCTGAATACAAATTTATGAAAAAACCAATAAGTTAGTTTTCTTCAGCAATTGTTCAGCCTTCTCAAAAATCAAGAAACTGGTGATAACTTTGAAACGACTTTAATAACCTTCATGAAACTTGTTAATAGGTTTAGAATCCTATATTGTTGAATGAATGTTTTGTTTAGGTGTATCGTCTAAGAGAAATCAAAATATACCGACTTGCCATGCTTTCAGTTTATTTTAAAATCTTAACATGCCCGTCGGTGTTGGATCATGTTGTGTTCGTTACACGGTGCCTTTGCTTTATTAAAAGTCAATTTGAAGCTTTGTTTGATCGGGCCAGGGGATCAGGTTTGGGGCTTTGTGTGATTTTTTTCAAAGCTATGTTACTGCCAGATTTTTTTTATATATCTGCGAACCGCAGATTAACTGTGTGCTGATTTTTTAAAATATATTATTGAGTGTGGAGTTCAACTCTCATTTTCCGTTCTGTTTAATGCTTAATCAATTATTATTTATTTATTATGCAGCCATCTTGTTTTAGGTAAAATTTGATTTCGTAGTTTCTCTTTTACCAAACAAAACTTAATTTGATTCATGTATGATAATTTTGGTCCGCTTGTTCTAGCTGTTTTGTCGCAACAGCCTTGGGCTTGCTATTTATGAAGGTGGTTATTGAAAAAATATGAGCGACAAGGGATCAGGTTTTGTTCCCGACGGTGTCTTTTCATCATTGAAAGTTAATTCGATTTTTTTTTGAAGGTCTGGGGTTTTGCACTTGTCGACGGCATACCGTGTGAACAGCAAAAACAAAGCGAACCAGGATGATCAGGAACGATAAAAGTGCTGTAAAATTACTAAAATTAAATTTAAAATTGCTCTTATGTCATAACTGTGACTAACCTTTTTAAATGGCCGGTTAGGTTTTATGCTATGCTATAAATTTTTCCAGCTCATCCACGATTCGAATTTAAAGTGTAAACAAGTAGGATCGATTTTTAATGATGACAAGTGGCTCGGTTTTCCAGTGACAACGAACCTGATAGCCGGGATAGACGCAAATTCGTAAAGTTCAATAAAGATCACCGGATACAAAATAACATTTTTGGAGACTCTTTTGAAAAAAGAAAAAGAAAAATTAATATGAAAAATCATTCAAATTTTTTTAATCGTTTTGTCTTCTAAGGGAGTTTTTTAACAATTGAAAACATTTTATACAATTTGCGTGTGTTGATAGCAAAGCTCCTTAACATTTCATATGCGTTGGAAAACGCTAGTCTTAGAAACATCTTGTAAAGGTGCTTTCTTTTCCATCCATATACAAAAGATTCAAATAACCTATTTATTGTAGTTTTTTAATGTATAAGCAAGTGATTTTATTGCTATTGTAAAGAATTTTAATTTTCTGGGTTTTAAACTACTAACAAAGCTAGATATTTTAAGGGGTTACTTTCGCTACCCAGTCAGTCGTGGGGTGTAAAAGTGATAAGTGATATACAAATATACAAAGTACAAATTGTGCGACTCTACAGCGGAACGTGTATCTCTGTATACCCCGTAGATTTGAGCACCAGAAATTTTTCATATATATTTATATAACGTCTCCCAAGGAACACCCTCAGAATAGAATATGGAAGGGACATCTATTTAAAATGCAAGGTCATCAAGAGAATAAATGATTGAATAAATTTTGAGAATTGTGATAGTTCTCTGTATGATCTGAAACTGTAATTTGTTGTAACACAGGGAAGACTAGGAAAATCGGTAACGTCCAACCTCAAACTGTTAGACTTAAACGACGATTATAAAATCCCTTTCAACTAGCTAAAAGAATTAAGAACTCTTCTTTTTAAGGCACGAGCATATTCTGGCTCTTTGAAGGAGGAATTGAGTTAAGGAAAATGATTGATGAGGAAATTACTTTCTTTAAAAAATAACCTAATTATTCTGTCCTTTCGATATCAATATTCATATTAACCGATTAGGACTAATTGCTTAACTTCGGTTAGTTAACAAAAAGTGTAATGGAAGTTGAACTCTTCGCTACTATAGGGTAAAATATAACAAGATATCACACACCCACAAGAAAAGTGACACAACTCTACAAAAAGAAATTTTACAGGAGAGACAAATGGAAGTTTACTTTTTTTTTATTTATGTATTAAGCACACGCCATTACAGTAGTTGGCAATAAAAACTCTCTGATCAATCAATTTTGTCTTCCGTTTCGCCAAGACTTAAGCGAAAACACAAAACTTGAAAAATCCAGCTGCTAAACCCCTAGCTACCACTTTTTGAGTTGTGATACTTTTCTTGCATATATTGCCTCTCGGTAATTTAAGTTAGTCTGTTCCTCAAACGATAATGGTGGTCAATGAATGACCCTACTGTAAGGGCATTAATTTTTTTGCGATAGTAACAGACAACATTCAAACCTAAAAAACGAGCATAAATAACCTTGTAGTGAGTTTTACTAAGATTATTTTTGATTCAAATGTGCTTTCCTCCTGGAGTCACGGCTAATTAGTTATTTAAAATCGAAATTAATTAAATAAAATAAAGGTTTGATTGGCTATTATTAATTAAAATATTAAAAAAACATTGTAACTATAAAGTAATATAAAAGTTATAAGACTACATTGTTAAAAAATTATGAAAAAACAATATTATAGAAGAAGAAAAATGTTATTAAAATAAAAGAAATGAAACTAAAATAATTCACGAACACTAGGTCAAGGTTTGGTCTTGAAGAAAAAAGCAAATTAATTTGTTACTGTCAAGCCTTCGACTTATTTTAAGGTCATCATCACGGCCTATATTAATGTCACGTTACGAAAACATATTTGTACGATTGATTTAACAATTGTTTTTCAAAATGTGGAAATGTGTCTCCGGTACAGCATAAAATCCTTCACTAAACAAGTCAAACACTGACGTAATTCGAAATGTGCCACATTTCCTGACAAATGCTCATACTGATGTTTTAAAGCTCGACACAGGACTATGCATGCCAATTTTCGTGAATGGTACGATCCCGTCAATTCAAAACTGACACATAGTGCTGCTTAGCAGCTAAGAGGGCACGGACATTTGTCATTTTTCTGTAGCATCGCACACCTGAAAACTTCAAAACGACTAAATAATCCGGTTTTTATAATTTTTCGACTTGTGTCACTTTTCTTGTGGGTGTGCGATATGACCTTTTTATCTATCAGGCACCTAATAACTGCTGAACTGCCGTTTTAAGTCATTTCGGAGCAAAATATTTATCAAAGACTTCTTCCTTTTAGAATAAGAAACCTTAATATTAGTATTGGAAGTTTTTTCGGAGGATCTACGGAAGAGGTCAACACAGAGAAAAACATCCTTTCGGTTTTCGCCGAACTTTCTACAGTTTTTATACTGTCATCTTCAGGGCCTGTTTTATTATCATATAAAAAAACAATTAAAAACATGAAAAAAATTGCACAAAAATTGAATATCTTACGTAGTCTTACTCTCGTCGAAGAGGGTTTGTTTTTATCTGTGATCTTATTGTATAGTGATTTAAATTTTAAGATAATTGTTAATTGTGTGTATGTATATATATAAGTTATCAGATATTATCAGATTGCAATGCTAAGATGCAGGTGGCATTCTCAGAATTGCAATCAGCACTCTCTCCCACCAGGGAAACGTAATTGTTTATAATTTAAAATGTAAGAACATTCCTTGCCTAGAAACCAGTGAAGTCACATCATTGTAATTGGTAAACTTAATTATTCTTTGTCAACTGTATTTCGCAAATAAAGGTTTTAAAAAGGAATCAACCAGCGAAGTTGACTTAATTTATATATATATATATAAGAAACGCACTGTGATCGCATGTACATGAAAAACAAAGAAAGGAAGATTTTACTGGTTTTTTAGACTTATATGAGGTAACCTTTCTCGACCACGTTTTTGATTCTTATTGTAATTTTAGTTGTAATTTTTAATTATTAATTTATTCAATTTAACTAATGTTTAGATGCTGAGCCCCAAAAAACATAATGTACTTCTGTGCCCAAAACACCATGTCTTTTTATTTCCCCATTAAGGTTTCAGTAAGATATTTCAATTTTTGTGCAATTTGTTTTTCATGTTTTTAGTTGATTTTTTTTTATCATAATAAAACAGGCCCTGAAGATGACAGTATAAAAACTGTCGAAAGCTCGGCGAAAACCGAAAGGATGTTTTTCTCTGTGTTGACCTCTTCCGTAGATCCTCCGAAAAAACTTCATGTTTCCAGCAGGTGATATTCCAGCTCATCGTTACATTAGTATTTGGGCACTCTCAACACGACACGCAAGGATGGCACAATTACACAGAAGACAAACACTTTGAGCCCCGAAGATGATCTCAATAAAAGATCGAGACCTTGGGACGATTAAAAAAATGTTTTTCTGAAACCTACATCACACCCGACCGCATCTCACGATATCTGAGTAACTATTAGTATATGATTTAATGTCTGCACCTTATCGTCGTCCAGGTTCCTGTTTTAAGATAAAGTAAAAAGAATATAGAGAAGGTGCTCTCTCAGTAACCTGTGATTATAGGGTTACTAAACCCTTGCAATATATGAACAATAGAGTCCCTGTTCGCAGCCGGCAAGTTGGTTTCGGTTGTCATAGCGGTAGCACTTTAAGAAATAGTACTGCACCTCGGGTGAGAAGCGATAACAAGCCGCTTCATAAAATAAGTTTGGACTGCATTAATTCCAAAACGACAAAACCTCAAATCATCCATCTTCCTATAGGCCCATCAGTCTGTTACCGATTCTAGGGAAAGTTCTGGAACGGCTTATGTTAAAATCCTCGAACAATCAGCCGCCAATGTCACCGTGTTGTGGACCCTGCACCTCTCTTGAATTGAAGCAGTATTGTTCGGGGACTTTTCTCGACGTTCCCCAGGCTTTCGATCGCGTTTGGCACCCCGGCTTGCTGTTTTTGGTCAAGGACATCATTCCCTTTAACTAACTAATCAACCGCAGTTACAGCATTGAAGCCATAAAGGGTCGGCGTCTTCCTAAAATTGCTTAATCCTTGCTGTGTATCTCAGGGAAGTGTTCTGGCCCCTCAGTACCAAGTGGACTGCTGTCCTCCCAACCCATCCTTTAACTACCACCAGAAACAATATCGACGATACATCGATCCAGAAACTCCGACCTATTCATTGCCAAATCATAACCATCAACAACAACCAATTCTGTGTGGAAAAATAGCATACTTCACTCTTCGAAAAAATCCCTTCTCCAGTACGAAGGACTGTCCACATTTGACGTGGAAACCCACACACGACTGAAACGTCAAGAGGTTATGGAAGATTATGGATTATACCATACGAAACACTTTCACGATTTATTGACAAACGCGCTAACTTACCACTTACAAACAAAAAGCTGCTTTACAATACCCTATATGGACTTAAGGACTGGAAATGTGGGGATCAGCCAAACGTTCCTTTATCCGTCGTATCCAAATTGCCCAATCTATAATCCTAAAAAATTGAATGATTGATTAAATTGATAGTCCATTTGATTAATCCAACGAAACAACCCACTCAGATCGAAATATTCCTTCAGTTCAAGATGTAATCCGCATATGCTACCGCAAATTTCACAAAACCCTCCCAATAACCAGAAATCGTGAAATCCAAAAATTGGCATCCCGACGAATTTCCTCAAATCCCCTCGCCGACTGAAGAGGCGTTGGCCGTAAGATCTCCTATCCAGTACTGTGACACTAGTAGTCATTAACTATTAAAAATGTCTCATTGGACTACTGTAAATGGGAAGTTGCTTCCTTTTGTTTAGATTGTGTAAATACTTATATATCATTATTAATTGGTACTTTATTGACGTTAGCTGTAATAAAATGTACATTAAAAAAAAGATTAGGGGCCGATGGTTGTTATGATCGCTTTCGGGTCTACATACGTCCAAAATGGTGAGAGGGTAGCGGAACCACACCAGCCCTTGCTGGTGACAAGTCTATGCATTGAAATCCTTTGTAGGACTGACCTGTCTGGAGACGTCCGATATGAACGCGATGTTGGTGCGCTCTTCTACTTCTCTGCTGGTCTTATGGCCGACCATTCGTAAGTTTGCACACACTGAGTATCTAGATATTTTCTGTCAGCAGTTCAATTTTTAAATATCATCACTTCTCTCTCTCACTCTCACTCTCTCTCTATCTCTCTCTTATAATCTTAGCTTACAAGTGCTGTCAAAAGAAAGAAAGTAGTACAAGAAAAAAAAGATTTAACAAAAATTGTATTATACCGTTAATTCCAACTGAAAGAATGAAATTTTCCAAGCTGTAAACTCTTTGTGCGTTTAGCAAATAAAGTTCTATTATTGTAAGTTATTATAACTTTAAGTGCAAAATAAAAGTGGTTTTTTTTTAATGTTCTGTGTAGAAGGGCTGGAATTGAAGAGCCTCCTCACAACTTATAAATAAATAAAAAATAAATTTTTTGAAGTACAGCTTGGTCTAGTCCCTCTTACCGACAAGTGAAAAAAGTGAAGACGTTGTGCAAAAATTTGAAGAAAAAATCTAAACAATTCTTTCACATATTGATCATTCTGCATCGATGAACCTATTTTGTCACTCGTTGCAGATATGATCGCAATCAGGCGAAACATAAAACATTCCAACTAATTCTAATCTATGCAAACTATAAACACATAATGAAGAGAACAAAAACAGTCACAAACGTCCTACCTGCCTCATGCTGCAATTATTTCACTAAGGATATAAACATTTAGATTTAAAACAATAATAAAAAAAAGAACAAATATATAAAAAAATAGCTTAGTGAAATAATTTAATATGGTGTATAAGCAGCATTTGTTATGTTCACGTTTTTAAGCGAAGTGCAACACAAAGACCAGGTTTATTACCTTTGAATCTCAGTGTGCCCCGAACTCAGTTCTTGCTAAACGTCGTTTCTGAAATAAAAATAAGCCACTTTTGAGCTTTAATTTTACTTATTCAGTGCAGAAATTATCCACTGTGTCTTTTTCTTGTTATTTATTAGTAAAATTGTAAAACAATAACAATGATAAATATAATTTTTACGATTACAAGTACGACTCTTCGAAATGACACAGCTTAAAATTTAATAGATCTCTTGATTATTTTACATAAGACAGTATGCATGAAATACCAAGATGTATATTTATTATAAATATAAACCTCAATAACAATATATTTTCCTTTAAATCTTCCAGAATATTTGAAGGTGATCGATACACTACTGTTTTAATATGTCCCCGCAACCATCAAATCTAAGGTTGTTAGATCTGGAGATCTCGCTGGCCAGTCGATGAAACCTCGTTTTCCTATCGATTAAGGAAAACGAACATCTAAAAAGTCTCTCACCTTTCTTGTAGAGTGAGTTGACGCTCCATCGTGTTGGAAAATAATTTCTCTTTCCTCCAATCCTTCCTAATTTTCTTCCACCGTAGCGACATTCAACGTTTGGCTCCAGCGGATATCGACCACTAGGTTTAGTCCTCAACGCGTCAGTTTTTAAAATTAGGCATACTCTCGCTCAAAAATGTATTCTATTCTATTTACTCATTCAAGTAGGGTGGTGGAATATGCGATATTCCTCCATCACCCTTTACTCATAAATATAATTAATTTAATTTAACGTTAATGGGATACTCAATATGCGACCATCAGCCTTCTGACACTACACATTCACGCTAATAAATATATTCACTCTCAATATTAACAAAATAGGACCTCTGTCAATTACTATAACGGGTGATTATTTTTTACTTCTTTTGTTTGGAAATAATTTAAAAAAAATTATGATTGGTCTTTACCTGATTTTTTACGTAGAATCTGAACTGAAGTAATTATTTTTTCACTGTAACTTACCCAGGGCTCAGCAACTTTTTTTTTTACAAATGGGAAGAAATTTTGATTACGAAATTATATTCTAAGACTTTTTAAAGAAAATTTTACTTCGGCCACTTTTCTTCCAGAGTTGGTCGTTTAATTGTTATTAAGGTTTGAAATTTGTTTATTTATCTAAATGGTCATTCATTTGCCTACTAGTAATTTTAAGTAAATTACTAATTCAACTACCTCCTAGTAACTTTATTAAGTTCATCCAGTAAATTACATTTTTAAAATGGGCATCACCGATCTCCATACAAAGCAAAATTCTATTATGGAATTCATTTCGCACAACACGGAAAGTATCTGGTGTTATGCGAATTAAAATTATCCCAATATCGGCAGTTGTAACAATACAACTGTTTGGTTTGTGAGTAAATATTGAATAATTTCTCTGAGTTGATTTTAATGAATTAAGAGATAATATGTTTTGGTTCAGTTCATCTCCAGCTAATGTAAAAGACAACTGCAAATTTGATTTTTCAAAATGTTAATTACGTCTACGTTGAATAAAATTAATATGCCGTGGTCTAGATCTTTGGAAGATGGGGTAGAATTATGGAGCCACCCATAATTTTCACAAAGCCGAACGCGTGTTTAACATCAGTCATCCGGATCGTCCCGTTAGGTGTTATACCAGGCAACTAATCAACAAATTTGAACAAGCCGGAACAGTCATTGATAAAAAGAGAACAAGTACGTTTTAATAAACGTTTGAGCGAGAGTATGCCTAAATTTAAAAACTGACGCGTGAGGACTAAACCGACGTCTGCTAAAAACTAGTCGTAACAAAAACAAAACGATCAGGGGCGAACAATCCAAATGAAATTTGAGTTAACTGCATACAATTTCATAAGAATTTACGTCAAGATCGTCTCTTTCCTATAACTTTGGTGCTCCCTGGAGAATAAAGGGCTTCATAGTCATCAAGAGGAGCTCCCAAGCAATGCGGAATAATGAGTGCAGTAATATTGAGTAATATGGTAATATTGAGTATTATTTAGATGTACATAGTATGTGTAAACTGTGATGGAGGAATATCGAGTACGCCACCATTCTACTTGAGTTTACGGTACGAAAATAGGAAAGTATGTATGAAAGTCTAGTTTTAAAAACTGCATGCGTTGGGAGCTGCAATGATATAGATCTAGACTGGCCTTTGGAGCCTAACTTCAGCTTCCGACGGATAAGACAGAGGTTTTACCCTGGATTGTTAATTCCCGAAGTAGGTGGTTCTGTACATATGTGTATATACATAGATGTACTGAGTTGAGTAAATAAATAAATCAAATATATGTTTTGTGCGGTTTGTGAAGTTTAGTGCGATGTTCTGAATCTTGTTGAGCTATAAGGATAAATTATTTCGGGGATTTGGATAAAATGCTGTTACAGTTATATATGTAGGAGGTGCGCCAAGCGGCAAGCGGGTAGAAGGAGTTGAGTTGAGATTTGGCCGTTAAAAAGGATAGACGTTTATCGTGTGCGCTGTGTCGAAATCATTTTATTTTGTTCAAATTGTGTGCTTAAGTTTTATTTTTCTTGCTTGTAATCAATAAAATTCATAAATCATTTTGAGTACAATTTCAATAGCCACTAACTTATCCAATTTTCCTACACATATATAATAATAATGTCTAGAATGAACATAAACAGACAGAATAATTTGTCGCGATAAATTAAACGGTCGTTGACAAGCATGGGGTGCTAAAATAAAGATGGGAGAATAAAAAAAAGGGAATGAACCGAGGAAACATTTCAGTTGAGATCATTCAATCATTTTTTTATGCTTTATGTTGACAAGATGAAATGATCATTGTACAATAACAAAAAAGAGATGTTGGAAGTAATTGGAAAACTGGTTATACATAGTTTGTAGCATCGTCTCGGTTTTTAAGTACGCCAGGGAATTTCAGAAACGTTTCCCATTTAAACGGGCTTGGAACAACCGAAGGGGAGAAGACCCACCGCAAGGTAACGTTCTCTTTTTTCAAGGATAATGCAGGCAAACTGTATTTATTCCCCAACAAAAGTCGTCAAAGCATGAAATGGTGTAACAAAAACGGATATCACATGTTTGGGGAAAAAAACCGACCCGGCCGAGCATAGTAAAACAGAAAGGTGAACAGTAATAAAAATGAAAAATCATTCGGGAATAGAATGATTAACAGGAGAAGACAATTAAATATACGTGATGAGAGCTGGGCTAACTGATAAGAGATTAGATAGGGGTGGTTTACAAAGAGCCTATATATATTCTCAAAGGGGAGATTGGTGTGAGCCATTATAGTGTTGGAGCAGGCCATTTGCACTGAGACAATCCGGCCTCTAAGTAACTGCAATATAGCCTTCTACTTTCATAATTAACTTTAGGCTAAATTTGGTTTTCGCATAATTTAGAAAACAAATCAAAGCTTTGTTTCTCATACTGATAAATCATCACATTAGAATTAAAGATAAGAGAAAAGTAAGTTAATTTACTTGAACAAAGTCAATGAGTGCCTAAGAACATGCTGAGAGCAATAAGGATTATTTACGAATTACATTTCTAATTGAGTTTTTGTCCCTAACTTCAGAAAATTCATAACACTAATTAAATAACATTTTTACACCTTTTACGTAAGAGTTTCGTAATGTTTTCCACCTTCAGTAGGCAAAAGGACAAGCGTGCGGATTGACAGGGGCATTACGAGAGAATAGGAATAGTTTTATGTAATTACACACCTATTGGAGAAGGTTTAACCTGCTTTTTTAGCATGAGCAACGAATGAAAAAGAGACAGAAAATTGTCCTGCCTCTGACACTCCGGTGATAATAAATTGCAGGAAGCGACCCACCCTCTCAGCCAACTCAGGCCAGGCCGGGTTCACTCGACCTCAGTCCCTATCTGATCTCGGCGACCCATTTTTGTACCGGTTATCGCTGAGAATATGAAGGTATAACATTTCAATATATAATTCTTTTATCACCCTACGGCAGTTTAATGATCTATTTTTAAAGAATAAGAAAGTTGCGGAAGTTTCAAAATAACGAACTGTTGAAAAAGTAAACTTGGCGGAGATTGTGCAAAAATAAAACAATTCTAATAATTGTGAAACTTATCGTTGAGGATTGCGGGGGGTTGGTTAATTGTGATCATCCTAGATAGAATTATTTTGTTATCATATCACAGTCTGTCCTTTTCGTTTCCTCTGTCAAGCGTTTCCATATTTCTCTATTTTCAGTGGTCCAGCCAAATGAATCCTTTTTAATTCCAAATAATGCCTTCTTAACTGAACATTAACCCTTTTTAATTTCAAATTAACCTGTAATGTTTTAAAAAGTTTTAGGAGTTGGTATGAAATAAAATTATGTATAGTAAAATTTCTATATGTCGAGAGAATATAGCGTGTTTCTGTCAAATTAACTCTTTCTAACATCAAATTTCAAATTGACCCTTTATTAACTTCAAATTAACTTTTTTAAACTTCAAATAGATTTTTTTTTATTTCAAATGAATCTTCTTTAACTTCAAATTAAGCCTTTGTTTAAAACATTAAAAAGCAAAGGCGACGATATGGAATATAAGCATGTAAAAAAACTGAATGTAATCGAAGACCGTATGAAAATTAATCCCAATTATAATAAATAATTGAATACAATTAAATATAAAAACAAAAGGTTCTATTAATTCGAGACTTTGTTAAAATATATAATAATTAATCTATACAATAAATATGTAGTATTTTAAATAAAAACCAATATTATAGTTTTTTAAAATGCTCGAAATGAAAGAAAAATTCTTTAGTTTTATATTTAATTGTGTACAGTTTTAATATTAATAGTAATTCCTTTTTATATATCCCATTGTAATATATGTTTAAAAAATTCGCAAATATGCAAGAATAAATTAACTTACCTTTATGTCAACCATCTCCAAAGTTTTTGTAATGTTTTAAAAAAGGGGTAAAATTTAAATTAAAATGAGTTAATTTGACGGAAGAAAGCTTCATCAATAATTGGGTTATTAGAAGAGGATTGGAAAATTAATTGGAACTAAAAATAAAATTTACGTAAATTAAAAAAAAAGGATTCTTCTTTTAATTTGACAAATTTAGTTTATACATTTAGTTAATTTAGTTTATATTTATCAAAAATCACAAAACAAAAGACGAATCATTTGTTTGTTTATTTAATTTTATATAATTTTCATTCAAGAGCCCTTTCAAACGCAGCAATTTTTTAAAATATTTTATACCATCGCCTATTTCATGTTTTAAAGAAAGAGTTAATTTAAAGTATAAAAGAGCTAATTTAGAACTAAAAGAACTAATTTGAAGTAAAAATGTTAATTTCAAAATTAAAAAGTGTTTATTTTAAATTTTAAAGGGTTATTTTCAAATTAAAAAGGTCAATTTGACTGGAAAATTTTGATTTCGTATTAAAAATCAGAAATTTGATGAAAAATATCCCCTTTATTAGGACTGTGAAATTATGTATGATTCATTTGTCAAATATTTTTATCAGTTTTGGACAAAAAAATGAACATTCACATTATTTTCTTCTCTATTATCAATTCCGTTGAAAACGGAGGTTCACGGGGATTATTAGCCCCATTACATTACAAGGCGCGCAGGCACGCACTTCTCCTTTCACGCAACAGCATTAACAACCCGGGCCTAGCTTTGCTTCCCTACAGGTCTTGACAAGAAATGAAAACACGGAAGAATTTTATTACTAGCCACAATTTCACCCCGGTATGAATTGCACCTGACGTTTATATTGTGAGCTATATATCATTTATACTGCTGACCTACCAATACGTCCTGGCACTATTATCACCACCTACGCGGACGATACCGCAATCTTATCCTCTAACTCGAATCCTGTCCAAGCTACCTCCAACATCCTGGAACACCTTGAGCTTATCGAAGACGTGTAAAAAATGGAGGACAAAACTGAACGAAAAAAAAATGCACTTAGTGTACTTTTACGCTGAAAAAACAGTCTTGCCCTCCATTGTACATCAACAACAAAGAGATACCAGTTTCCACTCAAGTCAAATACCTGGTCTATATCTCGACAGCAGACTAACGTGGAATCCTCACAAAAGACTTAAAAAACACCAACTTAATACAAGACTTGGACTAATACAAAGACTTTTAAGACGGAAATCGACTTTGACAATTAAGACAAAACTAACACTGTACAAGACTTTACTAAGACCAATATGGACATACGGAGAACTGTGTGGCACTGCCAAGCCTTCCAATATCCAGCGCATCCAGTCCTTCCAATCGAAAGTTCTTAGAAAAATTGTCAAAGCACCTGATTATGTCACTAACGTCACTATCCAGAAAGACCTCAACATTCCTTTTGTCAACGAACTAATACGGTTCAGATTCCAAACCTTCCACACCAACCTTTCGAACCATCCTAACCATACTGTTCGAGCCCTCTCCACCTATTCCCATTCTGACAATCCACCACGACGCCTCAACCGACGATGGCCTCGGGACCTCCTTGACCCCAAATCATACACACTGAGGGCCAGCAATGGCTGGGTCCTCAACGCATGTGCTCTACCTGTGCAGTGCTAGCATTAGTGCTAGTGTTGTGCTGTGTGCTATATTAATCATGTATACATATTTGTATAGTATACTACCATGTATATTATATATGTAACAAATAAATTTTTTTAAAAATTATAATATGTATTATTATTATTTTTTTGACAGAGGCATCCGACAGCTTGGCCATTTCAGCCCCGAAGCACTAACATAATACCGCTACACACTCGATACACAATCTCACCAATAAATACATTCATACCTACATACATTGATCGCACTCATACTGTTTGGTAGATGGGGTACTCGATATTCCTCCATCTACCTATTCCCTATAATAAACTAATCTAGGTTGGGGTCGATGGGGTATTTTTATAGAATTTCTGCCATTGGCCCAAGTCATACATACAACCTAGGAGGCGCTGGAGAAGCTACTTCGCCATCAGCCCCTCCCCATTCACACCAATAAATACATTCACTCATACAAGACACAAAAACACAAAACACATATTTTGAAGGCTATATACAATAAAAAATTCCCATTCCCCTAAAAACCGGTATAGGGGACTCTGAAACTCGCTACCGTGTTCGAGAACTCTTCTTAAATCCGGCGGCATGCCTACACGCTCTCTGTATGGAGCGAAGGCAAGACACGCCTCTATTATGTGGGAGACATCGAGCAACCTTTCTCTGAATAAACGTGTGTCAACCGCGTATGGCCAATCCTCAGTCGGGTGAGGACGATCCCTCGTCTCCTGCTCACGTTCTATTATATATATAAAATGAGCCCAAACCGTATGAACATCGCTCTTTTCACCCCCTTTCGAATAATAGAGCAAGGCAAAACAGCGAGGGCACGTAATTCGCCCTTTACTTTCACGAATCATTTATAATTAAGATAAACGTTAAGTCAGAACGCTTCCAGGACTTGCGGGACGAAGTCGCAGACATGGGAAGGTAGTTCAAAATTTCCCAAGGGGCTAAAATCTATCCTCACCAGGACAAACACGTACGTACATTATGATTGAGCAGACCCAGGAGCGTAAAATAGGCCTAAGAAATGGCAGAACACGGCCAGCGTGGCCAAGATAGTTTGGGTTTAACATGTAAGACCAATGCCCAAAAAAAGCTGGTGGTTTCAAATTTTATTTGAAGCATTGACAGTTGTTCAATCAACTTCGAATAATACAGCTTGTTTAAAATGAAATTGTATAATTCACAGGGAATGTTATCATTTAATTCATAAAGCCCAATACTTTGTTTTTCCTGTTATTTGATTTACAATCTCCTTTATTATCTTTACTGCTCTGGTTGGTTTTATCAAAACGATTTAGGATTTTAGAAAATACGAATTCCTAGTAAATTTTAAACATTTTTTTCCTTTAAAAAATGTAGAATATTCACGAAAATTGTCCAAAATATACTCTTATATCAAAAGGGCGAAACAGACTCACCTCTGAAATGGAAGGGATTTAATTCTGAATGTGCTGCGCTTGTGAGAGTGAGTGTGAATGATGAATGACGAAGCGAAAGGGTTGATGTTGGTTGTAACCTTGATCGTGTAGAAGTATAGGCAGGGTTGGATACGAGATCGATACTTGTCTGTAACTTGGATATCACCACCCAAATGGGGGAAACGTGAATTTAGGCCGAGTACAAAAAACACCGGTGATGAACGTTAAATAATATGCTGCACTCTGTCCATTAATTTTTTTTTCGGGGCCATTTTAAATTGTGACCGAGCGGGGTAAAAGGGGGAATGTTTCAACGTAAGTTTTATTACAAAAAGTTGATAGGCCCCATCTTTGTCCTTTTCATTTGTTAATTACCACGAACTTTCTTTCTGTTGACACAACTAATGCACCTCTAATTCGGCTTTGCTCTGAAGAATCCTCGCGGAAAGAGGGTGTGGACAAAAAAAGCGTGGAAAAAGTTTGATTTCAATTCTGAAAGAACCTTTGAACTGACTAATAAGATTTCAAAAGTAACTTTTCCGGAAACACGGTGTGCAACTTGAATTACATCGGGGATTTTCAAGAAATTAATATTCAGACAGCGTCTGTAACGATCTGATAACAACTTTGTACACATTCAACGAATTTTTCTTTCCTATAAATGGCAATTAGGACCGTAGGATGAGAGGATAGTAAAGTAATTATTATTCAAAATGCCATTGTTAACGTCTCTTTGTCTGTTTTAAAGAGTTAAACTTTTCAAAGACTTGACTCGGCAGACTCGAAAATCACCCAACCCGGGTGTTGGCAGTCCAGGGTCAGACCTCGGTCTTATCCGTCCAGCCTCCGAGGTTCCTGGTAGGGTACAGTCAATAGCTAGATCAATTCAGCACCCAACGCATGCAGTTCCAAGCCCGTTCGTACTCACATCATTCTTAAATGCATTTACATTCCAATCATTCAATTACAGTGATTGAGTACTCGATATTCCTCCACTACCCTTTACACAGGTGATAAAACTAACCTAATTGAGAGTCGATGGGGTACCCGATATGCCGCCATCGACCCTCTCACAACACACATTCATGCTAATAAGTACTTTCACGTTAATAAATACATTCACTCTCCAGAAAAGCTGGGTATACAGAACTATTATTATTGTATATACAATAAAAAACGCCGTACGCAAAAGACGCTGCCGTGCTCAAGTATAACTCTCAAATCGGGTGGCCTTCCTGCGCGCTCTATGTATGGAGCCAAGGAATTACACCCTTCAGTTAGATGGTACACAACGAGCAACATTCTCTGCATCCCGGGCACATGTGCGGGCTTTGGCGCAAAAGTAAGTGTCCTTAAGTCAACCTCGCATGACATATTCTTAATCGGGTGAGGATAACCCTTCTTCTTCTACGAATCATCTATCGACAGTGCTTGATGCGTGAGAGCTTCTCAATCCACCCGGCCCATTGACCTGTTACTTTCTTTTAATCATGTTTTTGTTGCATTCTTAGCGTCAGAGGGCCGGATCGTGCGTGATTCTCGAGTCTGCCGAGTCAAGTCAAGTACTGAGGTAGGGACGACCACACCCGTATGTCCAGGTATCCAGAAAACAACGACCGTTTTGCCTAGACACTCCAGTTAGTGGTATCTCCCCAAAAAGAGCACTATGGGAGGGTGGACGAAAACCTGCCAAGGACAAGAGTAACCGCCTTGAGGGAGTCGGTGCAGACAAGGAAGAGAAGTAGAGCCACCATCCCCCAAGCGCGTGGCAACTCGCACACACTTCTGCCGTATAAACACTACAGTTCTACGGGAGCGACCTCTAAGTTCTTAAAAGAAACGAAAATCTTCCAGGATCATTAGCAGTGCTCGACACAATAGACAAAAGTTTAATTTGCTAAAGGAACAAATCCTTACGACTGATGACAGAAGGTGAAAACATTACTTTAATGAAGAGTGAAAAAAAGTTAAAGTGTGAAATGTGTTATTACTATAAATAAAAGTCTTTTTTTTATCGGCGGTGTGTCGATACTTACAAATGTGTTATTACTATAAATAAAAGTCTTTTTTTTTATCGGCGGTGTGTCGATACTTAAAACTCTAATAGTACCAGTTAGGAAAATTATTATGTACGTTGGAAGCGAATTTTCCCCAACTTACTTCCACTTACTTCCACTAGAAACACTCTCACAATTAGCTGCTGCACTTGCTAATGAACGTTCCTTTACAGCCGTCAGACACGAAAGCTAATATTCATAACCCTCCACGTGCCGTGAATGTTCACAGGCATTGGCAACGTCATTTTTTACTCTAATCTACCATGATTTATAGGCATATTTCTTAGAAATATTTTATTCTTTTCAATTAGTTTTATTTTTATATGTCTACAATTTTTATTTTAACATTTTTATGTTTTTTTATTTCTAATAAAAAAATTATGGTTTTGCCATTTGATTCAGATGTTAATTAATTCGACATAAATATTCTTGATTTTCTTTCCTGCTTAGTATGTTCCTCGGGCCGCGATTCGGGAGGCGATTTGCTTCCTCGAGCGTTTCCAACTGCTCCCTTTCTCGGTTCCACCCTCTCCCCGAAAATTTGAATTTCTAATTCCGCCCTGCGCCGACACTTACATCCTTGGAAGCTACGAATTTTAAATGTATTCTCTTTCCACTCGGCCATAGAAGCCTCTCTGTGGCTTCTTTGAAAATCAGCATCTTTACATCTTTCGAATTTAGTTCAGTCGGCGTCAGATCTTCTGATTACCTTTCTATATACAATTTTTCTATCCTAATATCACCTTCAGCTCATTTCCCCGCTTAACGAAACAACACGAACTTAAAGTTACACAATTTTTGATCTTATTTTACTGCATAGCCAGGTTAGACATGCCCAGCCAGCAAAGCCATCCGATTAGATACGCCTACTTTGGCATAATTTGATCTTTGGCCCAAGAACACAGAAAGAAAAAAGTCAAGTGAGTTGCCTTGTTCTAAAACTGTTATAAAAAAAAAAAAAACTGTTATCAAAATAAATGTTAGCCAAGCCCATCCCATGGCACTGGCCAATTCGAATAATAACATTTGTGTTATTTTTACGACATAAAAATAAAAGAGCGTAGAAGTTGGAGATAGATATTGAGAAACAAAAATTCAAAAAAGAAGCTCAAAACAAAAATTGACCGTGCCCAACAACTAAAGGCTAACATTTAGCCTCTTCTACTTTGGTTAGATGTTATATCTTAGGAACGAATGTCGCAAACAAACTGACCAGAATATTGTATTTATTGCCCATAGAATGTTGGTTAGACGACAAACTGAAAGAATACTTATTTATCTTAATGAAAAGAAAAATATGACGAACCCATAATAAATTATAAAGAACGTTTGAACAAGAGAAATGAGCGTACTTTTTGTTAATATATACAGTGTATATTTGTTAATAATATATATAATTTGGCTACTCCCTGTAGCATATTCGACCAATTAGCCACGCCTACTTTGATGTAATTCGACCTTTGACCTAGGTACCCAACATAGAAATCAAGCAGACAAGTACGTTGAATTTGTAGACATATGTTTGCCCCTTTGATGAATAAAGTAGATTATTTGTCTTGTTTTTACACAACGTAATTTATTATACGCTGAGCATTCATTCTCTCTTTTTATTTTTTTATTTTACAAGGGTTCGCAACAGCAGAGGTCATGTTAACCCTCAGGGTGCCGGCATTTTTGAAAAATTTGTAAGGTAGTCGGGTTCGCTGGATTCGAACCCGGGACCCCGTTGCGGCCACCGACGCCCCTTCATTCATTCTCGTGATAAAACATTTAACGAGAAATCTATTTAGAACTTAAATCAAACACCAACGAACATTCCACGTAATCAACAAGTGGTCAATGGAAAGAAAATTAATGTTTAACAAACAAAAAAGTAAAGTAATGCAGATCACGAAGTGGAGGAAATTATAAATTAAAGTAGCTCATATATTTTATGAGGAGAAATGCTTAAAAAAAAATGTTAAGCGTACCCAAATTTTGAACAGTAGATTCTATTGGACGGACCACATAACATACGGTACAGAAAGAGCACTGAAACTACAAACCTTTTGTACAGATACGCTAACGTTCATTGGGGACTCGGACAGGAATCGTTGACAGCTATGCAGTTGCATTAATCCCTATGATGTCATACGCAGTGTCTATGTGGGAAGAGGGGATAAAAATAAAACATAATATAAAAAATTAAATGGTGTCCAGCGCTTGATGGTTCAGCGTATCATCAGAGGATAGAGGACAATCTCCTTCGAAGCGGCCTGTGTTATCGCAAGCATTATGCCTATACAACTTAAATTAGGTAGTATAAGTAAACTAGGACATATGACATCGATATTGTTCCGAATATTCCATGAAAAAAACTTAGATTCGCCTATGCATTACTCCGAGTGGGTTCACCCTGAGAAAGTAATTCCGATCCAAACAGATTTTACATCAAAATGTGAAGCGTATACAATTTACAGAGATGGGCGCAAACAAGATGCAAAAGTTGGTTACGCCTATGATGTATACAGTAACTCCACGAAAATAGCGTATAAAGTATAGTTTAGAGGAAGGATGCTCCAACAACCAGGCGAATTTCTGGCAGTTCTAAAAGGTATCCATTGGATCAAACGCAAAATAAGTGAAAGATATACGCCAATTAAAAAAAATTATATTTCGAACGGACAGTCAGGTATTCTTGTTTGCTCTAAAAATTCCAGGAGCCATGATTTTCTTGTAGAAACCATTCGGAAAGGTGATCACTGATAACGGAATGGGTGGAGAGGTAATTTTCCATTGGGCCAAAGCTCATGTAGGAATAAACGGCAACGAGGAGGCAGACCGCTTGGCTAAATAAGCTGCGAGGGACGAAAACGCCGAAATAACATATTGCAAACATCCAGTACCTTCGAGATGCGGTATATTCAGATAGCTATTGACGAGTGGGAAGAGATGTGGCGTACTTCACAGAAGGGAAGGCAAAACTGAAAGTATCTACCCTCAATTAAAAAAACGGAACAATTAAAATTCCACTCAACCATAAGCTAACACAAGTGTTAACAGGTAATGGCATCTGCATCACAGTCATACCTAAACCGTCTCAGGCTGGAGACTTCGCCAGCAAGGCCCATACAGCCAGGCTGTCGCCCAGACGTTCTCTCATCTTGTCATAGAATGCTCACTTTACGAATGATACATAGCACTTATAATTATCCTGGCATCGTGCTGCGGACGAGGATGGCCGGTTTCCGAACAACAGTGTTAGAAGACCTCAGAGACTGTTTTATTTATTTTATAAATCAGTCAGACATTTAATTTTTATTTCTTGAATGGTTAAAATAATATGTTAAAAAGATATTTCTTTATTTTGTTTCTATAATTGTTTTATCAACATGTTATATCCATGTATGGTGTACGTTTTGCTTGATCAATAAGAAAAGCGTGAAATCTGAGTCTAAAGGTTTCTAAAAAGAAAACAAGCAGTGATTTTAAAAACATCACCTTGACACGCCTAAAGATAAAGATAAGAATAAAATAATAGTTAGAATAGATAAGTAATAGATAAGAATAAAATAAAGATGATGAATTATCCGATCCTACTTTGATTGGAAATTTGATCTGTATAGAAATCAGAGAATAAACCGTTAAGTATTTTGAATGTTTTGTAAAAGTATAGATATAAGTTTCCCTATTGAATTAAATTCTATATTTCTTTTCTTACGGTACAAATCTACTTGATAAACCCTAAACAAAAAACCTGTTCCCCCCAACACAATTCGTCTCGACTCAAGCATATCGATCAATGTAGTTTGAAACTTTGAAAACAACAAAGAAGAACGGGTCGAGGTAAAGAGAAAAGTAAATACGTTTCATCAACGGCTGGCCCGACCCGAAAGGGACAAAGCCGGAATCTTTTTCCGACCCTTTCTCTAAAATACCAGTGGGAAATCGGCAAGAACGACCGTCCAGGGCCACAGCGCACACCTTTTTCTCTAACCGTTCCCGATCGATGGTGAACTCTTCAGAATCATACTTTATTCATTTAGTTTTAAACCAGACGAAGACGATTTGGAATCGTGTCATCGAGCGGTGTCATGAAACTCCCCCTGATTAAAGTCGTCAAGAATTGTAAATGTGAATTCGCGAATGCCATCTCGCCCAACGGCTACATGATGAACGAGCAGTGACGTTGATAAACGAGACATCAAGGAGCGAGACGGCTCAGAAATCCCTTTAACCCCTTCCTTTAACAATTTAACGAAAATAACTTGACTTCGCCTCGAATTAGATCCGATTCGCCTGTCCATCTTGCATATCAGATGAGGGCCCCATTTGTGTCAGAATTTTGACGTGTGAATACATTGAGGCCTGGAAACCGTCACTGAAATTCAGACATGCCCTATGTATTATTCACACCCTTTTCTGGTGAAGCATCCTGCATGCCCAACAATCAACCTACAGATCTTTATGCGTAATCTATAGAGTGAAATTGGGGTCACTAGAAAGAATGTTTAAAAAACATTGCATTTCTGATAGAAAACAATTGAATTCAGCCACTTGATAGGTGCATACATATAAACATATGACCTCATATGTTTATATGTATGATTAACAAACAAACAGCTAAATTAAGAAATAGCTTACATTGAAACAATATTATCAATATATAATGATATGTCTCATAAAATATCAAATAAAAATTGATCAATGAAGTTAGTAGGGTACAATAATTATGTTGATTTATTGGTGCCGTTTGACGCTAAAAATCAAATAAAAAACACGATTATAAGAGGTAGACAGACAAGATGGGCATAAAAATTTTCACTTATCGAGCGAAGGGTTGATGGGTGGGCATTGGAGGATCTAAATCGAAGAAGAGGGATCATCTTCATCCGGCAACGAATAGGCCGTTCTTGGTTGATACACGACCACTTACCTTTTGGCCAAAGCCGGCGAATATGTCCCTCCTTATTGTAAGGAATCCATATGTGAGCATGTAGGAATGTCACGCGTCAGGAGAATTGTCCTTGACCACGGCAACGAGAATTTGAATCCCTGAATCCTGAATTTTTGGAAGACAAATTGTTGTAATGTTTGTAGCATTGATAGATATCTCGTTCTTTCGTGTATTTTGAGAGTGAATGTATTTATCAGTATGAATATGTAGTGAGAGCTGATGATGAAATTTTGAGTACCCCATCGAGCCTAAATTAAATGAGTTCAAATTAGATAGAATCTGTGTAAAGTACGCTTATCAGCTTACCTGAGAGGATAATATGTAAATAGGAAAGGAAAGGAATAAGAATAAAATAGGAATTTATGAATAATGAGACTGTGTCTAGATTTATCTTCTTCTATTCTTTTTGTCTCTCCTTCTGTCTGTCTGTCTGTCTATCTATCTCTCTCTCGCTCGCTCGCTCGCTCTCTCTCTCTCTCTCTCTCTCTCTCTCTCTCTCCCTCCCCTCGTCGTTGGAAGTGTTAGCAGGCAATGCTGTTTAAATTTTGCGACTATAAATAAAAAATTAATCAATCAATCTTTCGCTATTAAATATGCAATAATAATAAATACTATTACTATCTATTTTTAATATTATTTCAAGATTTGTCGTGCCATTGTATCAGTCGTCATTGCATTAAAATAAATTGATTATTTAAAATTGGTATGAAACTATACAAAAAACAATTTGTAACTTATTAACTTAAATGCACTGGCAGGTTTAATTTGCAAGTAAATTAATTGTTTACTATTTATTTTGCATTTAGCTTATACGAAATATATATGTGTTTGAATTGATAAATTTGGTAGTTCAACCGGTAGAGCAAATAATGTAAACTATCACTATCAATGAAAATAGGGGAAATTGACAGTCAAGATCTGAATCAAGTGAATTTTCCTTTACAGTATTTTCATGGAATTAACTTTTTTAAATTAAGTTTGCTAAATTGAATACAAAGTTCGCTGCCTCGCCTGCCAGTGAAACTTTGAGAATCGACGTAGAAGTTTAAATATAAAAAAAGTTTCTACAGAAGATTTACACTAGACTGGTACACAGACACAAGAGAACGTTTTGGCACACCCAACGAACTATGGTGTTAGAAATATTACAAAATATATTATAAACAAAGTTTTGACTGCATTTTCCCTCCTAGAAAGAGGGTTAAAAGAATATACAATTGCACAAAATATAATAAAATATTGAGAAAATGTGTCATTACTTTACCAGTTTTCAATTTAAAAGTTACCCATGCATAAAATTGTCAACTATGTAACGAATATAACTTAAGGTAGTATAATCATAGCAGTAAAGTTGAACGAAATCGTAATGAATCTAATTTACTCCTAGAAATAAGAAGGAATAAGTTGTTAGCGAGTGAATGTAAACACGTGTCTTTCGCCTAATTGCTATTCCAAGCCATTAAACTGTCACTAACACGTCCGGTTCCTTGTTGAAAATCTTCCTTAATCTTGAACATAAATTATTTTTAAGCCCGTCTATTTGGCCGAAGTAAATTTCGGAGATAGCATTTGATCATGGGTACACGTAGTTTCGGCTGTATAAATTTAACACTATCACCTCCATGTTCGTCTGTTTTAACAAATGATTCAACCTGAGAATTGGGTAGATTATTCGGTTTTTGGCTGGTCAAAATGTTACCTTGAAAGGCTGGCTGGGTTCCAAGGGACATCAGATCGTGTCGACGTGTGTTCACCGGTCTCCATCACCTGCAGAAACCACCACCAATATTAGCTTTATTCATGCAAGCAAATGTATTAAAATAGAACATTATTAATATTAATCCATTTGGGTTTAGTGGTCCTAATTGACCATATTAATTATTTCAATTAATTATTCTTTTTATGTAAGGTCTTGGTTGAAATAAAAAAGTTATTGTCACGGGCGGGATTCGAACCCACGAAGGCGTATTGAGCCAAAAATGGTTCGAATCCCACCCGCGACACGAACTTTTTTTATCTCAACCAAGACCTTACATAAAAAGAATATTAATTGAAATAATTATCAATTTTGTTTAATCTTTTCAAGATTTTGCATGTTTGAAAACACAAAAATGTTTTGTACGTGCAATATGTTAATATATTTACATAAAAGCATGCAGCGGAAAAACCATTTAAAATTCACCCAAGCATGTTTTCTTGATCACACGTTTACAATTGTTATTCCAGGCTAACAACAAAACCTTTATGTTGCACAATATTCAGACAAATCGTCATGAGTACAATCAAACCAAAACAATCTTAATCAGCGTTTGTACTTTGTACTTTCTCTTGAGCCAAGTGCAAAAATACTAAAGCCCCTAGAAATTTCCAATCCAGCAAGTCCAGCAATATTAAACCGATCTAAATGCAGTTAGTTAAAAAAAAATTCTAAAAAAAAACTTTTTAAAGGAAATTTCTTTTAAAAATTAGTACAGTTAAGAAAATATTTTAAAAAATTATATTGGGAAAATAATGTTGTAAACACTTGTTGTAAAAAACATCGTAAAACCACCAAGTTCTTCAAGTTGCACGTAATCAAAGAGACAATCCCAAAAATTGATTAGAAGCACTCCTACAAGTTTATGTGGATGTTAAATCAATTGGTTAATCAAGGGGGAATAAACCTTTGATGATTAGAATGTGTGAGGGGGTCAGGAAAAGTTGAAAGTCCTACATACGTTGAAATTGTATAATTCATGTATAATTCTTTATTATTAGGATAAATAGACTTGACGATATTTTTGTTGTGTAATAATTGAACGATTCTTTTAACACCCAGGGTTGGCTGTGAATCTTAAGTATGTTAAAAGAGAAAACCTTAAAATACTTGAAGTTTATAAACCGCATTGTGCTAATTTCAAATCTCTTTGCTTAGTTTATAGTACAACGACTTCAGATATTTGAAAATCATTACAAAGCTGGAACAAAACCGATGAAGCTTCTGCGCCTGATGCTTGCGAATTGTATGATTAAATATATTAATAATAATTAGTTTTAATTTTAATATACTGAAATTGCCTGAAAAAGTAAAGGTTCTTAAGAAGTAAAACTATTAAAACCAGCACCGCTCCGAGGTCATGATGGTTTAGCATTCAGAACGCCTTATTCCAGACGAAATTTTCATCCCGCGGTGGGTTTTTTTTTTCTAACATGACCGGTACATAGCTAGTATTATAATAATTCTAAAAATATTTAGCCTTTTAAGTACTGAACTAAGTTAATATTAATATAAATATAATCAAAAGATAATAATCATCAGTCGTATAACTACGTGGAATTTGCTCACAATTGAGATTTTTTACTGGTTTATCTCTAGTTATTTATTTAAGCAATAATTCTTTGTTGGGAAAAACGACCGTGTTTTTTCGTAATATAAAATATTATCTTTTACCTCCTTCGTAATTGGTAGTAAAGCTTGCCACGGGATTCTCTGCCTCTTTGTAAGCCCAGAAACTGCTTTTCCCCTCCGGTTTTTCATTTTGGCAAACATTTGAGCATGTAACTGCCCTACACTCGGAAACGACAAAGTCTCCTAACTATTATAAAAAGGAATTTTCCACGTTTGTGAATTACCATACGTAAGACGGTTAAAGAGTTCGTTGGCCTTTGTGAGGCAAGGAAGAGGGGCCTCGAAGATGCGCCTACTTTGATGTCAGTAAATAGGCCTACGAACTGTAGCAATCAGCTCGGAAGGGGTGAAATGGTCGTGATTGAACAGAAACTGTTGTTGCTGACATCACCAAATCATGAGGTAGTTTTATTCCCTGTAGAAATTCCTATCAGAAGAAAACTCATCATGCTCACTCTGAACAAAGGCACGTAACAATTTACTAAATTTTTATGCCATTTTGTTTATACTATACACAAGTAAATGAAATCTCATGCTAAATAGCATGTGTGTGCAGTATAACACGGTTTTCAGGATGTCTAATGGACGAACGTCACTAAGTTAAACCATTAGTGTTTTACTGTTATGTTTGTAATTAATATTAGATATCATCAACTACTGCCTCCCTGCGAAAATGACTAAGTAGGAGGGCTAAGTTGATAACCCTGTTTACCCTAACTACTTACAACCTTAAAGTCTCGATAACCCGGCTTATTGGACCCTTGACTTGACTTAAATATGTAAATTAGACGAGCACGTTGATTAATTATTACATCATTACCGAAGTTGTTCTGGCTACAGTCATATAGATATTGTTAAAAATTGAGAAGCAAGGATAATTGTAGTGTTGTCCATTTGTACTGGTGAGGAATTTTTATAATTAGCAGATTTTCCCTTTAACAAAGACTTCATAAAAAAAAACACCAATGCTAGTTCGAGTGTGTAGTGAGCTCTTTTAGCATTCTGAGCATCACTAATTTATAATAAATAAACCTGCTTAATTTTATTTTATTCTATGTGTGAACGATCGTTTTTATTATGCATTACATGTCTTTTCTAAAATAATTTGTTTATCAGCACCTAATTTGAAGAGAAAGAAAAGAAGCAAAATCGACGTGGGAATAACAAAAAAGACTTCGCTAAAAGCGCAATAATACAATTTCTCCCAATTGATTATCATCGATCAATTATTCAATAATAACTTTCAACAAGGGGAAAAACATATATAAAAGAAACAAGAGGACCGGTCAAAAAAATTTAATTCAATTTCAATGCGCTAAACTAATACTTTAGAGTGCACTTTCTTGATAGGGCTTCGTCCTCTTGAATACTGTTATGCTTGTGAAGCATCTCGTTATTCTCTCCCTTCGCCCTTCCGTCTTATAACCCCTTTAACTAGAAAAGACCTCTTTATATCAATTCGGACGAGAATGCGACATTAACATAAAAACGACACTGAAAAATGTTTAAATCAATTTGTCTTTCATTTCGATTCGATAAATGAAGTCCTTAATAACTGTGTACTTTCAATCAGCTCTTCGCGGGAAAAATTAATTCGAGAAATAATCCTCTGGGTAAATAAACGATTTATTTCCGCCAATCTGGTTTTAAACGAATCATTAAGGCAAATACTTGAATTATGAAAACTCATAATTTCGACTTAAGATCATTTTAACTTTAAATGAGATTAGACCCGATCTTATATTGGTATATTTTAAAAATTGAACTTTGGATAGTATTTCACAATGTAAGGTGAAATTACTTATTTAAAAAGTTTGTATTTGTCTAAAAATAAAATTTCTTCACCTTTTCTTTCGTAACTTTTAATAGTCAATCCCCCAAAATGGCCAGCCTTATCTATAATAACCGCATTGTCTGCACCAATGGATGTTTAGAAAAGAAAGGCGAATAACGATTTCTTTGCATTTTAGGAATGGAACAGAGACGCAATTTGACAGCGGATCCAATGATTCACAGAGGTTCCGTCGTGCGGGACGGCACTGATTTTGCGGTTTATCATGACAATTTCGCAAGACAGTCGATTTTTTCCCTCCTTTCTATTTATAAACTGCGGAAAAAACCCCCACAAATTTGCCTGTTTTTTTACTCGAATATGTGCGAATAGATTGGGAGTAAAAGGGAAAACGTACAAGGAACGTAACGGACTCGAAAGAAACACGACCTTGTGAGGCACGGAAGCATTGATCCATCCGCCTAAGCCCTAAGCTCTCTCCTACGTCCTACGTTCCAAACAAGCCGGTAGTGGTTAACCCAAACCACATTTTCCTTTCATCTACACCATCGGTAATATCGTTAAACAATAAGACTATAATTCAATTATTTAAAAAAACCTTTCTTGTCGAAGATGTAGCAAGGACACTACCATATTTTAAGAGTAGCCAGAATTTCGTACTCTTTTGTGCAAATCTGTGTCTACCGTGAATATAAAAGTATTAAATGAAATATACGAAAACACTTCAGGGTGCTAGGCTAATGTTGAGAAAACCAGAAAAATATCTGTGTGGTATTTTTTTGTACCACTCGATTTTGGAAAAAAATGAGTGTTTGTAAACTTGCGATTTCCCGAAAGTTTGGATTTTCGACTTCATCCACCTTTCAATGTAACAGCATAAATGATTCGTACGAAGGTGGGCCTCGATGTAAAGCAGAAACTTATCTTTGATAAAACCTCGTTTTACATTCACTTGAATTTCATAATTAGCTACCCACTTATGTTATAAGATAATTTAGAAATATTGTACATTTTTTAACGACAACTTGAAAAGTTATGCTCTTTCTCTTTTCTTTTTCCCCTCTCGCTCTCTTTCTCAACCGATTTAACGCCTCTCTGCATAAATCTATCTATCCGTCTACTGTCCACTGAGCATCAAAAATCCAAAGGCACCTCTACAGTGTAATATATACATCAAAATAGTACTACTCATTCTGTCTGGCATGCTTCATTTTCTTATATATATATATAATTGTTCACCACAGAACGTTAGAATATTGTTAAAATTTGGAAGAGGCTGAATACAACGAAATAAACACAAATAGCATTTCCTATGATTTGTATAATGTGCTTTTTATAAAACCTTTTGAACGATTTATAAATAATATATCAATATGACAATAACTTATTTTCCATATATATATATACATTTCCTATGATTTGTATAATCTGCTTTTTATATTTATATTTATTNTAAATATAAATATAAAAAGCAGATTATACAAATCATAGGAAATGTATATATATATATGGAAAATAAGTTATTGTCATATTGATATATTATTTATAAATCGTTCAAAAGGTTTTATAAAAAGCACATTATACAAATCATAGGAAATGCTATTTGTGTTTATTTCGTTGTATTCAGCCTCTTCCAAATTTTAACAATATTCTAATGTTCTGTGGTGAACAATTATCAAGAAAACGTACAAGTTCTAGGTAATGTTGTCTATATAAATTGTTAATTAATTTTTTATCAAGTGGATATCATTCTTACAATTTTTTTCTTTATCACATACAGTATTTTATATAATTTTATTTAAAGAACAAAAATACAAATGGTTTAAAACATGTTGGTCTTAATAGACCTTTCTTATGATAAAGAAGAAAATGAGGTAATCTTTACTTCTGGAAAGTTAATTATCCCTCAGGAACAAGTCAAGTTTCATTTTCTGATAATGAGTGGTTGTAAGTGAGAGGATAGCTCGGTTATTGTATCATATCACCGGACATTCCTATCCCTTCCCGAATATTCTACAAGGGGAGCGATTTTGTTGAAATTCGTATTCCATTTCAAGATTGAAATGAACACGACGAGGTGAAAAGAAGTCGAGGAGGTGTTATTTTTTCCTTTTTAAAATAACAGTCTAAAATAGCCAGGATCACGCCTATCGAATCAACGCTCCCTTCAATTCGGCGTGATAACAGTAGAATGGATCATCAAATCAGCGGGTTTGGAACTTCTGATCAGAATACCAGGTGATAAACAAGCTAAACCAATTACTTTAGGAGGTGGAGATAAGGACACGGCGACATCGGAGACGGCATGGCTAAAAATTCAAGTCAGCCACTTAGGAGTGATTAATGTCGTTCATAGATTTAGGAGTATGATAACAATGATTATATGACATCATCAAAAAAACATTACTGTAATTATATTTATACATGCTAATGAACCATGTATAAGACCAAAAATTATACATTCGCAGTTAACTTAACATTTACTTTTGCGATTTCAATTAAGAGATTTTTAAAATTTAATATATTTACCGGAATCTATAACTTTATTTACAAAATGTAATGATTTCAATTTACAAATGACAGGGAGATTTACAAATGTCTTGAGAGGAGTTAACAAAATTGTTGTCCTTTCAGTAAGGAGATTAAAGAGATTTTCATTTTATAAATGTAAAAATAATGAAAATAAACCTCTTGATTTATACTTTCGATTAAATAGAAGTAAATACAGTAATAAGTTATAGCCATAGTTGATTTAATGAGAACAATAAATTAAGCGGATATATCTTATTACTCTTCCGTTCAATCGATAACCTTCGAAGGAAATCATGACAGTCAATTAGGATAAATCACATAGCTCATGATTATATGAACTAAAATCAGTACGATTAATAGTTGTTTTATATCTCTTTCTAATTTTTACGCCGTTGCTGTAATCTTTTATATATACGATATTATAATAACCAATTGCAAAACAAAAATATATTTTAAAATGCTATTATTACATTTATGTTTTCGACCGACTGGAAGGAGAAAATCTAATTTCAGCTAAATGTGAAACAATAATTCGAAATTATTGTATGTATTTTTTTAGGTTGATTCATTGTTGCTGAGTTATCAATTAATAATAAAGCGTCTAATACAATATTTTTTTAAATGATAACATTTTAAGAGTATACTGTGCGTTTTTGTTCGTCTCTTGTTATAATATTTTATTTTTAACTTAGCTTTAATTTTATCATTTTACCAGGTTTTCTAATGATTAATGACAACTACTGAAATTATTACTTAATTTATTGAGTGAAAACTTTGCATTTGTTGGCCATTGCAGCTAATTAAATTCAAGTTACTTAGAAAACTTCCAAAGAAACTGTAAGTACAAATCCACAATAATATCACATTAATCTTGAATTAAATGTGATAATTCATTGAAAAAAAGACGCATTTGTTTGGCAAATAAATGTTCATATTAAAACCCACTTTTGTAATTAATTGTTAAAATGTAGTTGTGTAAATTGTTAAATGAGGTTTTTGATTGTTATAATATATTCTTGGTTAATCATTAAATGCCTTCTATGATTTATAGTTCTATTTCCTATTAATGACTTTTTTCTTATTGATCCTTTCGTCGCTACGATTTAAACTTTGTGTTATACCTACCTTAAAGGAATTTTGGTTAATATCTTGAACTATTTCCCTTCGAAATATCATTTTAGTTATCACTTCATTAAGTGGACCAGCTGGAAAGTGAAATATCTAATTTATTTTCCATTACTGCTGATCGCTGGGGGCTGCTGTAAGTATTTGTGAAAATACATACCTTTCAAGACAATGGCATTCCACGGCGGTTTAGGAATAATATATGTGTTTATTTTCAATTTAAATAGGATTAGAAGACATTAATTAATCAAGCGGCTCTTTCACGTTAGAGCCCCGCCTCTAATGAGTCTGTGAGGCAGGCGCTTCATTGACAAAAGACTGTGCTTGAATTTTCCGACAATTAGCACTGAAGCAATTTAACGCCACCCCGGTGACGGGCTGTTGCCATTTTATCCCATATGACAAAAAGAAAGTATAAAAGCTTTGTCATACGACTAAAAATAGTTTAATTCGTTCGGTTTTTTTTTTTTGGTTTTAGAGAAATGTGATTGGCGAGGTGAGGAATATTTTGAAACATGATTGCATGCATTTTCGAAGGAGTTGTTGTTTATGAACACTTTAAGTTTAGAATTCCGCAAACATTCTATTCCAACTGAAGAGCAAACAGAGAACTCAGGAAGTTCCCGTTTACTTAAACCCTTGTGAACTTAAGGCTCTTGATTGAGTTAGAAGCTTTTCGAAACGTTTCGTCGTAAAATTCGCTAAACTCATCATCTGTGGATATAAATGGCGATGAAATTTAAACCGATCACAACATTAACGTTTGGTAAATTGAGACGTCGGTTAAGCACCTGATCACAGGAAAGAGTGTTATAATAGCGCTCCTAACACGTAAGAATTCCCGAGGGGGTTTTCTGTTTACCAAGATTGGCGAAAAACAGGGGTGAGGGTGTGAAATAGATCACAGCGGGGTAGAATCATCGCTTTCCCAGTCGATCAATTCCGGCCACTTGGGATTCCGAAGACCGACACACAAAATCCAATTTCACCATAAAAGCTTCCGCCTTTCTTTACAATTGCAATTACTTACCCGTCCGATGGAGGAGTCGCCGCTGCCTGCTTTGTCATCACACCTCTTTTCCCATCACCTGAAATCAGAAATCGAGGGGAAAAATTAATTTGGAAATTTGTCGATAATGGCAACCCATAGGTACTTTATATTAATTGAAACGGAGGGCATTTTCATGGAAGTTACGTGTTGGTAACTGGTGTTTGAGAACAAACAAAGGACTGCATTTAACAGTTGTAGTATTTAGCCGCTAGCCCACGCGTACCAACGGGAACCACGTGTGGTGCATAACGGCATTTTTTCTATTTTTCTTTCTCGTCAGTGTTGATACAAAAATGGTATATTAATGGCTAAAGAGTTGGAGTCGGAGAGTAAATGAGGACAATATACGGTCATATGAAAGCCAAATTAAACATCAAAACTAGCGTTTTACGAAGAAGATTCGTCCCCATGAAATAACAATATTTGCAAGTTAATCTCTCCTTTCACTTTCCCTCTCCTTGGTTTAAGAGAGGTCAAGTTAGTAGTAAAAATAAACTAGTAAAATTTTTCATAAGTTACATGTTACTAAACATGCGTGTATTCGCTATATCTGTAATCTAATTGTTGTATGAACATAACATAAAACACAAACATTAAAAAAAAAGCAGGAAACAATGATTACTAAAACTTACCCATTTTAAAAATTTATGATTTGTTAAAATACAAAATTTTAACTATTTTCCATGACATAATAACAATACAAAAACTATGATACCTATTTGATATTGTTTCTCATTTTAACGTATAAAAAAAAAGTAAAAAGTAAGTAAAGTTAAAAAAACACCTACTTTTACAAACTGCACCTAAAATGAGGTTGTGTCGTAACCTATAAAATTTACAATAATTTAACCACGTTAAAAATCATGTAAACCTAAATATATTTATCAGAAACATCTAAAATCTTTTCCCTCATTAGATTATGTTCAATCATAGTACAACATCAGTAATATTTATAAATAAAATGTTCTCAATTCTGTCACTCCCTCTCTCTCTCTCTCTCTCATCTCTATCTATGTACCTCTTTGTATCTATGTATCTCTCTCTCTTTTTCTCCCTCTTGGATGTAAGATTGGTCAACGTCAATAAATTGTTGGTGGTATAAGCTAATCTTCATTTATTCATTCTCTCTTCCTTCCAACTCGCTCTCTTTCTTTCATTCTCTTCTCATTCTCTGTAATTTTACCACTACTATACTATATACGTATGGCTTTTTTTTAGTGAACAGCATATCTATCTCTATCTCTCCCTCCCACCCACACTCTAACACCGTCTTCTAAGACCCTCATCATCTAGCCGAATCTATCTGACTGCTTGCCTGTGCCTGACTATCCATTTATTTCACTCTCTCCTCCACTGTTTATTTATCTATCTGCCTTTTATCTCTATCATGTAAATTATTTTGTTTTGGTATGTATGTCTCGTCTTTTTTTTTAAAGCAGAACATTATCAATTAGGGTTATTAACCTTTTCGGAATGGAAATATTATCAAAAGAGGAAATTGATTATATCAAGATCCTTACTTGCTTGTTGGTGAAAGTAACAGCCAAAAGGCTTAATAGGATCAAGACTTTCAAAGTTTCTGACGTTTTAATACAAATAGTCCATATAAGAAAGGGGCAGCGGAGAAATGCCCTGAAGAAGGAAATTAAAGGAAGACCGAACGCAAAAAGAGCCAAGGAAGAAATGACAGCTTAAGGAAAGGGGAAATACAAGAAGGGTTGGGAAATTGGAGTCTCTGTAATAGCGGGAAGTAACAAAAACCTCTCCGGTTTCGAAAACAACCTAGTACTGGCGACGTTTTTCTTCCTTCCTTTCGGGGTTTGACTTAATATCAATCAAATGCAAAAAAAAAGGAAGAGTATTTTTGATTTTTGGATGCTGAAACTTTGTAAATTCTAGATCTAGGGTTTGGGATATAAATATCGAAATACAAGAAACGAGATTCGGAAAGTTGTGACGAATCTGGCTAATCAATGTTCTCAGGGTATTCCTTAGTTATTCTCAAAATTAATGAAGCCCCCCTACAAAGACAGGGTGCTGAACTTTGTTTATATAAACCAATTTCCCAAATTCCTCCCTCAAGGGCCTAACACGTGATGCTTTGATGCTGGTGAAGGGAAGAGATTAATGATACAGTAGGAGCAGAAGCGCGTGTGCGAGCCCGTGGATGTGAGCGACATGCGAGTTTTTGACACATTGCCACAACAGACATCCCCCGCCCGCCTAACCAAATAGACGGCTCCCTCTGGTAAAGATTTACATGTACGCTGTTGGATTTATCAATTTTTTCCCATGCCGTTTTCAGATTAACCATGTTTGTTTCCACAGAGCTGCGCAGTTGCATCAGATATCAACTTATCTCTTTTTTTTTCAACAATAATTATTACATACTTGTTTCTCTCCCATGCAACGCTTGCAGTTTATAAACCTTAAAACCTTACAAGCAAAATAAATAAATAATGATTTTTGGAGATCGTGAGGTACGGTCTGGTGTGACGTAAGTATACAAAAACATTTTTCTGTCGTGCCAACGTTTCGATCTTTATTGTGATCATCGTCAGGACTCAAAGTGTTTGATTTCGGTGTAGATGTGTCATTACTGTGTGTCGTGTAAACACCACACATTGAGTTATTTTTCCGACAAAAAGTATGAAAAACAACATCATTCGAGTTGACTGAGACCACCCTCAACGAACGAAATGGCAGCACTAAAGTACATGATGGATAGACTATAAAAAATACCAACGAGAAATACGAAAACAAACAATAAAAAGCAAAAAACACGACGACTGTTTCAAAAAAATGTACGAACTCACTAATCTGACTATCACACGTCTTCGTATCATTTCCGGGATAAATTCACACTGGATAACAAATTTAAAATTCCACAAAAGTGCGAGAAGTATTTTTTTCTGGTAGGCACGCCCTCCTTGTTTTATTAGTCCTTTGTTAAATGGACAGTAAATCAATTTTTTTTATTGCGACTTTTTGATGAAGTCATACTTCGGATTTCTGAAGAAGCAACCGGTAAATGATAAAATTAAAATGATAAAATCCATGAAAGGTAAAACGGAAAACGAATTTAAAATATATCTTCCATACGTAGAAAAATAAAAAACGGTAATTTTTTTGTGTTAACTCCTCCTCAGGTACAGAACAAATAGAATAAAAGGTCTAAGCCCTCATGAAAAGGACACTGAAATAAATTTGCAATTTTTTTAAATGGAATTCCCAGAATGAAGACAGTGTACAAGAAATATATTTTAAGAAAGAACGATAACTAATCACACATAAGCGTAGAATGCACCAAAAAATTATAAACAATGAATTTTTAATATGGAGAATACTCAAAACTCCAATGTACAAAAATTGTATAATTTCCATTTTAATTACCTTTAACTGTTTTATTATATCAATATTAACCTTTGATATGGATCAAATACAATAAAAAGCTTACACACTCCTTTAAAAAAGTTGTTAAAAATTTACCTTTCCGCAAGAAAGAAGGCAACAGATACAAAATATAGTTATAAGCAATAATAGCAATAAAAATATCAGTACAAAAGGGTTACAGAAAACTAGCGAAACACAATATCTCACATATGACAAGTGGCAAAGTGTGGCACTCAGGTCTATTAATAAATCTAAAACCTTACCTCGATGACTCCCTGTACCGCAAGTCTTTCCTTACGAATCGAAGATATGGACAAGCCCATTCGCCGTCTTTCGGAATTAAATCAGGAGTACCTCTAAGTAGAGTACTCGGGCTTTTTCTCTACTTTCTCTTTTCAAGCGATTTCTCAACAAATGCGCTTTTAAAAACAGCCCGCTTTCCTCATGACGTTGCCGTATTTTCAAAACAAGATACCAGTGAAGAAGCCCATTCCGCGCTACAGGACTTCACGAACAGCTTCAGCAATTGGTGTAGAAGTTGTGAAGTAAAAGTGAACCCAACGAAGTCACTCATTTACTTAATGATCATAAGGCCTGTCTGACAATACGGATGCGTCATATGGCATCGGCATCTGATTCACAGATTAAAAAGGTGCAAACCATTCAGAATCGTATCCTCCGGTTAATAAAAAAATGCCCCGAGATACTTCGGAACCAGACTATCCTCAACAACTTGGACATCCCTTACGTTAACATGGTGATCAGGACACCTTCAGTTGACACCACAGGATCATCGTAGCGCACCCCAATCAACTGATGCGACAAATTGCCCAGAGCCATCCCACTCCCAGGTCACTAAGGCGCTAGAAAAGGAAGAGATCCTCCAACCTTATACCATTCTAAACTCGTATCTATTATTGTTAAACAATTAATTATTGCAAGCTACTGTTACCAAATTTATTAATAATCTGATTAAGTGAGAAAAGCCGCTGTGTGTTTGTCTTCACTAACTGTTCCACACATTGTATGTTTAGTATACGATCACAACTGTAATGTGCATTACTTCAATAAAGGCGAAAAACAAACGAACAATTTTCTTAGAAAACAATAACAGCAGAAATTTCATTGACCTAACAATTACAAAAAATGATAACACTATATACAGAAAACCAACGGCAACTGACATCGTACAAGTCGACTCAAATCATCCCCACCCGCACATGGCATCATTAAAATAGAAGAGACACAGACTAAAAAGTGTACAACTGGGTAGCTAGAAATTAGACAACGAACTAAAAACGATAAAAACCGTTTCACGCATTAACGGCTGTAACCCAAATAAGACTACCAAAATAATAATTAAAAAAACGCGCACACATGCTTTCTTGAAATTAAACGTAATCCCAAAATTCGTCCTTTCTAAATTAAATAAACAAATTGTGATTAAATGAAACAAATCTTTTGGAAAGATTCATACCCATCCTTCCCCTCACCATACACAGGAACAAAACGAAACCTAAATGACATACATTCACATACATACGGAAAGGAACATACAAACCTACAAATTGTTTAAAAAAATTAATAAATCAGAACAAAACGATAATTTCACGATAACACGCCAACGTGGAGAAAAATTCCTCGAACAAATAGGACGGAAAATAAAAGGAGGAAAATAGTACAACGGAAAACATATTACGAACTATTAGCAAAAGACAAACTTGAAATTACGCCACGACCAGCAAAGCAAAAAGGACAAACAAATGAACAGAAATGATAAAAGATGGAGTGAGTGTGGTGTTCAATTCTTTTTAAAAAGATAGATGAATCATTAGGTTTCCGTTGTTTGCCATACACTGGTGAATTATCGGAAAATGTTAGTAAAATTTTTAAACAAGGTTTTAGAATAGCTTTTAGAAGTTCGAGTTCACTTAAAAACATTCTCTCAAAACCTAAAGACAAGGTAGACAACTTGGCAAAAAGCGGGGTTTACCAACTCAATTGTAATGATTGTGATATTAAATATATAGGACAAAGCGGTAGAGAAATAAAAACGAGAGTAAAAGAACACTTGCCTAAATCGAGCAAATTTTCGGAATTGAAGGACCATCTAAAAGAAACAAAACCATTTCAATTCAAATTTAAATACAAGAGTGTTACATAGTTTCAACAAAGGGAAAGAACTAGATTGGTTTGAGAAATTTGAAATTAAAAAATGTAAAATTGAACATGGTGATAAATGCATTAATAATATAACAGATTTAGATCTACCTCCCATTTTAAATATGTACATAAATAATATCAAACGTCCAAATAATTAAACTAATTATTTTAATAGTAATTTAATATTAAGTATTTACTATTATAATATTTATTTATCAAACGTCCAAATAATTAAACTAATTATTTTAATAGTAATTTAATAATATTAAGTATTTACTATTATAATATTTATTTGTGTTATAATTTCCGCGTTTCGCACGTTCAAATTGAGCGCCATTAAAAAAATCAACTGCTAATTGAAACGTCGCGTCGGCGGAGGTATCAGCGGGTTCACTTTGGCAATTTATGTCGAGAGACGCGGTTGTAGAAGTCCTTCAAACTGATGATAAGCTAAAGGGCTCGAAATCCGGATCGTTGCAAAACAACTTACTGGAACTATCTTTTTTTTTTAATGAACATACTTGAACCCTTAGAAACATAGTACTATTGCATGAACCGCAAACGTTGTGTACACCATATTACACCACATATTTATCAATATTTAAAAAAATTCTCTCATTCTATTATTCCGGATCAGGTGTTTATTTTTTATTTAGCTCTGGTCATTTCTTCATGTTCAGCCTAGTATAATCTATTAGGAGTCTATTGACTCCTATAAAATATTTTTCCCTTCGTGCTTCATTTTTCTGAAAGGGTCGAAAGAGTTTATTACAATTTGTATATTGTTATGTTATTATGGGTGTAAAATGTCGATAATAGTTTAAAGTATGAAAAATTCTCTTTCAAAAGATATACAACAAAATTACAGATAAACTAAATTTCATCTAAAAATAACTAACAAACTTTTAAATAAAACGATTAAAAACAATTGGTCATGGGTTGGAAAAAAAGGAAAGCTTGTTAATATAAAATTCGCCCGTTTCATCCGTTTGTCAAATATTTTTTCGTACAAAACAAAATAATCGAGCAAACAACAATGAACAGTTTTACTTCCGGCCGGAAGTACAACCTCATAGTGATCCGTCGAATGGGCAGATTTAGCAGAAGCGAGAACAAACAAACCATTGGTAAATATCCTGGGCAGGTGATGAAGGATGATGACTGAACATGCGAGAGCATCATCTTCTCGGTTTCTTTTTCTCATCAATATCTAAACCGGGCCACCGTGTAATAAATGTCCCTTCATCCTGCGCCATTGTGGTTCGTTGACATCGAATCCTACGCTTCTTTTTTGTCGGCAAACTTAATAAACGACCTGGATATCAATTAATTATTAACACTGTAATAACTATGGCGTGGCTATAAAAAACAGTTGAAGATGATTTATTTAAAAATAATCAAGGCTCATACCTGTAGGCTCGTTTTTGGCTTTGTTGATGAACGAGGCAAGATTTTATATAGTCCGTTTTATGTATTTCGTTGGAATAAAAAAGGGCTAGTCGGCTTTTTGTGGGCTTCTTTATTAAAGCCGCGGCGTTCTTTTGCCCTTTTCTTTAAAAGTTTACTACTTGATTAAAGCGTCTTACTTCAGACCTTAGGTAAGAAAAGGCGGCTTTGGGGTTTCCCAGGACATTGAAGCAATTTATAGTTGTGGTTTTTTTTTGTTGCTGTTTCATTAATAAAAGTGACTTTATGATGATGCTGATTTCTACAAATTTAAAATTTGAAGGGCGTAAAGGTAAAACTATCAGGGTGAGTGAGAGAATTTTTTTCGGAATCTATGGTTAATTGCTAGACGACAACATCTCAATTACCAGATTGTAACACATTAGAAAAAGTCTTCTAATCAAGGAACACGTAAGAGGAGGTAGTCTGAAGGAGCAAGGTCAGAATAAGATATGAAGTAGGTTTGCCTCGAAGCTCTATATTTTTTTGTTGCTTTAAAATGTAGTTATCTTCCCTCTGCGAGTCATATTTCGTACTAATCCATATGAAGTTTAACCGCTTGGATTTTAAAGAAGCAACCAAGTTACCGGCAATAACGTTCGTTTTTAAAGAACCCGGCCAAACCATCTCACCTCCTGCTCTATTTTCGAAAATTCTTCTAGTGTGTCTAGGTTTGATAAGACTAACTGGCTCAAGCCAGGCCCACGGTAGGTTCCTTTTTGTTAAATTCACATTTATTTATCTACTTTTTAGCTAAAAAAAGCAGAACATTTTTTAAATTCGCTGTCAGTAAAGTGTTTTCTTTATTTTTATTTGTCGACCCTCAAGAAAGTTAAGTGATTATTTCATTCAAGTTCTTGCATATACAAGCGTTTTAGAAGTCGAATTTTTATTATTTAATTTAATTTTAATGTTAAGGAAGTATGTATATATTACTGTTAATCATCAAAATTGTATATAATTACTTTATAATAATAATAAACTGTAGTAAAGGTAAATTCTACTAATTCAATATAAATAGAATAAATCAATATAGAATAAAAGATTCACTCGAGTGAAATCAAATCTCCTCTTCTATCCATCTCAATCCATTCATTATTTGGCAATGTAGTTTGTAGTCGATAATCCGGTCTGCCTGGTCTCCCTGCTTTTGTCTGTCTGTCGCGTCTCGACGATTCGCCATCTGTTAGTCTGTGGGTTTTCCTAGCCGCTTACCTTTTATACGCTTTTAGCAACTGATAGGAACAGACATCGCAAAAAACTTAAACTTAAGCTTAAATGTGTGGTGTTTAGTGACCGTTAATTAATGATTATTTGGAGATCGTGTCTGGTTTATGTCTTAAGCTTAACTTAATCAACCAAAGTACGCATATATGGTACATTATTCGGAAATCGTGAGATGCGGTCAAGTATGTCCAGGTTCCAGAAAAACATTTTCTTTATCGTGTCAACGTTTCGATCTTTATTGAGATCATCTTCAGTCCCTGGGCTTTACAAACATTGTTTAACTTTAACAAATAAATGTAGGATGGTGGAAAAAAGTGAATTTATACAATGCAAAAAAATATTTTTGTATTCAATCAAAGTATTTCTATTCACTCAAAGTGTTTGTTTTCTGCGTAATTGTGCCAATCTTGTGTTTCCTGTTGAGAGTGCCAGTGAGATATTGCTGTTTTATGTTTGTATACGTTGGATGTTGAAGGGGTGGGGAAGGAAATCGATATATCGGGTTGTCCGGAAAATAATGCAGGATTTTAAGTTTTCATTAAAAAAAATCTATATAAAATATTCTGTTTACGTTTACAGGATTACTCATTTGTATGAATGTCAACACTTATTAATCCTCTTCCAAATGATATTGTTTGTTTACCTCTGTAGCATTCCGCTACTTGGAAATAATTCAGTCATCCTTATAATGTCAAAGCGAGAATTTCGTACGATTTTCTTTTACGAGTTTAAACTCGGCCGAAGCGGAGCCCAAACGGCTAGAAACATTAACCAAGTCTGGGGCGAGGGTTGTGTTAATGAGTGCACTGTGCAAAGGTGGTTTAAAAAATTTCGGGAGGGAGATTTCAGCCTTGAAGATGAAGAAGGTCGTGGAAGGCCTTCCTCTCTTAATGATGATGTTCTGCGATCAGTGGTGGAAGAAAACCCCAAAACAACTGTTCGAGAACTTGCAGAGCAACTCAAAGTCAGTAAAACGACCGTCGCTGACCACCTCAAGGCGATTGGAAAAGTGAAAAAACTCGAAAATTGGGTTCCACACTCATTAAACGATCGCCAAAAAATCAGCGCTTTGATGTTTGTGCATCACTTCTTTGTCGAAACAAAAATGACCCATTTCTGGCCAGAATTGTTACATGTGACGAAAAGTGGATTCTCTACGATAACACTAGACGTTCTGGACAGTGGCTCGACAAAGGAGAAGCTCCAAAGCCCCCAACTCATCAAAAAAAGGTAATGGTTACGGTATGGTGGGCTTCATTTGGTTTAATACACTACAGCTTCTTAAATCCTGGCGAAACCATCAATGCTGAATCATACTGTAACCAAATTAATACCATGCATCAGAAATTGGCAGTAATGAAGCCCTCTTTGGTCAATCGGAAAGGGCCCATTTTGTTGCATGACAACGCTCGACCACATGTGTCACGTGTAACGTCACAAAAATTATTGGAGCTTGGCTATGAAACTTTGCCTCACCCACCCTACTCTCCGGACCTCTCGCCTACTGACTACCATTTTTTTAGACACCTGGACCACTACTTACAACACATAATATTCAAAAATCAAACGGAACTGGAAAATGCATTTATTGACTTTATCAATTCTAAAAATTCTGAATTCTACTCAGACGGAATTAATAAGTTACCAACACGTTGGGAGAAATGTATTGAGAGTATGGGAAATTATTTTGATTAAAGAACATTGCTTTAAAGTAACTAGTTTCTTTTTTTTTGTTTAATACCAAAATCCTGCATTATTTTCCGGACAACCCAATAGAAAGACATTTATTTATAAGGAGTCGGCTTCTTTGAGGTGAAATGAGCTGACGATACGAAAAACGTTGGTAATGGTACAGCCAGATTATCCTTTCAGGATTATATAAGCGGGGATAATTAGGGGAAAGAAAGCTAAATTGTTGAAAAATTAGACTATGTTTGAGGTGTGGAATGTGATGAATGTTTTATATGTTATATTATATGTTTTGTGGGATGTGATGATGATATATGTATGTTATCGATATTGAATTTGAATAATGATATTGGCGTAGTTGCGACTGAGTATACATGTGTCTGTTCTGTAATTGATGCTGTGTTTATCTCTGTTGATGTAAACCATTTCTAAAAAGTTACGTTTATGTTTGTTTTGTTGTGTGTAAAGGGCGTGCTGTAGGATTTTGCTTGGGTTTTTTGCAATCATAGATATCTTGCTTTACCCTCTTATCCAGATATTGGGATGTAATACCGATGTAAGTTGCCGGACAATTTAAACAATTTATTTAGTAAATTACGTCAGATTTATTTGTTACTGGTGTGGGATCTTTAATTTTGGAAAAAAGTGTATGGATTGTTTTATAGTTTTTGAAAGCTATTTTAAAGTTACCGGAAGAGAGAAATGTGTTTAATTTATGTGATGGGCCGTGAATGAATGGCATGGAAATGTTTGTTGGTTTGTATGTATTTGATAGATTTGATGTAGTATTATTAGTAATTGTGGATGGTGTTAGAGTTGAGTTCGACGTCGGCACGATAAAGAAAATGTTTTTCTAAAACCTACGTCACACCAGACCGCATCTCACGATCTCCGAATAATCATTATTTAATTATGATGGTTTGAAAGAAAATTCACCAGAACATCGGAAAGTCATTTAGTGATAGATTAAAATTTAACTAAACGTTCGTTACCTAGTCTCTATTAATAACATTTATTAACTCCTCTGGCCCTGCGGATGGCATCTGAAGGTTAAGGTAGGACAGAAGTAAAAGGACACAACATGACAAAATATAACACAGAAGAAGCACTGATTATTGCGAAAGGCCAATAGCGTGTTGTCATGTCAAATAGTATAAGAAGATTGATCTTAAACCATCAAGCTACAGAAGATGAGATTGAGGTTAATATGTAATGCGACCGTAGCGAAATGTCTAACGCTTCTGACAGACTAAACAGTGAAGATCGGCCGACGATTTATTATTACAATTTCAATGTCTTAGGTTTATCGACTAAAATAATTGAAATAATTAAAAGGTATTATGAACACACTCAATCAGCCGTATGGACTAAACAAGGAAGCACGAGATTTTTTCAAACAAAACTGGTGTCAAACAAGGATGTGTTTTATCCCCATTCTTGTGGCAGAGCATAGGTACTTGGGCATTACAGTGACCCCTCAGACTTCATTTAGAAAACATATAGACAGATATTTTGACGTAAGGTTTATCTTCATTCTCCACTTGTTGAACTATACTGTTAATTCATTCAGGTGTTGTTGTGAGTGTTGAGTGTTAATTGAGGGATCCGAATTTCGTGTAAAAATCGCTGTATCATCAGCGAATGTATATGTATATAACATGTTAACACGTGTAACAATATCTGCAGTGTATTTTGAAAATAGAAATGGGCCAATTATGCTTCCCTGAGGAACACTCGCCCTAATACGTATATAAGGTGAGAATTCAGTTCCGTGACGGAGTTGACAAAATCGGTCCGTCAGATAAGATCTCAGTATGAGATAGTACGTATGAGGGAGGATGTTCTTCAATTTCCAAAACAAACCCGATCGAAGATGAAAATGGTTGTTTTCAAAACCTTGACCGTACTTGGGAAAAGAGGAAACTATTGCAAACTGGCTGGTAAGATTATGTAAATATGTATTAGACTAAATATGGTCACAACAAAGCACAAAGTTGGGAGGTTGGGTAAACTAGAATGTCAGTTAAAGGTGTCCTTGTGTTACTTTAACTATAGTTTCATTGTGTTGGTTTACAAATGTTGTCGTTAATCATTTTTTCTTAATTCTTAATAGTGTAAATACAAAAAAGTAATTTGTTATGTTGACTTGCAAAATAAAACCTACAGTATAGGGACTTACTGTAAGTTTGTTCATGTTTAAAATACCATTTTTTGTTATTTTATTAATATGTATATTCTAAACGGTATCATTCAAGAAAACTAATGGTGGATAAAAAGGCCAAATTGTCAAAATCTAACACACGAACAATAAGAATTCTTGTGATAGGACTATTTAATATTTTTCATTTTCTTTTAATCCTTATTTATAGTTGGTGATATAAGTCATTCTTTTATGCTAATACAAGTTCTTTATGAAAAAATGTGAGAAAGGGGTGAGAGAGAGATACGGGAGATCGCGTTTTTGTGTTTAATTATTCTAGATAATGAATTTTTTGATACCTTTATTTTTTTTTTGAAAAGCAGTCACATTGTTAATGAACATTTTAAATTATATAGGTAATTCTTTGCTAAAGGCTCTGTTAAACCTCACCGACAACATTGTTGATAAACGTAAACGGTTCACTAATTAAATTTCCACCCATGTTTATCATAGGTTGGTTTCTCTTTGGCTATATTACGCCCTTATACGATGGTCGGATAGATTTTGGGAAAGGGAAACGGGTGAAAGATAAGGAGTAGGTTTATCTAACCGTACGTCAGTCTTTCCCTCAGGCTTCTCCTTCATCTGAGCCGCCTAACTAGCTGTTTCCTTCCTCCCGTTCAATCCTCTTCTCCATCCAGAATTGAAAATCCCACCCTCGCTCCGGCACGTGAAATTGGTTTCGCCTACTCCTCTGGGAATGTCATTTTTGAAATGCATTCGTAAAATTTAGATTTGATACATAAAACAAGCATCTTACGCACATCTGCAGTGGTAGTAAAGAAATATAACCATGGGTACAACCTAATTCCTTTAATAATGAATCATGTTACCAATTATCGTTTAACTAATGTCAATTGAACATAAAAGTTTGTAAACGTAATAAAAATGTTTGAAGTTAGCCGAGACAAAAAAGATCACTTTTGAGAAAAGTTACACATTTAATAATATGATTTCTTCATGGGATCTGCGGGGTCGTGAACCTGTGGATTGGTCGTTTCCGAACATCTTTGTCTGCCAGTTCGTTGTTTTCGCTTAGTGTTACCAGCGAGGATAAGCAAGTCAAAATGATTTGAATCGACCCAGCTACAATTTCACATTAGCTCAATAGCTAGATGATAGTAACGATCAAACCTTGGCTGACCTGCTGTAGCTTGCTAATTCCTGATCATTCTATCCCTGCTGCTTAGTCTGTCAGAATCGTTTGATGTTGGTTTCTTCTCAATATCGTACATAAACCTGCCACTTAAGGCATAAAGTCAAAAATAGGCCAGGATGGTCGTAAAACGAACCTCCATCTGACTGGTATAGGTTGCTTGTTTCTGATTATCCAAGTCCGCCTATCATCGGCCCGACACAAACCCTCCATTTAAGACGTAAACGGATAGGGAGACTAGGATGATCGGGATCTACTAATTTCAAGCTGACCTATAAAGCGTAATTGTTTCCAATCATCTTAGAACACCTATCCACCTGTTTAGTCTATCAGACGCGTTTCACATTTCGATATCTTTACAACATCACAGATAAACCCGCTAGTTAAGACTTAAAAAGGACAGGCAAACCAAAATGATCGAAAACGACCTAACTACTAGCGGATACTAGCTGACCGCCTGTAGCTTCACTGTTTCCGATCACCCAGGTTTGCTTAGTCTGTGCAATTTGTTTGACATTTCGCTTTGTTTACATCACACACAAATCCACCACTAAGACATAAATCGGATAGGTAGACCAGGATGATAACGAGTAAACCTTAGCTGAACTGCTGCAGCTTGGTCGTTTCCGATAAACCTGGTCCGGTCTGTCAGAAGCGATTGACATTTTTTTGCAATATTTTTTGCATGATTCCAACAAATAAATCATCATAGATCGGACGTAATTTACAAAATAAATTGTTTAAATTGTCTGGCAACTTACATCGGTATTAAGAAGGTCCGAAGTATTCGTTTGTCGCATCTATTGGTACATTTCAGTTGTTTTGTAAAGTCCAGTACATTAGGCAAAACGAACTTACATCGGTATTAGATCCCAATATCTGGATAAGAGAGTAAAGCAACATATCTATGATTGCAAAAAACCCAAGCAACATCCTACAGCACTGGCTATTCACCATTTTGAACACAAACACAATTTCGACTTCAACAATCCAAAAATATTACACACAACAAAACAAACATAAACGTAACTTTTTAGAAATGGTTTACATCAACAGAGATAAACACAGCATCAATTACAGAACAGACACATGTATACTCAGTCGCAACTACGCCAATATCATTATTCAAATTCAATATCGATAACATACATATATCATCATCACATCCCACAAAACATATAATATAACATATAAAACATTCATCACATTCCACACCTCAAACATAGTCTAATTTTTCAACAATTTAGCTTTCCGACTCCTTATAAATAAATGTCTTTCTATATCGATTTCCTTCCCCACCCCTTCAACATCCAACGTATACAAACATAAAACAGCAATATCTCACTGGCACTCTCAACAGGAAACACAAGAATGGCAAAATTACGCAGAAAACAAACACTTTGAGTGAGTAGAAATACTTTGATTGAATATAAAAATATTTTTTTGCATTGTATAAATTCACCTTTTTTCACATCATACATGTATGTGTTAATTTTAAACAATGTTTGTAAATCCCAGGCCCTGAAGAAGATCTCAATAAAAATCGAAACGTTGGCACGATAAAGAAAGTGTTTTTCTAAAACCTACGTCACACCAGAACGCGTCTCACGATGTCCGAATAATCATTGACTTATACAAAACACCACACATAATTAAATAATCTTTATTAGAACTCATGAATTTCTAATCTCGTTTAATTTGGTTTACATTACAAAAATGTATGTTATAATTAACATAACGATAAAAGTACGTATAGTGTTAAGTAAACAACAAAATTCGAGGGTCCAGTTTTTTTGTCTTTGAATGTATAATCTAGACGATATTATAGATAATTAGTTATCCCTTTTCCAACACGTAAATATGATTATGATTTCATAAATTTTGAACTGAACCGACTCAATCGATAAATTCACGATATTGACGAGATTTGATTTTTCACAACTTTTTATCATACATTAAAGCTGAAAGTATAGCAATTTTGCACGTCTGAACGTTGTAGAATTTGTCAAAGCTGTTCAAAACGAGATCTTCACGACTAACAGGAGCAATTAAGAGCAAGTTATGGGATTTTAGGACTAAGGTGAATAGAAAACGAGTTTTCTCAAGATATCTTAATATAAGTTCAGAGAGACGTGAATATCACGAGGGAGTACGTACTAAAAGAGTGAATTACATTATAAGATCATAACTCGAACGAATTTCGTTACATTACATTTCAAGAATCTAATTGCAATTGTTCATTTCGAGTGTAAACAACACTTATATATCTGTTACAACTAACTATTTGACATTTTCAATTTTTGACCTTAAAAGAGAATACGTTATTGTTATTTGGGTTTACTCACTTCCTCTAATTTATGTAAAATACTCCATTGGAAATGTCAAGGCTTTAGCATTAGTCTAGCACGAAATTAGCATAAAAATACTTTTAATGTTTCATGCACAGTAAAGCAGTACCTGCACAGTTAGCCTAACCTTAATTAAATCTTTTTTTAAAAACTGTGTTTATGTTTTAATTATAGAAGGCTTTTCAGTGCAAAGGTTGCCGAGGAGGAATAGCAAGTTCTGTAATAGGGCGAGCTAGGGATTATCAAGAGCTTATCTGTGACAGAGCAAGGACTGAAATCTTTATTCTCAAACTCACTGATTACCCGAGTTCGGGTAGAATAAATCGATTCGGAACGGCTTTAATTTGAAATTCTAAACCCTCTTGACTGCACTACCTTTTGCCTTTTGTTAATAAACATGCACCCAAACATTTCCTTATGCTATCGTTTAACAATGGATGAATATAAAGTTGAGAATCGTTCGCGAAGAATTTAAGGAGTGTCCATTATTTGGTAGATTTCACTTCCTGCCTCTCCTTCTTTTAATGGAACGAGGGTCCCGTCGAAATAACCCCGATTGAAGACATGAAAGGAACGCTATTGTCCCTTCATTTCCATCCGAGGACAATTATCAGGTCAGAGAGGGAGAGAGTGAGACATAATAAGGGCGGAGGATCTGCAGGGGGGAGGGTTAAGAAGCGGATTAGCCGTTTCCGGGCTTTAGAGGGATGATCCCCCAGGATACCCTTATCTTGAAGGAACGCTCAGACACCACCGACAAAGGAGTCACACTTCAACACATCCCTTTCCACCTTTCTGGCTTTTTAATTCGCCATTTCAGTCACGCCTTCTAATTTCTAACATAAAGATGATTACCTTTAAAACTTTAAAAAAATAATTATATTATTGCTGCTCACGTTAGAGGAGACAAAATTTTTAAAAAATTAAAAAATATCAAGGTTAACAAATTAATTTTTTTTAATGGCCTTATTTTTCATATAAGCCATATTAGTGCGTTCCAAGAGCATAATTGTTTTGGGGCCATGACCATTCGCCTATCGAGGTTCCCAATAGAGTAATTAATACATTTAATTATTAATGGAACAAATTTTAAAAAAAATTATAAAACGATATTTTGTTTCCCCCGATGTCATAAGCGTTTCGACAGTTTGCTGTCTATGCATTTTCTCGTGTGCCCGTCCTTCTCTCTTAAAGTCATAAACAACTCACGCATAAACAAAACATGTAAGCCTACTGCACAGAAATGGGTGGATAAAAATTTTATAATTTAAAACTAGAGTACATAAACAATAACCTCGATAACTATCATTAAAATAACATAAAATTAACATTAAAATAGACAAAACGAAAAGTTAACACAATGCAGACCAAATATATCTAAAAACCCAGATTGAATAGGTAATAACACAACGACACCAAGAGCGAAGTTGAATTCTAAACTGATCACTTGAACAGTTCAACAGAATTTTCCTCACTGAAGACGGCGTGACCCAGAACGTGAATAAATCAATCGTAAACCGGCGTTAATACACGAACCAGCTAAGGAGATCAGCGTCGATCAGTTCAACAAGCATCCATCCACTTGCATACCAAAAAAACATCACCAACTAAGAACACAGACCTGATCGCGAAACCTAACATTTACAGAACCTACTGCAAGAACAAGAAAGATCAACTGGACATGCAGACCGATTATTTCTAAATGTGTATTGTCAATATAAATAGTTAAATAACAATAAAGTACATCGATATGTATCACAATTCAAATAATTTTTATGGTCATAATAAGAATGTCTGTAAAACAAGTGGGTAGCTTATTTTTTGTATTAAAGCGTGTCGTAGAAATATAAAAACATGGATGATTCGATCTTTATAAATTTCACCTTGTATTTTCATATTATTGATCTTTAATTAAACATTAACATAATCAAGAGGTTAAGGCATTATGTGTTTTACATAGCATGATTGAGTTTTGAAAATAAAATAAAAGTATTTCCCAAGAGTTTGGGTATTATTGTATTTTAACCCTTTGGGCACAATACGGTCCACTTTTGATATATATTTCGAGTACAAACAAAGCTAAGTAAACTGTTTTTCAACCTTCTTAAGACGAGAAAATACCGTTGTATTCATGACCGGGAACGACGATGCGGACTGAAATTAATGTATACTGTAGAGACGGTACACAAACTTTTTCCATCCTGTTTGGACAAACACGAAGGCAGCGGAAAAGGGGGAGAAGGAATGTACACAGTGCAGCTATTGCGCCCACGAGTCAATAGAGGAATTGCCCGGTCGAGTCGTCATGCTGGATGAAGCTGCGACCGCAATTTCGAGACAGTTGTGTATCAAAAATTAGATTTTAACCACATTACTCACAACCGTTGCTTTGATCTGTTAACATAAATATTCTCAGGATTGTATTAAAAGAACTTCATTAATAAGTTTGTAAAGGTAAAATTTGTTCGATCGAAAGGTTGTATTTTCATTTTTACACAGTCCCGACCATTAAAAAACCCCCTGCAAAACACTACATATTTCACTTCTCCCCTAGGCTTTATGCAAAACTCGAATAATGCATAATCTACAAAACCGGGCTATTGAAGTGAGGGGGTGGCGTTGCGACGTTTAAAACGTTTATTGTCCCAAGAACACGAGGCGGTCTTTGTTCCTAACTTCAGTACAGCTTCCGTTTTCATTTTTCAAAGTAGGGAGCAGAAAAAAGGGGCGGCAATTTTTTAACGGGCCTTTTGTGTAAAGCTCGACCCTGGAAAACATTTGAATGTAGAATTGGCCGGTTCGATTCCCATGAATCACCTATCCAATATCCAAGTGCAGGCTTGTTAGCATAACTAAATGCACTGAGCTATCAAATGAACGAAGAAGCATTAATTATTGATTTCCGTGAATCCTACTACTAGAAAGCCCATGGGATCTACTTTATATTTTACGAAATGTTTGAAAGGCCTGCCGTAATTTAAATTGGTACATATAAAAAATAGATTTAAATGTAAGGATACTTCCCTGTTGCCATTATCTTTAGTAGTAAGAGAGAACGAGTAACCAGGCCGTGGCCTGACTATCCCTAGGCACAAACCCTAACCAACAGAATTGAGAAGAGTACGAGTAACTCCGTTTATAAGTATGTTCAGATATTAAGAAGATCAATACTATAAACAAAAAAACACTATTTTGTTTTACAGGTATACATACATCAACAATTATAAATTATGTGTGGTGTTTAGTGACCGTTAGCAATGTTTATTTAGAGATCGTGAGGTGCGCTCTGCTGTCCCGTAGGCTTTAGAAAAACATTTTTTTTTTATTACGCCAACGTTTCTTTGGCGTCATTCTGAAGATGATTGCCTTCTGAAGATGATCTCAATAAAGATCGAAACGTTGGCCTTTTTCTAAAACCTACGTCACACCAGACCTCACGTTCTCCAAATAATGATAATGGCGTAGCCGCGACTGAGTTTACAAGTGTCTGTTCTGCAATTGATGCTACATTTATCCCTGTTGATGTAAACCATTTCTAAAAAGTTACGTTTATGTTTGTTTTGTTCTGTGTGTAATATTTTTGGATCGTTAAATTCGAAATTGTGTTGGTGTTCAAAATGGTGGGTAGCGCGTGCTGTAGGATTTTGCTTTACTCTCTTATCCAGATATTGGGATTTAATACCGATGTAAATTGCCGGACAATTTAAACAATTGATTTTATAAATTAAATCCGATTTGTTTGTTACTGGTGTGGGATCTTTAATTTTGGAAAAAAGTGTATGGATTGTTTTATAGTTTTTGAAAGGTATTTTAAAGTTATCCGAAGAGTGAAATGTGTTTAATTTATGTGATAGGCCGTCAATGAATGGCATGGAAATGTTTGTTGGTTTGTATGTGTTTGATAGATTTGATGTAGTATCATTAGTAATAGGGGATGGTGTTAGTGTTGAGTTGTAGTTGTTGATTATGTGTTTAGGGTAGTGATTGCGATGAAGGATATGTTTGTATATTTTATGTTCTTGTGGTGAAATGATTCATGGCTTAGGATAATAATTCTGTGAAGCAGCCCTTTAGCCGTGTTTATTATTGTATGAAGAGGATGGTGAGATGTAAAGTTGAGGTAGCGATCTGTGTTTCTTGGTTTTTGATACCAATCTGTGATTAATGTGCCATCTGGTTGTTTTATTACAAGTGTATCTAAAAATGGTATTGTTTTGTTGTTTTCGATTTCATGTGTAAATTGTTGGCGTGGGTGAAAGCTATTAAATTAATTAGCATAAAATAATTTTTTTATGCTAAAATTTTCTAGCAATGTATAAATTCATTTTTTTCTTTTTTCACACTCAACTTTTATTTGTAAAATTTAACAATATTGGCCCAGGCCCTTAAGATGATCTCAATAAAGATCGAAACGTTGGCATGATAATGAAAATGTTTTTGTAAAACCTACGTCACACCAGACCGCATCTCACGATCTCCAAATACTTATAAATTATGTAAAATAATTCATATCTGCTTAGTGGTCATAATTAACCGCATTAACTATAACAATTAATTATTCTTTGTAACTAAAGTTTTTGGTCGGCATGAAAAATTTGTGTCAGTAGTCTAACCTTAGATAGAATATAATTAAATAAATGAAAATTATATCCCTTAAACGACGAAGAAAATAACAATGTGAAATGACTTTTATTTTTAACTTCTCGCCCTGAAAGATCCTTTCACAGATAGTCAAACTATCTACTAGACTGTAGATACCGGAAGATGTCATGAAAAAAGCATCAACTAGGAAGACCCCTGTGCAAAGATTACTGAAAACATACCAGTGAGGTACTATGCTTAAATAAAGATTTAAAGATTAAACATAACATATTTTTTTTAATATTTCTACTCTGTATACGCTGTACTATACGCATTACAAATTGTTCTGAAACATTTAACGCATTAATACTACGGTCAGTTTCCGGCATCATCCGGAGGTCAGGTTGTACATGAAAACTAGCAATTGCCGGCTCTCAATCTGTTGTCGGATGTACTCAAAGCCAACGTCGTTTGACGCCAGGTTTTTTGGATAAAAACTAGTGTAAAGGGCCTGAGCAGTAGGAATTAGCTTTTGGGAACGGATCAATTCTTAAAGGGATTGTTTAGACTCATTTAGAAGTGAACTAGTAACGTAAGTAACGTTGTAAGGAGCTGGGAGATTTCTTCTAAGAACTTTTGATTCGAATGCTTGGATTAGTTGGATACTAGATGGCTTGGTGATATTCCCCGCTCCTGGGCATTGGAAGGGGCTTGAGTAAGATTTGCATAAGGAGATAAAATTACTGTATGCGTTTAAGTTGTAATGTAGATGTACTGGCACCACTGTACGACACCGGCTTGGATCGGCCTTGTCTCTGGTAACTCATTGCCGTACTTTACTTTCTTAATGAAACTACGGGTGGCAGACCTTGTCAAAAGCTTGGATCTCTAAGAACCCACCCAAGCTGTAATCTCAGTTCTCTAAAGTAGAGGTAATCATGTTAACAACCCGGAAGCATTGAAATCGTAGAATTACGAGGACAGAAAGTGATAAGAGGAGATGGTTTTGTGTAGATCTGCGATATGGCTTTTTAACAGAAATTTTTCGAAGTTTTTTATCTTTCTGGGAAAAGACTAATAGATCTGTAGGAAGATGTTGTTGCTGGGAGGTTTGAGAGTTAGTTGTGATATTTCCATAGTGGAGGAAAAGGAGAGGTTGCAGATTGCTATGGTAATTGTAAGATCATGGATTTTCTACTTGAAGAATGGCAAACTCAATGAAGAATTTATATAAAAGGCAAAATGAATAAAATGAAATCGTTACTAATAAACTAACGTGCGAGAATACAGCCCTCGCGAGAATAAGGATCGGGCACACAAGCACTTTACGGCTGAAAAAAAATCAACGAGATCTATGGTGAAATCATAATTACATTTACTTCCTGAAATTTTTTTACTAAGTAATAAAAACAGAACATAACTCGATCTTTGACGAATGTACCATTTTAAATGTACTATTTCTCAGCTAGTAAACAGATGAAACCCACAAAATAACAAAAACCCAGATTAAGCAAAAACCAATACACCTAATATTGCTGTACATAAATTTGAAAATGCAACACTTTTTATTTTCGTGCAATACAATAGAACGAGTTGCGACGATTTTTTATATTTTATAGGTAAAAATTTAGGAAAGTTAATCAAGTTAAATAGAAGGGGGAAGAAAACGGGAGGGCGGAACCATCGGAATAAGAACAGGGTAGTACGTAAAAGGATCGTAAAACGAGAGTGTTGCTGTCCTTGTAAGGACTCCTCACTTTTGTACCATTTACTTTATGTGTTCGGATAAGGTGATGATTGAAGCTTTCAATGAATGCTTTTAGAGGAATATTGAAGAACGGCCATTTTTCAATAAATATGTCGGTTTTTACGATGCATTTCGTCGGAATATGCCCTGGGTAGTCTAGTAACAACATAAGTATTTCAACTGTTTACCGAAGAAAAAAAAAAAAATTAAAATCGTTTTAAAAATTAAGTCCTCCTCCCGTGCCATACCATAATAGCCGATTTAATTATATAAAAAACAGAAGGAAGGAAATATACCATGTAATGTAATAATAATGAGAGCGAGAAGGCGGGGAAAATTAAAAAGATAAATCAGAAAGTTATGAACTGGGAGTTAATTATAAAGCAGTGACCCACTTAACTCGGTAAGAAACTTTAGAAACAAATTTTCCTTAAGCAAACCAAAATAAAGTCCAAGAAAGAAGATTTTGAAATTTTGGCAACTAAATGTACAACTGTAATATAATTGTAAAAACATAGCCCTGAAGAACAGATGGTATATTTTTTGTTACAAAAACTTGATTCTAATTATTTAACTAATTAAGAAAGTTTATTTATCTATTTTTTTATAATGGTTCCAACAGCAGAGGTTATATCAACCCTCGGGATGCCGGTGTTTTTGAAAAAAAGCCCAGTTGTAAGTATGTCGGGTTCGAATCCAGCGGCCCTGTATTCCAACCCGGGACCTTCACATTATAGTGATGAGCGCCGTGTCAATGCCTAAACCGATGCGACCCCCGACGCCCCAAGAAAGTTTATTATCAGACAATTTACTGTATTAATTATATGTAAATGAATTAATTTTCGCTTTTATTTTGAGGTAAATAATTGCCTTAATTGTGTCCATTATTAGCTCTATTTCAGAAGTTATTAAAAAAAATCTTCATTAAAAACAATACAGATAAATAGCCAAACAGCGAGAACTGGCGGACCAGAGAGGGTCAGTATTGATCCATATGCTCAACAATAATTCATAAATCAGTTCAGTGCAGGCCAGCAAGCGTAATGTATGAAATTTACGATCTTTTTGCATAACAGGCTCAAAGGCTAGGGAAAATCTAGTTTTGAACGAACTGAGCACTTTTTCTTTCAATTTCAAAATTAAATTCATTAAAAAATATGAATATATTATATTGAATTATGTATTAGCGCAAATGTAAAAGAGAGGTAATAAGTTTACATCTCAAAGAGGGAGAATGTTTTATTAATTTATCAACATAATAATTTGTTTTTCCTATTTTTTATATTCTTTATATATTTCTATAGCTATTTCAAGGGGGAAATATACTTTAGAGCTTATCATTGGGATTTTTTTCATATTATAAAAATTCATGTTTTTATTTCCACTCTAACATATTTAATATTTATTTGAAAGAAAAGTAATTCATTGATTCGTCGTTTTCGTGTAATTGGAACTACTTGAACAGACTTAGGCCCTTAGCTATCGAAAGTTTAATGTTCCTACGTAATAGAAAAACGACTTAACTCAAAAGTATAATCCCTGGATGTTTTTTCGATTTACCATTATCGGTAATCAAACGACGGGGAAATGAAATTGAAATTTCCATTAACAAGTCAAGTTCCGCGTACCCCCCGAACGAATTTAAGTCAGTTCATCCCCAACAACTGACATACTTTTCACTCACTCTCATCATTCTCTCTCTGATGTATTTAATTTGATTTTCCGGAGGCGACCCACCCTGCTCCTTTCAAGGCTTTTTCCTTATCTCCGGCGAATCTCCGCCCAACTGCCATTGGAAGGGGGATTTGTTTATTTGCTGTTTTTGTCTTTTTACGCCCTCAGCACTTCTGCTCCGCCACTTCGATACTTACGAGAAACTTTTGAAATCGGCTGGAGGGGTCTCGAGAACAGCTATTTGCGAAAGAACAGACCTCTTTGTCGGAAAGTGAGAGAAAACAAGACAGCTGAATCTTGATGGTATTAATTTCATCTTTAAAAAAGTCTAATGGTGCAAGAGTAGGATAGAGATACGAATTAATGACGTAACGCATATGTTTTATGGTTTTATTAATAAAACCTGAACTGCCATGCGCCATGTTCTCTTGACAACAGAAGCAATATGAACTTTTCTGATGACTGTATCAATTATATGACCTGTTAGACAACAAACAAAGAAATACATCATTAGGTTGTTCAACTAGAAACGTGGTATTAATTTCGCTGAGCCAAAACTCGCCAAAGTTTGAGCCGTGTGAATTCCGATTTTGCCGGCTCAAGTTTACCACCAGGTAAGGAAAGCTTATCACAATGGAGATTTATGCAAATAACATTCTAAAGCGTGAGTTTCAAAACCTTTGATCGGCTTTACCAATTTCCATTATTACCCAAGGTTTCTATAAACAATGAAAAGCTCGCATCCTTCTTTAATAAAAAAATATATATTAAATGATACCGGCCAACAAATAATTTAGGAAATCTATGCTGAAGAAGTCTAAATACACAGCTGAATGAGTAAATAACCCTTTTGTAAGGTTTTCAATTAGAACCAATCCGTTCAAAGTTTTTTTTCAAAAACCTCTTGGGGCTATTAATTTTTAATTTCCATATTTCCCCTTCCCTTTGTTTGTGTTATTACGATCCGACAATAATTTACAGGGAGTATTTGCCTAAAGCCAAGGCAACTAGTTGACCACCGCGCCTAAGACAAATAGAACTTTAAATTGGACGAAAAATTGAACCCTTTTTGGAAGCGGTACAACTAAAACAATAAGATAAATCATATTGAATCGATGACTGGAAAACCAGGGCTCATTTAACAGTAATGAGTTTAAAAAAATCCTGCTGAAAGATTTACTGCCCGCTGCTTCACAGTCACAACGAATTATGAAGTATTTTTTGTCTCATTTTATACATCGTCGCTAAGATGGGTATTCGATCCTTTTCAAGACCATTTCGGTTGATATCCGAAGATCACAAATCATAGTAAGCGCGGGGACTTTGAAGAGAGGCTTAAAAACCTGTTGTTTGTTGTATTGCCTTTAGTAGAGATGCCATTGGCCAAGAAAAGTTAGATGAAGACTTGAGACCCTTTGGTTGCATACCAGACTACTAATAACCTGATCCCCATCAGGCAAAGCACCAAAAATAATCCTCGGTACAAGCCCTGGGCAGAGTCATATGAAAAAGCAAGAAAGGACAACCGCAGAAACTAAGGGAAGAACTACTAAATCTAGGACGTTGGATAGGGTGGGATTGGCTTTCATTCTACACTAGTACGAGAGGCAACACCGACCAGAACATTTTGTTTGCCAACTAATTGACCGCAACCTACTCCAATTAACTTTATACTTTCCCATCCCGAGATTCCTCCATGTCGCCCTAACCAAAGATGGCTTAATGGTACATATTGAACGCTCGCGTTGACTGGTTTATCATAACATGGATCAACCGCATGCTAGTGTTCTGACAGGATGAAAATAACAGTACGAACGAGAAAATAACTTTACTTATTTATTATTAATAGGAAACGTTGGTTTATTTTAGCGAGCGTTCACAGGCTAATATCTAACTAGTCAGGGTTCAAATTTATCGTATCCTGTACGATGCCTTATTATCCACAAATATCGGCCAGATAAATATTAATTCATATCCCCCTTTTTCAGGAATAACATCAACATGAATTTTGATAAATGTCTTTCTGCGGGTGCATATATATTCTCTGGGAAACATCTGTTTGGAAGATAGCGGCTCGGGATGATTTAGCGTTATCGATTTTTCCATATTTGATTGTTCGGAGATAACGTTCTTCTGAAGATCAATAGAAGGAGGGGATTTTCGGAAAAACAACCTGATATTTGGTTTTAATTTTTTGATAATCTAAGGTAATTCTGTAATCAATTGAATGCATAGATTATCAAAGCATCAGATTCCAAAATATTAAGGGACAAGGTCGTAGGAATTTAAACACAGCCGAGAGAAAAGTTTTTCTCTCAATTTAACACGATCTTGTACGGGAAAATTACAGAAAATTGGGAAAAATCTTTCCAACAATCTAACAAAAAGAATACATCTCCTGATAATCCGAATTAAGTGTGTCAATAACACAAAACCATATCGTGTAGAAATGTGTCAAAAACTGTTTTCTTATCCATTTGAACTAATTTGATTTAGCAGAGATGGGAAAATTCAGTATGGCAAAGGTCGGCTTGGATTTAATGGAATTTTTCACGCTCTATCCAGCATCCGACAGCTCAGGGGTGCATATTTTTCCGAATGTGTTCACTGTCTATTGACAGTAGTTACGATACCCGAAACGATGTTTTTATGTTTGATTGCCAGTCATGTCGGTCATGAGCGGGAATAAGAAAATCTAGTAAAGTATTAACAATATATGAATGTATGGAATAATAATGAAAGCATAGAAAATGTTCACTCAAAAATCAAAAATAAACTTTATGTAAAGCTAATTAAAAAAAAAAAAAGAAAAAAAGTTACATGGATTAAGCTAATTGTGGGTTTGAATTAAATTAGATATTGTATGTATATAGATTAAGCTTAAATACATTTTACATTTTCAATAAACTAATTTAATTTTTAAAATGACGCCCATCGTACTCAATAGTTGAACAAGATCTTGAGGCTAAGGAATCAACTCCTTGGTTACACTACAATTCTGGTTTTGATCGAAGTCTTCTAGTCCAGTTTTTACGGCTTTCAATACAAAGAAGTTTTTCGCTTGCCGTCGGCCATTGTTCGTAAGAAGTAGTAGTCTGAAGGAGCAAGGTCGGAGGAGCATGGAATAAACACGCTTCTACCCAAGTTTGTCCTTCAAATTGCACTTAGTATGACCGGGCGGTAGTATTGTTGAGACAAAACTTTCCTCCTATTCACCATTGGGAAGACCATACCCATAGCATAAACTTAGAAAGAAATTGAAGCCGAATTAAATAAATACAAAACAGTTTTAAAACTTTTTATCTCATGATACCACGATAGCTCAGAAGATTAAATAGTGTAATGAATGATTTTTAAGTCCTTATACCTATCGAAAATTAATCCTGACGACATAGAAAGTTTTATTTTAACTGTCCCGGAACCAACCCTAATATCGAAATCTCACAACAATGCCTCATCAATTTGTCTTTATTTTGGGAACAGCGTACAAACAGGAACACTGATGAACTCAGGAAAGCGTCAAACGAAGGGATACCGAGAATAGATGACCCTAGAAACAATCAATAATGAATGTTATTTATTTAAGTACCCGAGTAAATAAATTTCACTTTATTTCTAAAGTGATAATTAATCAATGTTAATTAACTTAAAAGGGTGGTTTACGATCTAAAGTTAGGAATGTCGTATAATATTGCTTTACGAGTTATAATATTATCGTAAATTATACGGACTAATGGACCAACTGAACCTTTAGAACTGCTTTTCATTGAACCATCTTAAGTTTTCTCTAATTAAACGGTCATTTAGTACCGCTGAGCTCCTTTTCTGCTTGATTTATGGCGGTTGTCAGAAGCGTTTCCCCTAACTAACACCAACAGATGTTTGTTAAACAATAAATGAATTTCTTCCAGCGAAACTAGTCTTGCAAAAAAACGGTCCATTATTTGTACGAGGGGTAGTAATCAATTTAAGAAACGTACTCGGCCGGATGAATAAATCCATCCCAACGCCGGAAGGGGATGAAATTAATTTTTCCCTCCGTGACAAGTTGAAAGTGTTAAAACATTGTGGAATGCCTTTTCAGATTAGACCGGCGTCGAGGACGTAGCCAGAAGTTTGCATGATGGCCAGGCACTCTACTCAATCATGGGAATGAATCAATTTAACTTTACCGTCGCCGACATGTCGGTTTCCAACCGAAAATCAACTCAGACCACCGTACCTACTTCATGAAACAACGGTCTAACAAAATAAAGCTTGGAAATTGATTTTTCCCCGTGTGCCTAACGTCTCTAGAAAATTGAGTTATTCTGGGATACAATTAGTCTGATGAACGCATAAATTAAATTAATTATCAATTAGTACATTTTATTAGAACATTTTTATATCTTTATCCTATATCCTCACCATTATAAGTATAAGAAATTAAAAACAACACTTTTAACAGTTTAAGGAATAAAAGGCGAAAGATTTATTCGTTATGAAGGGAGACCAAAGTGGCTGCAGTTCAATACAAAATGCGCGAGAAAGACAGGAAAGAGAAGGAATACACGCGGAGGGCCGGCGATGACCTCAGCTGTTTGTCGGCCCATAAACCTTCCACTTTATGTATAAGGAATAAAAAAGTGAAATATCAGTATAAAACAAAAAAGTAATGTTTGCGTAGGTTTGGTCTATGATGATAATGGTATGTTAATTGGTTTATGAAATGGGTTGTGCATAAAGAAATGGAGATAATATAATTAAAATTATTTATAATAATACAGTTTAAAAAAAGGTGAATTATTATGAAGCTCGAAAGTTAATGAAGCCTCTGCGTTGCATCCGACAATAAATCGAAGCTTTACTTTTAAAGCCTATTTACGACAGCAATTATGATCTTTTAAATAAATAAAGATTCCTTTAAAGAATATTTGCACATGTTCTTGAGAGAAAAAATGAATGATATAACACGAGGGCGAGAGATAAGACAAAGTGAACTAGGAAGGAGAAGGAGAGGAGAGAAAGAGAAAAAGCTAGAGAGAGTGAAGAGGATAGAAGAAAAACCAGGAGACGATAGGTGAGAAGAAAAGAAAATAAGAGAATAGAGGAGACACTAAGAGAAGGGCGAAAGGAGGGGATAGAAAGAGTTAGAGAGTTAGGAGAAGATTGATAACTATGGTATTTTAAATCAACTGTTTTGTATTTTGAGAGAGAGAGAGAGAGAGAGAGAGAGAGAGAGAGAGAGAGAGAGAGAGAGAAGGCAAGAGAGAAAAAAAAGAAATTTAGAATTAGAAGAAAAAGACAGGAAGTGACGCAGAATGAAAAAGGTCGCCTATTATACAAAGCCTCCCGGATTAATCCTAATTAATCCTTAAATCCTAATTAGCTTAATGGAGTACTTCAGTACGGACAACATTCAAAGAGCTTGCGTTTCAAATAGCATAAGTATAAATAACATTTATATTAAAAGATTAGTTTTACAGATCTTTTTTCTCGATGTAAAGCCAGGCTAGCTTACCTGTGGAACTTACTTATATTGGAAATCTATGTTCTTTACGAAGAAAGCCAAAAGTTGATTATTTTAAGGAGCGATAAAAGCTATAAATAACTTATATACGATTTTGATTTTGATCACGCCCCTGTCGAAATCGACCTTGTTGTATCTCGAAGTACCTTCGTACATTGTATTACGGAATGATTTAGTTGGGTCTTCAAAGCTTTTTCCAGCAAACTTCGCCTACGCCGCAATTTAAGTTGTCTGATTTTAATCAAAGTACGTTTACTCCATGTTTTTCCTTTTAGAGATGATGTGAACCCGTAATTCTGAACAGTTAATGAAAATTTGAAAATCGCGCGCGCGCAAAAAAAAAAAAAATAAAAAAAAAATAAATCGTTGAAAATTTTTATTTAGCACGAAACTTCAATTACTTTTTTTCCAAAAAATGTGACACTAAGATACTTAATTCCTATAACATATTATATAAATTTGAATATAGTCAATTCAGCGGCTCTGCCCTGGCATTAAACATCACGTAGATTCCTATAGATAATTTTGTCCTGGCAGTTTCTTCGATGTCATGAAAAATCTACGGAGAGAGGCTCCGATGGTTTAGTAATTTTTTGAAAAAGCGTTTTTTGTTTTGTTTCTATGATTGAGATTTGTTCCTGGTGGATAATCCTAAAATGGTTATTTGGAGATCGTGAGATGCGGTCTGGTGTAACGTAGGCATAGAAAAACATTTTCTTTATCCATACATCCAAAAAATATTTTATTTCGGTCACTAATTTTTATTATATTGTATATTTTAAGCCCCCTTTAGATATCGATGTCGTATAATATTATTTTTCTTATGCAAGGGCGTAGGATAAAATGAAAAATATAAAACAAAAAATACGTGTTTAATGTTATTCACGTATGTTGAGCAGTAAAATGTTTCAGTTTATAGATGTCGATTAAAGAAAAAACATTAGGAAAAAATTGAAGACTCAAATAATAAAGGACAACGGTATTGTAGTTTTCCTTTTCTAGAAACCCCTCAAGTTAGAAGAGAATCCAATAACAAAACGCTCCTGGAAAATCAATGCGCATTACGTGTACAAACCAACAATGGGCAAAATCGTGCAGTTTTAATGCAGTGATCGAGTTTAAAAACCCGACAATCACAAGCAGAGATGGCTGATGAAAAAAGTTGTAATCATGCGCATAATTTTTCACACCGGCTCTTAAAATGATTTTAATGTTTTTACAAAAAGGGGTTGACCACCCCCGAGTTTCTCAATGACAAAACTTCCCGCCCAATTGCAGTCGTTGGCAATCTAGTACAGACAAATTTATCCAACTTATTCATACTTTTTATCCTATTCAGACCAGTTGCGGTGTTTCTTTGGGTGGCCTGTGGATATTTTTTGCGAGAAAATTTGACGCCCTCCTTTATTGTACATAGTTTTTCTTTATTTCTGGTATATTCATCGTCACACTTTAATTTACTTAATTAATATCCGCTTTTTGTTTAATTTCTTTCATTTTACACTTTAATCTGAAAAGTTCACAGTTTAATCACAATACTATAGAGAAACAATTTAACAGTAAACACTTCAAATCTACAGATTCTAAACCCAGACAAAAGAAGAAATCTAACAATATATTTCGTCAATACGTATTTTCAAATACTTAACATTTGTTGCTACTATTTGTTTAAACTAATAATCTTTAAATGTATACAATACTGGTTTATGTGTTTTGCGTTCTATGTTGGTTTCGATGTATACTAAATATATTAATCCATATATGTTTAGAGGTCATAATTGACGATATTAATTATTTCAATTAATTATTCTTTTTATGTAAAATCTTCGTTCATATGAAAAAGTTAGTGTCACGCTCAATACGCCGAAGATCGAGGGTTCGAATTCCTCTTGTGACGCTAACATTTTCATCTCGACCAAGACTTTAGATAAAAAGTGTAATTAATTGAAATAATTAAATATGTCAATTATGACTGCTAAACATTTATGTAGTAATTGATTAGCTTGAAGAAATGGCGAATACTACGACACGATACACGGCTCCGGGAGCCCCGCTGTAATGCTGCGAGCATGAAAGTGTGTTTGTTTCTATAAGTTTCTTCTTTGTTCTTTTATTACTAATTGGCCAACCCGACGTTAAATACACTAGGAGATATGTGAACTAGCAAAACAGGGAAAAAATCCGACAGGATCAGTGAAAAAGAGACATGAATAACAAGGAAAGCCCCAAAGAATTTATGTTTTATGGGCAAAGCCGCAGTGATGGCCGATCGAAGTTTGTTTCGATCGAAAGATTTATAAATATTAATATTATAAATATTACACTTTTTTTCAACTAGAATATTAATGGTTCTCGAAGTATGTCATACAAAAAATAATTAAAAAAGATGAAACAATAGTTAAAATAGTTTCTAACTTTTAAATTCGTTGAATGTTGTAATGGCAAATGACAGTCAAAAGTTACATATGGATTTTTAGTTGTTTTTTTAAAAATATTTCTCATTGTTTTTAGTTAAAAGAAGCTAATTTTATTTTGAGAAATATGTACTTTGTAATAAAACATTTTTGTTGTATCTGTTCCGTTTTACTTATGTTAACATAGTAAAACATAAATTGCTTTAAACAAACATCAACTTTAACGAATACACCGCTTCATAAATACCCGCTGGGCGTAACTGCTTTGCCGGCTGAATTTCTGTTCAAACTCGCATTATGAGAGCAGATTTTAATTCCTGGAAGTAAATAAATTTTGCAATAGTACCTATTCGAATCATTAATCGTTCCGTTAAAAAATTAAACGAAGAGCACATTTTCCCGATCGACAGCGAATTGATATGTACCACTGCTTTATTGATAGTGTTGGTACATCGCGTCGTGCGATCGAGTTGTACTTCCGGAAAATTCCTGATCGCCCCAGAGTAAACATCAAAACGTTTATTCATGATGTTCGCAATAAGAGGAGATACGGATCAGTTGCTGTTCCATCACCAAGAAATCGGCAGCATAATTTCGGCAAGGAGCTGAATATTTTACTGTATGTTCGCGAAAATCCGAATTCCTCTCTCCTATGTTTAATAAGTTTAGGTTAAAAAAAAAAAATAAATAAATAATAAAAAAATAAAATTAGAGATGTTCTCCGGATTTAAAATATTAAACCGTATCGTTCTCATCATGTCCAGGGACCTCGGGACTCTGATTATGACAGGCGTTTAACGTTCCATGCACAATTGTCGATTTGGGAGGCTGAAGAAAACGTTCTTCCATACAACCTATGAACTGATGAATCCAAGTTCACCTCCAATGGCATAACCTACACTGGGCAGAGGAATATCCCACAATTTCGTACTCTTGTCATCATCAGGTGGTTAATGTATCAAAGTTTGGTGCGAACTTCTCGAAATAAATTAATTGAGCCTAAACGAAAATAATTTAAAAGGTCCTCAGTTCTTCAATTTTTGGAGGGAGGTTTTATCAACATTATTAGATGACGATCCTTTGCAACAGCGCCAAAAAATGATTCTCCAACTTGATTAATGTCCCGCACAAAATGCTATTCAGGTGAGACTGTTTGAATCGTTACTTCCTGGATAGGTGACCTCATGGCCCGATCTGTTGGCCTTCCCGGTCACCCGATTTAACTCCACTTGATTATTTTCTATAGGGCCATTTAAAAAACAGAGGCTACGCCAATCATAACCCAGCAATCTCAGTTGAAGAACTGCGGCAAAGGATAGAAACTGTTTATCTATCCATCTTCCCTGACTCTATCGCTCTGAGCCCTGGTGAAGAGTGGTTAAAAAGAGCAAATTTTTGCATCTTTACTTGCTTAATAAAGAGCATACCAAATGACTTTTTTTTCAATCGTTTTGCCATAACTTTGTCATTTAACTAATTTAATTATTTGACTGATTTAAAATGTAACTATTTTTCAGCGTAAAACACCCTTTAAAATGATGTATCAGGATGTATAGGGTCGAATTTGAAATTCTGAAGTCGAACTTTGCCTGAGATATCCTGTACAATTTTTCTCCAAAAAAAGGTAAAAATTAAACATGTATTTTTTATTTTTTTTATAGCGTCATTGGTTCAAAAGAAATTCAGTCAGGCCATCTAAAAAGGACCCCCTTTAAAAAAAATTTATTTACAAGGTTTAAACGATGTTTTATATAGTCTTTTATCTCTTAAATCCATGTTTAATAAATACGAGACCCAATAATTTTAAATTGTAAAAATAGAAAATGTTTTTATTTAATGAGTTTCACAAAAATAAGAGAAACCGGATACACATTTGATGTAAGTTAGTCTTTAGTAAGTAAGTTATTTTAGTCATTAGATTTAGGCATTAAAAACAATAATAATCAGATAATTAGTGTATCAGATCGCTCAATACAGTGTTCACAAGCGTATTAGCAATATATTACTTATCAAATAATTCTTAGACGAGAAAAATAAGGATGAAATCAATCAAACCACTCGAACGTTTTATTTTATATGTCGGATTCTCATTTAATGACCGAGGCCAGGTTTATGTCATTAAGCGTGGTTTATAAGGTTCTACGCCTGTCATGTTTCTGGATGGTGGGTTGTCATTTTAAACGTTTTTTTAAATTTTCAAAAACATTTCGCGGACAATTGGGATAAAGAGCTGAATTTTTTTCATTCCTCCCTCAAAAAAAANCCCTCAAAAAAAAAAAAAAATAAAAAAATAAAAAAATAAAAAAATAAAAAAAAATAAATAAATACATAAAAAAAATTATGGGTGGAAAATATAAACTAAAGTTTCTTGTTAAAATATATATTTATATATAAACCTACCGTACTACAATATATTTCAATATCTACGATACCAATGATATGGCTAGCTACCAGATACATTTTTGACATTGTGACATAGAGAAACAATAAACAAATCGACTGATACGTTATAAACTAGAAATACATCCATAACAGAGACAAAAACGTATATTTAAAAATAAATTACTTAAAATATTTTTCCCTGGCTCGTAAAGCTTATCTCGCAGAACGCTCGGACACGTGTTTACATATTTTTTGACCTTCGACCTAATATCACCAAATAAAAAGATCCGTTAAAATCGGTTTTGTCACGTCCTAAGCCTCCCTTCGTTAATAGTTAATAGTTTAGTTGGCTTATTGTTTTATATGATTTTGTAGCATCCATGGTATTGTTAAACTCGTTATGTATACAGTGTAAAACAACCTGATTTAACAATATAAAAAAAATTGGCAAAAATTTCCAGTGTTCTAATAAAATTTTTTTGAAGGATAGAATGGAAAATCCAACTTGCATCTAGCCGGAAGAAGAATAAAATTTCAAACGCGGGGGTGAAGTGATAACGATATGAAAGTGAAATGAGCACGGATGGGGTGAGAAGGGAAAACGTACCTTAACTCGAAAACGGCTGCATTATTGCCAAGGGCCACCCCCGCTCTTAACTTCAACCCCGTAATTACACAGAAGGCCTTTAACCAACAATAGCTCCATCAACCAGACGTTGCCTTTTCTCACTTCGTTAATAATCGGCCTCGTAGAGTAATGTATATAATTTTCCCTCAACGCCCCGATACGAACACGAATCTAATTTTATGCCGTAACTATTTAGCAGATCTTAAGATAAAGTATTTGAAGGAAACCTAGTAGATTCAGATTTAAAACAAATGCAATAAAAAAAGACAAAAGTTTATTGAAATAATCAAAGAAAAATTAAAAACGAAAAAGCGTTACGAGAAGTTTAAAATTTTAAAACAATTGGATCGGTGAAAATTTGGGCGATAAACTCCAACCCTCTCACAGCCTATGAGGGAAAGCAAGTAAACAAAATCTGAATTATGTAGGAGATCGGTAAGAAGTTTGTTCCGCACAAGTTCCACAGACTGTGTTGACAACGAGGGCCATTATTGTCAATAAAAACTCAGTTAAGGGACTGAATCCTAAGCCACAAGCTGATTGCATTGTATTCTAAAAAAAAGTGAGATGGAAAAGTCACATGAGTCGAATACTTGGACTAAAAGTTAGAACCGCGTTGTAATGATGCATAAGTTTTGGTTCCGCTCTGTTTTGTTCAATTTAACCACCAACTATCTATTGACCGTTTAATATGTTATTAAGCATTACTCTTATATATACACAAGTGATTACTTTATTTGAGTATACATTCCTCGTATAAATAAATAATAAATCCATTTACAACAAAATCGCTGCAAAGATATTACCAGGATGTGTAAATAGCAACAACGTCTACACGTTTCTATTAAGGGTGTGAAGTGTGATGAAATTTTATAATTTAACTTATCCAAGAACATCAAAACCCTATTTGCCAAGCTGTACGCTAGAGAGGCTTTCACAGAAGGCTGTAAAGTAAGACATTCGGCGCTTTTAGGACTAGTTGAACGCTTAGGTGTTATGGCTACTCAACAGTGCTGATCGTAAAGCCGGCATGTCGTGTAATCAACCGGTGCAACTGCTCCCAAAACAGAAAGCTTTTAGAGGACGAAAAAAAATCGTTCATATGTAAATACAAAAAATAATCATGTTGGCTGGATAATGTAAGCTTAAGTCAATTGTCATCCAGGGCAGTGTTGAAATACCAGGATATACTTCTAGGATTTTGATTGGAAAATATATCTTCTCAAAATTTCACTTCTTATAAAGTATGAAACGTTTTCCCATTAAGGAAATAAGTCATTCATCGGACTAGATAGTTGTCGGAAGGAGTTAATTCAGGACTGTCCAAGTACATAGTTCAGTTGCCATACAGTTCCCAAAGGTTTTTGCTTTGCTTGTCGTAAATATCATGTGTAGTCTTGTTGCATCTAAGCCAAGATACATACCTAAAAACCATATTGCAGGTTACAATTCGTAAGGTAAAGCATTAGTATTAGGGGTTTCGTGACTAACGTAGTTGGTTTGACGAGGGCTTTTTGTATGATTAACATCAATAGCGACAGGTAGAGCCTTGCTGATCACTAGATACAGTCGCAGAACCTAGCTCCCTGAAATGACATACTTCAAAGTCATTCTCATTAAAGGAATATCAAATAAATCCTGATCGCCGAACGGGGGGGGAATCTTGTTTATAAAATATATTAATCGTACCGATAACAATAAAGTGTAATAGGATTAGGAAAGAATTTGTAGGTTTTCAATGTTTTTAAATTAGAACGCACTTCCGATATAAATGGTTTATTTACTTTATAAGTTACAAGATTTACAACCGTCAAAGACTTCTAACCGCCACTACTCTTCAGTCGCCACGTGCTCTGAGCAGTGTTGCCCCACACCACTCCCCTCTCAGCGGCCAGGTCAGCTGATGAACTGGGTATAGCGTCCGGGAAAGCGAACTTGGCGTCCTGNATTTACTTTATAAGTTACAAGATTTACAACCGTCAAAGACTTCTAACCGCCACTACTCTTCAGTCGCCACGTGCTCTGAGCAGTGTTGCCCCACAAATTCAATAAGAGAACAGAAAAATCGATCATGATGTATTTTGTTGTCCGCTTAATTTCTTCCTTTTTTAATTTGAAATATTTCGTATCTTTATTGTGTTTTTTCATTATAAAATACTAAAATACAATCAGGAACTACTACAAGCTAGATTAGGTTGAATGTTGAATGTCTACAACTGATCACAGCCGAACGTTATAAAGTTATTTACTTTCCCACATAATATATGAGAGTTTTTTATTTGTAATTTTGTTTTTATTAGAAAAAGGCCAGTTTGGAAAAGTGTTCACAAATTTAATTTCCGTGAAAAGAAACGAGGGTAGCGGCTGGAGGACATGTCGGAGGGGAAAAAAGGCCTATACGAGGTGAACCCGGGTTCAGGGTGTTTGTTGATTAATGAAATTCTTTCTCGTCTTTCCAATCGAGGTCACTTGTTCTCGCTCCTTCTTTCATCCCTCTCTCGCTCTCTTTATCCATTTTCCACCCTGAAATTTTTCCCCGGTTTTCCGTATTTGACCCCCTCATCAATCAACATACTCGTCGTGGACCTTCATTATATTCTCAGAGCGCCGAAAGTTACGGAAAGACAATTAATCACGATTAATCATAATGTGTAGGAAAGTCGGACATTCGTATCAAGTGCACACGGTACCACGTGTGGCGTAACTCGAGTCGTTCTCTGAGGAAAGAGTAGAGGAAAACATAAATTAAATCCGAATGATTTACTGGTAAACTTCTTCGTACAACCCACTACACTGAAATTTCCTAATTTTCCGAGAAACACTGCGAGGAGGAGAGAAAGACAGAAAGATAGATAGAAGGATATGTAGAGACATAGATACATTTAAAAATAGATAGACAAAAGGATTGGTAGATAGGTATATGTATATATATATATATANGTATATATATATAGAGAGAGAGAGAGAGAGAGTGATGAAGAGAAGTACAGTCATAGTGAGGTAGTTAGATAGAGATAGATATTGAGAGGGGAGAGAATAAATATTTTTAAAAGATAATTATAGAAATGAGAAAAATTAGTGACAATGAAAATATATATATATGTCGGGAGTTCATCTGTTGGGCTATGATCCCACTCATCCTCGGAGATCTGGCCCTCTTCAAAGTTTGACATAATAACAAACACGACTAGTTAACATTTATACAATTATAATTTTATTTAGTAAAAAGATTAAGGCACGGATGCATTCCCCACTAGCACGCTTAAAAATGTTACTGTAACCAAAACTACTACCATACTGGAGGTTCTTATTCCTTCTGCCTCCATAAAAAGTAAAGAGCGCACTGCATGGTCTTTTCTAAAAACTGTACCTCCGCAGTTAATTTAGTTTCTCTAACCAGTGGGGAGCGTCCAAGACACACAATGTGTTTGCCTTTCACAGTTTGGGAATTAATAATTTATTTTACAAAACATAAAAAACTTTCTAAGAATTTATCAACTTTACAAAAATGAGATAAGTGAGACAACATAAACATTATAAACAATAATCATTAGGTTTCTTTTCTATCACCGACATATATATAAAGAAAGAAAAAAAGAAAGAGAGTGAGAGAGAGAGAGAGAGAGAGAGAGAGAGAAAGACAGAGAGAGAGAGAGAGAGAGAGAAAGAGAGAGAGAGAGAGTGGGACGGAGAGAGAGAGAGAGAGAGAGAGAGATGGGAGAGAGAGGGAGAGGGAGAGAGAGAGATGAAGATAAAGTTAAGGACAGTCATAGTGAGGTAGTTAGGTAGAGATAGATATTGAGAGGGGAGAGAATAAATATTTTTAAAAGAGAATTATAGAAATGAGAAAAATTAGTGACAATGAAAAAAAAATATATATATATAAAGAAAGAAAGAGAGTGAGAGTGAGAGTGAGAGTGAGAGTGAGAGAGAGAGAGAGAGTGAGAGAGAGAGAGAGTGAGAGGAGGGAGAGAGAGAGGGAAGGAAAAAATAATGAATAGAGAATGGAATAAAAAAATAATAGAAGAAGAGTGTTTCAAATATATGAACCAACAAAAAGTACAAATGCTTTTATCGGACGATGATATTAAACAAAACCTTTTTTTATATTGACCCCAAACAACTACAGGTGGAGTAGCAATCATCATTTCACCTCTGGTAGCCCCATTTCTTTTCCTTTTCAGCCTTTCTCATTAAGTCAAACTCAAATTAAATGTAATGCCGACTTAATCTCTTTTCCTATTTGTTTTCCTTGTTGGTACACGTTTTTTATAGTGTTTTTTCTACTTTGCTTCGAGTGTAAATTTGAGCAAAGTCGACCCTCTTAGGGTTGAAACGTTTTGGTAATTATCTTTTTTCGATAAATATTATTCATTAAGCAAGGGATTTTTGTTAGCTATCTTAAATAACAATGATTAATAATTTCATATTGAATTTTGGCAGGAAGCAATATGATACTGGATCCAAGGAATATAGGCAACAACGAGAATTATAAAATAAGGGGTAATGATCCGCCAGTCTTCGCTGTTCATAATGTCAGGGAAAACCATGAACGAACAGCCAATACTATCTAGGTTATATTCTATAAAATTTTCTTGAACTTACCCAAATAGGTCCTTTTTAAAAAGATGGTTCCTACTCACATTAATTTGTTTCGCAACAATCCGGATATCGAGCCCTTTAGCTCATCGTCAGGTTGAAGGGTTTCTGCAAACACGTCTCTCGACATGAATTGCAGAAGTGAACCCCCGCCAACGCGACGTTCCAATGAGCAGCTGGTTTTTTAATGGCGCTCAATTTGAACGTGCGAAAAACTGGAATTATAACACAAATAACTACTGTAATAATAAATACGGTAAGAAATTAATTGTAAATTAGTGATTAAAGATAAAAGATTAAAAAAATTAGAATAATACCTTAATATTATTAAATTATTATAAAAGTAACAACAATTAAAATAATTAGTTTAATTATTTGGACATTTAATATTATTTCTATACATATATAAAATGGGAGGTAGAGCAAAATTTGTTATGTTATCAATGCATTTATCACCATGTTCAATTTTACATTTTTTACTTTCAAATTGCTCAAACCAATCTAGTTCTCTCCCTTTGTTGAAACTATGTAACACTGTTGTATTTAAATTTGAATTGAAATTATGTTTTGTTTCTTTTAGATGGTCCTTAAATTCCGAAAATTTGCTCGATTTAGGCAAGTGTTCTTTTACTCTTGTTTTTATTTCTCTACCGCTTTGTCCTATATATTTAATATCACAATCATTACAATTGAATTGGTAAACCCCGCTTTTTGCCAAGTTGTCTTTAGGTTTTGAGAGGTTGTTTTTAAGTGAACCCGTCTAAAAGCTATTCTAAAACCTTCTTGTATAAAAATTTTACTAACTTTTTCCGATAATTCACCAATGTATGGCAAACAACGGAAATCTAATGATTCATTTATGGTGGGGTGGCTGAGTCCTATTGTTGATTCGTTTAAAGTTCAAAACATAATTTCAATTCAAATTGCAATACAACAGTGTTACATAGTTTCAACAAAGGGAGAGAACTAGATTGGTTTAAGAAATTTGAAATTAAATGTAAAATTGAACATGGTGATAAATGCATTAATAATATAACAAATTTTGATCTACCTCCCATTTTAAATATCTACATAAATAATATTAAACGTCCAAATAATTAAAATAATTATTTTAATTATTATTATTTTTATAATAATTTAATAATACTAAGGTATCATTCTAATTTTTTATCTTTTATCTTTAATCACTAATTTATAATTAATTTCTTACAGTATTTACTATTATAATATTTATTTGTGTTATAATTCCCGCTTTTCGCACGTTCAAATTGACCACCATTAAAACCCAGCTCCTCATTGGAACGTCGCGTTGGCAGGGGTATCAGCGGGTTCACTTCTGCAATTCATGTCGAGAGACTTGTTTGTCGAAACCCTTCAACCTGATGATGAGCTAAAGAGCTCGAAATCCGGATTGTTGCGAAACAACAAATGTGAGTAGGAACCATCTTTTTAAACAGGATTGAACTCCACACTCACCCCATCATTTATAATTTCTACCCAAATAAGTGTTTCGATCACTGGAACCACAGAGATTATATGTGCCATCAAATCAGAGGAAAGTTAGAAATTGTTGTTAATTTTACCATTTACTAAGCATTTCAACTCTTTTTGACTGCATCAGCTTATGCGCTTTTCGTATAAAACGATAAATGATTTCCTCCAGTGGGAAACGGGCAATGCTCCGGATGGATACAATGGGGCGAGTCGGGATGAGGTTCGTGATTAAATTCTCCCTTGGGTGTTATTGGTTATGGGACTGAATGGTGAACCGCGGTTGGAAAGGGTCCGGATGGAGTGGGTGCCCTAATTATGATAGCGGGAAACCGTCGGATTATACAGGGCGAATGAAAAAATAACGAGATTTCTCATCCCAGAAAGATTTGTTTTCTCATCTTTTAACCAGAAAGCGGATTATCACGAGGATCCAGTGTGACTATGCACATATAATGAAATAATGTTTATAATGTAACTTTTTTTACATTCAAGGACGCTCAGTTTATTTACTGTTTATTGCTGTTGTAGTGTATTATCCAACCTCTTTTATAAATACTTGACTGTCATAAATTTTGGATAACAATTAAAGGAAAAAGAGAAAGAACACCTTGACCAGCGCACCGTGAGGCGCTGGTTTGGAAAATTGAACAGAGGAAATTGTTTTTGCCAAATGAAGACACAGCAACCTTGATGCATATAGATGTTCTACAACAAGCAGTAGAATCAAATCAAGCCAAAGGCAATAGGGTATTTGTAAGGTATTTCGGAGTGTCAAAAGACACGTTCGTCAGCATCAGAACGACAGCGGAACGGGAAAAAGTTATGTGCTGGTCCAGCATTTCAATGAAAAGACAGAACCATGTGTAACTTCCTTAACAATCTCAATTAATATACAATTTTATTGAAGATTGTGTGTTTAATAAATTTTTTAAACAAAGACACTTAAATAAAAATTTAGGAAAAGAAACAAATACTGAAAGTTGTTGTTCCGTTTAACTAGTTACTGCTGTTCAATTAGCCAAGCCCGTCTTCAATGTCTATTTTTGGAAAAAGAACTTAAGGGATCTTTACTGATTTCGAGGCAGATAAATGCAACCAGAGACGTCGAAGAAGCTCTCCATTAATGGATGGCCGGGTAAAAGATTAATACGGTATCTGCCTCACATAAAGTGGAGTGATGAATGTTGGATGTGAATAACATTAAACCCATATATATTGAACATTTTGCCGCCGATTCGGAATATCCACTTCAACAAGAGACTGTTTCAAATTAAAGCGTAAGCATATATAATCGGGGCGTTTAAGTGCTAACTGACCTCTGTAGGTAACTTAAAAAGCGGTTAAAAAGTGTAGTCGTTAAGAGATGTGTCATTATGTATGCTTTAAACAAAACATTGTTTATAGAATTTATGCTTCATAACAGTAAATAAAAACACTGACAATCGCACGCACATAAACCGCGTGGTTGTGTCCTCTACGGTGTCATGTATTCTTAGCTGTCATGTATAGTCCTGTGTACGATTCTTGTCGTTATTACGAAATTTTTAGGAATTTTTATCGTACAATAGATAAAACAAGGATTGTTAATTGATCAAAATTGGTCCTTGAAGTCCTCCATGTGTTAAATTTTTATTATTGTGAATATACATATTTTTTTCCTATAAAATTATCGTTTCTCTTGACCTCAATATGTTTATTTGCAGTTTGCTATACCATTTTCTCCTGACCTGCAGGCAACTAACTTACTTCTCTAAATCCATAAATTAGTGATAACCACATAAAGTTGGAGATTTTCCCTAGTTGAGCGTTTTAAATTGAACACGTCGGATTTTTCTTACGAAATTTTTCATCAATTCCAAGTAGGGGTGGCTAAGATGCATGTTTAATGATTGGTCGTGGTCACTGGGAGTAACGTCACTTTTATTTGGAGAATTTTGTTTCAAGTGAGGATGTCCTGATCAAATATCTGAATGGTGTTTGATCCGTTCCGGTTAATTGAATAGGCACGCCATGCATGGAGATATAGAATGGCACAACACTGGTTTGCTCACCAGTCTTTGGCACTTTCTGTCTCTTTGTACTTTATGTTTGTTTTATTTTATTTACTCACTGTTGTGTACTTTGTATTGCTTTGCTTTTTGTAGCTACTAGCTTTTTAATTAATCATTTTTACTTATTTATTTTTTATTTTGTTTATATGCTTTTTTTACATTTGCATTTTGTTTTTTATGATACCAGAAACAATCTCCGGGAGAAGATTTTAATCCATGCTTGTATGTTCTTATAAATTTATTCCTTCGTTGTAAATAAAAGTATCTAGGCGTGGTCAAGACTATTTTGAGAACATTCAATTGTAACCCTTATTTTTTAGTTAACTTACTATTTGTTTTCCTATCTATTTAGATTTTCATGCTTTTCCATTCTTTTCTATATTTATTATTTATTGTTTTACACTGTTTTTATATTTCTGTACATTCCCGAGTAAAAGTATTTTTCCAACCTCACCTCAAGCAACAATTTTCTAATCACTTTTTTCGTGAACACAACACCTAACTGATGTTTTAGAAAATCTATAAAATTTCTTAAGGAAAAAGTTTTTATTAATATCTGAGCTACCATTTTTGTTGTTTTACATGTAAATGTTTAGCTAGATCTTGGGCTATTTTAGATTCTGGTATACGTGCTTTTTACCTTCCTACGACATTCTCGATATTCTTGATTATTCAATTTTCTCGTTTGTTTTTCTTTTATGCATTTTCGTGCAACGTCAAAATGAGATTCCATATATACTGTAATGTCGTTTAATTTACGATAAACTTCGGTCCGTTCTACCGTTGTGTTTTTGTGCTGTGTGTATAATGCTTTGTGTGTTTATTTTGTGTTTATCTTGTGGGTAGTATCTTATAGAATTTACCTAACAAAATATTATAAACAAACTTTCGTAATGCAGTTTGAAAAATAAGCCCGGAAGCAGGAGTATTGTATTAATAACTTTTCAAGTTTATTAATATCGTAAATGGAATCCATGACCGTTTATTAACAGGTTGACAGGTTCGGTGAAAAGCCAATCTAGGCAAAATTAATGGCCAATTAATTTTTCACACAAAAAAACTGTATTTTAACGCAAGCTATAATTAGACTTCCAGGGGAATATTTAACACAAAAACGATGTAAATTTAGAATGTAAGGAGAAAGTAAAACAATATAACGTAGCCGGAAAAAGTTATCGGGATGGCTTGAAACTTACCCCCTTGGAACCGAACTCACTTCCAACAAATAAAACTTGGCCACATCCGACAACAATGATTCACAGTTATAGCATTGTGTTAAATCGTACGGGGCATGTGCAGTTTCTTAAGTTAAGAAAATACATATAAACATGAAGTACGTGAGAAGAAGTCTTTAGAAAATGAATCAATCAAACCGAAAATTTTCCAATCCTCGCCATAATCATTTCAGGTGGTGTCAAAACACACTGATTAGGTATTAAATAATAAAACCTCGTTAATAAATCATTTATACCAGTAGATTGATTACCAGCTGTCTGGTGTAAATTACTAAAACATTAACTATGTAAATCCACCCTCCCCTCATAAGGACTATCTGAATTCATAATTGAGGAGGTAATATTTTAATTTATTCGAATATTAGTTATATAGTAAATGAAATTTCAATATAAAACTCTGGTTTTTCAGATTTTCGTAGTTATGAAATTAAGAAGTTGGCCCCTTAGAGATCATTTTATACTTAAGCATTTAAAATAAAAAAAAAAATAGTTTATATTGTTAATAAATCTTTATTATAAATATAGTCTCTTCCAAGTACTGACGAAGTATTTTCCCTCATATTTCAATATTAATGTATTTGAAGTGAGGAATATGACAAAATATCGGAAAGGTTGCGTTTTTTATTTAAAATATATTCATTTCTTTCTTGGCTCAGCTTACAGATTTTGTAGTGTGTTTCTAGTGTCAAAATACAGTCTCGTTATCCGCCGTTGAACTCCTACACGAGTTGATAAAAACCTTGAAATATACTAAGTTCATACATAACACTGATGACAGGCACACGATCTGATTGCTATGCAGACTGGTGGAAATGCTTCGAAGCCTGAAATTCTGGGTGTTTATTATTATCCACGGTGGTCCTTGGTACGCATCCCCCGCGGATAACGAGAGTCTAATGTACAACTGATTAGATATGAAATAAAACCAAGTTGATAAATCATTTATACCCATTGACGGACTGCAAGCTGTCTAAATGTAAATGCCTAAAACAATGTTAACTATGTAAATCAAACCCCCGGAATTCAATATCTGAAATAAATAATTGAGGGGGTAATAGTTTAATTTATTTAAGAAGTAATATCATGTATAAAATTTTAATATAAAATTATTTAGAGTTTTTGAGGTGCGGTCTGATGTGACGTAGGTTTAGGAAAATATTTTCTTTATCGTGCTAACGTTTCGATCTTTACTGAGATTGTCTTCAGGTCCTAGGATGTATAAACATTGTTTAATTTATACAAATACATATAAGGTAAGAATATGAATTTTCTATATTGTGTACATCATTATATAAATTAATATTCATATCTTATATGCATTTGTATAATTTGAATAAGGTTTATAAATACCAGGTGCTGAAGATGATCTCAATAAACAATCATTAATTAACGGTCACTAAATACCACACATTTAACATAAAACTTATTTTTAATAACCGCAACGGCGCTAAACTGTCCGAATACTGTCATAATCATTATGATCTCCTTTGATCTGGGTCAGTACTGTTTGGCGACTTTTTGACCTAAGCCTAGTTTTGATCTAGTTTGACACCCAGGCACCCACTGACCGGTTTTTCTTAGTAATTGAAGAAAATTTCCTCCCCGCTTATTATGCGAAACAGTGGTGTTCCTTAAGGCAGATTACTAACCCCTGTACTGTATCAAGTACAGCTGACATTCCATCTCATAAACAAAACTATACATTCCAATGCAGAACATATAACATCATCTCACACTGTTGGAAGCTTGGTGCAAGAAAAAAAAAAGGTTGAAATTAAATGTGGAAAAATTCACATCACAGGTGAGAAGGTGCGATATCTAAGAGTTATAATACAATATCTGAAATTTCTTTAGTGATACATATCCGCAAGTTTATTCAGATCTGAGGCGTTGATTACTGGGATCAAAAGAAAGAATAAACAAGTGTATGTCAAGGGAGTGCTCTAGGTCGTATAGTCTATTAGTTATACACAAGAAGTCTACCATAAAAACACATGTTCAAAATGCATGGCAGTTCTCAATCTGTAGGACATCTTGGCGATCGATTCAAAGATGAGCAGACTTGTGTGGTTTTTAGTGACCGTTACTTAATGATTATTTGGAGATGATTTCTTAACACGACAGACAAGAATGACACATCTACACGGAAAACAAACACTTTGAGCCCTGAAAATGATCTCAATAAAAATCGAAACGTTGGCATGATAAAGAAAATGTTTTTGTAAAACCTACGTCACACCAGTCCGCATCTTACGATTTCCAAATAATCTAATGGATTTATTTTTCAAAGTTCTCTCCACTAAAACGCTTATTTCACGAAGGTTTACAAGTTTAGCATTGATCACATTGAATTGGAAATTTAACGTAGTTATCAATGGCAATAACAGATTCATGTTACCTCCAACATCTCATACTGTTGGAATCTTGGTGCAAAAAGAGTGGGTTAAAATTGATGGCGAAAATATTCCCCTCACATAACTTTTACCCTTAATTAGGCCACCATTATATTTCAATAACGTACCTTCCAACCAATTAAAGTGGGATGCGAAGGGTTTACATAGACAAACGATTAACGTAGAACCCACACAAACGCTTACACATCAAGAAATGATGAAACGACACAAAATCCTCGAAAAACGATGTCTTATCACTACCCAGCAAAAGACTGATTTAAAACTTCATCTCTTTTCCAAACCAATATGGATCTCCATGTTTAAACTGGGAAATCAAAAATTCGTTGATATCTGGAACACATATACGCCTTAAACTACGAGAACTGTGTAACGATACAAAATTACCGCAGTTATGCATGCGATCAAATTTACCACTGTCAACAAGAAACTCCTTTTCAAATTTAATTCTTTTCCAAAACCACTATTGACCTACGGATTAAGGGGCCTGGGGTTCAACAAACTCCTCGAATATCTTATATTCCTCCATATTCAAATTGGGTAATTAAAAATTATTCGATACCTAGGAATGTACATAGACAGCCGACTGACGTGGAAACAAACGCCTTAAAGAACAAGAACTGATGAAATGATAAACAACAAAATCCTTTCATTACTACTTAACAAAGCGTTGCAAAGACAAAGGCTAACTAGCAGTGTGGGGTTCAGTTAAAGCTACACCAAGCTCTGTATTCAAACTGCTCAAACAACAATTCTTCGAAAAATCCTGGACGATGTATGGGATGAAACTACACACAAATATCTACGATGTACCTCGATTGCTTTACAGTAAATTTCACCAAAATCTTCCTATTGCTCATCACCCATCAAATCGAAAAAAGCACATCTCTCACATATTTCACCGAACCAAGCTAGAAGACTAAAGAGACGATTGCCTAGATATTATAAACGGTGACAACGTCAAAACCTATTTTAAAAATTGAAAATCTTTGTACGAGCCAGTAGTTTCTCCACCCTATATTAATTTACCACATTCAACATTGCTACCCTTCTTGAAAAAAGAGTAAGGAGGGATTTCTTAAAAATTAAATTTTTCTATTTTACAGATATAGAAGACACTTCAAAAAGGTGGTTTTTTAAATTAATAATACGTTGTAAAGTTAATAGTTCTTGCTTTAACTTGGTAGATTTTTTCATCAAGATTTACCTTAGTCTAGCGACACTATAAATCACATGATACCATTTTAAATCTATTAGAAAACGTGAATCCATACAGAAATTATGCGTGATCGAAGTTATTAGTATTACGAGTGAAACTTGTACGAGGGATGAATTCAAGAGTTCGGGCATGCGGGCGCTGAGAACTTCTGATTAACAACATGCGGGATCGCAACACTTTCGCGCAAACCGTGGTTTCACTCTGGGCGTAATTGAAATTCCAGGTAATGGCGGGACAAAAGAAATGAAAGTCGACAAAATTCAAAAATATGACACAATCGATTATAAAGTGAGTGATGTCACGTGCAATTATTAAACACGGGTCAAAATGGAAAGTTATCGTTAAGTCAAAATTATAAAACAAAAATGCACTACTGCATTCAGTAAAAAAGGAAAGTACAATAATTCCTGGCATACAAGAAGGCTTATCGTCAAATTACCTTGGATGTCCTGGTCGATGGGTTAAAACCCTTTACAATACGTTTTCCACATTTGTGTGGTGTTTATTGACCGTTAGCCAGTGATTATTTGAACACGACTGACAAGAATGACACATCTATACGGAAAACAAACACTTTGAGCCCTGATGATCTCAATAAAGATCGAAACGCATGATAAAATGTTTTTCTAAAACCTACGTCACACTAGACCGCAACTCACGATCTCCAAATAATCGTTTTTCACATTATTGCCAATTAAAAAACCATCAACTGTGCGAGGATATGAACTCATAATCGCCAGTGTGTCAAAAACGATTCGGACATCATAACCATTCGGCCACCAAGGGGCATTCACAAAATAATTGACCTTATAAGCAAGAGTGTTTTTTTAAATTTGATGTATGATCAGTGTTACGGTCAAAGGGTAGAAACTAAAGAGAGTAACTCAGATCTACCAATTTCAATTCCTCACACACTTCTGGAATAAAGATAAACTCTGCTAACAATCACATCTTTTCGCTGTGTAATGAACGATACTTGGTTGAGGCGTCAGACTCTCAGCTAGTAAATCCCGCGGTCATGGGTTCGATCCCCACCGTTGCCTGTGAACATTTTTCTGACGCCTAAGGGGACCGGTGGCCGCAATTGAAAGAAACTGACCCAGCACTCATCAATGGGAGGTCTGGGGCGGGATCGGATCTCAGCGACCCTTAATTTGGTCCCAACCCCCTTCAAAAATGAGTTTCTTCCATGGAAGAACACTGGCACACCCGGAGCTCAATTCACACGCGTGTAGCGAGCTCTCAAAAAATGGAGCCAGGAATAAAGTACAATTAGCTGTACAGCTGCAGTGCTCAGGGGGGCCTCCTCCTCCAGTTCGTGGTGTTGGGAGAAAAAAAAACGATACTGTGGCTAATTAATCAAAATTTAAACGAAACATCTTCTAATCAAAATATTCCCCCTCAAGAGAGTCCTGTGTGGAAAAAAGTATATTTGTGATTTATAGAAGTTTAACATTTGTACCCGATGTTAGCAACAAAGCGAGGATACTCATCAAAAACAATATACCTGATGTAAATATTTGTTTTAATTATTTGAATAGGCTGGATAGATAAAATATAAAGATGATTTGTGTAGCACGTCTACGTTATTTATAGGTAATGCAGGATGTCCTGCCAAATACATTAGCCAAACTATGGAAAGGTTAAAAATTAGGATGTAAGAACAACGTGATTGTAAAGATCCATCCAAATTGTTAGATGGGCTTTTTTAAACGGGCGCAATTTTGATTTTGAGAATATTGACGTGTTGGATAAAGAAGCCTCAGATGTGACAAGAAAAGTAAAGGAGACTTTGTACATCATCGTGGAGGAGAACTCCTGCAATGTGCAGAATGATTTTCAGAAGATAAGTTTAGCATATTCGCGTTTGTAATAATTTGTAAGGGAGACGACTTCACAGGTGTGATTAGGAGTTTTATAGGAAGATTTTTTTAAAGAACCGCCTTCAAAACCTCATAACAACTATGACTCTAAATTTGGGCTGTACAACAAATTATAAATCGCAACACGATGTTTTGGCCATCCTGCTAGAGCTCCATATGTGACCAATGGACTATTGTGACCAGTACGCCATTTTGGGGTTTATTCCCCAATTTTTTCTGCATAGTCTTTGACGAATGCCTAATACAACCTTAATGCGGGATGTTGCCTACGCGTTTTCCCCATTTCCACCTTTGTTCAAAGGTTATGCCAAGGCCAATGAGAAAGTTAAGCCTTCACCTTTTATAATGAGCGTGCTTATAATTCGTGCTTCCTTCTTTTTGTGAAGGATATAAAATGTGCTGTATTTTTGTTTTATCAAGGTTTATATTTAAACCCGTAATCTTACACCAACTTCCTATTATATTTAAGGCGCTTTGCACAAATTAGTTTAAAAAAATCTTATAAAGATTATAATATATCTAATAAAGATTTTAATTACAAATTATGCTGAACTGACTAAATTGTATTCCATAACATCTCCTTAGCTGTTTTAATGCTTTGAAAAAAAGGAATTTTAAATTACAAAGGGTTAATTTGAAGTTAAAATTGTATTAAAGAGGGTTAATTTTAAGCTAAAAATGGTTAGTTGAAGTTAAAATGTTTTTTAAAATACAAAAGTTAAAAAAAATTAAAAAAAATTTAAAAGATTAATTTGAAATTAAAAGGGTTAATTTCAAATGTCGTTAATTTGTCTTGTAAAAAGGTTAATTTAATGGAAAAAGGCGATACATTATATATTATTTTTAATGTTACAAAATGCGAGTATGTTTAAATAAATAATACAATTCCAAATTAAAAATAAATCGACCAAGTCTCCGATAGCGACTCTATCTCCCAGAATATTGGGGCTCCTCCAGCGTGTATATGTATATACATTACGCAGGGTGGGCGACCAAGACCTGAGGGGTTAAATGCCTGGGTAGACTCGTACCCCAGTCATTTAATTTCATCGTAAAGGTCCGGGACTTGGTCGGCTTACGTGTCCTGCATAAATCTCTTGGAGTTGATTACAAACCCCAAGATTTTGGACCATTTTATCTCGGGGAGTGATTTGGTGATGTCCTCTCCTTCAAAGATTTCTAATCTAGACCTAGCATACCTATCACACTCTGCGAGGTAGTGCCTTGTCGTTTCTTCATTTATTTCGCAAAAACGGCAAAACGGATCTGGTAGAAGAATACCCATTACGGAGAGGTGTCTTCTCAGTGGGCAGTGGCCCGTCAGAATACATATCAGCCTCCTAATTCCCTTCCTTGAGTTAGAGAATAGCCATTTCGATTCTGCTGGTTTGATCATCTTAACGAACTCCTTCGAATGCCTGTGTCCGGGGGATAAATTCCACTCCCTAAGGAATTGTTTCATGCCCCATTAATACTCTCTTTCGCTGTGCTCATAGAGTGAGTTAATAGCGGTTGTGGCCCGACAAACGCAGTATTAGAACCTTCTTTGGCCAGGCCATCCGCCTTTTCATTGCCATGGCGTCCTTTATGTGCTGGTATCCAAATAAGGGTCACCTTATTTTCAAACCTGAAAGAGATCCTATTGAAAAGATCTACAGTTTCCTCCACCAGTCCTGAGGTTGACAAATCTTTTTGTAATGCCCTAAGACTAGCCTGACTGTCAGAAAAAATTCTAATATCTTTTCCCTTAATTTTATTTTCCATAAGTGTTCTACAGCACACATTAATGGCTCAGATTTCCGCCTGAAAAACGGCGGTGTTATTGCCAAGAGAGGAGGAGATGCTGATTCCTTATGAAGGTATTCCTGACCACTCCCTCTACCTTTGATAAGGGAACCATCTGTGTAGCAGTCTATGTTGCGATGGTCATCATCCACACTATAATTATATTCGCAAGGGGTGACTACCTGAAAGTACTTTTTCCCCGAAGGGGTTTTAATCTTTTTATCACTAACGCTTAATAATTGGCCGTTAACCTTACTTAATTTTTGTGAGATTTTCGAGAGACCTACGTTACCGCACTTATGATTCCAGCTGCCTTCGCTAATTAATCTGTAGCAGGTGATTAGTGCTCTGACCTTAATCTCAATGTGTAGACGTGTGGTATTGGTTATAATTTCAAGTGCTAGGGTGGGGTGTAGTTGAAAATGTGTAGTGTCCTGTCATCATCAACCTAATCTTTGAAATGACCTTAATTTGTTACTGCTCCCTTTTTTCTAGACCTTTCCCCCATACTAAAGCTGCGAAAAATAATCTAGGTAGAATAATTGCAGTATATAGTCATTGGGCTACCCATGGTTTGATACCCCATGTTTTCCCGACAATTCTCCTACATTGTACCATTGATATTGTGCCTTTTCTGTATATGCTATTAATATGATCTTTCCAATCAAGTTTCCTGTCAAGCGTCATACCAAGGAATTTGAATGAATCCACTAACTTTAATTCTATGCCCTGAAATTTAGGGTTTTTAAAATTACCTAATGTTCTTCTCCTACTAAACATTATCAATTCCAGTTTAGCTGGATTAATTGTTAAACCTTTATCACAAGCAGTTTCCACTGATGTTCCTGGTAAATACGTATGCTGATTGGGATGTATCATTGTATTAATTCCACAATCATGTCTAATTGATCTATACCTATCTAACATTTTCTCTATTATTTTTATGAAAATAGAAGGCTTATAGGTTACTTATACTTATAGGTCTATAAGATTTAGGAAATTGATATGAGGCCTTACCTGGTTTGGGTCTCCTCCAGCGTAAGAACTTCCGGATCCACTCCGGCAGCGGTTTTGTTTAAAGTGGAATGTCTAACCACCCCATAGAGAAACACTGCCCTCGGAAGGAAACCGCGAACGGTACCCCCAGCAACAGGTTTACACCAACATCGCCACTAAGCCACTACGAGTATGGACTTCCATTCCCATGTAGCATGTTTTGGACTTGGAACATTTCTGCTACCCCCAGTTCAGATGGTTATGCACCTTCCCTCGTCTAAGCAGACACGATCTGTTACCCTAACCCTCGTGTGCCTCTGATAAAGCACCCGCCGTCCGCAGCCGACCCGGAGGCCGACACGATTCCAGCTTGTGCTTTGGAGAGGTTGCCACGCTCCCAAGGCTACACCATTATGTTATGCCCGGAGATCCCCCTTGCATCCAAGGATTGGGAGAGGTGTCAAGGACGTAATGCCGTAGAACCTGGATTGAGAAAGGGAAGTGACCGAGGACACCCCTCGCCTTGGCCACACTGTACCACCCATTGTCACTGTAGTCCCACATTTAATGGGGTATGACTCCTCAGGGTGGATAGAAGAGATGAGATGGCCGTTCAAGCGCTGAACGAATCGACCGCTTAGGTCAACAGTCAAATGTTAATTTTGCAATTAGCTTATTGTCCAAATTTATGCGTATATTCTGAAACTTTCTATATTGCAAAGTCCGCCATATACAGTGTCATTTTTAGATGGCCCGGCTCAATGTCTCTTGAACCTATGACGCCACAAAATAAAGAAATAAAAATAGGTGTTTAATATTTTTTAGTCTAATTTCAAATTTTTATCTTTTTGTGGGTAAAAGTTACCCAAGGTACCTCAGGCCCAGTTCAACGTCAACATTTCAAATACGACCTTATATATCTTGACACATCATTTGGGACTTTTCACGCTGCAAACAATGGTACAATCGGATTTTAAATCGTCAAAAACTGACAAAGTTATGACAAAAATATTGAAAAAACGCATTTCGTTTATTTCGTTGTTAATTCCAATAATTTGCTTTTTCACTCAAATAAACATTAATTGCCTTTATTGTTTACATTCTGTCATTGTTTGTATTCTGATGTCGGACTGGGCCTGAGATTCCCAGTATAATTTTTCTACAAAAAAAAAGGTAAAAATTTGAAACTAGACTAAAAATATTACCAAGTTTTTTTTTCGTCTTTGGTTTAAAAGAAATTTCGCCTGGCCATCTACAAAGACCCTCTGTACAACTTTTTTTATATTGAGTAAAGCTGTAAGTCATTGTTACCATTGAATGACAATCCTTTGATAAAACGTAAATATTAGGTTATGCAAGAATGCATCTTCATATGACGTAAATTCAATTATGCAAATGGCCTCAAAATATAATGTCACAAGATCTTAACCGGGGTACATAAACAATGTCATAACATCAACCTTTAAGCAATAACTAATGAAAAATTATCAAAAAGTTCCGCACAAGGTATGCATTGAATAAATGCCAAGGTCACGTGGGTCAACGAAAGTGAACCTTATGTACGACGGGGAGGTTGGGACATCATCGGTGGTGGCTGCTGTGTATTGATCTCTACAAACAGGTGGTCTCTCCTTCTCACTCTCTCACTCCCTCTCATTCACTCTGACCTATATCCACGGAGGCACGCCCTTTTTCCAATATTCAAAAAATCGAACCGATTTTTTGAAAGGGTGGCTATAAGCTCTGGTTGACAGCTCGGAGACAGATATAAAAGTTCATCGAAAAGGTTTACAGCGAGACAAAAACCAAGTTCGTTTCAAACATTTCGGTGAACGATTACTTAAAACAAAATATAAAATACATTTTTATTTTACTTTTAGGAGAAAATCTTTCAGTGGAAAAGATATTAAGAACACACGACAGATGTTACGATAATATTTTTCCCCGAAATATTTTTTTTCATAAAATTGAACTAATTAGGCAACTGTTATACTTTATATATAAAAAATACCTTATATAAATTGGTATGTGTACAAGTTATTCACCTCTTTGTTTAGTTTCTTGATAAACAAATACATTATTTGATTAAGTTAAACATTTTTACCTCCTATTCTTTGACGTTTAAAGTGAACAATTTGAAGCTCACCTGAAACAAAAAGAAACCCTTAAATTAGAATGAAAATGTTTAAAAGTTAAGGAAACGTGTTTTTTCAGACTGTCAAGAAGCATCTCAATCGAAAAAGCTGGAAAAATGTAAAATGGTAAAGCTACAGGGTAAGAGCCCGTGGGGAAGAATGCCCGGTGGAGAATATTTCTGTTGTAAGAAATTAAGGGAATAAACTATATTAAGCTTCCAAGATGATCGCCAACCCAGTTCTGTGAAGCTGATTTGTAAAGAGAAGATTCGAAGATACTACATTAGTGAGAATAATAGGAGGTGAGAACACAAAACGGGTATCACCCTGCACTGGTATCTCAGTTCGTCATAGAAAAGCTTCTTTATTTTTATGGTTGGCAGTACAAGAGAAACCAAGGTGGACTTGCTTTCGTTGTTTATTTTAAGGAATCCAGGATAATTAGAGGAGATATTCGACGAAATCCTATGCAAATCCTTGAATTTGTAACAAATTTAGAGAAATAGGCTGAAAATCAAGATTTGTAATGATTTATAGAACGAAAACAGTTTATTGTGACTTTCTGCAAAATTAAATCCTATGTTGGATTGAAAGGTAATGAAACAGACCCTGAGCAATATCAGCCCTTTATGTTGTAATGATCCACCTAAAACTTATATTGGCTATAAGTTAGGTGATGATTTTTGAAACAATATGAGCAGATATAAGCAGCAGCGATAAGGGGGCTGTTAGAAAGTTTTTTCTAACTGCGTTCAACCCAAGTTCTATTTAAAAGACTTTAACCATCTCTTTTTGTATATCGTCAACAAAGAGATACCAGTCAAGTCAAATATCTGGGTCCATATTTCCCGACAGCAGACTGACGTGGAATCCCACAACAACACTTAAAAACAACAGCTTAAACAAGACTTGGACTACTACGAAGACTTCTAAGACCAAAATCGACTTTGTCAACTAAGACAAACCTAACACTGTGCAAGACCAATATGGACATACGAAGTGAAACTGTGGCCAAGCCATCCAATATCCAACGCATCCTTCTAATCGGAAGTACTTAGAGAAATTGTTAAAGCACCTTATTATGTGTAACAAATTAACCTCACTATCCACAAAGACGTTGTCAACGAACTGATCCGGTCCAAATTCCAAACCTTCCATAACAACCTTTCGAACCATCCTAACCATACTGCTCGAGCCCTCTCCACTTATTCCCTTCCTGACAACCCGCCAGGTCGCCTCGGGACCTCCTTGACACCTAATCGTACACATTGAGTGCCAGCAATGGTTGGCTCCTCAAAGCATGTGTTCTACCGGTGCAGTGACATTAGTGCTGTGTGATATATTAATTATGTGTACATATTTGTATAGTATACGATCATGTATAGGTAACAAATAAATTAAAAATGTAGCCATTACACCAAATTCTGTTTGACTCTACTGCGATAGACAACGCGCTGACTTAATGTAGGCAACAACAACAAAAAGGTTTCGAGGGGCCACCACAAAAAATTCTTTTGTGACTGGTTCCATATATATGAAGACTTAAAAGTCTGTAGGTAAATTGGACATTAACAAATTTTAATAAATAAATCATATTAGGTTAGAATAATTCAAAATTTACTTCAACCGTTTAGAAATTGTTATTATTTCGTTCATAATAATTATGACTACTAAGAAAAGGAAGATACAAAAAGGTTTGTTACCGTTAAATTCCACAAATTACAAATAATAATATAATGTTTCAGCTCGAATGTTCCTACAATGCATGTTCTTATTTCCTGGTCACAATTACAGTAGGTTGACATTGAAATCGACTTGAACAATAAAGCGTTCGAGTTTTGAACGAGAAAATAAAAATTCCACCTTCATACAAAATGTTTTGATCCGTTTTTATGGGACGCAATGCCACAACATTTTAAATGAACATAGATCCGGGCAATTTGATTATTTCGACACCGCCTTAATGATTGTTTCCGAGCCGGTCCGTATCTACGAATAAATTTAAAAATTAGTTTCTAACTGTATGTCTCGTAAAAGAATTTCTGAAGGTAAAAATAGAACAATTTGTTACTTCCTTGTTGATTTGACAAGCCATTAAAGAAAACGGTACGTAATAAAATTAAATGAAATCATAGTTACATTTCTGTTAATAGGAACGGTGCTCATGCAAATATGTTATGAATGTACTGGCGCACAATGGGAGAAGGTCGATCTCGCGATGTTTTCTGTTTAGAACCTTTACTGTTATAAGGAATTTTAAGGATTTCACATTAATCGCCGCTCATTTACTTAAACCAATAAAGTATTATACATCGCCGGAGACACATTTAATTAACCTAAATGCGACTGTATTAATTCTGGGACACAACACTGCCTCACTTTCACACTAGGTGGCTGCACTTGGAACTTGGTGCAACCGCGCTGATGGATGAGGATGTCTAGGCCCTCACACACCATTGCACGCCGGGGGTTGTCCAGGCCCCTGTCGACACGCCACCACCAATACACAGGTCGATGCACGCGACCACCAACGGCCTCGGAACCCGAAAGTAACAAGCGCAAAATACCGTGCACAAATCACTACACATACAACATACAATTCTCATCAGGAGGAAGGATCTCCCGCTCTTTGGGTGTCCGTGAAACCTGCTCCTGTGAGGGTACCGGAGGAAAACTGGGTTACGGCACTTTCAGGCCGCGAGGTAGTAAAGGACCCGAAACCCAGACTAGCCACCGGGGGGAGGTATTACCTCGTGTATAATGTTGTGGTAGTACTGCCATCTGGCGACTGGGTGGTTACCGTGCTGGCCCTCCTGAGGCCAAAACGGTGAAGCACCCGAATGGGCCAGGGGATCACTTCCAAAGGCTGAGGATTGCACTCACCTGGTACACATACAACCTTACAGACAAAACACAAAAATAACGCCCAAGCTGAAGTTCGTCCCGCTCCCGGGCTGAGGGTCCCGGAGTAAACCCTGGCGGTTGCTCCTCCAAAAGGCGAAGTCGCCAAAGCCCCCCCGTTGATGGCGGGGGCAAACGAAACGGTGGCTCACGCCACCCTCTCCCAGAAGAGGTATCCCGGTGCACAGTTCCGAGGCATATTCCGACACCTTCCGACAAAGGAAAAACGAGACGGAACGCACTGAGATCGATGTCGGCGGCGACACCAGTGAAGCTTACAACATGCCTCTGACGATGGGAGAGTTCGAGTCCGCGTTGGGGCGCGTCTGGAATTCAAGCCCCAAGTGTGACGGTATCCCATATGAGATGCTTCGCCACCTTCCCCAGGGTGCGAAGTGGCGCTTGTTGGACTTGTTTAACAACGTATGGGATTCAGGCTCTTTCCCCGATCGTTGGCGAAAAGCGCTTATCATACCTATCCTTAAAGAGGGTAGGAACCCAAGCCTGGCTACGAGTTACATACCGATTTCTTTGACAACCGGCTTGAGCACAGTCCTGAAGTCTATGGTGAACGGTTGCCTGACCCTAGAGACAAAGGGATTTTACAACCAGTATCAAGCGGGATTCCGTAGGAATCGCTCTGCGGTGGATCATGCATGTCTTCTCGAGGGCGACTTTCACACGTCCTTGAACAGAGAGCACGATCTGGATGTGTTCTTCAACCTCGAGAAGCCGTATGATACGACGTGGAAATACGCGATACTACGGAAATGTTACGATTTTGATCTAAGAGGCGAATTGCCAAACCCTGGAGGAACCGTAGGTTCCGAGTCAGGCTGGGAACTGTGCTCTCTAGGGAGCATGTTCAGGAGAACGGTATCCCTCAGGGTTCGGTGATGAGCGTTGCGCTTTTCTTGGTGGCAGTGAACGGTATCGCGGACGTCCCCCCGCAGTTAAAGAAAATGGTCTTTGTCGACGACCTCTGTTTCTACCGTTTGGGTAAGGATCTGACGGAGGTCGGCGGTAGGATGCAGTCGGCGATAAACGATATGGCTGCGACAGCCGAGGAAACCGGGTTTACCTTTTCCACTTCGAAAACGGTGTGTGTTCACTTTTGCAGAATGAGGAGGGCCCATAGGCCCCTCACTCTGCCTGAGGGGCACATCTGTGCGGTATGTGGAGAAGTTGCGGTTCCTCGGCCTCCTGTTTGATGAGAAGTTGAGATGGCAGACACACATCGACGCCGTCGAGGTCCAGAGCAGGAAAACCCTTTCACTGTTGAGATTTGTTGGTCACTTTAGGTGGGGAGCGGACAGGGAGATTCTAGCGACTAGCTGCTTTGTTCGACGATCTTTAATGACTTATTCCTCGGCCCGAAAAACCGCGCCTCGAAAGGCTCTATTATCAGGGTCTCAGAGCGATCTCGGGGGCGTTCAGGACTAGCCCCTTGGCCAGTGTGTCCTGGGAGCTCGGGGTCTTGCCTCCCTTTCTTCGGAGAGAGCAACTTACCCTTGGTTACTCGGGATTCGCTTCGGTGAGTCCTTAGGGAGGGCCGGATTGGCGCTGGGGACGATACTTCGGTTGGGCTACAGGCCTGGACCTTTCCGGCCGTCCTCAACCGCGACGATCTGGCGAACTTACCCAAATCGTGTACTCCGCCATACGCCGGTGACCCATATAATAGAGGCGTGTCATGCGTTGGCTCCATACAGAGAGCGTGTAGGCATGCCGCCGGATTTAAGAAGGGTTCTAGAACACGGTAGCGAGTTTCAGGGTCCCCTGTTCCGCTTTTTAGGGGAATTAGGAATTTCTTTTGTTGTTGTATATAGCCTTCAAAATATGTGTTTTGTGTTTCCGTCTTGTATGAGTGAATGTATTTATTGGTGTGAATGGGGAGGGGATGATGGCGAAGTAGCTTTTCCATCGCCTCTTAGGTTGTGTGTAAGACTTGGGCCAATGGTGGAAATTTTATAAAAATACCCCATCGACCCCCAATTTAGATTAGTTTATTATAGTAAATAGGTAGATGGAGGAATATCCAGTACTCCATCTACCAAACAGTATGAGTGAGATCAATGTATATAGGTTTGAATGTATTTATTGGTGTGATTGTGTATCTCATATCGAGTGTGAAGCGTTATTTCGTTAGAGCTTCCGGGATGAAATGACCAAGCTGTCGGATGCCCCTGTAAAAAAATTGAAGACAGAATGGGAAAGGGATTCAATAAAATTTAGAAAATTTCAAAATGGTCATATTGTTTACATCTATCATTTAAAACATACAACTATTATTTAACGCATTTATCTAAAAGTGTGAAAATCGTATTTTGGTCACATCATAATTATAAACAGTAAAATCTCGATAATTTTGGAGCTAGCCTCCTTTAACACTTTTAAATAATTTAGTAAATAAATAAACCACAAGTAAACTGAAATGAAATTTTTCGTGTAAATGTCGTTCTCCCCCTTTTCCCATCATTCTGTTTCGAGTAATAAAACTAACATCGCGTTGTGGGCGTTATAATTACCCGCCAGAGGGGAATGTACTGTAGAGAGAACTTTGTTGGAGGATCTTCGTGGTGAAGGGCTTTGACCGGGATCGCGGGGTGTTCTCTCTGTCAGCAAAATCTTGGCAGTCATGCACCGCACTAGGAGAAAAAAAGTCCTTCGTCCCTCTTGAAATTAAATCGCCAAGGAGAAAAATTGAGTGATGTTGATGCCGGAAGGAACAGGCTAGGGTCGGACGAGGGTAAAGGAGCCTTCTTGTCATAAATATAAATCTACAGAGATACCTCTCTTTGATCGTTTCGGATAAAACAGGTTGTTCGGTTCTGTTTTTTTAAATCCCTTCCTGCTTAAAAAGCTTTCGATCATATTCCAGTCCATAAAGGGTTAAATGGCATAAAAATGTATTTAAACTATTTAATTATGCCATAAGTCGAATTAAAGATACACCATTATTTGTCCTCATTATATATTTTATTTATTACGTCTAACTGATGTCTTTTATCACAATAATAAAACCTTTATTTGTATAAATGTACTATACCTATCAACTGATAGTGAGGCTTGTTGAGTTGCATATTCATTTTAATTAATTTTCTTAGTCCACTAGACATTTTATCATCGTTTTTTATTAAATTTTATTAACAATAAAGCACACCGCACTATTACATTCACCATATTTCACTTAGCACTGTGAACTTCTTTTCCGGTCTGTCTTTCCTGCCTCGAGCTACACAGAACCTTGTAGCTCTCAGTTGCTGTGTACACGTTCTCCGATTCTTTTGATCTTAATGTGTCTATTCAATCATGCTTTTAGACTAGACTGCACTAGCACCTCTCAAAAAAAGTATGGCCAATTCCATTTTCCTTCCTCTGCTGTGGCGATTATATTCCTGAACCCTCTGGTGGAACAACAACCCAGGGATAAGGCATTCGAAATGCCACATAACCAGGAATCTAGTTGGACATCTGACATGGCACTGCCGCCTAATAAGAAGGCACATGCACCGGATAGGAGTACAACAAAAGAAACACTGCAGATACTGCCGGGAAAAAGAGTAGACCGCAAAACGCGTATTATATTTTTGTGAGGTTCTCAGTAGGTATAGCCTCATTCAAATAGGAGAGGAAAAGATCTTACACTTAGGAGCCGCTGACCAGGATAAATCGAGGTTGATTAACAACCTAAAGCAGCCAATGAGTTATAAAATTAAAGGAGCACAATAGATTTACTCAGGTAGCAATGCAGAAGGCCTTGTGGCCACCTCTTTTATCCCTATACCTATCTCTAGCAATGGACATTCTTTTTCACTCCTTCCTCTCTCGAGCTACACGGAACCAGGTCGCAAATCCAAACTTCATTCCTCGTTACTGTTGTTGTGAACGCATCCTCTACTTCGTATGCAGTGTTTGGGTGTCCATTCAATCATTTAGGCCAGAACTCGGCACCTTTCAAGATAGTATGGCCTGCCCAATTGCACTTTCCTTTGACTACAGAACCGATTATATTCCGGAACCCATCTGCTTCTTAACCCACGTTTCTTCCGGGTTATACTCTATACTCCTAACAGAGACCTTCAATTTCTGTATTGTTTTTCGGTCCATCGTCGGACTTGCAGTACTGGCAGTACTTTAGTGTCCCACAGTCTGGTCTTCATAAGAACATCAGTTTCCATTCTAAAGTCGTTTTTGTTATCAAGCAACTTCATCCATTAAATCAACCTTTATCGTTACTTTTCTAAAATTGACAAACCATGCTTTTCCTGTAGAATCTGGTAATTAATTATGACATTTTTCGAAAATCAAATCTACAAGAAAATTGGTTGTTTTCCTTTGCCAATAACAAGAATGAATTATAAATCTATTATAGATTTATTTACATTTTTATGAGCAATGCGATTTAATATTCGTACTAATGAAAGAAATGATTAAAACAATCATTTCCTTTCCGATACGTTTGTCATTTCATTTCAACCGTGCCACACAATAAAAACGAAACCTCATTGAATTTCATTAGCTACATTGATTTACTCAAAGTATCTTTTTCGATATAAAAATATCCTACTCCACAAGTGTGTAAAAGAATTACAAGCACTCTAGGATTTAATACGTAATGAAACGCTGAGGAAATATTTAAATGGTACTGGACAAATTTAATTTGACAGGAGGGTGGGGAATCAAATTACTTTTTAGTGATTAAAAGTTAGGATGTAATTTTCCATCAGGGGAGGGCGGAGGAAGCTGGATGGAATTATCAAACGGGTCAGGGGGAAAAATGAATCCCGTGACTTTTCAACTCCATGTTTACCTACCTTCCGGTATTTACGAATGTCCCACCCTCCCGAGTTTTTTCCCCACCAAGGTGGATAAGGTGAGATTTGATCTTTGTCTCAGGGAGATCGTCAGAGTGGAAAATTACGATAAAACGGTAAGCAACTTACCATGAATGATGAATACATTTATTTATGAGAAACCGTGACAAGGAACGGCTGATGCTGGGGAAATATGATTCTCACTTAGTCTTTGGTGAAAAGGGACGGCCATAGATAAAAAGAGTAGGATGATGTATATCGTGGGGGTGAAGCATTTTATGGATTTACTCGTACACACCTCATTTTCGTGATGGAGATGAGGATATCATAAAACATATATGACAATTATGGAAAGGTCAATATGAGTTTTAATAGGTCTAACATTTAAAATCTCAAAATCGTATGTCAATTATAATTCTAGCATCCATCATTTACCAAGCCTATAATTCGTCCTCATGCCAACCATGTAAAGGCTGCTCCAGACATGCGGTATTCGCCGAACGTTTCATTTACAGTTTCACCTAATATCTTCTTCATCTATTTCAACTCAATCTAGCACCGAAGACACTGCCATCTGCAAGTACTCATGGAGATTATGCACAACAGACGATCCAAAACTACAGAAAACAGAAAGGTTCACCTATAAATGTAAGATAAGAATCGCTAAACGCAGGCCTTGTACTGGAGGGTCAGTTCTCTGGAACAGGCGAAACAGCTATTATAATATTATTTACAGTTCAGTCAAGGGACTCCAACTTGTCTACTATAAATTAGTTATCTAAAGTGGTATAGTCAATGATCAGATCCGTAGTCTGCAGAGTATAGCCAGCAGTCCTGCTATCAATTATTTATCAGTTACTTTTTCGATGTCCCTTTGATCAACTTTTTTTTGTCTCCCTGGAATTATTCTTAAACTACTGTCTGATGGGTCTACGTTTCACACAATCTGCTTTCATGTAAAAAGCTCAGAGCAGAGAGTTCACTGAACTTTGGGCAGGGGCCTCACTACAGACAACACAAAGAGAGGTTCTTGGGCCTATACAGGCGCCTCAAACATTATTAGGATTCGTGATCTCACATATCAACCATCACAGAGTAGCTAAGGACCGGTACCAAAGACAAGCGAGATTTTTTCTCTTAGTGCAACTTGGCAATAATGTACTAGCCTCAGATAAGGTCACTGTGATGCGGAAGGTCAATGTAGAGATAACAATTTTAAACATATTATAACACACTAAACTAGCATCTTGTGACTAAAGTCTTATCTTTTAGTTAGAGCTTCTCCTAAATTTAGACAATCAAATAAGAAGAAAATGGTCAAGATGTTTTAACGAAACCTGAAATTTCTTAGCACTATGTGAATATTGTAAATTAAAGATAATAAAATAAAATACGAGAAAACAACGTTAAAACACTTTCTTTTAATATGGTAAATAACCTAATAGCAATGGTTCGTTACAATATGTTTGCAAAGGTACATAAAAGCACTGATAAAGAAACAAACTTCAGACATAACGTGCGAATGAAACACACGTTCCTGTGATAGTCTACACCCTGGAAAATATTTTATCTCGCACATTACACCCTCTCCACTACGCCACCAAGTTCTTTATCCCCAGGGTTACTTACAATTTCCAAACACGGCTCCAAGACCAAAAACCTTGCGGTTTCAAGCCTAAACAATACTGATGGTCGATCAACCGTTATTTTATTGATATTTTGGGATCAGGGATGTGATCCAAGAATAAAAATTGCACTAACGCCAAAAACCATTTTATTCCAGAAGGTCTATTTTAAGTCCTATTATCATTATATATTTATATTAATTAATATTTATGAATGTAGAGCCCTGAAAGACATAACAAATGCCGGAAACGTGGTGGTAGTGCAATAATATTCATTCTTGAACCACATCCCTAATCCCAAAACATCAATAATACTAAACAATAATTGCTTGTCAGAGTTTTGTAAAATTGCAACGAGTAACGCAATATGGGAGGGTGGGTACAGAAATATCGTCAGACAAAACTTCTCGTCTATTAACATCATTAGAGATGGAAACACTCTTAAAGATGGAAGGGCCTCGGCCATACTAACCGACGTAGAATGAAGTAAATTTATTGAGGTCCGTTCATTAATACTCTCCAGGTCTCTAGGGGTAATTTATCAGGATGTAATGGAGCATAAATTGATTGCCTGAGAGATTAGGAAATTTACCAATATTCATAAGACTAAACGATGTCAAGAACAAAAACAAAATGGGGATAATTATCCATCATTAAGCATGAATTTGAATAATTAACACAACACACACACACACACACACACACACAAAACATCAGTTTAATGTGCACAAGTTCCTTGTACATCGATAAATATAAGGATAAATATTTTGAAATTAAGTACCACTGAAATTGGTATCTTAAATTAAGCATAAATCTTTTTTCCAAATGAATTTTTGAAATGATCTCATATCGGCAAATTTGAATATATTTTGTGTTTTCTCTGAGTTGGTCAGTATAAAAACGAGATGGTATTATGTTGTTTATCCGATTTGTCTTGGTTACATTTTGACTATGATAATTTAACTCATACGCTAATTCATAAATACAAAAATGTCGTAAGAAAATAAGAATATACTAATTTTCACAGCTTGTGTGTATTATATTAAGGATATTCACGATCTTTGTGTTAACCCTGTTAATTATGTTAGGTCTTGTTAGATCGAGAAAAATGATGATGTACTATTGCAAGAATCGGCTAGTTCGATTCGATCTGACAGGCCAGGGCAATGTTAGATGTTCGGTCGAAAATGTAGTCATATTGCTATTCGTTACGGGTAGGTAACCAACATGGCAGCCATGAATTTAACAGCTATTTTTTGTGTACACGTATTTTATTCTTCAGTTCAGTCAAAACGCATTAATTAAATCACACCAATACATTTCTTTTGTTAATTTCTGACCTGCACTTATACTTTCATTCATAATAGATGCATCCCTATCCAATAAAGGTATAGGCTGTTAGACGTTAGGATACAAGTGAGGTACATCGGCACGAATTTGTTAGTACTTTTCGAGTGCATAGATAGCATATTGAATGACAGAGTTGATTAATTTTCCTTTTTTATTAACTTCTGGCATCTTACAATTCTACACAAAAGAAAGCCATAACAAACTACAAGCCTTCAAGGACTGCTAGAGCTTCATATTTGGTTCTACCAATCGCCACGCGCAGCATTGCGGAAAAATTAACGTTTAACATGCTAAGAAAAGAAAGGGGTGTTCACGATCTTACTGGACATTTCTCTATTCTAGTTAACATCTTACAAACATCATGAATACCCCTAATGCCCCATTCGTCTGTATGGCAGGAAGTTCTTTAACTTACATCTTATTATGCTACACCCTGAATTTGCCCCTGTTTTCCTTGGTCTCTGAATGAGTTTGAGTATATCTTCCTAAAGGAAGTGCCAGTCATATATTAATTAAAGCATTCCTGTACTCTGACCGCGTAGTAATACTTGTTGATAAACCATGCGGCCTACAAAAGAATCTTTATAGGTTAGAGTTATATTACGAGAAATTTGATCTTTGAAGCTTTTCGAGTCATGTTCAGCTAAACTTATTTTAAATCCTGTTTGGCAAAACACCATAATACAACCCAAGATCCCGTTGAACGCTAAATGGTATATTTTAAACGTAGTATTGCCAATTAATCTTGGGCTATGGTACGTACATTCAAGGATCCAAGAAATTCTTAGACGTAAAGAGTGTTGTAGTTTTTTTTAATCCGAAAATGGGTTGCTCTGCTAAACTACACTCTAACCTATTACACATCACGTTCAGAATGGCAGTGACCCTTTTTTCTTTTTACGCTGATCCCGAATAGTAGCTACCTGGTTGAGGACTAGTTTAGATACCCCGCATAATAGCAGTAGATATTTTTAGGTTGGGCATGTTGGACTGATGTAAAAAAAGGAAGTAAAAACCGCAGCTCAACTCTTAGGAAAATCAGCGCTTTCTACGTTTGATGATGCCTAAGCAGAAAGCACCGTCCATAAGTGTTTTGCTCAGTAAAACGAGAGTACTTTAGAATATTCACAGAGGAAAATCTCAACGAAAACGCAGCGACCTACCCTCAAAAACTCCAAAGTTGGGTAACATCCCAAGAAGGTAATGTGAATTTGGTTCGATTGGAAAGAGGCGCTGTATTATGAGCTTTTGCCGCCCAACCAAACCGTTAATTCTATTGTATACTGCATGCGTTCGGGGTGATTAAAGTCAGCAGTTGACCCAACTAATTGCTAGGGGATTGTTTTCCACCAGGACAACCCGAGCCCCCAGGTGTCTTCAGAGGGGCCCGGATTTATTGAACCTCGGCTGGGATGTGCTCTGCACCCTCCATATTCGCTTGACATAGCCCCTTGAGATGTTCACTTATTCCGGTCCCGGCAAAACTATATTAATGTGTAAAACTTTATTTCAATTAAGGACTGCAGAAAACGCAGTTGGTTATCGCCCAAAAACCTGAATTACATGAAAAATGGCAACAAGTAGTTGAACAAAATGATTCATGCAATCTGATTAAATTTGTTTACAAGCACCTGAAAAATTTCATAACTTCATAAGCAATTCCATTTTGCCACTGTGTCCTAAAGTGGTTCCTTTCGCTTTTTAGTGCAAGGTTCATATCACTAGATTACTTTAGAAATGTACAAAATGGACCAGAAGGGACTAATTTAGTTGTGCAAAAGCTGCCTGGCAGAGAACTTTAAACGTCTTTAATTAAAGGCAGGTAAGAACTTTAATTCAATAAAGTAAATTGTAACTATCCTTTCATTACCCGCTCTAATCTGTTTGCCTAATTTTTATTTTTCATTATAATTTTTTTCTTTTAATTTATGTTCTCTTTTTTTTAGTATATTAGATTTGAAATGTATTTTAAACGCTTTGCTTTGTTTGTAATTTTTCAAGAAAAGAGACAATTTTTTTTTGTACATCGAAGTTTATTATTATTGTTATGCTATGTATGATCTAATGACCGAAAAATTCCTTTGGGCTTTCATGCTTCTGAATCTGGTATATGGATCATGAAATAGTTGTTAATAATTAACCAAGATAATTTTTTCTTCGGAATCAGAGCTTTATTCGGCACGATGACTCCTCTGCCATTCTCGCTCAAGGAATCTCATTAAACCGCATCATCTCCCAAACTGAGAATAAAGGGGCTATATAACAAATTGTTTAAGGAAGCGGGGCATCATTGACAGGAGTTAAAGCACCCTTTAAACCCCGGTTAACAGCGACCACGCCCAAGGCTCTTCCGCACTTTAATAAATAGGCTTTTAAAATATTAAGCACCCCAAAAATCTCTAATGGGTCATCGTACCCGGCGAAGTGACGAAAAACGGGTTATCGTTTTAGTGGACGTGTTCAGAAGAGAGAATATCAGAACACATCCCACAGCGAAAACCAAGCATCAGTGTGAAACAGTGGAAGGTAATCAATCCATGCTTTTTATCTGAATAAGCTCCACATTAAATGAAATGTTTGTAAATTGTGAACTGTACAGTGTAGGAATATATTAATAATATTCTTACGAATTAAATTTAAAACTCAATGTATAATAAAGATGCCGTAAGTGGCTTCATCGATATAGTAGGAACATTTGACAACGCCTCATTAGAATCGATCAAGCCTGCAGCTATAAATAAGAGCAGAACCATCAACTGTACAATGGATACACACCATGATAGTTATACGAAAAACGGGACGGAGTGCAGCACCTAGACGACCTCCAACATAAGCTAACCATAATGGGCTTTGACGTACAGCAACTCATATGGCCAAACTCGTTTTGTGGCCTAAATCCGACGATATCAGCTCAAAAAGGCTGGAAGCCTAAATGTCCTAAAAATGATATATTCGAATAGTCTAAAGCTTAAAGATGGTCCCAGGGGGTTGAGGGAATTTCAACGAGGCAGCAGATATACTTGCTTAAAGCCCCGGAACAACTCATAAGCCCTAATCCATTTTTTGACATAAACTACACATAGCCAAAAATCACAAAACAACTGGAATTTTGTACTACTTGTAATACTGGGAGCGTGAACCAAACATTAGGCATGCAAAAAGACTACTGGCTTAAACAACCCAATGGGAGAAAGAATACATAACAGAAAGAAAATTAAAAACTAACTAGTATATTTACAGGGCGTGATCTAGAAACGTTCCACCTTAAAAAATGGGACTATCAATGGATGACCAATGTCTTATCTGTAGAATAGACAGAAACAACTGAACATATCCTATACAACTGTCCAGCAATAGCTAAGAAAAGGCTATGGTACCTAAAAATGCCATTTTTGTTCAATAAAGACTTAGAGAAAAATTCTCTACTTCATAAAAGAAACAAACATCTTCAGGAAATTTGTTAGCAGAGATCGATTCAATGGACAAACATTTAAGTGCCCAAAGGGACAAGAATGGGAAAGGGAACAATAGTAAAAATTATGTCAATCTAATGAGACGTCGGATTTTTAGAATAATTAAGCTTTGTTACTTTAGGATAACTCTGCAGATGGACCCCAGCCCATGTTCTGTGTAGTTTATAACATGAATTTGATTATATCCATCCTGTGTGAAAGAAAAATAAAACACTTTATTTTTAGTAATCATTATTTCTTCACAAAAGTAAAGAATGTTTGTGTTCTTTTGTTTTGTTTTTCATAGACAAACTTGGCAAATAAACATTAAATTACGTAGCCCCATGATATCTGCAATAAACTGTTGCCGTTCATCAACAAGCCAAATATTTATAAGGGGATATCAAAATAAGGAATAAAAATTATACTATCACCCGTTGTGAAAGGGCAGCTATTGGACGAGGTTTTTTTTTTATTAAACAACACCAATTTTCCGAAATTGCAAAAGGCGATTCTCCCCGATTTCTTGTCTGAAACGATGTTTACACTGGGAGCGCGCGAATAAAACAGAGAAGTGCCTCAGCGGCCTAAGTAAACGAAAATAATCCTGAAGTAGAAGTTCGAGCCGGCTCTCGGTTGACGGGACAAATCTCGCAATACACTCGAATAGACAATCACATTTTGTTTCATTTCCTCTTTACGTTTATTGCTATTCCGCCCAGGGAATTACACGTCTGGCAAAATCATTCAATCCCGGATAAATTGCGTTATGACGATAAAGCACTCCGAATATTCCCTTGATGGAATGAATTCCTAAAGAATAAGATTCAGAAACAAAAGTTGTTTCAAACCCTGGAATTAACTAGAAGCTCCTCCAGAGGGAGAATGATTTCAAGCTGTTGCAAGGATGGTCCAACAAGTCAGAGGAAAAGGCACGTTCCGAAAGAAGTTTATTATGTATGTTTCTCTTCCTGTTCGTAATAAAAACCCACGTTTATCTTTTCAAAACCTTTGTACCCTTTATCCCAGAGATTGCTAAGGCACAGAATGGTTAAAACTTTTTCGAATATTATCCGAAGTGTTAATAAAACAAAGGTCGACACTTTATTCCCCATTATTATCATAATTAAGGTTATAAATAATGAAGGTTTAGCCCATGGACGGGTAAGCTTTTGAATCTGCAATAAATTTTAACCAGCAGCCTGTGGCGGCTGGGTTGGTGACTGCAATAGGTGGTGGAAAGGGGACGGGGTTTAAACATTACCATGTGTTTTACATTCCGCTCTTCTCCAACCTTTATTGGCACTCGTCCTTGTAATCTGGATTTATTGTCGCAGAACATAACAATTTCCCCCCAGAGAATGCCTTTTTTTAAGAATCTGCAAATAGTTCTCTGAGAGTCACACTCAATTATTGCACCTCCGTTCATTGGTTATCGACGTACTTTTGACATTTAAATTTCAATGGAACAAGATCACTTGGTGTAAATCATCAGAACCTCCCTTGAGTAGGAGGAATAGTACTCGGGGTGCTTCCTTGAACGTCAGGAAAGCCTACGATCGACATGCACTCAGGCTTGCTCGGGAAAAGTTGTTTTATATCCTAGAATTAACTAGGAGATTCTCCTGGGGCAATCCTAAAGCACCAATGGCCTGAAGGAGTGAGGAAAATGAATAGTATTATGATAAAAGTGTAATTAATCGATTACTACTCCTTTTTCATAACGTTATAATACAAAACGTATGAGAAACTAAGCTGCTTGTAGCGCAGGTTGTAAAGAAAAGAGACAAAGAAAATTTTGCAATGTTGTATATTTCAATTTAAAGATTTCTTGCAATCAGGACGATCAGGATCATCTCACTTGAGCTTTAATAGATCGAACAAAACCCACACACAAACGATAATACCTGACGGACCGATTAAGCTTCGTCTGTGTGGGTGTATCCTAAGGAATATCCTCGGACCATTTCTCTTTTCAATAAGCCCTGCAGTTCATATCTCGGACATTTTAACAATTCCATTAATACTTTTACTGATGAGCAGCCATTGTCACGCTTACGTTAGGCCGCGCTATATACAATCAACACACGTAAGCATTGATTAATGAAAAGTCGTCATGAAAACGAAAGGTTTTTCCCATTGTAAGACGCTTATTTTATTTAAACTTCAGCTGCCAAGAAGAATTTCATCGTGGAGAATTTTTCCATTACTGCACGCAAATTAAATTCGGTTGAATTAATAACTTGAGTTAAAACAGTGCAACTGGTTGAGATAATCGATCGTATACCGCAGTAAATTCCATTGTTAATTAAACCCGGTCCTTTTTAAAATCAAAAATAATTCACCCCCAAGTGTTGTAGCCATCCTCGGGATATTCTGTGACGGTTCGCTTCGAAATTAATTAAGGGGAAAGGCGGAAGGGAGAAAATTTCGTTAATTGCACTCCTTGCTTGTAAGGAAAGTGATCTTCAGTCAAAGTTTTCAACGTCCGACCCACCATGACTTGTTTAATCGCATAATGTAAAAAGTTTCAGGGTTCGTGCGTTTAAGTAGAATGCGGTTTACGTTTTAAAAGCACGTGCGGCCTCAAGTTTCTGTTAGGCGATACACCTCGGTAACCACCCTAATTCTCTGGTTTACCGACAAGGGCTCCAGCATATTACTTCCAAATCTGATCTCAACGTCAGTTGTAAATATCCTTCTTTTTCATTCAAACGACCAGGTCACGGAAATTAACTTAATAAGTTTAAAAGAAGTAACTTTAATTTAAAAAGAAATAGTTTCAAAAAAGTTCAATTTGCTATCAGCAATCATTTTTCAACTTGTATTACAAATTAAATAATTGATATATAGAAAGCAAGTTTATTATTTTCTGCTAAACTATAACTTGTACAAAAATACAAAGTTCACACACTTCTAAACTAGTCGAACTTCACAATTAGTAGTCTATATCACTGTAACTATAACCAGCACTGGAACGTTTGTAATTTGTACATATTTATGTTGAATCGGCACTGAGTGATTGGGTAACCAGTGCCCCTGATAACCCAAGTCCTCGTTTTGAGCCATCTTTAGTGAAAAGGGCTGAAACGCGTATGAGTAACTACAAAAACCAGCGAGTGTAAATCCAATAGTAACCCAGTGCCCGTTCAGCATGTATTCACCGGACTCAGAGATCAACATCCACCATCAACTTTGTTCATACTTATGTGATTGTGGACGTACTGAAATTTTCATCCTATCAAAACAGTGACACTAGGTTATGATGATCCAGCCAACTCAATAAGATGTATTAAGGGGGGAGGAGGTTTACAGCGACGTGGCGGGTTTTTTGGAATGAGAAAGGGTAGGGAGGGCTCGAATCAGTTTGCTGACAAAAGAACGATTGAGATCGTTGTGTATAGCGGCATATACATGTGGGAATAACCAATGGTGAAGTGCGGAGAGGTGAGGACGAGAACAACGACAGATAAGAATCAAGAAGGTTATCCTAAGTTAAGACGAGTAAGTCGATGTGTTAAGGTGAAAATAAAAAGAAGTTCAAAAAGAATAGTCACAGTGTTTTGTTCCAAAGCCCACAAATTGGGGGCCGCTCTAAACCTAACCACTACCGGTAAATTAACTTTAATTAAACGTTTAAAATTAAACGACAAGAATAAACAAGACAAAAAAATGCAGTTAATGGATAATTTGTGTAGAAAACCTGTTATAGTTCATCACGAACACCTAAAACATGTATTAAAAATGTATTTAAGTTAAAATACTTCAAAAAATGTTTATTGAACGACACATCAACGATACTTCCAGTTTTTTACGATTCTTATTTGAAAGTTCGACTTTAAAATGTTTCATTTATATTCATTAAATTTTTGCAGGACTTTTATCGTAAGTGTCGGTAAGTTGTTACGCAAAGACATGACTTTTTTCTTCATTGTATTTTAAAAGCAATTTTATGTAATTAAGATCTAACGCTGAAGATAGCCGTTAGTTGTCCGACAGACCAAAGCATAAGTAGACCAAAAATTACAGAAACAACCAAATTACACATTCTCATCTTCATTCAATTAACTTAATGAGTTTAACGTGCAACAAATACAATTCAGACCATGAAACATCAATGTAATTCTCGCTACATTAAAAAGCCCTCGGGATAGTCTATATATATCCCACTTAATTCATACAATCCAATACTAAATTGACAAACTATAACCCTTCAAATCAGAGGAAGGTGGATTTCTATACTCGTCTTTGCGTTTTGATTGTTAGTTGACACGTGCTTTATAAGGGATCGGGCTCGTTACTGCCCTGAAGGACATCTTTGTCCGTCACAGATGATTGTCCTGAACCTTGTTCCCCTTCAAAGCGTATATCGCCACTTTCAGCTTTATTGAACCTTTGAGCAAACCGTTCGTGTGCTTTTCCGATAGAACAAAGTTCAAAACGTTCCCATTCAATTTTTAAATTAACGTGTACAAAGATTGTAGTTAATAAGACACCATTGTACCAAGGTTCTGAAGACTGGTTTTTGGTCGAAATTTGGTTAACGATCTTAATCACCTATATTTTCCAAAGGTACTTTTCCATTTATCAATTTGTATTTAATATTGATTATACTAAATATTCATTTGGTAATTTGACCTGATATACTTACATATACGACGTCAAAGCGAAAGAATGAAGTGCTAGATCCTTTTTATCTCATGTTGAGAGGCCGTTTTTTGCTGAGTAGGTACTGCGTTAGATTGCTTTTTTTCGTAGATTTTTAGCTAACATTGCAATTTCTTGTGAGTTACAGAGACTTTCAAGTTCTAAGTATTTAGCCATGTTTAGTAGAGCTTTAATGCTGCAATCTTTGGACCATTTTTTAATTTTAACCTTTTTGGCACATCCTCCATAGCTATACACCGTTATTCAGACAGCTTTTAATTTTCTAGATCTATTAAATTTATTTAATGTGGTTAGTAATGTTTTACTTTTTTTATACAACGTTTTTCAACAGTAAATTTCTTTAATGCCAATTTATTGGAATGTGCCTTTTTCTCCTCTAAATTATTAAATCAAATTTTTTTCAATTTTTCAAATCGGCTTATTAGTTTCAATGAATCTTAATTTCTCATTTTCATGATCCGATTGCTTTGTGATTTACCAAAACAAGAATAAAAATAAATTAAATAGTCGGAACTTAATGGTTGAAAGTTCGTCTCTTCGGACGGAACATTTTTTTGCAGCTTTTCCTTAGGTTTCCGTATCTGCTCTCTTGCTTATTGTTTATTTCATGTATTTGTTAAATTTAAAAGTTCTGTCTTGAATCAAATTTGGTTGGGTCTGCTGCCTACCCTCGTTACGTTAGCTTATCAGACGCGTTTCGGCATTTCGCTATTTTAAGTGTTGGGTCTGTAAGAGTTTTGTAGTCAAGCTTCTTTTATAAGGCCGTAATGGGTGGGATGCGTATGTCGGTGCCTTCGGTAGGTAAAGTCTGGGTTTTTAGGTCCATCACCGCGCAAAGCACACGGAAAAATCTCTCGATTCATCCTTCCTTCCAATCCTCGTGGACGGAGACCTCGCCTTAAAATCATAAATAAAGCGCAAGATTCATAAATGAAAACGTAACTAGTACAAAATTAAAATAATTTAATATTTGTAATTTGGTTGTTGCCGGTAATTTTAGTGCTGTGCTGGTCTGTCAAGCTTTTCAGTTTTTCGTCCTCTTAAGTATGGGTCTGTTTTTGTCAAGTCAAGTTCTTGTTTTCTTTCTTTTATTTGTGGATTTATTGTGTCGTACTATTGATTTGTTTTGGTACTTAATTGTTCCTTGGTCCGCCCATTCTCGCGGTTAGACATTTGGCCATTTGCTAGGGCGAGTCTTGAGAGCATAAATGCTAAGTTGAGCTTACTATATCCTCATTTTCTCTACGTACTTTCAGATTTTATTTCTTGCGGAATATTGTCGCGTTTCTAAGATCTACCTTTTATAACATACGTTATAAGTTATAACCTACGTGCCATTATATAGTTTACATAACTATTAAGTTCGATAGTTTTATTAGTTGGCATTAATAAACTGACGTATTGTGTTTCTAAGATCAGTGTGGCACGTTACTCATCAGTCCATCACATAGCGTGAAATTTATCACAGGACATAAAATGTTTAATACCACCGAGGACGGCCAGGCATTAGTTAACTTTAACACTTACCCAGTCGTGAAACGTATCCATTAAGGATATACATTAAAACTTTTGGCTAAAACTTCGTCGCCCACACTCGCCAGAGTCATTTTCCCTAATGAAAAAATTCCTTTATAGACAAACACATATACATTTCTATCAAATAAATTTCAACGGATTTTAACGATTTTCGTTGATTGCGGGATTCCGTTAATACCCCGGCTCGTAAGGTCATTTTGATGGAATCTGCATAAGACAACATTGAGTCCAGATCTTGCTTTCGCAAAGTGGTCGCATGATTAAATAGTCCTCTCAGGTAGAATCCCGATGAGGGGATGAGGCATTAAAGCAGGTCCTTTGCAAACAATGGAACATCCCCTTCTCATCAGCTACGCTTTCACGGTAGCAATGTTACCAATAAGCCACTTAGCCGCACAAATCATCCTATTAATCGTTAAGTTTACACTACGGTATTTATAAGAAAAGGCAAAACTTTCTAATGCACGTCTCGCCAATATTTCTCACGTCGTTTACCCCCCCCTTTTCCATTATAAGAGGCGAGAAAAAAAAATTTCCAAGCAGTAAATTCACCCGCCTTGGAGTTTTTTCAACATTATTCCCTTTTTTCGTGCTTAACCGTGCGCCGTCGGCAACTGTTGAATGGTTTTGGCTAGATTTATCTCCGGCCTAAGTTTCTTCTTCCTCGTCCCTAACGTCACTTCCCGCTATCGCTCCTTGTGTTTTGATTTACTTCCGTCGCAGATACGGAAACCTAAGTAAAAGCTGCAAAAAATGTTTCGTCCGAAGAGACGAACTTTCAACCAATAAGTTCCAACTATTTAATTTATTTTTATTCTTGTTTTGGTAAACTGCGATACGGAAATCACAAAGCAATCGGATCTTGAAAATGAGAAATTAAGATTCATTGAAACTAATAAGCAGATTTGAAAAATTGAAAAAAAAAATTGATTTAATAATTTATAGGACTACTTGTATATATGTGTATATATNATTATTTTGATTAAAGAACATTGCTTTAAAGTAACTAGTTTCTTTTTTTTTGTTTAATACCAAAATCCTGCATTATTTTCCGGACAACCCAATAAAAGAATTACAAGTAATTTCAAGCCATATTTATATATATCAAAAAACATATAAACATATATAACAACTAATAAAAGATGAAGTGACGTTATAAAACGTCTACCAGCTTTATAGTGGTTTTTCTTTCTCAAAATGCAAGGCGGCTTGTGAAATATTTTACGCCCAGTCTCATGGGAAGGATTGACCGTCGTCTTTATATTGTTATCTTGCATTGCAACGGAGGGATACTCAAAAGGACTGCTAGAGCAATTTCGCCCCTTTCTTTAATTTCTTATACACAGTGAAAACATCGGAGTTTTTAGTATGTTTTTGTTTTTTAACGTAAAGCACGTCCAATGGGCGGTTTACGCCCTCCCCTAAAAGCCGAATAACTCTTGTTAAATAGAAATCTGTACGTATGCTCGGGTTTTTTCCAGGAGAGAAAGGAGAAGGGTCCTGGTAGCTGGAACAAAGAAGGGAAACCGACGGAACAAGATAAAGTGCCAATAGGGTCTGAGGCAAAGCGATTTATACTGTGTGCGTGTTGCATACTAGCTCTTGAGCCCTTTCATTGTCCAACTAGGATCGGTCGGCATAAACCGACAAAAGCACGTACTCTCGGAAAGGAAACGCACTATATTTTGCCTGTTTAAAGCCAATTTAACTAGATTCTCGTATTTCCTTTAACATAATTCCTTAACAAAACGTACACTTTTGGAACTGAGGCACGAAGTTAAGGAGCATTCTTAACAATCTAAATAATCCTTTTTGATATAATTTTATAGTTACTTATCTGAATAGAAATTGCTCATATACCTGAAACAATAAAATCGGAGTCGCGCGGATCCATTGGTACATTTGATATTGTCTTCCCTGGAGAATGAGCTAAACCATTTGAGTACTTACAACACTTCTAACTTACTGGTGAGTATGTCATAACGAACCCGGTCAAAAATCCGGATAAATCCAGGAATGGCCTTTCCCTCATCCAAATCAAAGACATAGTTTGTATAGTCAAAAAGTGCGGTGTCTGTTGTTTTAACTTTCAGAAAACCATGCTGGGAAGATGATACTTTCGTCTTAAAAAACGATAAAGAGATCATGCGTAATATGTTCGATCACTTTAGAGAAGACGGTAAGAAGGGATATTTGTCTATAGTACAATAATTCTTGATCACCTTTCGGTTGGATGGGGATAATACCAAAATTTCCCCTTGAGCGATAGAAAGATAAAACGATCAGGTAGTATACCAGCGATACACGCCACGCAGTCCTTAATTAGAGAATGTAGTTCATCGAGAGCAGTCGCTGATGTACTATTCAGTTTTCTAGTCGCAGTCATGACCTACCTATTGGCGGTAATGGAGAAAAAGAGAAGATTCTGACACTTTAGAATACTGAAGAGCTTCCAGTACTCGGGGTATTATTATTATTAATTATAGATGAGGATATTATTTTTTATCTTAAATATTATTACAAAGAATTAGTACAGGGAAGTAACAGAAGTAAATATTGTTTTAATTTGAATTATATTAATGTTTATATTAATTGTATATCTTTAAGTACTTGTTTTATCAATGTGGATATTTATATATAGCCGATACATTATTGTAATTGATTTTTTCCCTTATAATGAATAAATAATGAACATTTTTGGTTGGAACATATTAAGTTGTAGATTCTTAAACGTTAATATTGTAAACATTAAAGGACATCCGTGTAATAAAGCCAATAACAGCCAGCAGGTGATAGTGGTAAATTAGAGGAGAGCAATTACTGGGTATTAGTCGACCTAGGGGACAGCCTATATTATATCATAATGGGTTACGAGTTATTTGGAATGTGTTTAATCGGACGTAAACGGACAATCTACGTTGCTTCGGAAGGGGTCGCAGTTTCCATTACCCGATCCGAATTCCAATACAACATGATCAGATTTAGCAGAATTCGGGAAAGGATAAAGCAATAAATAGAGTCAAAACAATATTTGCCGACTTGCTAGTACCGGTACAATCGCCGAAGGAAGAATAGTAAAAAAATCGAACTTGTTATCATGCCAAATTAAGTGTTAACAATGTTTGAATAATGCACCAAATCGATTGTTGTGAATTTCTGAAAGAAAACAGCTACAAAAATAAAACTAACCAACTTGTTATAATCAGCAGAAAAAGCTTTTAAATATAACTTGAGTAAAAGGATCTTCAGTGAAGTCACACCAGAAACGACAAACTCTTTAAGTCTTTGCCGAGCTTTCGACGATTATATCGTCATCATCAGGGCCTATTTATTTTAGCAAAATATCACAGTTAGAAACATGTTATATCCTTTAAAAACAGAATTACAAAGTACAATTATTTATCTTACTTTAACTAGACGAGTGTTTAAATATGTTGTTTAAATATCTGGAGAACAAGAAACTACATATGTAATAATAATAATTAAAATTAGGTGAAGCTCAGTATCTAAAACAATGAACAGTGTGGAGTTAATTAAAAACAATATAATATAAAATAAAAATTTAGAACTATTTAAAACCACAAACGTGGTCCTATAGGTTACCACGGTTACACATAGCTATAAATACATCTCTATTTTTCTTAAAAATAAATAATAAAATTACTTCTTTTCCCTCAGGTACATTGGAATATCACAGTTAAGATTAGATTACATTTTTCTAAATTGTACTATATATAGTTAATTCAAAATTACAAGTGCTAACTTCCAACACAAGGGAGAGACATGAGACTCAGGTGGCTTTTTCGTTATAAGTGATCTAACGGACTCGTTCAAAGCCTAAGCGGCTACAATTTTTGCCTCTAGGGCTACACTCTCTGTTCCCGCTTTTTATTCAAAAAGCTGTATGTGTTTAGGAGACCTTCCAAAAACCGAAATGTAGCCCAATCTACCTGTTTGCACATTGCGTTGCGAGCACACTGGTTCCTTAGCTTCGCATGCAGAATATCAGCAATTCAGTTTCTTGTTCTCCACGTATATTTAAACACTCATCTAATTAAAGTAAGATAAATAATTGTTCTTTGTAATTCTGTTTTTAAAGGATATAACATGTTTCTAACTGTGATATTTTACTAAAATAAATAGGCCCTGATGATGACGATATAATCGTCGAAAGCTCGGCAAAGACTTAGAGTTTGTCGTTTCTGGTGTGACCCCACTGAAGATCCTTTCACTCAAGTTATTCAACAAGCAGGTCGATACATCATCTCAGCTTTATAGCTTTAAATATTTACTTATACTTGCAACTTTATAGGCCGTCGCGATGTCAACATTTATGAAGATTGCCCTGGGATACCGTCGTCAGCTGATCGCGGGGATTTCATTGCCCAGATGAGATTGATTCTGCATTATCGGATTAGGATGAGGAAACAATTTATAATGGAATTTAACGTTTAGAAAAGGACAAGGACATAAGGGATATTTAGATCGGCGACATGATCCTATACATTACGTATAAGGACTGCCACTCTTATATATGATATTGTAAATGTAATTATGTACTACTTTGGAGGTCGATGTTTTCTTGGTCGTAAAAATATGTTTCATGGATATATCGAAGAATTCTTGATCACTTTTCCAAGAAAGGGTTTTAATATTAGATAATATGAATTTCTTTTCATATTGGAATTGCTTACTTTGAGCAATTGTATTCCTTGTGTTGTGATTTTAAACCATCAATTATTACCAAATTATTTTCACCTATACATCTTGGAAAGAAAACGCACTTTAGAATCTTATGTTTACGGATTTTTTAAACTGAAAATAATTATAATCTTTAGAATGGTTAGGGAATATTAGCTTTGGGATAATTAAACCTTAAAAAAGAGGGGATATTGTATCTGTGTACGATTTTTCGTGCTAGAACTAACAAACTATCTCGATAAATTTTCTGCTGGGGAAACTTTTTTCATTCCATTATCCCCATGGAAGCCAACTTCAGAATTGGACTTTGTTATCTGCCAATTACTGTTAAAAAAAGTAAAAACAGTTTTATCTGTAGTGTATGAACTGTAAAAAAAGTGAAAAGTTTTATGCATTGTCAGGATTGCAATTTTTATCTTTGATCCTTGAAAATGTACTGTGATGATCCCCCCCCCCGAAAATATGTAATAGGAATTTCCTGGCTGGTTTGTCGCAAGGATGGAAACAGCAACTTATCTAATATCCGCGTCACATATTAAGCTTCCTTTCCATGCCTTCCTACCAAAAACCCACCCTTAACCACCGACTCAACGTGAGATTCCTCTGTAACAATATACACCTGTGGAAGTGGGTGTAATAAGACAGGTGATGGAGAGGAGGAAGCCTTACGTCCCACCTTTCTGTGCTAAGAAAGGCAACATGTCACTGAAACCCTCAATTTGCAAACTCCTATCCCTTTCATACGAACTTACTTTCTTTCCCCTGTTTAATGAAAAAAAGGGAACAAAATCAAATGTCCAATATCGAGCATAATGGTACGGATTTTTTTCAGTTGGATTAACGATTATTCTCCATATAGCGATTTCTACCTGGACAGTCTTACATGTCAACAAAGATCTTTTGTATCTGAAACGTCTTAAAACAAAATAGGTAAAATAAAACAGTCAAACATGAACTATAATTTCTTTATTAACTTCGGTCAATCTTTCACCATACACTTCACTTCTAAAAATTTCGATTTTTATTTCATCGAATACAAAATCAGAATTCTTAATTTCAATTTCATGTCAATCAGATTATTAATTCGTTAAATGAAAGTCATTTCGACCAAGACCTTACATTGAAAGAATAATTAATTGAAAAATAATTGTAATAAACTTTCGTCTTTTTAAAAGCCAATATAAGGATTTTTTAATATTTATCATTAAAAAATAATAAAATATGAAACACTGATTAATCAGATTATTATTATTACTTACAAAAAATTCCACATCTACGCATAGAGAGTGAAAATACACACAACAAAACTAGCAATAAAATAAACTAAAGGGACAAAACTGAATAGACCGCTCAACCCGACACTGCACACAAGGGTCCGTTTGTTGTGTTTGGATGACAACGGTACTTGGCACTGAACGATGACGGTTCTAATATAATTTAGAGTTTACTTTGCTTTTCCACTTACCTATGTTTGGAATTCCAAAAAGTAGGAAAGTCGCACCAAGGATTTATATACTATAGTTGTATGCATATTTACAACTACTAAATACCTCCCTACCCCTTCAAAACCAACGTATATAAACATAAAACATCAATATCTCACTGGCACTCTCAACACGACAGACAAGAATGACACATCTACACGGAAAACAACCACTTTGTGTGAGTACAAATACATTGATTGAATTTAAAATTTTCTAGCATTTATTTTTAATCTAAAATTTTCTAGCATTATATAAATTTGTTTTTTTCTAAAATTTTCTAGCATTGTATAAATTGATTTTTGTAATCAAAAATTTTCTAGCATTGTATAAATTCATTTTTTAATTTATTTTTTCACATCCTACATGTATTTGTAAAATTTAAACAATGTTTATATATCCCAGGCCCTGAAGATGATCTCAATAAAGATCGAAACGATGGCAAGATAAAGAAAATGCTTTTCTAAAACCTAAGTCACACCCGACCGCATCTCACGATCTCCGAATAATCATTAACTAACGGTCAATAAACATCACATTTACACTTTTATCACATAACAACTTTTATTCACCCTCCACTAAGTGCTAAGTCTTATTCGCCCTATTTTACGAAATCTATAAAATATTCGATTTGCATAAATTTACTTTCAGATCAAAAAGCAGCATTCTTCTCGCTTAGGATTTGTTCAATAATTTTAAGATTGCCTGTAAGTAGAACGATATTATCAGCATATAAAAGAAACTTTACTTCTACCACTTAGAAACTACGCTCCAGAATATTGACAATATTATTTATTTCATCTAATTAATCTTTTTAGGTAAGGTTTTTGGTTGAAATGAAAAAGTTAGCGTCACTAGCGGGATTCGAACTAACCTTCGGCTCAATACGCCGCAGCTCTAACCACTTGAGCTATCGTGATTCGATCCACTCGGACACCAACTCTCCATCTCAACCTACAACCTTTCAAATATTCCCTCCTTTTTGCCATTTCAAATGTGGTGTAGTCAGAATTCGATTCTCGTCGGCACATGAAGTGAGTGGGAGCTGTAAGTGAAGTTATACTTCGTTTTTCTTATTTAATCAATTATATTTAGTGGTTTGATTGACCAAATTACTTTTTTCAATTAATTAATCTTTTTATGTAAGGTCTTGGTTGAAATGAAAAATTAGCGTCAGGAGCGGGATTCGAACCCTCGGCCTTTGGCTCAATACGCTGCTGCTCTAATCAACCACTTGTTGTTCTAGTCACGATAGAGTGCAGAACCTATTACAAATGGATTATCCATTCTCGCACTAGGATACAACCTGCTACTTCATAATAGAACTTAAAGCTGGTTACTTAATAGTAGTTCAGCCGTTATAAGCAAAAGGTATATGAAAATAAGGCATGCATTTATTTTTAATTTACAAAATTACATGGGTTATTTTTTTTTGGGGGGGGGGGTTACGGTTTAAATCGCTAAATTAGTAGTGATTCCTTGAGATAGTAATCATACATTTTGTAACAACGGTGCCAGTTAATTGGGCCAATTGGAAAATTGCAGTGTCTATTTTGTTTCCAATTAAGGCAAAAATTTGTATGTTTTATGTCAAATTAAATTTTTTCTGTTGTGTTTTTCGTACGAAGGTAGTCCTGTGGATAAAAATTTTTCCATTTCTTTGAAGTGGTGCAGGAAATGGGGAAATAAACTGCCCAGGATGTTTTGTTGAGACGAAACTTCCTTACGCCACAACAGGGTCTAACTCGTTAAAGCCTTACGCATGAGGTGGCAAAACGAAAGCAAAAGTTTGTATCAAACGCTTAAAAACAATATCCGGCGAATCGTTGTTTTTTGTTTTACTTTTTGAGTAAAAGAAATTTAGCGGTGGTTGAGTGGGTTTAGGCCTTTATTTTTATAATTTTATTCGATTATCTAGGTAAAAATAATTTTAAAAAATAGTGCAAAGTCTCGTTATTTTGTTATTAATTTCTTTCACAAGTAAAGTAATTCCTGTCATATATGAGGGCTTAACGTGCAACAACCCGTGGGTTGTCTCGTACGTGTGGCCAAAACACTTGATAGTACGTTTTTTACACTGTTCTTATTTAAAAGAAATAATTGTCCGTGCCGAAATTCGAACCCAGAACCGCTAGCTAGGCAAAAACTAGTCGGACACCCTGAACAATTTTAACATTCCCTTTCAATCTACTCTCTTATCTACTATACACTATATCACTTTTGCTTTTTTTTTTCGAATTCATATTTCGATGCGATGTGCAAGCTCTATTGGCCATTGCCTTTTTTTTTTTTTTCATGAAGTGCTTGAACAAAGGGGATCTAGCCGAAGGATTGGCGCGAACTGTAAGAATACCAAGGGTCGGATTGAGAGACGTAGGAAGTAGCGTAGAATGTTGATAAGCACTTTTAACTGAAATGTGAAGATTCGGTTTACGTTAGGCCTGATCGCGCATAGTTCAAGCCCTTAAGTTCAGTTGAACCAGTAAATGGTTTTATTTAAACTATTTATATCGTCAATTTACTTTCTCTATTTGATTAAGTATAGATTAATATTTTTAGTCTAGTGTGCGTTTTCCACTTTTTTTCTATTGAGATAGAAATTATGTTAAAGGTACAACTCACCTAGCTATATTTTATATAATTTATTATTATACTTCTTCATATGCATCTCTTGTAGATATTAATTAACAAAAAACAGCTATACATATTTTGTGTACAGCCCGCATCCTTAATCTAATGAATTTAACTGTGGACTTTTGAGAATGTACGTATGTGTATATATATATATATATATAAACCCTAACCATCGACGGTTCGACGGTACTTGCCAAGACATAAACAACGACAAATCAATTGTGCAGGAAGAAACATTCATTTAAGCCCAGCGCATAAATGTTAATACTAATTTGAGGTTGAGGAACCAATTTGAAGGATGAATATTTCATAATGTCTGAAGCTAATACGGTATTCAAAAGTTGTTATACCCTCGGTCCCATCAGCACTTCCATCCCTTATCAGGCGATGTTAAAAAAACATTCATTACCCCCGCCTCAAAGCTCTACTACCCGGGTGTAAAGGCACTTCCGCCACAACCCCGTATAAAATTCACATTACACCCTTGGGTACAGCAAATATTATATAATTCCCGTTATCGTCGCTTGTGTTATGGGACCAGGTAAACAAATTTCGCGGTTTCGCAGCAGAAGGGCCGACCAGGGGAGAAAGAGGTAGCCGAATTCCATTACAGAAGGAAATTAATTTTTTTCCACAACCATGGGCCTTGTTAATCCTGGCGGTCTCGTTTAGGGTCACCACCCATATCGGATAAAATTCAAGCTTAGACTAATTGAAGAGAATTATTTCTTCTCTACTTTTCGAGTTGCTCATGGAATATTTTCCACGGTAATTCAAAAAATTGTGGCAAAATCTCTATTCAAAAGAGATTGAAAGCCTGGAATTGAAGACAACAAATAGCCATCTTATGTGACATTACCATTGCTCTCAAAGCGCTTGTTAACATCACAACAGTGAATGCACTAGAAGAAAGAAAAAACCGGGACAAACTATCGTGTCAGATACATCACCAAAGGAACATCGCTAAAATCAAATCTTATTGGTACACTGATGGCTCCAAAACCGGACTGGAGTCTTCGGGATGAATCCAAAGTCCCAAGTGAAATATGCCACTATCTTCCAGTGCGATTGAACACTGCGCCCAAGAAAGAGAAAGGCTAGGAATACCTTCGCTAAAGAATGCGGATTTGGAACTGCATGGAGGCCCTGGAAGAAGTCAGCTACCCTAATTAATGACCTGACTCTGGCTTGAGTGGCTGGGGGCCATAGAGGCAACGAAAAGGTTGAATTGACATGTTGGCCAAAGAGGGAGACAACATGGATTCTCTAGGTCCTGAACTATACTTAACTAGCTTAGCACTCCCACAAAAGAGGATTCATCTTCAAATGGATCCTTAATGAGTCCAAAACACGGTGGAACAATACCAAGGCATAAGGCACGCGAAGAGATTCATAGAAGGGCATCCGCAAAACATACAAAGGAATTATTGGAAGGCAACCGCAACCGAAACAGGATTCTGGTTGGACTCCTGACATGGCACTGCCACTTAACTGCCGGCACATGCACCGGATAGAAGGACACCACAGAACACATTTTATGTTTTTGTGAAGGTCAGTGTAAGTGCAGATTCTTGCAACTAGGGCAGGAAAAGCCACAAGCAAGATCCTGCGCTAAGGAGCCGCTGGCAAGGCTAAGGATGTTGACTAAGCTGGCCTGTGAGTTATAAAAACAGGGAAGCACAATAGATCTACTCAGGCCGAACTGCAGAAGGCCTTGCGGCCACCTCTTTTATCCCTATCTCCATCTAGGACACATAGGAGGGTTGTTCCCCAGAAACACAGTAGGATCGAAAGCCTGCTATTAAATGCCAATCTGCCGTAAAAAAAGATCCTGTTAAAGGATCATATCTACCCCAGAACGGAGGCAATAAAACAGGCGTAGTTATGAAAGTCTGGCCGAAACCCATGTCAAATCTGTAAGCTGGGCCGACTTAATTGACTTAATATTATAGGCAATGCCTAACTTTAGCAATGGGGTTGGCACTAGGATTTCCACTATTGTATACCTGACCCAAGAGAAAGCCCAATAAAAGCAAGGTATAAAAATAAATGAAATGGCTATAAAAAGTCTGGCAAAATACAATTAAAAGAATATTTTGGCATACCCTTCCAAATAAATTAACAACAACAGATGGATCTAAAATGGAACGTAGATAAGGAGTTAAGGGCCCACATTTTGACTAGCGAAACCTCAAAGCCTGCACCAGCACCTATTTCCGGCGGAGATTCTTGCAATAAAACACTTTGCACAAGAAATGCAGTAAATTGGATTAAATAGTGCGCAGGTATACTCAGACTCAGGCTATAGAGCAATATTCACAAACTCATGGTACAAAGAAATCACGTAAATTTGATGGGAATGCCAGCCATGATTGACGGCAATAAACAGTCTGACAAAATAGCAGAAGCAGCCTGCACACATTTGAGCCAGAACCAGACACGGACCAAAGGATATTAAGAGCGGATATAAACAAATGGATAGAGAAAGAAATGACACACTCGATAAATTCACCAGGTGAAATCGAACAAGTTTTTCAGGAAAATAAAAACGTTCTTCTCTCTCATCAGACAAAAATGAAAGAAAATAATACGCATTTTTCCTAATTGTTATCTATTAAATTAAAACGGCAAAAATAGGGAAAAGTGAAACAAAAATCTGCAATTCATGAAAAAGCGGACATCGGAACAAGTTCTATGTGATTGCAAACTGCAAAATTAGATTGGAACTGCGGTACTAACACGTAGAGAGAGACCATCGAAGAAGAACCACAGAAAGTGCTCTACTACTTTTTGGAATATGGAAATAAAGAAGGGTCAATTCAACAATAGATTTTTTATGTCGCAATGGAACACAGGAAACTAAAGTCAACATGAAGAGATAACCGTAGTATGAATGTATGTTATTGTGAAGGCGTAACAAGAGAAAAACCGTTCAATCCAGCTAGTGCATCTGAAGAGCTTCTATGAAGGCTATGGTAGCTAAAAAAGACTGAAGCTAGATAGTAATAAAGATAAATGCAGGATAAAAGGTTCTTTAACCAGCTCAACAAATATTATATATATCTACCCTAAATTAAGTTTAGAAAAATCACTTAAGAAAACGTTTAACCAAAGAACGGAGATTCAGTGGGAAATGAGAGGGTAATACATGCAATCCTATAATCTATCTAATCTTCATTTAAATGGAGATATTTATAAATCATCCCAAAATCTTTTCTCCTTTTAATTAAAAAAATATTAAGGCAGATTTATTTATTACAATTTAGAGAAGAATGAAAGGACATAAACAATAAAACAGCACCCAGTTTATTGGTAAAAGAAAGACAGGTGGTAAGCATCATTGAAGAAAATAGTTTGACTTGAAACAAAACCGTTTTTTTAAATTATTAAATCAAGCAAACTCCCGAATTATAACGGATTTATTCCATTTCTTTCAGAATGAGAAACCTTGTTCCTCAGGATAATAACACAAATTATCTACCAAAGCATTTTATTCACAGAGTTCATTATTCCATTTGCATTTCTTGCCCTATATATTGTTAAATAATGGGTTCATTCAATCTATGAATAATAAACTTATTTTAGTAATTCCAATTAATTATTCTTTTTATCTAAGGTTGTTGGTTGAGATGAAAACTTAATGCCACCAACAGGATTCGAACCCGTGTCCTTCGGCTCAATACGAAGTCAAGATAGGTCAAGTTGTTAGAGCAGCGGCATATTGAGCAAAAGGTCGTGGGTTCGAATCGTGCTCATGACACTAATTTTTCATATCAACCAAAAACCTTAGATAAAAAGAATAATTAATTGGAATAATCAATATGGTCAATTACGATCACTAACCATATATGGATTGTTTTAGTAGGTAAGTCTTAAATTTTATATTTTATTTATAATTTAAAGTTAACATTTTTGTATTTTGTTTTCTACTTTTTCTTCTTTTTAAATAAATAGTTCTTTTTAAATTGTACAACTTATTAGTCGATAGTATATAGGCAGGGAGCCTGAAACATCAATTAAATCACACTTTTGTACATATTTGTATTTATTTGTAAATAAATTATTCTTAGTCGTCTGATTCTTATTTTAGTAAGCTGAATAATACTTGAAGGCCTCTTGAGAAACCGTTTTATACCCTGCAGTAATACAGTATTTTTAAATATTGAAGAGATTAACTTGGCTAAAAAATTCAATATAAACTGGCAGGTTATTTTTTAATTTTTAGCAAAATACATCGTCCAGACCATATATTGATTTATACAGATTTAACATAAATATTTATTGGTTAGAAAGTATGATTCATTCCTACAACGTAAACACACACATGCTTTGTTCTAGCTCAACATAACTACATATATACCATACAATGTAAACTAGGTATTATCAAATAAACCAAATTGTCATTATTGTTATATAAAAAATTAAAGAGATGACAGCTGGAAATAAATAACCTCATAGACGAGGCCAACTAGTTTATTGTTAGAAAGCGGAAAATCTCTACCACAACTCTTCCGGGATTCTTTTACACTCTTTTACATTACCCCCATTTTACAAGGGATGGATTGATCTCAATAGTCCAGGATGTTGTGCCGGAATATATATTTGCTGTTGCGCCGTGAATCTTATCCTGAGTTAATAAAAAAATGATATACATCTTTTAACGTTTTATAAAGAGTTTCCGCCCTATGAATGGAAAAATACTGTCCAGAACTGTAACAAAATTTCTCAAGTATGCATACTTTTTTTTACTTTGACAGTAAGGAAATCTTCAACGAATTTTCAAAATGTTAATCTACTGGATAGTTTTTTGTATATTTTTAATCGACTTTGTTTCAAAATAAGAACATTAACATACGTTCAACGGATTAAAGACATTAATGATAAAACCCTAAAGTTCACAAATACAACATTGGAATTCCACTCCAAAAAACAACAAAGCCGAGTAAAAGCAATTTTCTCTCGGCAACGAAAACGCCACTACATTCGACAGCGCTAAAATATTTCACCCGCTTGTATTATTACAGCTCTTATTGCTAGATAAAGATCCCGTAAAAGAGACAGCACTATCGGATACATTTCCTCGAGATCTAGCTGAAAAATAAAACCAGACTGGTACCCTACAACGCATATAAATGACTTCTGTTTTCGTCTCCACTTCCTTATTTCTCTTCCCTTTCCCTCGGGCACGTATCCCTTTGAATCTGGAGCAAACCCGGGTCAAAGTCCCTTTACTCTTTCCTAACTCTCACTCATGTGCGTTATTTGTCCGCCAGGCATGTTAAAAACATATATGTACATAATACAAGCATACTTTTTAAAAATGACGGAAACTATGGACAGCAAGGACCTCAAGGCAGTAAGGGAGAGGGTGAGGTGCGACCTCGGCAGATTTTTCACGCCGAGGTCCCTGAGTGTCTTCTTGGTTCGATCAGGGATGCATTCTCTCGCCCCCACTACTACACCGGCCGCCAAAAAATAGCTCTTCCGGTGTAGCTCCATGAGGGCTTCCCTCAAAACCCCGTACTTCCGCGCCTTGAAGTCCGCTACCGCGTCCAACACTCCCGCGAGGTCTAGAACTATAACCCCATCCTCGACGTTCGCGACGACGTCCGGCCGGAGTCTCGTCCCATCAGGTGTCTTGTGGGGAGCTTCGACAGCGACCTGGGAGCCCGTTTCATGGAGACCGGCGACGAGGACCTGGAGGCACTCATCGTGCCTCCTCACTATCTTTGAGGATTCTCAGGACATGAGGAAAGGACATGGGAGAGCGTCTCCGTACCAGCCCCATATCTCCTGCATTCGGCCGGCACACTCGAGTCCACCCTCCTCATTGCCACCCTAGTGCTCATCGAATTGGTACTCATGCGGAGGGCATGTATAAATCGGGACTCCTGACGGATCAAGGACCGTTCAGAAAGCCACCGATTGTCCACTGCGTCGCCGGCAAAGGTCTTCACCCCGTGACCGGCTGCTCTCAAGGCCGCCCAATTCTCCAACTCCCCCCGGTATAGTTGTTTGGCCAACGCACGCAAATCCCCGAAGGTGGTGGGCCTCTCCCCCAAACCAAGGAGGGCTGTTGCCTTATTCAGGCGCGCACCCACCTGGTTGGTCTCGTAGAGTCCCCTGATTCACGGGTCGGGACTGTCCACAAGGGTTAGGCCGTCCCCGCAGATGAGCCACTGGGACCGCATGCGCCAGCCGAGGGATCCCCAGTCCGCCGTCTTTACTGCTGGCGTATATGAGACCATTTGGAGTGGATTGAAGGTGATAAAAAGTCTCCTTCACCCAACGCCTCATGACCCCATCGAGCTTACGCAGAGAGATGATACACGGGGTATCTATCGCCAGACGGTAGAGCCTCGTCAGTATCAAATACCGCTTGACCAAATCTATCTTGGTCTCTCTTCAAACTCTTCTGTCGAGGCTTCAAACTCAACCTCGAGACCCGGCCAAGCAGCCCTTTTAGCTCCTCGAGCGCGGCGATGTTGTCCAGACCCGTCCCGGGGTTAAATGTCAGACCAAGATACCCGAATTGCCCACCCGCGGGAATAGGGCGAATCCCCACTCCGCTAAGGTTAAGACGCGGATCATCCGCGGACCAGGTCCCGCCGACTCATACTGAGGCTGAGAGACTTGTCCGGATTCAACGCCATACGCATTATCGAGAAATGCGATAAGGCCCTATCAAGGAGTTGTTGTAATGTAAGGTAGTCAGCAAATGCAAGAACCCCAACGAGGCCGTCGCGTCCAGGACTTGCTGACAATCGCAGGTCAGAGATTAAGGGGTCGATTACAAGGTTGAACAGCAAGGGTGACAGCCAGCCGAACCCCCCTGGCAATCGCCACCCTCTTCAACCCCACATTAGTGGGGATGGTAGTCATAACGCCCCGATAAGAGGACAAGACTGTCCTGACGATCTGAGGCGGGCAGCCTATCCTGCGAAGTGCTTCCTTGATTGCTGGATGCGGCACGGTGCCAAACTCCTTTGCCACATCCAGCTGGACCATTGTCCCCCGTCGAACGCTTCGAAGGAGCTCGTCAAGGAGGAAACTGGTCTCATATATCCCGTTTACCGGGACGAAGCCCTTCTACCTGCAGGCCTGTCATACCGCCGATCCTTTTGGCTAATATAGCCGAATACATCCTTGCCCCGGGTCAATGTCCCTTTACTCTTTCCTAACTGTCACTCATGTACCTTATTTGACCGCCAGGCATGTTAAAAAAAACGTGTACATAATACAAGCATACTTTTTAAAAATGACGAAAACTACGTTAATGAGCTGGGGGTAACCTCCCTTTTTTTACCTCTGGCTGCCTCTCATTTTCACTCCTACTCTTTCGCTCATTCATTCACTCTCTCACTCGCTACAATAGAAAAACACCATGATATATAGGTATATAGCAATAAAGTCAAACAGATATATTTATAGAGTAGAAAAGTCATTCTCTTACCGGTGAGTAGGTGGGGGAGGGAGATTGTGCGTAAATAAAGAGAGAGAGAGAAAGAGAGAACGGGAGAGACAGACAGACAAAGACAGAGACAGTCAGATTGGTCATTCGTTATTATTACAATCAAAAATACGTGACGGTCTATTTCAAAATAATTTTTTTTTATCATCCACTAGCCAACACACGAGCCCCTGACTATTTGTTTTAAAATTGATGTGGATGATAATATAACAGGAGAGATGAGACTGTGAGCGAGGTATGGTGGAGTAACTTAAAGCGAGAAAGGAGAGTATTTGAAAGGAAAATAGAAAAAGATGAGAAAGCCTCTCTCTCTCTCTCTCTCTCTCTCTCTCTCTCTCTCTTTCTCTCTCTCTCTCTCAATCTGTGTGTGTGTCTGTGTGTGTGTGTGTGTGAGTGTGTGTCATAGGAGATGCGACTGTGGGAAGGGGTTTACGATGTTGAGTAACAAAGAAATGAGAGGTGAGAGAATATGAGACGAAAATAGATTGATAGAGAAAGAGAGAAGATAGAGAAAGAAGGAGAAGAAGAGAGTCCTCGAATAAGATAATTGATGTTTACTTTTTCGCACAATTTAATGAACAAATACGTTGAGATCTTATTATCTAATTTAAAAACCTAAATATTCAGCGTGTTTTTGTTTTTATTTTCTATGAAACGAGTACGAATAAGATTGGTATAGTGTACGCTTAATGATCAATCTTAGTCAGAAGATTAATAAGGTATTCAAAAACTTCAATGCAATACACCGCCGCGAAAACATTTAAGTCTGATTAAGTTCGACTTAAGTGCACAGATCAAATTAATAGGTAAGTGCGGGGCGGCGTTGGAGTCCAGCAAATTTTCACCGTTTAATTACTAAAGGTCAAGTTTTATAACGCGCTACCACTTCTCTTAACGGTAGTCCGTAACAGAGGGGTTGCCCATGAAGATGGAAACATGAAAAGCTTTTCGTTCTAATGGGTCTCCCACCGCCACCAATTGCGTCAACTCTTCTCTGTTAATTCCCCTATCCCGACGGTAATTAATTAAAAACAAGTAACTAGAAGGGCAATCAAAAAGGGCTGACCTTAGATAGGCGATACTCCACTCGTTACACTTTCTAAGGTCAGTGTAAAGGTTCGTTCGGCCTTTCTAAGGCCTCTACCAAAGCTTGGAAAGGTCCTGCATGAAATGGCATTTGGTGTATTCGTGAGAGAAAACTATTTTCGTAGTTCAAGTTATCATAAAACACTGATTGATGATCTCCCTTGACCATCTTCGAACCAGGGATGTTTTGTACACTTTTAAAAATGGAAATTCTAGCCGAACAAGTTGAATTATTTACCGCGTTAGAGTGTTCCATTTAAAATTGAAAGATATTGTTATCGATCTTGATTTTGAAAATAAACTTCTTTTCAATAACTATAATAAAACAGCAAATACGGGATTTGCTGGTAAATACAATTTTTCCGACCCCTTGAAATTATCACAAACAGCAACCTCTTTAACGAACTGACAATAAACAAAAACATAGCGAAGTAGCGTAATACAAATAATTTGAGATTATGCAAAGCGTGTACTTTAATACTGATTCTAAAAAAATCTTAGCAGATGAGTAAAAGCTTTTATTAATGAGTCAGTTCAACATCACAATCGAGCTTAAATTTTTTATCATATGTGATTTTTGAAACAGGAACAATGTTTGGCAGGTTTATTAATTGTTCTTTCTCAATAACATTCAACGCAAACACTTAAAGAATTTTAGGCAAATAGTTATCGTAATTTCACGACTATGCTTTCAATATTTTAGGTTAGTACATTTTGCGATTCGTGCTTGAAAGAACAAAAAATTTTCAGCCGAAACGTTTAGAAAAATAACCATTAAAATAAAAATGACATTTAAATTTCTTTTTTTGGTTCAAAATTCCGAAGAGGTCAAAAGTGCGAAGGAGCAAGGTCGTGGGACCAGGTTACACCATGCTCCATAGATATCCAAAACGTACGAAGAGTTGGTATCCGAAGAAGCGAGGTTGGGAGAATAGAATTAGTATAAGATAGATTCGAATTTTTTGTAACGTTTGTGCTTTATTAGAAAATATACGCCAAGCATAGTCTTATTAAATCATAACTTTTATCTGACTTAACACTGCTGGGTACGCTGGGAACCAAAAACATCTTCAGAGGTGGTAGTCCGAAGGAGTGAGGTCGGAGGTGTGGGCGTGATGTAAGCTCGATTCCGCCCATGATATCAAGTTTATCCTTTCAATTCCGGGAAAAATGGAAAGTAGTCTTATTAAACCAAAACTTTTTCTTCCTCAACCAAGCTGTTGTTACACTCTTCGGACTACCACCTCTTCTGAATTTTGAATGAAAAAACAAATTTCAATGCATTTTACATTTTCAGGGTTTCTTTTCTAACCATTCGGCTGAAAAATATGTGCCCTATCGAAGCACAAATTACAAAACTTGCTAACCTAAGAAAATTTGAAGGTTAGTAAAACCCTCAACCAAGAGTAAGGAACTGCCCGTTTGAACGTCTAAATAAAATTTATGTTATATTTATGTCAAAACCCCACTTTACCCGATAGATGCCAAGAGGGAAATAAGCTCCAAAGAGGTTGCTCGAAGGAGCGCGGTCAGAAGGGTGGAATTAATAGAAGCCCAATCCCTCTTTCTGTAACGTTTTTGCTTTTTATTTCCGAAATAATTCGGTCAGGCATAATCTTCCGGCAAGTCCGAAACCTCCGAAGAGGTGGTATTCCAAAGGAGCAAGGGCCGGTGAAGTAGAAGCCCAATGAAAGTTGAAATTCTTCATAATCACTAGCCTGGTAAAAATATCAGAGCACACAAACCCCTGAGACTCACCGAACCATTTATGCAATTTTATACAAGGATTAGTACGAAAATGCCAATTTCAACAGATAAATTTAAATGTAATTTAGATTCCCAGCAAAAGCCCACTGTACTCGACTGATATTTGCCATACCTACTGCCAAGCCGGGAACTGGAGATGGGCAAAGGAATCGAGAAGTTTGACGACTCTTCAACTCTTCGATTCCTCAACTCCCGTCTATCTAGCCCCATCCAGTCTTCACCGAGGCCAGAGACATATTTTACTCAATTTGTCAATAACGAACTCAATGTTCCCAATCCAGAACCTCTCAACCAATCAATAAATTAATAATTAAAATTTTTAAATGATTACATTACCTACTTTGTCCAACTTTTACAATTTTATTTACAATATGCAAAATATCGTATAAGTAATACATATGTATAAATAAATGCAATCAGTAAATTTTCTGAATGCGATGTAAATGTCTATTAATTTTTTTGCTTTTATTTAAAATGTGCAAACATTTTTAAAAAAGATTTTTAGTTGCGGTAAAAAAGTCAATGGCACGAGCGGGATTCGAACCCACGATCTTCGGCTTGATACGCCGCTGCTCTACCACTTGAGCTATCGTGACCTCGATCCACTCGGACACCAACTTCCCATCTCAAAATGGCAAAAAGGAGGGAAAATTCAAGATTCTATTTAATGCGATGGGTCGAACGAATCTGGGTCAAATTCAAATGATGTTAACTTTATACCCATTTAAGAGCCGGATTAAAACCGATTGCTTAATAATTCTGAGGTCAGCAGTTGGATAAACTAATTCCAGTGGTTTGCTAACGTCGGAGGGATGAGATGGAGAAGTTGGTGTCCGAGTGGATAAAAAATGGAGTAATAAAAACCTTAATTAATTATAATACATTAATTGGTCAAGCGGACCACGAAATTAGTGAATTTTTAAAAAAATTATATTTTATAGCAAATTCATTTACGTAGCCACGTAGTAATAGTTATTATTCTATAATAATTTTATTATTATTATATTATTACATACATGTTTTGCGGTCAAAATTGACCTTACTAATTATTTTAATTTATTATTATTTTTAAGTAAGGTCTTGACGAGACAAAAAAATAATTCATTGGAATTATTATTATTATTCATTTCCCATCTGAAAATATCAATGCATTGAGTTTGTTAGAATTTATTTTAAATATATTTTTTGTCATTGTTATTGTAGTTAACTAAAAAATAGGTATTAAGCTCTGCTATAGCTCAGGTCCATGGTATAATAGAGGGGGATTAATGAATCAGGGAATCGCATGGACCAAAAGAAGAGAAGAATTTTTCACACTATTTCAGTATTTTCAACAAGCACCAAGTTCGGTTTTCTTTTTGTCCGTTTTGAAGTCAAAAGTTCGATACAGTCTGGTTTCTTATTTCTTTTTTATTGTCACTTTATTTTCATTTTTTTAAATTTATTATTTCATACTCCAGTAGGCTTAAGTGAATCAGCTAAGCTGTTAGGGGACAAATACACTCGAATCCTTATGTCATTGGGAACCGGGAAAGGAATGATGTAATAAGTCAATCAATCTTTCTTGACCTCCATTTCAGAAAACAAGGATTTGGAGAAGAATCCCAGTTTATGTTCACAAATAGTTCAAAAAATATATGCTGCTATAAGAGCTGATCCATAGTCTCCCGCTGAAATTTCATTTAATCAGTCAAACACATCAAATTCCAAAATTTTGAAAGAATTTAAAGAGTTAGTTTTCATTATGAGGACGGTCCAAGATCCAAAAGCTTCTGCTATTGTTGAAGTTGAGTAATATATAGCAGAACTTTTAGTGGGCCATCGCACTTTCCCTATGATTTTGTGAAATGAGTGAAAACGTATATTACCTAATTTGTACGATCTAGCATTGAACAGATTGTGTATTCCTGCAACCTCTGTTCCCTGACGGGATTTTCTCTAAAGGGGGTCAGTTCTGTACTCAAAAAAGATTTTTAATATCTTACTTTTCAATAATTCTTATAACAAGTGTAAATGATTGGTTGATTCATATGTAAGATACATAGGTAATAATTCATTAATAATATGTATCAATATGATTTTTGTTGTTTTATTTTTAAAATAATATTATCATTTATTTCCAAGAAATGTGCAAAGAACACATTTAAATTAAATACAGTTACACTGAGTACAAAGAAATAAAGTTTTCATTAGTATTACTATCATTACTTTTCTCTCTAAAAATCCAATGATTTGATACAATTAATATTAATACTATATTACATTTTTCTTTGTGGCAAATGTATACTACAATTGAAAATTAATTTGAATTATGGTGGGAAAATTGGATGTAGGGAGGAACCATTAAACAAAAAGCTCTTGTAACAGTTGTGGGGGGAATCGAAGAATCGAAAAAAAAGAATCGACTCATCCCGTGAATTGAATCGTAGGAAATCGATTCACTTAAAAAATTCTTTCTTCCCATCACTACCGTGAACGTAATCTGCGAAAAGAGGTGGTAGCCCGAAGGAGCGAGGTCCGGAAGTGCGGACTGAAGTAAAAGGTAGATTTCGTAACGTTTGTGTTTGTATTTCTGGAAATATACTTCCGACCTGTAGAGCAAGTTTTTTCCATCTCTCCAAAATTGGAATGTTAACAGACTTAATGAAAAAAACCTAATAATACTACTAGGGCGTTGTACTATCCTAAATTGCCCATAGGCTTAGGTAGGTAATTTGCAGTCAAAACTCTAATGAGAGCTTAATGGGGCAATTTGATAAATGGAGCAGACTGGACAAACCTGATCGGCACACATGAAGTAGACTAATTTGTACAAGCTTTTGAGTAGAGCATTTCAATTATTAAATTTTGCAGCAATACTTAAAGATGAATATCGCTTTAGTATCGTATTCGTAATATTGTTATTATTACCAATAGCATTTCAGTTAAATTTTTGTTTCTTTAAAATTTTTACTTCTTTATGTTGCCAGTTATTAAAATTATTTTTTTTTAATTTATTTTTTTCCTTATTCACTTTGTATTTTGAAGAGGTAGTGATTGTGTTTAACTTTGAATATATTATTATTATTTATTTGTTGTAATACAATTCATGTCTGCATTCCTGACCCGAAGTCTATTAGCTATTGTCAGTTTAATACAGATTTCCCGTACATTTTGGAAAACTAAAAGCCTAAATAAGAGCTTGTAGTCTGAAGAAGCAAGGGTTTTTGAGGTTTTCTGAGTCGTAAAGTTTCTTAGAAACCAAAACTAAATAATAAAGTTTGTAGTAAATCTAAGTGTTTAAAGTAAGCCTGGCAATATTGAAAATTAACATGCGAAGTAGAGTTTAAACTTTTTTCCAAGGAAAATTGATTGTCTCCGGTTGATTGATCATTGAGATGACTGACTCCTTCGAATACATTTGATACGTTTCTAACTCAAACAAATTGAGTGAAAATCAACGTGACAATCAACAGAAATCAAACGAAATCACAAAACTGCTCATTCATCGAAGTTTGTCCCTTCGGGTAAACTTTTGAAGAAATAAACTCCCCGAAATTAAGCAGCGAGCTTTAGCTAATGACCCCGGGTGCAGATTAGTAGGCACCATTTTGGCCGAAGGCACCTTCGGAAGTTTGTAAAGACAGCAGTAAATGGACCGCGGACGAACAATGTGTTATTTTGTTCAAGACTTCACCAAACTCTAAATCGAGACGGCACTCTGAGAACCTTTTTGTCCTTCGTTCCCATCTCAGAGAAGATTTGTTTGTCGATTTGTCCTACATTAGCATAAACCCAGATTCGTTTATGCAATGTGAATAAAAAGAAAAATTTATCATCGATTGTATGCACCATGAAAGAAAACCTTGCGACTTGTTATTCTAAATATTCCTAGCTGACTGCACTGATTATTAATATGGCCAAAAGAAGGTTCAGAAAGTGAGACTATTAAAACTTGACAAACATAGAACTGACTGCTAGACACCACAATAATTTCAAACCAACTCTGACACTTTCAAATGTTAATTTTTTATTTAATTCGAAAGGAAACTAAATTTCTAATTTAATTTTAATGGCAAATCATACCCTCGACTGCCTGGATTAACTGGTAAAATTTAATTCTAAGTCCCCTGTCCCATCCATGACGGCGGTCAATTTATTTCAAAACCAATTATTAAAGGATTAACTTGATCAAGTATCCCTATCTTCATCCCTCGTAATCTACAATCAAGATTGGTTACACGCAGCTTATCCCTTTGCGCAACGTTCTCAACTAAATTTATTTTGGGCAAATTGTAGTCGAGAAGGAATTATTGTAGGTAAAATATTGTTAACTTTTTTTAAACACATCATACGATAAGGTTCATGAGCAGATAGATATTCAAGAGCTGGTGAGTTAGATATAAGTTTTTTATACGTCTAAACTACGACAACACTCTTCCAGAATCTACTTTATAATAACAAAACCCTCAGAAAATGTTTTAAAAAGGAAAAATCAGACTTTAACTTGAGTTAAGAGGGCGTCTTGAAGATAAATATTTTCCAGCCGGTTGGAGAGGTAAACCCCGATTTCTCGGGGAATCTAGCCAGCTTTTAAAGGAAGAGAGGCCGACTAATTAATGATATCTGTGGAAGAAGGGTTGGAGGTCCTCTAGGCTCAATAAGTGAGAGACGCCTTGCGGACAAAGGGCCCTACAGAATCAAAGGTACTTTTCATTTGCCCATTCTCATTCTATAGTTAAAACCCAGCAATTGCTCCCTCCTTTTGCCCCTCTGATCCTAGACCCTTCTGTATTTTTAATTGAAGCCGACCTCGAAACTTTGGAAATAATTATGTGTTTTGCTTCGTAAAACTTTTAATTAAATTATTATCCCGGCCGGATTAGCTCCTGCTCTTAAATTGCACGTACAAAATTTAGCTCTTTTAAGCGGAAAGCGCGCTGATAACTTTAATTTTTTAAACCGTCAGAATTGTTGCTGTGTTGCGGATTCAACGTCCATAAATATAAACCTGCGTAAAAACCAAACTGGTAGGAAGAAAATTGAAACTAGAACTTTGCTGAAGTTGAATACAAATTATAAACCATTTGTTATTCTACATTTCAAGCTATCACAAAAACCAGCTATTCGAAATTGTTTCTTCCAGTTCCTATAAGCTTGGGTAAAAAGAAAATTGTACATAAATTGGAGAGCTTTAGGGTAAATTGTCCACCGATAGACATATGAAGTTCTTCCTATCTGCCTTGATGTTGTTAAAAATTAAGCCATTCCAAGTTATAGGCAAACAGATTATTAATGGGAAAATCGCAGCATATCTTCACGTATTTCACATAATTGGAAGTCTTGGCTACTTATGCAATAAAAAACACGTTTGGGTACTATGTTGAGCGAATCTGGGGTTGATGAAACCAGTGAACAACTTGGAAATAAGGTGGCTACCTGAAGACTCACACTTTTCTATACTTATCTGATATCTAAGTTTGGGACATTTCTAAATACTTTATTTGCCAATTAGAAATGTGAGAATGTTTCTTCTGGATGACTTGGTCATGTGGAAGTTTAGTGCCAGTTAACTTTAGTCGACATTATTTATAAATATTAAATGTCTTATGAAAATGTCATAACATCTTGTTAAACACCATAGTCATACATCACTGCATGCAGTAAATAAGATCTGGTTTTAGAAATTCATCTTAAAAATCGGTAAAATATGGCAGTTTGACCAAATCTGTGCAGCCATCGCTGTTTGACTCAAACCTATGAAGAATCATGACTCATCAACATCTTGACCGATATCCCCGACAATTTATTTTATTGAAAAGGCGGACGAGGCCAGGCCGTCCCAATCAATGGACTTAACCATCGTGGCCTTCTGACGCTAAAAATGCATTAAAATTAAAATAAGCAGGTCATCATCGACGGGCCGCATAGGAAAGGAAGCTCTCACTTATCAAGAGCACTGTCAATAGGTGGTCTCGGAGGGCTGAAATCGATAAAATATGCTTCGTAAAAGAAGGGTCATCCTAATCCAATTAAAGATTGGCCATGCGAGGTTGACACACAGACACTTACTTACTCTTGGATCAAAGACCGCGTATGTGTCCGGCGTGTGGAGAAAGGGTGCTCAATGTGTCCCACTTAACTGAAGGGCTCCATATAGAAAGCGTACAGGACTGCCACCCTATATGCCAATTGTTTATGAGCACAATAGCGAGTAATTAAATCCTCGATCACGAGTTTCGAAAAAAAAATAGGGCTTATTGTATTGCACATGGTAGATATTCATACCTTTTTGTATTTCCTTTTGTGCATGTTGAGAGTGAATGTATGTATTAGCGTGAATATACTGAGGGAGAGGGCCGAGAGTGGAACGTCGAGTATGTATATATATGTGCAAAATTGATCTTACATAAATAAAATTTAAACAATCATTCTTTCGGAGCAAATGGGATCAAGGGATCAGAGTCATCAGCTTATTAGATTTATAAATTATTCTAAGCCGATATAGCCATAATTTCCTACCCATGGTATCTTTAAATTTCTAAAGAGTACTGTGAATTGAATGATCTGAAAATAAAATGAATTTTTTTGTTAATTTACATACATTCGTTTAAATTAATTCAACTTTTTAGGGGTATTAAATCATGCCTTTATTTATTTAAGGTTGTGAATTTCCCGAAACTTTCTATACGATATTGCCCTAGTTGTGTTTAATTAATAAATTCCCCTTGATATTTTATCGCGTTGGAGGCATAAAGTTATCACAGTGTTTGGAGGGTTTTTGAGTAAAACTTATCAAAATTTTTTGTAAATTCCGTAAGTTTGTTAACTGGAAGATGAAAATTTACTTCGATTGGCTTTTAACACTAACGAAAATTACAAAGATGTTCCTAAATAGCGACAAAGATAGCAAGAAAATAAACAAAATTAGAAAACTTTGGCTGTACAAATTAAATTTAAATGATCCATTAAAGGTTTTTCATAATAGTGTCTTTCAATTTATTCACTAATAATGAATACTATTAAATTGTGGTTATGATTAATGCGTGAAGTGAAACATTATCATAAGTTAAATGCGATAATTGTTGTTCACGCCACTGTTTCACGATTAATAAGTAAAATTTGTATTTTTTCTTCCTTTTCTACGGGAAGCATTCTGTGATTAAATTTATTAAATTCAAAAATTTTGTAAATCAAAGAAGAACAGACGGGAGGGAGAAAGAGACGTCATTTTTTGCAGCTTCTCTCAAGTACGCCCTAACTTCTCTCGTCTTTTCGAAGTATTCAATTTTTTTTTCAAAAAGCTTATACGAATAGCACTTTTTCCAGTCAATATAACTTCTTCCATTCACATCTGAGTATGCTGAGTATGCACAAACATCTTCAGCGGAGACATCTCTGCATTTCGTTCTTGAAAATTAGCTTGCAACTTTCTATAGATATTATTTTAAATATTGAAATATTTTTAGTAAAATATGGCCAGAATTCAATTTTGTTCTTTTCTTTCATTAATTCCATTGGGTTCTTTATTAATAGTATATTTGCTGTTCTTTCCCATTGTTCATTTTTACTTTTTGTTAATATAACAAATATCATGCTCAATAGAAAAATCGATTCTGCTTAATCAAGTTACAAACCCTTATTCAACAATAGGCATTTATTCTTTGGTAGTGCCCGGACTTGGAGCATAGAAATAAAAAATATACTCTCGCCGATGTATACCCAAATTTTGTTTTTAAACACAATGTAAAGAAACATTTTTTTAACAGTCTTCCTTATATGCATAAACTTACTAGCTTAAAGTAACAATAAAATATGTACTGATTAAAAATAATTGCAAGCATCTGTCCATGAACTTTATGATAGCGTGCAGCTTTATATCAAAATACACCACAATAACTCAAGAATTACATATCACAACACAATTCAATAATTTCGTAAGCTTATGATTTTTGTAAATATCATATATAGTTCATAAATATATATTATGTTTATGGCGATTCAAAAAAATTATTTCACTTTTGTAGATACATATTGTTATTTCGCTTGGCTTTAAATAGTTTATTATACTTTCGGTTCAGTTAGACCGTTAAATTTTTGCAATCAATTTTAAAAGGTTTTACGGAAAAAAAGGCGTCGGCCTCATATTTGTTTAATTGTACAAATATAACAGCATGGCATCAGCGGCTGCTGTAGAACTCTCCATCAAATACTTTTCGATATAAAGCCGCATTGCGCCAACCACTTTCCTCGTTAAATCAGACTAAATGATCCCTTCTTCCTCTCCCTGTTGTGGCATTTTGAACCAAATGAAAAGCCGTCACCAATTGAATTTCTTTATAATGTTGATAATTATGTTTGGGAAAGCTGATTCTCTGATGCTTTGGTATTTATTTCACGTATTAACAAATGGGCCTGTTATAATTACTATGTTAATAACTAACTTTTGATATATGTAGTTTTTATAGATACCAATTTCAAGAAATGGTGGTTATAGATTAGACAATAAATTCAGGTTCAAAATATTAAAACGTTTGTTTCTAGTCTGAATAAGTACCACACTGGCTCTTTTTTAAAATAAATTGTTATAAAATATTAATGACTGACTGACGACCACTTTTTTAACCATTGCGTTAACTCACCTGAGGAAGGATTCAAATAAATCCGAAACGTTGTGGATAAAAACTGGTTGTGGTTTTTTGAGATGACCTATTATCCCACCTTCAAGAAGGAAGAATCATAAGATTAACTGTTGAGGTTATAAGTATCAATGCTAATAAGGAATTTAACTCATAATGAATAAAATAATAATACAATTTTTGGTTTATTTTACCAAAAACATAGAAGAAAGGCAGACCAAAACGATCGGAAACGAACAAACAACTGGTTCATGACGCGCAGACTGAGAATCATCATAAAATATTAATTAAATTTATTACTGGATGAATATTTCTGTGTTCAAGAAACGTCTGTTACATCAAAACACAAATGAGCGTAAACCTCACATTCTCCAACAGTTTATTTCAGTTCTTCAAATTCCCTGAAAGTTATGATTATATTGGCTGAATCGCGACCATAAACTTTCAAAAGTTCTCTTCAGTTTCGCTTCGTAATGTCAAATGCAATCGATCTAACTTCTCAGGGCAAGAAAAAAGGACAAACTTCCCGTGAAGAGACTGTTCCCAGGCTCTGAATGTCGGAATGACAAGTGAAGGCACGAAGCTTGGAGATATAAATTTAGAAGACCTCGCCTTTATTGCGAATGAGTAATAAAATTTATCGCTGCAATTTTGCACTGCCGGCCGCGGGAGGGAGATTTTTAAGGTAACTACTTAGGGTAAAAGCGTTAAAGGGATTCTGCTTCATGCCACTTTTCATTTTCCGTAAAGGGTCTGATACAAAATTCCAACGAGAAGGGTTATTTGTTTTATTAAATGCATAAATCAAGAAGAAGACACATAAGCAGAAATTAAAATCGATAATTTGAATTAAATAAGTTTGTTTAATTAAGAGGAAAAATAAAAGCTCATAAAATAGCCAAAATAAAATGTGTAGATGCGTGAACTCTCTCTGTCACTGCTTTTCTAGCACTCTCCCTCTTGACTCCTCTCTATATATATCTCTGTCTCTGTCACTCTCTCACTCTCTCTCTCCTCTCTTCATATCTGTCTCTGATTTTTATCTTTCACTCTCTTTCCCTCACTCTCACGCTTTATCTCCCTGTCTATCTGTTTATCTCCCCCTCACTCATTTCTTTCACTTTCTCTCACTCTCTTTGCAATGCAAAATCACAATGAGGTAAATTGCCTGATACATAGCAGAAGGGATGGTGGTAGGGAAAGTCTGAGTGAGTGTAAACAAATGGGATTGTAAAAGAAAAATAGAGAGAAAGGAACGAAAGAATAAATATGAAAATGAGTGTTTCTGCACGCATGGAGAGAGAAGCAGAAAGAGAAAGAGAAAGAGAAAGAGAAAGAGAAAGAGAAAGAGAGAGAGAGAGAGAGAGAGAGAGAGAGAGACAAAGACAGACATAAAAAGAGGAGAAAGAAAGAGAGAGAGAGGAGGAAGAAAGGGAGGGAGAGTATTAGGTACATATTACCTTTGTTATTACCTTACATTTCATGTACGTACATCACATACACGCATTGTTTGTAAATTTCAAGCTTTTAAATCGTATCTGAAGTAGCTTGAGGGGAAAATTTTAGTTGTTGCTTTTAATTTTCGCTCAGTTGTTTTTTGACTGTTGTTTCAACAATTTATGTCCTGGAAATTGTATTTCGGACCGATAAAATATTTCGTTGCCCAGCCGAACCACTCTATACTACTGTAATTGGGATTTTAATGTTTCAAAAGAGTAGGTCCCTCGCGCGAAACTTTTACATACAACAAGAAAATGCAAACAAGCGCTCTATAAAGCACGGAATATAAATACCCTATTTAGGGATAGACCATAAATAAGGGGCTAATGGGGATGCGCTAAGTCCGTTGCTCCCTTGGTAATACAACATTGCTGTTTTCTTACATGACTTTACATAAGAGCTTTGGCAATTTAGTACCGGCCAAAGACGGCCCTACTTAATTTCTCTATGGTTTCCCCCTTTACTTAACAACTGAGCTTGCTGAATACATGCTATGGTTAATTCTTATCAAACAAAAACAACAATTACAATGTACCCGTATTTCTTTTCTGTTTTGGTTGTTGACATATAAGCCATTGCGTCCCCTATATGTATCACCACCACGTGTACAAACCACGTAGGAGTCTAATCTGTTACCTTGAAGTGACCACCACTTTTAGAAGACGTCTATTCCAGATGGTGTAAATCGTTTCTAAGCACCACAAATTAATGTTACTACCATTCCTAGTTTCATCAAATGATATTTGTTAGGACTTGGCGATTCTTCAGTTTCTTTAAAGAGTCCCGACTTTATCAAATCAATTTCGATTAAGACGACATAATGATTACTAATGGAGGGAAAGGACGCTGAAATCAAAAAGGGTTAATTTGAAAATAAAAATGGTCAATTTGAAATTAAAAATGGTCAATTTGAAATTAAAAATGGTTAATCTAGAACTAAAGAGGGTTAATATAAAGTAAAAAAAGATTCATTTGAACCATAATTGTTTAATGGTCACAACTGACCATATTAATTAATTACTCTTTTTACCTAGGATTTTTGGTTAAAAACCGTAAATAAAAAGAATGTTTAATTTGATGTTGAAAAGGGTTAATTTGAAATTTAGAAAAAAGGTTGATTTGAAGTTAAAAAGATCTAATTTGAAATTAAAAAAGGTTAATGGTGCAAACAAAGGGTTTATTTCAAATTCAATTAGTTAAAGTTAATTTCAAATTAAATATGACGGTAAAAAGGATTATTTTGACGGTGGAAATCTTTGTAATAACTTATGAAAATTTATTTTCATTTTTTACACAGTTCTTAATTTATTAAAATAATAAATAATCTTAATAATAATAATAATAATAATAATTAATAATAATAAAATAATAATAATATAACGATGAGCCTATACTCATGCTGAGACTGATGCTTGTCTGACTCCAATAATATTATTATAATTGGCCATACAAACCTATGGTAAATGTTTAAATTATGGAACCAAAATTCGAAATTAAAGACCAAGAATAAATTTTATAATTTAAAATGGATTTTTCATACATTTGGCTTCCCAAATTAAGAATTTTAAAAGGATAAATTAAAGCTTTGGATGGCAATAGGACAGATTAGTTTATGAGTGAATGTTTGGAGTCAGAGCTTTATATCACTCAGAGGGGATATAGCTAACCTAAGTTCAAGTAATTCAAGTCACTAATTTCGTGGTCCGCTTGACCAATTAATACATTACAATTAATTAAGGTTTTTAGTTGAGATGAAAAAGAGGGAAAACTCAAAAGGTGGGATTGAGATGGGAGTCGATGTCCGAGTGGATCGAGGTCACGATAGTTCAAGTGGTAGAGCAGCGGCGTATCTAGCCGAAGATCGTGGGTTCGAATCCCGCTCGTGCCATTAACTTTTTTTCATCTCGACTAAAAACCTTAATTAATTCTAAGATAGAAGGTTTAAATGTGAGGGCGTGAAATGACCTTAGCAGTTAAAACGCCCTTAAATTAATAATAATAATAATAATAATAATAATAATAAAACAAATAAATTTTATATGTAATTTTAAATGGGATTTTTGCATACATTTGGCCTTCCAAATTAAGAATTTTAAAAAGATAAATTAGTTTACGAGTGAATGTTTGGAGTCAGAGCTTTATAACACTCAGTAGGGTTATAGCTAACCTAAGATAGAAGGTTTGGATGTTAGAGCGTGAAATGACCTTAGCCGTTAAAACGCCCTTAAATTAATAATAATAATAATAATAATAAGAAGAAGAAGAAGAAACAGAAATAAATTTTATATGTAATTTAAAATGGGATTTTATAATAGTTTAATAGTACCGAAAATTAAGGATTAAAACAAATTATAGTTGAATTAAATCATTGTCAGCAATTCTGACAAACTTGAGTCCTTGATTCCCTCAGTGACGCCTCACTCGTTCTTTCAAAACTACTTACCAAATATCTCAACCATCGAGTTTATGGCAAAATTAACAATTTTTCTACTTGCCCAACATCAAGTTATATAAGTATAAGATTCATTAATCATTCATTAATTCATCATTCATCATTCATTAATTCATTCATTAATCAAGCGTTTTACTTCATACAGTTTTATTTTTAAATAAACGAAAAGAAGAAATATTTTTTTAAAAACCTTCTGCAGTCTTTGGCGATGACATCGCTACAACGATGCCTTTGATCTGATTGAATTTCTCCAATCAGTGAGTTTTAATAATATCGATCGACATTTTCCCGCGACATTTTAGCCTGAGGAATTATTTTAGATGATCAGTTTACCAACAAAAATTACTTTCATGATATTTTAAGGAATGATATCAGATGACCTTCATCATCAAGCCATATTTAATTTTGTGAATATAAACGCTTAATTTATTATACGAAAACCCTAATTTTTATACCGTTCATTCCAAGTACAATTCGTCTGAAAATTAAATTGCGTTTAAAATCTTAAAGACATTCTGGGTAATTTTTTAAATAGAAAGACTATAATTTAAACACGCAAAAACATTTTATCATAAGAAATATTTATGTTTTTGATTTGCCAAAGTGACCTAGATTTTTTGCCTTTTTATTTAATGGCTTAAACGGCTTAATTTATACGTGCAATAACATTTTAACGTAGGAAATATTTATATTTTTGGAACCTGAAAGTTTCCTTGCAAGTATAATTCGACTGGAAATCATTTTTCCTTTAATTTATAAACCAGGGTAATTTTGTAAATGTAAACACTCAAACGGCTTTCTTTAAGGATACAATAACCTTTTTTCATAAGAAATCCTTAAGTTTTCAACTGATTGCGTTTCAAACACTGATTTTTCAATTTTCATCCTCCGTCAATTCATTGACTGTTAATGCAATTGCGTGTCCCATCGCATGCAGACCTAGTAGACTGGCCATTATTCTATTTTGTCATATTGACGTAGAATCGACTCCACCTTGACCTCATGTGTGTATGTAGTAAAATGAGTTCGGACTGTTGTGTATTTACCCGGCCTGCTGATGATGATCAAGAATCCGATTGTAATGTGTGTTTTTAGACGAAATTATTCAAAATAATCAATTTCAGAATGTATGTTGAATTTAAAATTTGTGGAATAGTATGCAGTTATACTGAAAGCATTAAATAAGAACCTCATAAATTAAATAACATAGTGACGCATAGTTAATATTTTATTGAAAGTAATTTGTGCTTTTTTTCAAGAATTTCAAATGGAGCTAATGAGAGCGTTCGAGGGATGGAAGAACGATAATAGCGATTTGATACGAAATCAATCAGCTCAACTCCACTTATGTTTTTCTTTCTAGAATTGGAAACTTAGGAGGAGTCTATCGATCCGTTCAGTGAATCCCTTTCTTCAACCAGGGTCACTGATAGAAATAGGTCAGAGGCCGATCTCGTTTTTATCAGCCCTTAAAAAAGGCTTACTGGCTGTACGGACAATAAAAATCGGAGGGTGGGAAAAAGTAGCATTGCTACTCATTGGAGATATTCGATGCCTTATCCTGCTCTCTTCGTTTAAAATGCCTTTCTTCACTTCAATTAAAGTTAAAAGAAGTTCCTAGTTTTAATTTCCTCCCAGGAGGTGGTATAATCTGAACGGAACTCATTACCCAAGTATTTAGTGTCGCGGACTTTCCTCTTTCCCTCTGCTTCTCTTTTATTTATAACGTTTCCTTCCTTATTCCAGAGCATCCACCCTCCGGACACCGTTATAAATCCTAGCAAGATAACTCCGAGAACATTAAGGCACCCCGCAACATTGCCCGTTTTAATGTTCCACTTGTAATTTCATTGCTGGATGGTGTGGTTACAAAAATAGAAAGCTAATTGTCATTTGAACTCGGCTTTTTGATGCAAAATTTAAACGAAGGTTTCAACCGTATTTATTCAGCAGGCCGAAAAGCCGCGTCGTATTAATGGCACGTGTGATCCGTCGACCCCGCCCGTTTAAAAGCTTAATTAAGCTTTCCTACCCTCAAATCTCTCTGCAATATATANTGTGTGTGTGTCGATGTTCTTTTAATGTGAACCTATTTAATTACAGACCAATTGAGGGAAGCAAACCGCTCCGATTCACAAACGTGCTCTCACCCCTCAACTTTCAATTCCAAACTTTAATAACCGAAGTGTTAGCATGAATTTAATGGCGTTTCTTATATTTATTAGTTCTGCCGGACTTCTGGGTCGATGAAATTAATTATTACTTCACCCCCCGGGCCATATTGTACCCCAGTAAGAAATTGTAATATTCACGGAGGGTGACTACCCAACATTGCACTAAAGAGTGTGGTGTAACTTAAACAGGAAATTGTTTATTTTGCTTTAACAGAATTTTCTCTGGTCCTTATTTTTAAAATAACTTCAAATAAAGTAGTAGTAATAACCGTAAATAGCATACTTTACTATAATAAACCGGAACGACGCAACGACAAGATCTGAAGTAACAATGGCAAGTTCGACACGGGACCTAAGAAAAAATGAGTCTTAGAAAGAGTTCGTTCACACCCGAATCAGAATAAGACATAAACGATTGACACACGGACAATTGAACTTAAATTATTTGTTATTTCACATTCAGACTTTTATGGACGTCTTGTCCCAATTTTTAAACTAACTTCAATCGTAGGATGTACATAGAACCATGAATAAACGGATGACTCAATAAACCGAAACCGAAGATCCAAAGTATCAAGGGCACAATTTGTACAAGCCCCTTGGAGGATGAGAGTCGTAGAAAAGGGATCGGCTTCCCCCAAAGCAGAATAGGCCACGCGGTTGACAGACACTTTCATGCCAATTTCAAATCAATTGTTATTTCACCCTCAGGCCATTTCAACTTGAACCCTAGCATGAAACTGAAAGACTTTTGTGGAGGGTGACTTCCCAATAACTATGCTACACCAAAGATAGACACTCGAACCTCTTGAACCAACACTCACTACCCTGCATGTAGATATTGCTTGAGGTATCCTACGTAAAAATGCTGTCGTGTATTGGCTTCAAATACGGAGAGATTAGGCTTGCCACTTATTGGAATTATATATTTTTAGCAACAAAAAATAGGGGCTTTTTTACAGTATCCCTGTTGGGTGAAAGTTTAAATATTAATTTTGTCAACGTAGTAAGAATGTATGGTACAGACAAAATATAGAATTATATTTACATATACAATATTGAAATATTACTCTTAAACCATATACGTATGTACCAGTGATAACTGACCTATTAATTGTTTTAATTGATTATAGTTTTTAACTAACGACTAGGTTGAGATGAAAAGCTAGTGTCACGAGCGGGATTCGAACCTCGATCTTCGGCTAGCCAGATATTCAGCACTGTACATAAACAAAGCGCTCCCGCCGTAAGTTTACTCCTTGAGGGCACCGTCAATATCGTCATACCCTACACGGTAAATATTATGGTCAATAATTGAATCAATAAATGTGTTCAGTACGTTTGTTTCCACAATTCGGATTCGGACAAGTGAAATTGTATAAAGATAGTGAATTTTCGTGGCGTCCTTTGTTTTGAAAACATAGACAATCGAAAAAAATGTTTGTGTAGCCATAATTATGGCTATAGGAAGTATTCGTCGAGTTCAGCGAAATCGATGGATGAAAGAGTGGTTGAAGAAACGTGAAGAATATTCCCATATGAGGCTGCTGAGGGACAGATGCGGAAGATTTTCACAATTATTTCAGAATGAAAGAAAATACGCTCATAACATTATTAAAGATGGTGAACCAATAGACCATTGAAAGACAGAATGCATCCCTATTAATTGAGAGATTAGCCTTAACCATGAGATACTTAGCTACAGGAAGAAATTTTGAAGATTTGAGGTTCTCTGACATTTTTTCTGAGGTTCTCGCCGGCAACTATCAGCGAAGCTATAATTGAAAGTGTGAAACTCAAATTGCTCAATAAAGGTCCGTAGGGCTTCGTCTTCCGGGCGTTCAATCCCCTCGTCTCATACATTATTTCTTCTTTTGACTCGTTTACCGTTTCACAGTCTTCAGACATTGTCTGAAGGTCACTCGTATAATCCATAATAGTCCGCACAAAGAACACATCCTTTCCTACAAAAGCTCGGCAACAACTTTGTATTGACAATATTATTGAATATGCCCCTAGACGCTCAATAATATTGACAATATCCCCTCTACTTTTAAACATTGACGCCCAGAGGTCAGAAAATCTGGATTTCATCAATATCGCTACAATATCGACCGTCAATACTCTTTATTTCACCTTACATGATCAATATTATTGTCAATATCATACTGTATTGTCAATATTATTGATCCTGTAAGGGCCGCATAACGAACTGCGCTTTATTTGAACAACTTAGTATGGAATTGGAAACAACACTTGGTTTAACGACACAGTCCCCAGCGCATCGGTTTTGGATAGAATTTCCATTACCCAACTGACAATTAAAACCCACTTTACGGTTAATAATGCATTGGAAACTTTTGATGTTATTCATAAAATAATAATAACGTTTAGCGCATGAAACGGACTTGATTGAACTTATTACCAATTGTGATTTACTTTATAGTATATGTACCATCTACCATAGTGTATGCATAATAGACCAATACTGGTCACGGTGCATAATAAATAGGTCGTAATGAGGCTAACTCCCAATATTCTACTGTATTTTAGTCAACAATTTTTTCTCGTATACAAATCGGCAGGATTTCAAAATGTATAGGAGCTACAATAATCCTGTTCCTGATTAATCTTGTTTAATGGTTATACATTAAAATTTCGACAATAAATGTATACAATAAATGTACATTCGAAGACCTAGTAGTTTTTAAGGTTATTGCATTGTCTCGGTACGAAACATAGTAAAACGGAAGTCAGATCGTTGAGGGGAAGATAACGAGCTGAGACCACTCGAAACCCTTCTTACATCAAATCTCATGACTAACTATCCGTCATTATTAGAACACCCCTTTTTAGTTAACCCTTTTTCCTAATAAATAACAACACTACGGTGCTATTATTTAACTAGAGATGTAACGTTTAGAATTTTCGCTAAGTTTTATAAAAAATCATAAACCATTTTTTATGTCTGGCATGATACCCAATAAAGAATCTGTTTTCTTAATATTCATTAATGTGTGGTGATTAGTGGCCGTTATTCGATGATTATTCGCTAAGATAGTATAAAATTAAATAATGACTATGAACAAGAAGAAGTTGTCTGAATGAAACAATAATTTTACAATTTTGATCGTAGATTAAGAAAGTGTCTCAATGCCAAGCTTAATCCTGCATCGAATTTTGTAGGACTAGCACTGTCATGGTAGCCGGGATGCCAGCAAACGTGTAGCTTTGTTACACATCCATTGTTTTATACATGAGAGGCCTTAAACACCTTTACAATTACATATTACCAAATGATTTATAAAAAGCGCAGAGAAAAAAGTTATTTAGTATTCAATAAAATACTAATAATCGTTGAATTAGCAATGCCTCGATAATTTATCAATGGGTGGAAATAATCGCTGAATAGCTTAATAAATCTCCATTCTCGATTCTGTTCCTAATTGCTGGAAATGTTCGAACCTCCGAAAAAGAGGAATAATTCATATCTGATCTAAGAAATAGAGCCGCTGTTGCCGACTGTCATCGGGAGGGCAAGCAATATAGGATAAATCAGCTCTGCCAGTTTTGGATGATTTGTTAAAACGGATCAGTGATTAAAAGGTGGCACCGGAATTGCCCAACTTCCGGCAACTTCTTTGCCCCTGAACAATAATAAAGAAGATTCCCTTGCAATTTCGAGCCTTCGATTAATTCCGGCTAGCATCGTGGAAACTCTTCTTATTAGTCACCTGGCCGCTGCTTTTTCCGCGATTAGGCGTATAAACGATGACAACTATCGGTTCAAATCTAATTAAAAGGAAAATCAGGACCTGGAGGGTGGTATAAACAGCCGACCTTTTCAATATCAAAAGTAAGGTGTTTCTTAAAAAGTTAGCAAACAAAGCAGGAAGAAACTTTGGCCGCCATCACATTCTAACACTCCCAAAACATAAATCCATTTACGTTAGTAAAATCCATAGGATTAAGCGTGGGTCCTCACCTGGCAGAACATCCTACTAAGCTTCATAATAAAAATACACTCTGTTCACTATTCTCTACCTAAAATTTCATTCCACGTAATTTGTCACCACACAACCGTACTACAATACCCTAAATTAATTTATTTATATTTAAATATTTTATTCGCAATCAAGCGTTTTTGACGGCGTTGTGACCCATGAATTTTCAGCCACCTCAAAAGTTTCTAGTGGATATAAAGCTGTCTAAAGTGTTAGATGTATCGACCAATTTTTTATCACGGATAATCTGGATCTTGGTATGGTCTGGCTGCAAACAAATTCAATTGTTACTGCCAACTTTCCGACCTATTTTAAGATAATCTATTTTCCAATTTTAGTCCTACTGTAGGTACTACGATTTTAGTCAACAACGCTACATTCAACGCGTTGTTGTAAAAATTTATGAATGATCATTTACTTGGCCAACAAAAACGCCTTTTTTTACTCCAATGCCACGCCAAGACGAGCTCTGGATTTCTCGAACGTTGAGGATGCCAATATTTAAGACGACAAAATTAACACTTATCTCGTTAAGTCGTAAGGGCGGGAACGTATTTATATTTACTCTTCATATTGTGTTTGAATATTTTCTAGGCTTTCTAGTCCCTTCCCTCTATCGTATGAATTATACATTTAAATATGATTAATATTGAGTATTAATATTTATGAATAATTTGTTGAAGTAGTGACGAGAAGATATTCACAGTTTTGCCGACGTTTCGACCTTTATTTGGGTCATCTTCAGACGAATTACAAAAATATATTGATTTGAAAAAATAATTATACAACATAGAAATAAATAATTTAAACTTTGAACCAAGTATTTCATACTCACATAAAGTGTAATGCTATTTTTTTAGTATCATGTTTGGTCATGCGAAATCGTGAAACATGAATTTGTGTTCTGCTGTATTTATATGATTGTAACAGGGTGGAGAACGCGGTAAATCAGGGAACTTTTCATTGATCAGAGGCGGTTTTATTTGTCTCAAAGGAAGTCGAGAATGGGGATTTTTGGACTTGTTTTGATTCTAGGTTTATTCAATGGGTACAGTTACTAATTTTGGAAAGGAAGTTAATTATTATCGACGATAACGAAGGAAAGGGAAATATAAAAATTTATGAATGATCAGAATATTGGTCTTCTTGCTTTACTCTGAACCGCCTCTGAGAAGTAGGGGAGATGTTCTAAGTGCATGTTTGGATGGCATTTTTTTAGTTTATATAGTAAGATTTTATGCAAGGCTCGAGATATGTTAAGAAACGTGACGGAACAGAAATATTTATCTAAAGATTTTTCTATTACATCAATAATTCTGAGAACTAAATGCATTTAAGTTGAGCGATTTGTTTTAAAGCCTACTTAAGACTTTAGTATGAGGCTTTTTCTTTTGTGCCGAAACTTTATTGGTTCACCGTCCAGATTAGCAAAAAATGTTTCAACCTTATTGCCGCATTACCTTATCAATTATTCCTTATAAATATTCAAATTCAACAGTACCTATAAAATGACAAAGTATCCTAAAATAGCATTAAAGCCTTTAGTTGTACATTTTAACAAAGTTGTACCAATCAAATCACATTACAATGTACTTAATAATACAAAATAATGACACCAGATAGCTAACATAGTTTGCTGGTTAGTATGAAGTTGTAAAACGGTGTACAGGCAAAATAAATTTCTTTCCTTAGTAACAAACATTTTAACAACCCCACAAAACCTAAATTTTATTGATCCGGTTTTTGTTCCATTTTGAAAAAAAGAAAAAACTGAAAAAATATAACGGGCCTAAATGAAAGATTTTAATTTACTACAATTAATTAAGGTTTTTAGTTGAGATGAAAAAAGCTAATGGCACGAGCGGGATTCGAACCCACGATCTTCGGCTAGATACGCCGCTGCTCTACCACTTGAGCTACGTGACTTCCTATCTCAACTCCACCTTATGAGTTTTCCCTCCTTTTTGCCATTTTTCAAATGTCGTGTAATCGGTTTGGATTCTCAACGACAATTGAAATGACCACGGAGAGCTTTAGTGAAGTGTACTTCATATTAATTCTTTAAATTCACTAATTTCGTGGTCCGCTTGAGGTGGGGTTGAGATAGCAAGTTGATGTCCGAGTGGATAGAGGTCACGATAGCTCAAGTGGTAGAGCAGCGGCGTATCTAGCCGAAGATCGTGGGTTCGAATCCCGCTCGTGCCATTAGCTTTTTTTCATCTCAACTAAAAACCTTAATTAATTGTAATGATTTAATTGGTCAAGCGAACCACGAAATTAGTAAGTTTTAATTTACGTTCCTTTCAAAATACATCCAATTTTGAATGACATGACCAATGAAAGAGAACATGAAAAATTAAGATTTCATTAGCGGCGTTCTAACGAGTCAAAAACAATTAAAGTTTACGGTGAAATAGATGATTTTAAGACAATCTGTCTTAAACTTTAAGGTCTGGTTATAAATAAATAGAAGTACGTAAAGACACTTACCTTTCTGGCAGTCTGAATTCTCCCACCACCTGAAAACAAAAACCATGCTTAATACTGTAACTCATGTTTTGTAAACTTTTGTAAGATATGAATAATATAAAAATTTAAATGAATTTATATATTTTTCTATTGTTTTTGTAAGTTGCGCATCTGAAAATGCAATGAAACTTTGATTTGTACCACTTTTGTATAAAAAAATTAGGTAAACCATTGCAATATTTATTTTTTACATGATTTTAAACTTTAACAATATTTGAATGTTCATTAGGGTTTTGGTTTAGATAAAAAAGTCAGTGTCACAAGCGGGATTCAAACCCACGGCCTTCGGCTAAATACGCCGCTGTTCTACCACTTGAGCTATCGGGACTTCGATCCACTCGGACACTAGCTTCCCATCTCAACCAAAACCTTAATTAATTGAAAAGAATTTAATTGGTCCAGCTGACCACGAAATCTAATAAATATTTGAAAGGATCATACTTGCATTCCTTTAATTAAATAGAAGGGAAAGCTGTTTTGCAAATAGCGTAGGTTTGGTTGTTCCAGTCCAACCACTTAACCATTTCATTAATCGAACACTAGGATATAATTTGCATATACTACCAACTTTTTTTTGTAAATTAGGTCAAAGCGTTAATCAGTACAGTAGAGAGATCTCTTATCCGCGAAAAATGAAATATTCAAAAATTTCAGTGCTCAATATTTTGCATTTTCCTTAATCTTTCTCGGGCGATATATCAACATTTACTTACCACATCATCTATATTGCTCTTGAAACAATTTTCCTCACGTTTCATATGATAAATTTGTTGAAAGATACAGGAAATGGAAAAGGCAGAGGAGTCTAGGAACGTGAACACCCGAGAGGATTGTACACTCGTCAAATATTCCGGCAGTATATTCCAAGGTAGTTGTTGCCTTTCACTGGCGTTCAGTACGTTTCTAAAGGGGTGGCAGTCTCACTGCCGCCTCCCGACCCCCGTCCCTAATAACTCGAATTTACAATCAGCAGATGTTTGGTAATTCCTTGACAAGGACCGGGGCGGGAGATTATCCATCCATCCATCCATCCATACGACCCCCTGGTGAAATAGAGATGTAACCGATTTGCATATGGTACAACATTCGACGTCTGCAAACCCACTTTATCAGCTGTCGCATGGATGAGTTTGTGCAACAAATGTACATCGCGTGAATGCCGAACTCGAACATCGATCCCTGTGGAAATGCTCGGAGCAAGCAAATATACAATTGGATATCGTTTCTTCATAAAGAAAAAAATCGACTCGCGAAGCAGAGAGGCATACAGTTGAAATATGTCTTTTCAGTCCAAGACTATTCGGGTTTCTGTTGATTTATACTGGGGTAAAAGGATCATTATTTTTAACGGACCATTTTAACGACGAAAATCATTTCACGCCCTCACGGGTCCATAAACATAGGCTTCCGACACCAAACATTCGTCCTTATCTCATTTTAAAACCATACTTTTACACTAATAAAGAAAGTCACAAAATACACAAGGTAAGATAAATACAATAATAATAAGATACACGGCCAATAAGGCAAGCAAGAACTGTGATTTATATACAAAAAGGAACCACGAATGGCCGAGCATTTAGGGTGCCTGACTATTCGCCACGCAGCAGTTTTGAATTCGAATACCGGCAAATAGAATTTTATTTAAGGTTAATTTGGAAAAAGTATTAAGTGGTTTTGACCCCCTTCCACGACACCCAACAAGTAATTGTACGTAAAGCCCTCCTGTACAGGAATTACATTTATACATATATAAATCTTTTGCCGAACTTAAACTTTTAAAACTTTTATTGAAGAAATTACAAAATAGTACTGATATAAACTCCTGCTCAAAATTAACGCACCACCTTAATTTTTAAACAGAAATTCTTTTTAGAGAAATCCAGCTAAATCTCTTCATGTTTATTCTCTTTTTTATGCTTCACAATCCCACAAAAGTAAACAAGAATTGTTTACAATCGTGTTAATCCGCTTTGAAATGGATTTGGTAAGATACACAAGAGTTTCCTCCTGGTTTATTCCTCAGTTTCACTGCATCTGCTTAACAGACACCATTTCTTTTGGAAGTTTAAACTTTAATTTAGAACTTATGGCGCCCATAAGACATTTNTTAAATGAAAATTTTTGACCTTTTCAGTCTTTTTTATGGAATATTTTTTAATAAAGTTTACCGTCCTTTTCTGCTTTTCATTTTCATTTGTAATGTTTTATTATTAATAACCTACAATACTAAAAATAAAAATAACGTTCAAAAAACACCTGAGAAAAACATATGGTGAAATATTGAAGTGGTGCGTTAATTTTGAGCAGGAGTTTAGATTCAGTTTCTTTTAATTTACTAAATATAAATCAAATTTCTACGATATGCCTTCGGGAAAATCTAATTTAAGACTACTTGGTTGGTTAATAAAAATGCTTATAAAATCTCTGGAGTGACAGTGCTGATGACAATTCTAGGAGCAACACCTGCATCCAAGCATTGTCATCACCTTATTTATTGAATAAAATAGTTATACTCGTACATAACTTACATAAACAAACTCCTGTACAAATGTTTAACGTTGGAAGGAAGTCATTTAACACCCTCAGGCTTACAGGTGCATAAATAACACAATAATTAACGACCGACATTAACATTCGTACTAATCCAGTTTTCAACCTAACCTTTGATAAATATTAAAAAATACACAACAAACGAATTAATTAATAACGAATAAATAATAACTAACACAAATAAGTAGTAAAAGGAAAATTACTGACTGCTTACAAATTCAAGTGAGAACTGTGTTTCGTACACGTACATATAAGAACTGCGATGGCCGAGCAGGCGCCTGATTGATATTTATCATGCTAGGATTTCTGGGTTCTAATACCAGTGTAGCCCTTGTAATTTTACACGAGATTAATTTAGAAAAAGTAATGTTAAAGTATTGTTGGAGGATGAATGGTTCATCCTCGACAACCATCAGTTAGTTTGACATTAAACCCGTTTGTAAAGTACAATTGCTATTACATGTTATATTTTAACTATGATCTTAAGTCATTTCATGCCCTCAGGCTCATGAACTTTCACATCCGACACCGAACATTATTTTTTATCCAGTTTTTGACCAAACCTATCACCAAATATAAAGAAATGCACAATAAACAACATTAAAATACACTAATAAAAATAAATGCGAAATGACAGAAATCAGTAATAAAATGAAAATTAACCACTGCCTAAAAATAGAAGCAAGAACTGTGATTTGTATACATATTGTATTCAAAGAACGCGGTGATTTCCTTTTGCTTCTTTAGAGGTTGTGAGTTCGAATCCCCGCGTACACATTGGAATTTTACTTGTGATTAATTTGAAAAAAGGTATTGTTATAGGGTTATTTGTTATTTAGTGGTCTTGACCAATTTGTCCTTGACACCGAGGAGACCGTTGGACGTTAAGTCTTCCTGGGACTTAATGCTTTACTTGCTTACACGTACATAAATAACATTCTGTACATCGCACCAAATTTTGAGCGCTTTTCTGCTCACAAGCTCAGAAACATTAACTTTCGACACTAAACATTCGTACTAATCCAGTTTTTAACCAAATCTATGGTAAATAATACTGAAATATACAACATACATAAAATTCACTAGTAATGAACAAACACAAGCTAACAGAAATAATTACAAGAAAAATTTCAGACTGCCAAAAATGCAGCAAGAACTGCAACTTATAGACTAGTTTAAGGCAATATCATTATAAATAATAACGAAATCCTCGATAAATAAATAAAAAATACAGTAGAACTAAACATACAGAAAAGTTACAAAAATAAATAATAAAAGGTAATAGAGACAGGGCCTAAAAATTGAAGGGAGAACTGTGATTACAAACCTAAATAAAATCTTGTAATAAAACCAACAGAAAAAGCCTTATGCAATACGGGAAGGATTATCCGTTATATCATGTTGAAAACGTTATATGGAGGTAAAACCATTATTATTACATATTTTGTGTCACTAACATGAGATTACACATACCGAACAATCTGCCACATCTAAATACATACACGATTTAAAAACTGTAAAAAAATTATGTGTATATACCCATAAATGAAATCTTGCACACAGCGCTAAGTTTTGAAAAAGATCCCCTTACGAATGTGACATTAATTATTTTATTTCACAACTAGCTCACAAATAACAGCTGAAAATTTCTTCAGTTAAATATTTCAAAAAAAAAAAAGGAATGGTAACTCTTAATAATTTATACACAATCCAACGAAATCTCTAACCAAAGAATTACCTCAGCTATAAGATTGAGAAGGACAATATTTCATATTTAACTGAAGAAATTTTCAGCTTCTAAATTTGTAAACTAAAATAATGTTACTTTACTATAAATTAAAAAAAAAAGTAAAAAATATATAGTAAGTTACCTGTATAAAAATTGATATTTGTTTTTGTTTATAAAATAACTGTTAATTGTTGTTCAGTTTGAAAATGTAGGCCCTGATGATGACCTTGAAGGCCGGGTCGAAAGATTGGTAAAGTTGAAATTTTATTTTTATTCTACCCATTGACTATAATACTGATCATGCATCAAATTAAACTTCAAGTGGTCGAAACCTTCTTTTCAATAACTATATCAAGGGAAATCTTTTTAATTACTTTTGTAATTTGGGCTCAGTAATTATACTATTCTCGTTTCATCTTTTTACTCCGGTTGGCTCAAATGTTCTCTGAAAACTAAATATAAGACGGCGTAAAAAGAGAGCATTGATCACTCATTGCTTATCTTGTAGTTTTAACACTTAATTAACACTTTAATCGACTGATTTTATATAAGTCGATAATTACGGAAGAGGTCGATTAATTATTATGTTTCCTTCAGTGTTCTCAAACACGCCAAAGTTATAAACTCAAACAACCTTTACCTTGTAAAAAACTTTGTCTTCTAAATTAGCAACTAAAATATACAAAATTTAAATTCCAAAAATTGCTAAGAATCTTGAAATAAGAAAGTTGAGGCATTTGTACAAAATAGAGTAGCGAGAGTAGGCGCTTCCAGACATATCATTAACGGTTCCGTGATTAAAAATTGAAAAACCTGACCTACAACAAAAGTTGTAATAGGAAACAATCTTGCAATTAAAATTTCAGACAGAGCAATTTTGCCAGAACGAATTATCATAAATTCTAATGAAAAAAATTGCGAACAAAATACTCTTTTGAAAATAGAATAATTCCATTTAAAAAAATGAAATAACTAGATATACCAACAATTTAAATTTAATATTGCTCGAACAACAAATTGTTAATGACACTTATTAAGCACATCGTGAAATTCTTAATATCCCTCTTCATCCCTAAGTAGATTTTATAAGATTAAGAAGGGGTTGAGAGTGAGTAGAGATATAACGTTTTTCCTTCCAGTGCAAATTTCCCAAGATTAAAGCTTTAAACCTTAGTAATGCCTAACGACAACAATCTACAACAAGTTATAAGGGTTTCACCTAAATGGATGTGTCCACAACAATTTTAAACAAATAGGCAGGGGCTCGTGTGTTGGCGTATGAATATTAAAGAAATTCATTTTGAAATAGGCCATCGCGTATTTTTGTGCAAATAATTTCAATAAACTATTCTTTTTATGTAAGGTCTTGGTTGAACTAAAAACAGTTAGGGTCACGAGCGGGATTCCAACCTACGACCTTCGGCTCAATACACCGCTGCTCTAACCACTTCAGCAAGTTGAGTAGGAATGTCATGGGTTCGAATCCCGCGCGTGACACAAATTTTTTCATCTCAACCAAGACCTTACATAAAAAGAATAATTCATTGAAATAATTAATATTGTCAATTAGACCATTAACATACCTGGATTAATATGTAACAATAATTAAGATGACCAATAGTGGATCTGAATATTTGCTGTTATTTGTTTTCTCTTGCACTAATAACGTGGCAATTTTTAAAATTTGTATTACCCATATTACACATCTCACTCAATCAACCTTATCTCTCGCCCTCTCACTCTCTCTCTCTCTCTCTCTCTCTCTCTCTCTCTCTCTCTCTCTCTCTCTCTCTCTCTCTCTCTCTCTCTCTCTCTCTCTCGCGCGCCCTCTGTATCAATTTATCTATCTCTATTTTTCTATCTATCTATTTATTTTTCCATCAAACTACATCTCTATCTATCTATTTACCTCATTCTCTGTCACACACGTACTCTCTCTTTCCACACAGGTCGATGGTTTGTTTAAGTCCGTTGGCAGATCGTAGGCAGCAAGAGCGTGGGTTTTCCACCGGCGCTTTCTTTTAAAAAAATGTTGAGACAGAGGTAAAACACGAAAGAACAGGGAGTGCCGACTAGTTTTTTGAGTGTACGATTATCACCACAGGCAATTATCGTAACCCAGTAGACACTGACTCACCCTGGTTTTGACAAACTTCGTTTTTACACCTGTTACGAATCATTGTTTGTTCAATAAGGAGTTATTTAATATTGCAAAAAAGTTTCTCTACGCCTACATTGTCAGTGTCTATTAGAAGAGTTTTATATCCAACTTATCAAGCGAAAAAGTGTAGGAAGGAAAGAGAAAACAGGAACTTTAGACTTAAATTCACCGCTATCATACACTTTCTTTTTTTTGTTCCATTATTTTCTCTCATAACTGATACAACCTGTCTCAATTTTTAAATAATTTAAAGCATAATTGATTCATTAACAAATTAATTTAGTTTCAAATCATTTTTATGTTTAATATAAGATTGTTAGCTCTTTTAAAACGCTGAAATAGCGCCATTTATTTCATCCGGGCAAGAAAAATATTATTTGCAACAAACCACCTCTCTGAATCGTTGCCTAAATGTAAATGTGCCTTGTTTTATTAATAGACGTCGGTGGGAAAATTAAAAGGTGTTGCTACAATTGTTTATATATTAGCTATATATCTCGATAACTTAGATATCGCTTTTCTGAGTCCTTGAGATATTAACTGCTTACAAAATGCTTCATTAAAGAAGAACTGCCGTAAATTGTTTTATTAAACTTGTACTCATAATTTTGATGAGCTAAGAAAAACATTTTCCCTTTTACCCAGCTTATTCAGTAAAATTATAATCAATTTTTTTTAATTATTACAAAATGGCTGAAGGTCTGTCTTAAATGAATAAAGATGATAATAAATATTTGTGAATCTAATAAAGATGATAATAAATATTTGTTTAAACGTATATAAAATTTAATATTGAGCAAATTTGTTCATTTTAGATTCCAGACTTCTCCGATGTTTTTGTACAATTAATTGTGTCCCACTTGGAGAGAAAAGTTAATGGAGAGTGAAAGCATTGTAAATCAGCAGGACCTGTTAAGGATGGAATTATTAAAAGGAACATTTCTCCGAGTGGACCCGCCATCAAGGTCTTTGGGAGATATGCCCACCAGGGGAATCATATATTTTTCATCCGGCGACATTTTGGCCCATGTTGGTTTATTAAATTTCGCTTTTACAACGGGATCGAAGAGTAGAAAACGATTTTGCCAGTTTATTAATAGACAAGGATGTGCTGTGAAATACGCTTATTTATAGAGATAGGAAGTGAACAACGTACCGCACCGCCACGTGAATCTCATTAATAGGTCAGTGAAGTTTACCTCTTGTTTCTTATTCACTCTAATTATTAACTTTGCTCGAGAAGATTAATTAAAGAATAAATGAAAACGCTCTGAAAATCCGTATTCTCAACCTCTACAAACTAGAACATTTATCTAAAGAACATGCTCTTCTGTTCACAAGAATCATGAAACAAACGCGTAGAAAAAGGGATTTTCTTACAAATCTTTTATTACGTATATATAGCCGTCCTTTGTTTTTTGTTCCTTCTACACTTAATAATTTGTATAATTAGAGATAAGCGATGATGTAATACTGAGAACATTTTGTTTCGGTCGGAAGTCTTTTGCTATCTTCAGTTGGTGCCCGCGTATTCCTTCTGACCTATGTCCTTTTTTTATACGAGAAAATCAATAAAATACAGAGGGAGCCAGTTGTTTGTTATGTTTCCACTGAAATTGTTTAACATCGAGAATTGTCTTTGAAATGTGATCGTACTGAAATCTAATTATCCTACTTTTGACTCAACTCTCATAAAACGTCGCACCGTAATAGTATAAAATCAATGTTACAAGTTTCCTCATATCCTCCAACGAACATCGAAAAATACGCGAATCAGTATGATTCTCATAAAAAATACCAAATCTGTCAAAAGAAGAACAAAATTAAAATATTGCCCATTAACAAACTTAATATATTATTATGCATTTGAACATATATTTACATAACGATACGCACGAAACACCGCGAGGTAAATGTAATTTCGTTTTATTACCGCGATCATCTATTATACTCTCGGTGCAATTGGATTTAATGGTAAATTAACCTGGCCCGATTATTACAGCAGAGATTAGAATATTAACAATAGTTATGACGACTGGTTGGTGGTTCAATAAAATGACTGCATAATCCGCCGAACTAATTGTTTCGGTTCGAACCCCAGTACTATTAATGGCAGAGAAGTGGTTGCCGGATGTAACTCCGCCTCCGCCTGAGCCCTGGAGATTAAACTGTCGTATACACATCTAGGATTCATAAGATAAATGACATAAGGAAATGTGCTAATCATGTTACATTTATATGGCAATATGTGAATTGCTAAACCTTCGATAAAAATTATTCATCGTTTATGAAAATTTTGAATATGTCCTTTAGTAAAATTAACTAATCACTGACTTTTTTATTTAAATAAAACTATAAATTGTAGTATATCTTGAATGGATTGCAGCCTACTAAAATTATAACTCTAAACCTAATTTACCTCTAACCAACACTTCTGGTCCGCATATTTTTCACTTATAGCTATACTTTGCTTACTTAATATACATTTTGGCCCTAAATATGTTTCTCTACCGCAGCATACCTATTGCCCCTGAACCATTTTATGGATTACCAAACTGTCAAAAACGTGGATCAATCCGACAATCGATTAAAAATAAGTCCTCCTATCACTGGGAATGTGACCCAATTGTAGGACATAACATGCGAAAAAGTTAATCAAACGACGATCGCAGAAACTAGGGTAGAACTTGATTTAGAATATTTTAGATGGTCTGCTAGACCAGATGACAGACTCTGGAGGCAAATGAATACGAGCGGCAGAAACAAACCTGTGCAGGTAATGCCAAGATGGAAAAAAGCAGAACGTGTCCTCTATTCGTGACAAGACCTATGCAGGCTACCTTCCTACAATTCGTTCATATATAACTGCGCTCACACTCTCGGTGTAATAACAAATTTAACAGAAAAACCAATTACATAACCTTCATTCTTCGGAAAAAGATACTTCCTCCACTTCACTTCAACTTTGGGCAAGTACGATACATACCACATCGCAAAACGTTTGACGTGGAATCAATAATGGAAGTGTGACGCCGTACCCTAACATATATGGTATCTTTAACATATGTAGTATCTTTAATCCTAAAAAAATCCTTGATGGTTTCATTTATGTTCCAACGAAACTACCCATATAGGGCTAAATATTCCTTGGGTCAAAGATGTAATCTGCTTTCACAAAACAGTCCGCACAACCATAAACCCTCAAATCTAGGAAATCTCAACTCAATGGGACTCCACTCTTGTTTTTAAATTGTATATAAACTGCTCAAAAATGAATAGGAATATTTGTAATTTATTCTTATTACATTAATTTTAATTAAATTAATCGCATATTATTATTTGTTGGATAAAACAAAATAGAAAATACAAACCAAAAAAAAAAACAAATGTTAATTTTTAATAATGGATTTACTTATGATTAGTAGACATGAAGATTACTCATTTTATAAACCAAGACCTTTTCTCGTCTTTCCACCATTTTAATTCAGTTGTATTCTCTTTAACTATGGAACGACATCAACTTGAACCAGAAGTTCGCAACATTATTGTGATATTGAGCCAGCGAGGTCACTGGCAATTGGATATCGCAGAGACAGTTGGCGTTTCTTAGAGCTGGTCTCCCGGGCTTTAGCCCGATTCCGTGAGACTGGAAGTGCCAATAGAAGGCTTGGTAGTGGATCTCAGCGCATTGCGACACTAAGGGAGGACAGAAATAGTCATTGCTGCAAGACGGAACCCTTTTCAAAATCAAGACCCGCCAGATCATATATGAAGTACAAGTTGTTTTGGCAAGGCCGTTACCAATACTAACGATACGTAATCGTTTGTGGGAAATTGGCCTCACACCGTATGCCTCTTTGAGACGTCCTGCAGTAGCATCCCGCCACCAGCTACTCAGGAGAATATAGTGCAGCGAACGCCTGGAAGAGAACACCAATTGGAATGCTGTTATGTTTACTGATGAGTCGCGTTTCTTTCTGTATAGTGATCGAAGACACCGAAGATTCTAACGAGAAAACGGAAGGCCCCAGTTCGTGCATGAAGCGGTGTAATTGTACTGGGATTTACACTGGAGGACGAGGTGGACTCAATATAGTTGAAGACAACCTCACCGCAGCCAATTATGTCAAGGAATATCGAGTAATATACATCCCTCAAACCAGGGATCTCATTGCCAGGGATTTTCGATTATGGATGACAATGGCAGACCTCGCAGAAGCAGAGTTGTTCATCAATGTTTAGAAAACCTGGAAACCCATCTGCCCCTTCTTCCATTGTCCCCAGACCTCAATCCCATTGAGCACATGTGGGATGTGTTGGAGATCCTTTTCGATCTCGATTAGCCAGTTGACCAGCTACAACTGAGTGCATCGTTCCAACATCTATGGAGTGAAATTCCTTATAAAATTAGTTACAATCTTATTTCCAGTATGCCTAACAGGTGCACAGAGGTTTTAGCTAACCGAGGACATTATACACGGTATTAATTTTACAAAAAGTTATTGTGTCCAGTAAAAAGAATTATTGAATTAAAACCTTTTGTTATTTTTCAAAATACCTTCATTAAATTCACCTTCAGTAAAAACATAATAATTTCTAATCAGTTTTACTGCAACATAATAACAATAAAATAAAAATGCTAGTGAAGTAAATATTACAAAATTGGCAATATTCCTATTCATTTCTGAGCAATTTATTTAACCTTTCTCATTGTTACATTTTGCCGAATTGAAGATAGTTTTAATGTACACAGTAGGCAAACTAGGTAGATAGGTAACGACCAAATTAAAATATGCTATACAAAAATTATAGTACGCCTTACTTGCTAAGCTTATAATATATATATTAATTTATAAAACAAATGCAATCAATATAGTTTATTGTAACGTACGTTTTATATAAATGCATCTTAGTATGTATAATGAATTTTCTCATTTAGAAAAAGATTTCTAACGATTCATACATGGCATCATGGCAAATTAAGTGGTTGGGGGTTGTCGGTTAAAAATGTGAATTTAATTTTTTGTAAAAAACTTTAAACAACATTAATAATGTGAAAACTATTTAGTACATAATACTTAATCGTCAAAAGGAGAAAAGAATGAGATACCAAAAAGAGTATGCTTAGAAGGCGAACCGCGTAAATGTATAGATTGACGTTCTTTGGAATTCATACATGAAGCAAATCATGGTCTCAACTAGGAAGGATAGGCTCAGTTTAATCTGGTAACGTGGGTTTCTAGAGGCACGCACACTCGAAGCGGCGGCCCTAAGCTCGCAGATCCCCTCTTCTCGTCTTACAACGACTCTTCCCACGCTCGGATGATTTTCTGAGGACTTATGGACCTGACGTATCTTTCCCTTGATACGTGTTCAGATCTCGGAAAAAGTGTTATTCCAAAGAAGCTCCGAACATTCCGACCTATAATAAATCCTTTTTTACACGTGGGTGTACAATATATTTAATATTTTAGTTTTTGCACGTTTATCAACGTTCAAATCACCAGACCAATAAAGATCGACAACAATAATGAATGTGATTTGTACTCTTTAGTGGAACGAATGTACTTATTCAAGTGGATGGAGAGACCCAATACCCCGACGAATATTGAGTATTCTGGGACGTAATTTATTATCGAGTTCTCTGGAGCAGTGTGATTGTAATTTATTAGCTTGAAACCTACAGTTATCCCGAAGAATAACGACTTCTCTCGGGTAGTGCGAATGAATTGTGGTGCGTGAATGTAATTCATTAGCGTGAATGGAAGGGCTTATTCACAATAACCCCAAGAAATATCCAGTACTCTGGGGTAGTGTGGATGTAATTTATTGGCTTGAATAGATGAGTTATCACAATTATCCGCAGATTAGCGTGAATTGAAGGGCTTATTCACAATTGTCCCAAGGAATACCCTCTACTCCGGGATAGTGTAGATGCAATTTATTAGCCTGAATAGAATTATGCAAAATTATCAAGCTACTACTATACATAGTGTCCTTTTTAGACGGCTGAATTTCTCTTCAAACAATGACGCTAGCAAAAAATACGTTTAATATTTTTTAGTCTAGTTTCAAATTTTGGCCATTTGTTTGAAAAATTATACGGGGTACTTCAAGCCCTGTTCAACTTCAAATAAGTACGTTGTATGTAATTTACATAACGACAATAATATATGCAGTTTGAATAATTATAATTATAAATAATAAATAAAANATTTCGTGGTCCGCTTGACCAATTAATATATTACAATTAATTAAGGTTTTTAGTTGAGATAAAAAAGTCAATGGCACAAGTGGGATTCGAACCCACGATCTTCGGCTAGATACGCCAGTGCTCTACCACTTGAGCTATCGTGACCTAGATCCACTCGGACACCAACTTCTCCATCTCATCCCTCCGACGTTAGCGAACCACTGGAATTAGTTCATCCAACTGCTGACCTCAGAAGTATTAAACAATCGGTTTTAATCCGGCTCTTAAATGGGTATAAAGTTAACATCATTTGAATTTGACCCAGATTCGTTCGACCCACCGCATTAAGTTATTATTTATTACCCTAAAGTATCGCCCAGGCGATTGTTGGTACCTTAGAAAACAGTTTTGCCTTTATCCATGGTAATGCAAGCAAACAGGATTTCACAAATGAATACTTTTAATTTAAAATGGACTAAATCTATCTACATATTATATACCATGTCACTATATTTATTAGCATGTATCCATGACATGAGAAATATAATAAAAATTATAAATAATAATATAATTTGAGTGTCGGGTTCTTTTGTCTTCGATTGTACTCGATGCGACCCGAAGAAAATCTGGACAGTGGTGATCGCAGAGCTTAGAGTAGGTTAGCGTTGAATAGCATCGGGCAGGTAATACAAACCTTACGGAAAAATGGAGTTTGGAATTGCGTCGGGTAGCGTCGCATGGCGTTGCATCGGGTGTGTTCCCGGCTTAAACGTTTTGTGGTTTACTCTTGGGTGATCAGGAATTTTTTGGGAGTACAACTCGATTGCACGACGCGCAATACCACCACTTTCAATAAAGCAATCGTACAGCGTACAAACTCGCTGTTGATCGGAAAAATGTGCTCTTCGGTTCATTTTGCTTTGAATACTGAATGTAGCGAATAAATACTATTGTCAAATTTATTTACTTCCAAGAATTAAGATTTGCTCTCATAATAAGAGTCGGATACTCGGACAAATCCTAAAGCCTATATAGACATATGGCATTCAACTATAGGGTTGTACCAAACACAGCAATGTCAAAATCAAACAAACACTCCAAAATAAAATCTTATGGTCAATGTACGTAAGGACTATGCCTTACATAGGGATCTAAATATCCCTGAGGTCATGGCGGGAATACAAAGATTTGCCACCGAACACCAGACTAGCCTCAGCCAACACGAGAATGTGGAAGCGACCAAACTCCTACATAATCGAAACACCGTCAGAAGATTAGAAAGAACAAAGACATATGAACTAGTGTGGTTAGAAATTAGTGAATGGAGAAGTGTAAATTTTATAGGAGTAATGGGTTTATAAAAATGTAAATATTTATTTTTTCTATATATATATTATTGTAAAATTAATGGTTTGTCATAAGATGTTTTAATAAATAATTAATCTTTCGAATAATTAATCGACCTTCGGCCTCGATCGGGTAAGAATCCCGCTCGTGACACTAACTTTTTCATTTCAACCAAAATCTTACATAAAAAGATTAATTAATTGAAAAAAGTAATTTAGTCAATAGACCACCAAATATAATGAATTTAATAAATAAATTAAATATTAAAAAAGTTATGTAGCTAAACCTTATATTTTTCTTTTAAAATATCAAGCAAACAATAAAAAATAATAAATAACAATTACAAGTATTTACTATAAAAAAAAGAGGGGGGGGGGCTTTTTTTGCCTTTAGGCCCTTTCATTATTTTAGTTTTGCTAAGTCATGCGTTATGCGAAAAGGTTCAGAGATGCAGAAAATGGTTTAAACAAAACAAATTCAGCGGTTCTCTTATTTTGTCCTAATTTGTTCTCATGATGAGTCCGTCAAAAACAAATATTCAATTAAATCGGCGAGGTTTATCACAATAAGCCATTCAACATTATTATTGGCATAACGAATTCTCACATAATAATAGAATGGGCAATTAAGTAAACATGTTGCCAAAGATTTACACTTAGTTCGGCCTATTATCGATTATTTATGACTTTCGTCTATATGAAATATCGTCCAAACCCGCAAAAACAAAGACTTTTAGCACAGAGGTACGAAATATTTCAATAAATAATGTGCCATGATAATGGCATTTCGCGCTGAATATAATTACTTCCTAAGAAACTAACATAGATTTCCCATAATAGCCTCTAACATAAAAAACCTGAAATATAAATCATTTTAAAAGTAAGAAAATTAACTCGGCCCATATTTACATGAAAAATTTAAGAACTGATTAACTTTGGAAAATTGAGAGCTGGGTGGGAGCATTGAGAATTTTGAATCAATGATAAACAAACGATAAGTTTGAAAGAGAGTACATAATCTGGGCTAATTGAAACATCCAAACTAATTTTTATCAAACCTCCTCGTCCAAGGGTAATGAAAGGCTTTTAACCTTAAGGCCTCCAGAGATTACAGTTAAGGAAGTAGTTATTTTTTTCAAAAACGAAGTAAAAGCCCACAAAAGAGTGTTATGTATATTTCAATAAGTTTAACTGATTTCAACAAAGAAATAATATAAATAAGCCGTTTGCATGCCTGTGAGGTGGCGGAAAGGCCAGAAAATCTATCGGCCCTCCATATTTTACCCTGTCGGAAACAGAATTGAAAACGCTTCTCTTCCATTTCCGTTAGATTGTGATTTCCATCATTAACAATAAATTTTCAAAGAAATAAGTTTTACAAAAAAGGGAGTAGTTATGATTTCCTGTATGTTAATAATTCATATAAAAATGGCATCTTGGCTTTCAAATTTCGATCATTGATTCCTGCCGAGATACACATTTTAAGCACCGGTAAAATATTCATATTTTGAACTTTACAGAGTTATTTTAATAAGTGGTTAAAGTAGTGAGGAGGAGGTTAAATATTTTAGCACTGGCTCAACGGTAAATCGAGCTAAATGAATTTGTTTTTGAAACAGTCAATAATACTAATGAGATTCACTAATTTCGTGGTCCGCTTGACCAATTAATATATTACAATTAATTAAGGTTTTTAGTTGAGATAAAAAAGTCAATGGCACAAGTGGGATTCGAACCCACGATCTTCGGCTAGATACGCCAGTGCTCTACCACTTGAGCTATCGTGACCTAGATCCACTCGGACACCAACTTCTCCATCTCATCCCTCCGACGTTAGCGAACCACTGGAATTAGTTCATCCAACTGCTGACCTCAGAAGTATTAAACAATCGGTTTTAATCCGGCTCTTAAATGGGTATAAAGTTAACATCATTTGAATTTGACCCAGATTCGTTCGACCCACCGCATTAAGTTATTATTTATTACCCTAAAGTATCGCCCAGGCGATTGTTGGTACCTTAGAAAACAGTTTTGCCTTTATCCATGGTAATGCAAGCAAACAGGATTTCACAAATGAATACTTTTAATTTAAAATGGACTAAATCTATCTACATATTATATACCATGTCACTATATTTATTAGCATGTATCCATGACATGAGAAGACAGTTAAAAAAATATTAAGCTAATCTATTTCTTTCTATCCATCTTTATCCATCTATCTCTATTTCTCTCTCTCTCTCTCTCTCTCTCTCTCTCTCTCACTCTCTCTCTCTCTCTCTCTCACTCTCTTCCCCTCTCTCTTTGTTAATCAAAGTATTTGTACTTTAGTGGGTTTTAAGCGTTTTAACTGATAATATTTATGGACGGTAATTAAAATATCATGCCTATATTGGAATGCCGTCCTAATTGGGTATGAAAACTGTGCAATTGATGTCTGGAACCCTCATGTACAATAGAATGCACATGGAGAAACCCAAAGGGACAATAGGGGCTGTAGGACGGAACGACCTCTCAAGACCTCTGGTTGTTATTCTAAAGGATAAAAGAGACAAAAAATTACCTGTGTGGCACTTGACCTAATCTCAACACCAAAGAGAGCTTCCTAGCACATTCATCCTCTCAAATTGCTTTAATGTTGAAAATAATTCCTACGGTCGTTTCGTTTTAATGCCTGCCATACCGTATTGTAGTAGTCAGTTCCATTGTTTCGAGTGATTCCAGGTGACCGAAGGAGATAGGACCAACATAAACTTATAGATCAATTTGGTCTTTCTGACGCGTTCTGGGTTTCCTGGCCCTACTGGATCTGCAGTAATTTATTATTGATCGCTCATTAATACTGGCCGCTATAGGACTAGATTTCGGAATTAAATGTCCTGTTTAATCCTCAGACGTATTTGGGCTTCTTGCCATTTTCAGTGGCGGGTACCACTGAAGATGCGAATTGCCGAACGTTTCTGACAAGCCAAAAAGGCGAGAATAGAGTACAAAATATAAAATATTTTATGATTACAAAATGTAAACGGAAATGATCATAAATGATCAAATTACACACTCATCATCCCCTGATATAAGAGGAAATTTCAAAACATAAACTTTATTCAACGTATTTATCGACGGTTTCACCTTTGTCAAAGCGAGGCATAATAAGTTAAACAATTACAGTTGTTGTTGATTGTTAACTTACTGCTTAGCTGAGTTCGTGGCTATGCGGTTTGGACGCGGCAGAAGCACATTTTCAGAAAATATTATCTGCGTGGGTATTCGGACAACGTGGGCGTAACTTTTGTTCAGAGAGCGCCGACGATACGAGCCGACCTATTCATTATTACCCTAAAACACTATGCCGGCGTTAAACTGTAATAAATATCCCCGTGGGCCTGCCTGGATGAGAGGGAAACCAGGTTTCACTTCGGTTAGGTTAATTGTGCTAGGCCGGAATGTACTAACGGTAACAACATATAGCTTCTCTTACTTATACCATAATACAGATTTTAAGCAGAAAAGGGTTGGCCAACAACACTGAGTATTCTCTTAATCAATATCCACTGCGCTTCGTCCAAATGTAATGCCCCTGTAATTAAAATGTACAGCAGATTATTGGCATATTTTGTAATTTTGAAATTTTCTGTTTTCGACAGTCAGACGCATTTCGGCTTTTAGCATTCTTCACTGCTGGGTCTAATTGATCTCTGATTAGTTGGGTCGCAACAAAAGTTCGTGAAGTGTGGAAAGGGTGTCTGTGTAAGGGTAAGGATAGAAAGATCAAAATGACCGGAAAACTGGCCAGAATGCAGAGCTGACAAAACAAACCTGCAAACATAGACAAAATTGATCAAAAACGACCCGACTACGGGGTGTCAGACCAAAAGAGCAAAGGTCGGTACACCGAAATGATCTAAATGATGAAAAAATTAACCAGAGTACTGGGATCACAGAACAAAATTACTACAGAAAGACAACAATGATCAGACTGGCCAAACTACAGGTCTTACGGCCGAAAACCAAGGACAGAAAGAAAAAAACAGATCTGAAATATCTGCACTACAGGTCTGACCAACCAAAATAGCAAGGATATACAGACCAAAATGATCTGAAATGACCAGTCTACCGGGCTGACAGACCGAAATAGCATGGAAAGGCAGACCAAACTGATATTTAATGATCTGACAGACCGGCCAAAAGAGCAAGGATATAGTGACCAAAATGATCTGAAAGGGCAAAATTACTTGTCTAACAGACTAAAATAGCAAGGATAGACGCACCGCAATGATCTAAAAACAAGCACATTACAAAGCTCACGGCCCACAACAGATAATCATTACTTTATACTATCTACAAAATTTAACATTAAATGACATTATTCGTTTTACAATTATTATTATATTTATTTCATCACATTACTAAATTTAACATGTAATTTGAAGTCTTTTCGGAGGATCTACGGAAGAGGTCAAACACAGAGAAAACTTCCTTTCGGTTTTCGCCGAGCTTTCGACAGTTTTATACTGTCATCTTCAGGGCCTGTTTTATTATCATATAAAAAAACAATTAAAACATGAAAAAAATTGCACAAAAATTGAATATCTTACGTAAAGTCTTACTCTCGTCGAAGAGGGTTTGTTTTTTTGGTTTTATCTGTGATCTTATTGTATAGTGATTTAAATTTTAAGATAATGGTTAAGTGTGTATATTTATATATATATATATATATATATATATATATATATATATATAAGAAACGCACTGTGATCGCATGTACCTGAAAAACAAAGAAAGGAAGATTTTACTGGTTTTTTAGACTTATATGAGGTAACCTTTCTCGGCCACGTTTTTAATTCTTATTGTAATTTTAGTTGTAATTTTTAATTATTAATTTATTCAATTTAAATAATGTTTAGATGCTGAGCCCCAAAAAACATAATGTACTTCTGTGCCCAAAACACCATGTCGTTTAATTCCCCATTAAACGTTTAATTACCATTAAGGTTTAAGTACGATATTCAATTTTTGTGCAATTTGTTGTTGTTTTTTTTTTTCATGTTTTAATTGTTTTTTATATGATAATAAAACAGCCCCTGAAGATGACAGTATAAAACTGTCGAAAGCTCGGCAAAAACCGAAAGGAAGTTTTCTCTGTGTTTGACCTCTTCCGTAGATCCTCCGAAAAGACTTCATGTTTCCAGCAGGTCGATAATCTAGTTCATCGTTAACATGTAATTGTTATATGAGATAGGCCCTGTTTGTTTTTTAAAATTCGTCATTTTAAGAAGGAACCACTGCATCTGAATATTTTAACAATTACTTTTATTATTCTTGGTCGTTTCCAATCATTTCAGTTTGTTTGGTTTGTTCTGTCAGTTGCATTCAGAAAACCATTTTCTCTACCGCTCCGGCATGCAGTTTTAATCCATGATTGTATACATTTATACATTTATTTCTTTTGTTGTAAATAAAAGTATCTATCTATCTTTATATTTTGTACATCACCATAAAACTTCATATTCATATTTTATACGTATTTGTATCATTTAAACAATGTTTATAAATTCCAGTCCCTGAAGACGATGGCAATAAAGATCGAAACGTTGGCACGATAAATAAAATATTTTTCTAAACCTACATCACACCAGACCGCATCTCTCAATCTCTAAATAAATATTTATTAGTATTATTCGGAGATTGTGAGATGCAGTCTGGTGTGAGGTAGGTTTTAGAAAAACATTTTCTTTATCGTGCCAACGTTTCGATCTTTACTGAGATCATCTTCAGGTCCCTGGGCTTTACAAACATTGTTTAACTTTAACAAATAGGTGTAGGATGTGGAAAAAAGTGAATTTGTACAATGCAAAAAAATGTTTTTTATATTTAATCGAAGTATTGCTACTCACTCAAAGTGTTTGTTTTCTGCGTAATTGTGCCATTCTTGTGTTTCCTGTTGAGAGTGCCAGTGAGATATTGCTGTTTTATGTTTGTATACGTTGGATTTTGAAGGGGTGGGGAAGCAAGTCGGTATAGGAAGACATTTATATATAAGGAGTCGGCTTCTTTTAGGTGAAATGAGCTGACGATACGAAAAACGTTGGTAATGGTACAGCCAGATTACCCTTTCAGGATTATATAGACGGGGATAATTAGGGGAAGGAAAGCTAAATTGTTGAAAAATTAGACTATGTATAAATGTTTGATATGAGGAATGTGATGAAAATTTTATATGTTATATTATATGTTTTGTGGGATGTGATGATATATGTATGTTATCGATATTGAATTTGATCTACGTATTTAGTGAGGAAGGTAATGTGAAAGGAAGTTGTGGTATAACTGTGTTTAATAGATGTCTGCAAGTATCGATCCTAGGTTGCTACCCATGGCTATGCCAAATAGTTGTTTGTAAAATTGATTGTCATATGTAAAATATCCGTTAACACAGCAATGTCGAACCATTGTTATGAACGTGTTCTTTGATAGACTTGTGTGTGGTGTTATGTTGGGCCATTTATCTTTAATATTGTTCAGTGTTGTGTCTACTGGAATGTTGGTGAACAATGATGAAACATCTAGGGATATGAGAGAGTAGTGTGAGGGGATGTGAATATTATATATTACGCAGGGCGGGCGACCAGGACCCGAGGGGTTAAAAGCCTGGGTAGGTCCGTACCCCATCCCTAAAAGGTCCGGGACCTGGTCGGCTCACGAGTCCTGCATAAACCTTTTGGACCTATTCACAAACCCCAGATTGTGGACCATTTTATCCTGGGGAGTGTTTTGGTTATATCCTCTCCTTCGAAAGTATCAAATCTTTCCCTAGCATACCTATCGCATTCTGCAAGGTAGTGTCGAGCCGTTTATTCTTTTGTTTCGCAGAAGCGGCAGAAGGGGTCTGGTAGAGTACCCATTATGAAGAGGTGTCTTCTCAAGGGGCAATGGCCCGTTTGGATACCTATCGGCCTCCTTATTCCTCTCCTAGAGTTAGAGAGTAACCATTTCGCTTCTTTAGGTTTGATTTCCTTCAGAAACTCATTCGATTGCCTGCATCTGGGGGACATATTCCATTCTTTAAGGAATTGTTTCATGCCCCAGCAACTTATACTCTCTTTCGCAGTGCTTAAAGAGTGGGGTAATACCGGTTGTGGCCCGACAAACGCAGTATTTGATCCTTCTTTGGCCAGGTTGTCCGCTTCCTCATTTCCATAGTGCCCCTTATGAGCAGGTATCCATATGAGGGCTACCCTATTCTCGTACCTGGTAGTAATCCTATTAATGAGTTCAACGGTTTCCTCTACCAGCCTAGATGCTGATAACTCTTTTTGAAAAGATTTAAGACTGGCCTGACTGTCGGAAAAAATTTTAATATCTTTTCCCTTAATCTTGTTATCCATGAGTGTTCTGCAGCAAACATTGATGGCCCAGACCTGTGCTTGAAAGACCGAGGTGTTATTACCAAGAGGAGAGGAGATGCTGATCCCTAACTTAGGTATATGTATTCCAGCACTGCTTCCCTTGTCCTTAATGAGTGAGCCATCGGTGAAGCAGTCTAGGTTACGATGGTCATCATTTGCCCTATAGTTATAATCACAGGGAGTAACTACCTGAAAGTACTTTTTCCCTAAAGGTGTTTTCACCTTTTTATCACTTACGCCCAGTAGTTGGTTGTTGACCTTACTCAATAAATGTAGAATTTTCGAGTGACCTATATTATTTCCCTTATGGTTCCAGCTGACTTCGCTGATTAATCTATAGCAGCTGGTTAGTGCTCTAACCTTGACCTCAATGTGTAGAGGTGTGGTGTTAGTTATCACTTCTAAAGCTAGGGTAGGTGTAGTGGGAAATGCTCCCGTCATCATCATACAACCTAGTCTTTGAAATGTCCTTAGCTTGTTAATAGCCCCTTTGTTTTCTAGCCCTTTCCACCATACTAGGGCTGCAAATAGAAATCTTGGTAGTATAATCGCGGTGTATATCCATTTGGGCCCAAGGTTTAATACCCCATGTCCTCCCAACGATTCTCCTACACTGCACCATGGATATTGTGCCTTTCCTTTGTATATTTTAATGTGGCCTTTCCAATCAAGTTTCCTATCTAGCGTTATCCCAAGGAATTTGATTGAATCCTTTAATTTTAATTCAATGCTCTGACATTTTGGGTTTATAAAATTGCCTAGTGATCTTCTCCTGCTGAACATTATCAGTTCCAGTTTAACAGAATTTATCGAAAGACCTTTATCACCACACCATCCGGTTAGCAACCCCATCGCCTCCTTCATCAGCAGTGATAGAGTCAGAGGATCCTTACCCGTGATCATTATGGTACCATCGTCTGAAAATAATTGGCTATAAAAGCCTGAGTTATTCAGAAGCTCTAATAAGCTATTTACTGTGATTAACCACAGTAGCGGGGATAAGCAACCTCCCTGTGGACAGCCTCCTGTGACCCTGATTCTCAGAGTACTGCTACCTAAGCACATATTTAGCATCCGACCCTCTAGGTAGGTTTTCACCCATCCTATGAGGTGTTGGTCTACGTTATATTCATTTAGTATTGCTATAATGCATGAGGTATCTGCATTATCAAACGCTCCTTGGATATCAAAGAAGCATTCTAATGTATAATCATTATTGTATAATGATTTCTCTATCCGTCCTACAAGTGAATGCAATGCAGTTTCCACTGATTTTCCTGGTAAATAGGCATGCTGATTGGGATGTATCAAGGTATTGACAGTCATGTCTAACATGTTTATCTAAAATTTTCTCTATTATTTTTATGAAAATAGAAGATATACTTATGGGACTGTTTGACTTGGGAAATTGATAAGAGACCCTACCTGGTTTGGGTAAGAAAATTACCCTTGTTTCCTTCCAGCATTTTGGTATGTACCCCGACGCCAGACTACTCCTTAGGAGATCCCAGACAGCACCGGAAAGACTAGGCGTATCTTGTTGTAGGAGGGCAGGAAATATTCCATCCATCCCTGCTGCCTTGAACTTCTTGAAGGACCATACCGCCCATTTGTAGGCGTCCCAAGAGATCACTTCATATGCCTTACTCCAGTTCGGCATAGGCATATTATCCATGGTTTGGGTGTCGGAGGAGCCTGACCTGGGGAAATGGGCCCTTGCCATTAGGTTCAGTGTCTCCTGTTGTGTAGTACTCCCCTTTTTCATCCTGCAATAAACCATGTGGATGTGGATGTGAATATTAGTAATTTTGTTAATGAAATGAAATGAATCTTTTACGTTATACGTGTTATCTGTGATGTTTTGAGTATGTTGGTTAGGTATTTTGTCATGTTGTATGTAGGGAAATTTATAAATGAAATTATGGATCTTAGAGGGTGTTCAGATTTATGTGTTTTTATAGATCCGTATAGTTTCGGGGGGGTTGGAGATTTGTTTTGAAGTGATTTGTAGGTGTAAATGTCAAATTCTTTTGGTTTAAGTGTTTCTTGGAGGATTTTGTTTGTGTTTGATGAGAGAAGGGGTAGGGTCTGATTTGGTTGTACTATATGTGTTTCTGTCGTTGATAATTTTGTTAATTTTTTCCTTGTACTCTTTTTTTGCTGATTGCTACTGTTTGTTTTGTTTTATCAGCAGAAAGAATGAGTATGTCAGGATTATTTTTGAGAAATGTTTTCGTTTTGATGTATGTTTGTTGAGCTATGTTGTGTTGATTTATAGTGAGGTGTTGTAAGTGATTTGTTACTGTTAATGCATTTTGATCTTTTTCTTCTTCGGTTTTTGTTGACTTTTGGACTGCATAGTTTACATCAGTAATTAATTTAGCTGTTGGGAAATCTGTTTTGTTGTAAGGAGTGGAATATTTGGGACCAAGTGATAGGATGTTTTGCATTTCTGGAGGAATGTTAGTTTTTATTAGGTTTAGAAACCATTTGTTTGTGTTAAAAGGTGCTTGTTTGTTGATTAAATTGTTCAGTTTTATGGTGCGTTTGTTTTTAATTTGGTCAAAGTGGAAATTGTATGTTTTTGATGTTTGTAAAAAAATTTAAAATGTCTGTAGGTATTATGTTGGTGGCACTGAGTTTTAATTGGTGTAATGTTTGTGTTAGTGCCTTAATGTTTTTAATGCTCGTGGTGATTTCTATGTTTAAAATGTTTCTTTTGAAATGTATTGTTGCCTTATGTACGTCGTTAATTCTAGTGTTGGGTTGAGTTAGTGTGGCAATTTGTGAAGTTAAAATTGTTTTTGATGTGAGTAGAAAATACCTTGTGTAGTCTTCATTTCAACAAAAAAGTTCTCTGATTGATGGCCGATGCGAATTTCTTCTCATTGTTGGCGATGTCCTTCAGAGTACTCTGTGCTTAGTGTCCATATGTAGTTGAAATCTGTTCATAGAATCCCGTGTTCTTCGTTCTTCTCGTGTAGAAATGTGTGGTGATTAGTGACTGTTATTCGATGATTATTCGGAGATCGTGAGATGCGGTCGGGTGTCATGTAACTGTGCGGCTGTGTCTGTTCTGTAATTGATGCTGTGTTTATCTCTATTGATGTAAACCATTTCTAAAAAGTTACGTTTACGTTTGTTTTGTTTTGTGAGTAATATTTTCGATTGTTGAAGTCGAAATTGTGTTTGTATTCAAAATGGTGGGCAGCCAGTGTTGTAGGATTTTGCTTGGGTTTTTGCAAGCATAGATATGTAGCTTTACTCTCTTTACTGCTTTACTTAGAATATAAAAAATATTTTTTTTACATTGTATAAAATCACTTTTTTCCACATCCTGCATCTATTTGTTAAATTTAAACAATGTTTGTAAATCCGAGGCCTTGAAGATGATCTCAATAATGATCAAAACATTGGCACGATAAAGAAAATGTATTTCTAAAACCTACGTCACACCAGACCGCATCTCACGATCTCCGAATAATCATCAACTAACGGATTACCGTCGGATGGTCGGAAAAGCAGATCGAAATTCAAATTAAACCCAAAGGTTAATAGGTCTATAGAAGGACGACAGGTGTTCCAACAACTTTGGCTAAAACGATTTGTTTCTAACATTTCGGGCAGGTGTTGGGGCAAGCAAATTGACCAATTGCTTAATCTAATCTAATTCCTCCTGTAATCACTTATTCCGTTTATAAAATTGATTGAAATCTGCTATAATTTTTCTAAAACCATTGATCTTGACTGATTTTTTGGCCAATGATTATAATCTGCGGTAAAATTTACACATAGATAATGATAAAGAATCTTTAGTATGTTACACGATATGTCTAGCTTCGCGTGGTTTCAAATTAATCTTGCAGGCTATATCGGAGAGATGTTTTTTTGCTATTTAAACTTTGGTTTGGGTTTTGACCCCCTTAAGTAAGACCGAGGACTTATCCTAGGGAAAACTTTATGCAAAAGTTAATTAATTTTGATTTATGCACGAGAGTTGAGAGATACCATCGCTTTAATTGTAGCTCTGAAGTTAGTGTCACTATAAAATATGTATTTTCGTCGTTTCCGAGCTACACAACTTTCATAGACTGATTTGACATAGTTCGAATAATAATTTATAATAAAAAATGTTATTACAATTAACCATCTATTTTAGCCTTTGAAAACATACAACCTCATATAATAGAATTGTCTTCTGGCTGCAATTACAGAACTGTTGCTATACTTATTTGTACACAAAGGTAGCAAAGAGTGGATAAGCTTTCTCCTTTCCTTCAATTTCTGAAAGTTTTTGTTCCGGAATAGAGAAGTTAAGGAGCATCGCCTTGTTGAAACTTTCATTTCACCAAAACCCGGCTCGGATGGTTAAAAGCTAAAATAAACGTTTAGAATAATTCTCAGGGCAGGTGGAACGTTCTTCTGGTTGACTGATCTTTTTAAATTTCAGTAAGGATAAGTCCAACAACTAGGCTTTTTTAAGGTATTTTTTCGACTGCCTGAGAGTTTTGTGTTCGGTTCTATAATGGCACTTCGGAACTCGTCGTCCTGCCCTTTAAATTATAGATAATATCCAGTAAACTTGGTAGAGGAATTATTTCAATTTTTTGGTTGAATCGTGTTGAAAATAGAATTGTTAAAAATTGTTCAACTTCAACAGACACACTCCTCACAACAACCAACAAGTATAAAAAAAGAAAAATATAAAACGTCCTCAATTACTCTACTTTAGACAATTTTACTTCGACAATAATTTCGTGTCGGAATAACGAAAAGGTCACATCCACCAGTTGTCAAACTCGCGTAAATTCAACTGGCATCAACATAGTTTATCGGTCGAACCAAAACATTTCGGCTGGCAACCAGCTGTGGCGCATCTGCTAGACGTTTAAAACCGTGGAAACGTCGGAGCCGACGGCTCGTAAAAAAAGGGAAAGATTAATAGCGAAGGAAATGATAGATGGTTTATTCCTCCAGGACAAACCAATACCGTTTGACACTGGAGACGTGCGGGTTTAGGCCTCCTACCGTGAAAGGCGCACTTAGCCGGCTTTTTGACAACTTCAGACCACCTCTAGCTTTCAACACAAATGGTTTGTCTAGTTTTATTTTTTTCCGTACAACAAAAAAAGTTCTTCATTTATCTAATAATTAACTTAATTTAATAAACAATATTTCTCCTAATGAAATAATTACAGCCCATAAAGGTTGCCTTAGATTATAAGGACAACTTACCCTCATATTATGTTTGAGGATACATTTTCAAAATAATTGCATTGCATCAAAATTTAAAAACTTCAACAATGAAAGAAACATCATATGCCATGCAATTAAAAACTTACATATAACGTTTTCCTGCCAAATAAACCCTTTTCAATTTCAACCCCTTTCTTTAAAGCATTGAAAAAATAAATAAGCATGTAAAGTAAAATTCCTATCAATTTTCACGGGGTGCTTTAGATAAAACCGTTTTATTTTTATTTTTTAAATTCTCCAATCTAAAAAAAATTATTTATCTTTGTATTTATTGTATATAACTTTTAATTTATTTTCATGCTGTATTGCCGGTATATAGGAATTTTATTTTACACGCTTATACTTCATACCATCTATTTTCTTAATGCTTCAAAGAAAGGGTTAATTTGAAATTAAAAATGGTTAATTTAAAGATAAAATTGTTAATTTTACGAAATAAATCTATATACACGGATCTAATAATTTATTGGATTGGTAATATTTTTAAATAATATTTTTACCATTTGTAAATTACAATGGATGATGTAATGTTGATTTGATACATATTTACAAATATCATTGTCATATTAAATGTTGAGGGAAAAACCTCTCCCAACTTTACACAAAGGCTAGCCAAAGGAGGTGGTAAGGCCATCTCCGCTTTATCCGTCCTTCGGTATTATAGGTATGGATTATGTTTTACGTGGATTGGGCTAATGGGTTGTGCTGAGTTAAGAGATTTTGGAGGCACCTGGAAATTTTGGTGGGGATTTCTTCAATTTATTTATTAAGGGTATGTTGAGGTTGTTGGGGAGGATGGAACTGGAGGAGCAGGGAGCGTTGATTAATGGTGAAGACTGGATTGAAAAGACTGAATTCGTTTGATATTCGGTACGTTTAGCGGGCCCCATAGTCCCAGTCCATATGTCAAAACCCGTTTCAGTAGTGTTTTGTAGAGTGTCAGTTTGGTTTTGGTCGATTTGTTATATTTTCGCCCAAATATTTTATAAAGAGTCAAAACGTCTGTTCAGTTCCTGTCATTTTGTTCATGGTGTCGCTTTCAGACGTGAGTCAAGATACATTACGTGAGGAGTTTTGTTTCGGGGAGTAAATTTAATATAGTTCCATTTATTTTCATTAATCTTTATCCTCTAAAGTTTGCGCTATTCGGATGGACATGTTCCTGACGTTTTTCCAAAGCAATTGTAGGATCGGGAACAGAAGAAAGCACGGCTGTGGCATCACCAAAGGAAGCATGGAGAGTAAAGGATTAGTTCGGATGGCTAACGTGAACAGGAAATACAAGATTGGTGCGTGCACACTGCCCTGTGGCACTCCCTCTCTCACTTATTATTAAATTATTTTTATAACTAGTGGATCAAGTCAATGAATTTTTCAAAATAAAATGGAATGGTTCTATGTAAAAGTAAAAAACATGGACTGTAAAAAAACAAAGGACTGCATTTCACATTCCACCATAAGATCCACAGACGTACACTTGCTCAAACACGCTGTAAATAGTTGTTTGGGCATGTAATTTATAAAATTAATTAAATAATTAGATTTTTATAGAGAGCCCTTAAAGTAGTTCTGAATTAGTGAATTGCCAATTAAGAATCGAAATGAAATTAGTGTCAAAATCAATATTTAATTACAAATGTGCTGAAGGGTCTCAAGAGAATTTATGCTCAAAAACTTTAGTAAAAAAAAATTAATAACAAGACCTCCTTCAAATAAATTGTTTCTAAAGTGGTTTGAGAGATATAGTTAATATGTATTTATTAAAAAAATCAGTTAATGGGAATCGTCAAACTTAATACCATAATTCGTCCAAATTTGGTAACGAACACAAATTAAACTAAAAGCTCTGCCACTATTTAAATACGAAATTTTTCTAATAACTGTTAAAAATAATCCCTATTTTTTTAGTGGTTATAATTGTCCATATTAATAATACCAATTAATCATTCTTTTTTGGTTAAGCTGAAAAATTAGTGTCCAAGCGAGATTCGAACCCACGACCTTCGGCTCAATACGGTGCTGCTCTAACCACTCTATTCAATATAATACTTAAACGAAAACATCCAAGCATAGGAAGACCAGGATGTTTGGAAACGGCCAAACAATCTAAAAATAAGAGGGGTATTTACGATCTTTGTGTTAACCCTGTTAACTCTGTTAGGTACTGTTAGATCGAGAAAAATGATGACGGAGACTTGTAAGAATCGGCTAGTTAACAATGATCGATCTAACATGCCAAGGCCAATGTTAGATGTTAAGTCGAAAATGTAGTTACATCGATGTCCGTTAGGGCGTAGGCAACCAATATGGCAACCATGAATTTAACATCTTTTTTTTGTTTACACGTATTTTTATTGTTAAATTCGCATCAATTAAATCAGACCAATACATTTCTTTTGTTAATATCTGACCTCTCCTTATACTCTCATCCATAATAAATGCATCCCCTATCCTAGACAGTTCTAGGCTGTTAGACGACGTTAGGATACAAGTTAGGTATGTCGGCACGAATTGAAACGTGTCATTTGTTAGTACTTTTCGAGTGCATAGATAGAATTTTGAATGACAGAGTTGATCAATTTTCCTTTTTCATTAACTTCTGGCATCTTACAACTTAACACAAAAGAAAGCCATAACAAACTACAAGCCTTCAAGGGCTGTTATAGCTTTATATTTGGTTCTACCAATCGCCACGCGCAGCATTGCGGAAAAATTAACGTTTAACATGCTAAGAAAAGAAGGGGTCGTTCACGATCTTACTGGACATTTCTCTATTCGAGTTAACATCCTACAAACATCATGAATACCCCTAATAAATGAAGTCATTTCTCGTCTGACATGTGTTGAAATTAATTGTTAAACTTTTGTACGTAAAAGAATAATTATTGTAATATTTAACGGGTTTTAACAGTAAGGACATTCATTACACGCCCCCACGGCGCCTTATCCATTAACGTCCTGAAAAGTGTTGCCTGCCATATCCATTACGAGTGTTATAAAATTCTCAGAGAAAACATTTAACAACACTCGACTAGCATACTGCCAACGAGAATTACATTTTTGCTGTTTGTTAAACTAAGTATTTTAGAATTGTCCAAATAGTATAAACTAAATTATTAAATTCCGGCATGTTTTGAGATATGTTTCCTCATGTCTAGCATTGTATGTTGGATCAGTAATATTTAAATCAAGCATCTGAATTTGTTTAAGTTATAAAATAGAAAAACGGTAAGAATAGGATAATATTTGTTTTGAGCCCAATGTCAGCTTAATAGTCCATTTAATCATTATTTTAAAAAACCTGTTTATAAGTTTGGCTATTCCGAACCATTTAAACCAAGATTATAGCAGAAATTGTGTGAAAATTAAATCATTCAATAGTCGTTGAGCGAACAAATCAATTGAATCATGAGGTGGAAAGTTTCACTGCAAGTTTGAAAATAAACAGGGTTGAATGAAAAAGTTTTAAAATATTTTATTGTCTTAAGAAAGGATTATTCTTCGGGAAAATAGGAAGGTTGCTTCCATTATAAATTATTCTTGGACGATTCATTCACAATCATTTATTTCCAGTCGAGATACTCGGTTGGTCGTTTATGTTGGTCTCATAAATATTATTAGAGTCTTACCGTATAAATTTATTATCGGAAATTAAAAGAAAAATATTAATTTCATATAAACGCTAGTTGATGATACATTAAAAAAAAGTGTTCTGTCAGAGATGTAGTGCGATGCGGACGCAATTTAAAAAAATTATTGTGACCTGTTAAATTTACTGGTCCCGCTCCAAAATCAATTGTAAAAGGTACGTAAGTTGACCCAAAGTACTTTTTGTATTTCAATCAAGAAGCCATTTCCCTCAAACAACACATTTTTACAGTTAGATTACCGTGAAAATACTGAATTTTTCTTGCAATGAATGAAACGAGTGAAATATTAAATAAAAATAAACAAAGGCGGAGGTAGTCGGAAGAGAAAAAATAACAACGAGAAGAAAAGAAAGAATTGTGAAAGGTGATGAGAAAGAAAAATAGATAATAAAATAGGTTAGCAATGGTTAAGGAAAAAAGAAAGAGGGAGATGGAGAGAGCGAGAGAGGGAGGAGGAGGGGGCGAGAGAGAGAGAGAGAGAGAGAGAGAGAGAGAGAGAGAGAGAGAGAGAGAGAGAGAGAGAGGGAGAGAGAGAGAGATAGTAATATAGAAAAAATGTTACAAAAAAAGAACAAAATGCGAATGAAAGAGTAAAATAAATAAGCAGAGAGAAATATGGTTAAGAATGGTTAAGGAAAGAAAGAGAGATAGATAGATAGATAGGTAGATAGATAGATAGATAGATAGATAGATAGATAGATAGATAGATACATAGGTAGATAGATAGATAGATAGATAGATAGGTAGATAGATAGATAGATAGATAGATAGATAGATAGATAGATAGATAGATAGATAGATAGATAGATAGATAGATAGAGATAGAGATAGAGAGAGAGAGAGAGAGAGAGAGAGAGTGTGTTTGTTTGAGTGAACGAATGAAATAAAAATGAAGAGGGGATAGAACGAAAGAAAGAAAGTGAATATGTAAATAATGATGGAGGATACAGAATGAGAAAGAGAGAGATTAAATTAATGGATCAAATAAAAAAGAAAGAGATAAAAGTGAGAAAGTATATCAATTAGAGATGAAGAAATAATTAAGAACAAGAAAGAGAAATTAATAGTAATACATTCTCGCTCTCCGCTCGCAAAAAAGGAATGTGGCTGCAGGAAATGGGTTAGAGTTTGATTGGTTCAGTAACAGTATCAATGCTATATAAAGCAATTGTGAATAGGCTTAATAACTAATCTGTAGTTGTATATTACGGTAAATTGCGTTCGGAAATAATAATAATTAGAAATTTACCATAAGACGGAACCATGGAAACCATTAATACATTCATTATTTATGTATGAAAAAAATCAACTTTAATTTTATGTTTCTTTATTTTCTCATAGGTTGAAGTATTGAGGACTGTCGTATTATTATTTTGGGTTGTTGGCCAGGTAAATCGCCATGTCGATTTAAAAAAAGGAATTATTTCCTTTGTAAATTTTGAGCTGCATTTCTTATATTTGATTAAAAGCTGTTGTCATGCAAATATTTAAAAAAATGCTCATCCTCATTTCTCCACAAAACGTAACCTATGGTAATGACCTATATTTTCATCTCGGGACAAAATTAGCTTAACTCTATGAATTATATATTAATTTTTTAAATTGCTTTAAATCCTCCAGAACTCGGACTTTTTGTTTAGTGCATCTGCAGGCTTTGTAGTTTTGTCTTTTACGCGGTTTGACAGCTAGGCTCACTGTGATTTCAAGTCTGGCGAGGTAAATAGATTGATTGGGTTTTCTAATGAACTCTGACATCAAAGGAAATACCGGAGCTGAGTGTTAAAGCCACCCGACAGAAAATAGAAGAATAAATCGAATTGACCGATATTAATTGTTCTACCGTTTGCAAGTCGGTTCGTCAAACCGTTATCCATGAAGGTAGCCGTAAAATCAATATTAACGGCTTTTACCCAAAAAAAACCTCAACAAAGAGAACAAAGGCCAGTCAAGAACACAATATATTTATTTTGACAACTTATTTCAAAAGTGAAGAATATTAAGATGAAAGGAACACCTGGGAAAAAGAGTGCTACGATTGCTAATCCTACGTCATTAGTCATTACATTTCATGGCATATTTATATAAGAAAGCCTTCAACTAAGATAATTATATACGTGTGATATTTAGTGACCGTTATGATTACTTGGAGATCGTGAGATGCGGTCTGGTGCAACGTAGGTTTTAGAAAAAAATTGTCTTTATCGTGCTAACGTTTCGATCTTTGTTGAGATCACCTTCAGGGCTCAGTGTTTATTTTCCGTGTAGATGTGTCATTCTTGTGCGTCGTGTTGCGAGTGGCCATGAAATATAATGGATTTAATAAGTAAATCGAAGTATATCTTCACAAAAGCTCTCCGTGGCCATTTCATTTGTCGCCGAGAATCGAATCCTGTTTACAGAACATTTGAAAAATGGCAAAAGGGAGGGAAAAATCAATAGGTGAGGTTGAGATGAGTAGTTGGTGTCCGAGTGGATCGAAGTCACGATAGCTCAAGTGGTAGAGCAGCGGCGTATTTAGCCGAAGGTCGTGGGTTCGAATCTTTCTCGTGACAATAACTTTTTCATTTAAACCAATACCTTACGTAAGGATTAATTAATTGAAAGAAGTTATTTGGCCAATCTGCCACGAAATATAATGGATACGTTATATATGTTAGTTTAATTTCATGATGCTTATACTAGCATACATAATCTACATAACTAAGCTGACTGTTCAAAGGATCGAGATGCACAAAAAAAAGGAACTGTTGCACCCACCTATGTCTGCACTGAGGTACGAGGTTGTTGACACGAAATAATAATCATCAACATAATAAATGACATGATTAAATGTAAGGTTCTTTTACTTACCACTCTTCGTCTAAGAAGAAAAAAATCGTTTGAGCTTTCGACTTACCTGAAACAAATAAACATTTTTGAATATTAAAATAAGTTTATTTTAAACTAATCTAAAATTAAATTAAAATCTAAAATTTGTAGGAGAATAAATTTGAAAGTTGCGCCAAGGTGACGTCAGACAGTGACGTACTTAAATCTGTTGGTCACTTCTAAGAAGGTTATTGGTTACAAGTGCTTATGTATATAGAGAATAAAGAGCGTGTGTTTGAAAACGAAAAGTCTACGTTTTCTTTATCCGATTCAATCCTGAAAAGGCCCTACAGATTTTCCTACGTGGTTTTTGTTTCCCTTGCGGTTGCTTGGTTTCGAATTGTGTTGATATACCTTTCATATTTTTTACTTGTTTAAAGGGAATTGATCGTCGTTTTGCGACTTTGTGTTGGATGAGGTTGGATGTGAGGCGACTTATGGTTTGGTTGTTGCAATTAGTCTTTGAGTTCCGCGGTGCGGAAGTTGTTCTTTTGTATGGTTTTGGACTGGGTCTTTTTGACGAATTTTGTCCTGGGTCTGGCTTGGGTGCCGTGGTCGTCCGTGAGGCTGCGGCTTGAGTTCTTCTTTCGTCAGCATATGGTGCTTAGTTCTCAGTTCTGTTCAGGGTTGTGGACGCGATTGTTTTATCCTTTTCAGGAGGATTTAGCTTCCCTTTTGCTTTTTGTATTTATTTGTTCGAAGAAGTTTGTTCGATGATGATGTGGGTAGTGGTGTTGTTTCTTGTTTTCTTTATGTGATCGTTTGTGTGTCTAGCCCGCTGGTTCGTTCCGGTTGTGTGCGTTCTGATCATTTATGTGTGTGTGTGTCTTTATTTTTTTCTGGTCTTTTTTTTTTAATCTATTTTCTTCTGTCCTCCACGCTATTTTTTTATCTCGGATTGTCCAGGTGGGTGAGTCCGTGCGGTTGTATGTAATTGGGATGAATGAACTCGCGGGCGGAGGAGAGATTGGGGGCGTGTCTTTAATAAGTTGCATGGTTGATGGCGTTTCGGACTTCCGGGCCATGGAGATCTTTCTTTATGGGTTTAGACCGATTGAGGGAGTGAGTGAGAAATTGTTCTTGTCCGGGAGGTTGAAGTGACGAGTCTTTTAGGAGGAACTTCTGTTGAGGTGGTGTTTTCCTAGTGAAATGACTTCTAGGACATTGTGTGACAAACTGAAGTGTTTTAACTGCAACTGGGAGGGTCACCTAATTGCGGAATGGACCGGGCCGTCAGTTGAGGATTGATGCTTCTATAGATTTTTGCTGATCGTGCGCGGGATTGTGGGTTGTACGTTTTTTGCTAAGGTTTGTTCTCTTTCGGTATTCGAGCAGGTGTGAGTTGTCGAATTGTCGACCGGATCCCCTTGTTTCACTTGATTGCGGATCGGGGGTTCGGGGGCGGGTGCGGGAGCTTTTATTGATTCTGGCTCAGGTATATTTTTTATTAATTGGTTCTTTGTGTCTGTTGGTCTCTTTTTTTCTGGTGGTCTTGATCGTTTTGAGGTTATGAATGAATGCAAGTTGGACGTTTTGGGAATTTTTGTGATAGAGATTGTGGTTATGGAGTGTGGGTGTATGGGGATCCCTTTAAGCTTTTGTTTGGTATTTTCTGATTCAATGCCGTAGACATGGCTTTTGGGCAGGGTTTTTTTTTTTTTCTTCCTTATCTGTATCTGCTTCGTTGCCTGTGTGAAGTTTTAGAGAAATAATTCTGGTGTAGTCGGGGAGCATTTTGTTGTTCAATTGATGTTAATTGACTGTAAATAAACGAGAACGATTGCGAGAGTTGGTGTTAGTGAGAGAGTTTGAGAGCAGAGCGTGTGTGTGTGCTTGATAGTTTGGTCGACGGTTGTGCGAGTAAGGCGGACCGGGAAGCAGCGGTGCTGAGTGTGGAAGCAGATGTTACGTTGGTAGTTGATTATAGTGGATTTCTTTTTGGCGGACTTCTATTGGGCTTTTCGGAGACTATTATGGTAAATACAATGGTTGCGTTGTTATTGTGTTGTGGGGTTTTGCAGGCAGTTTTCTCCCGTTGGTCGTGAGCTCTTGTGTTGTTTTATAGCACGTGCTGTGATATCAGGTTTTGTGTTTAGTTTCGCCCTCTTGCTAGATTTCCCGTTAAGTGTGTTTTTTCACTGCTTCTGCTTGTTGTCTCTTTGGCCCTGCTTTGTTGTCGGACTTACGATGGAACAAAATCCATTTTTTATAGTGGCAAATTGTATGCTAGGAGCGACGCCTTTGTCGAATCGAGGATACGCCTGGAATCAAAAGGCTTGCTTGAAGGGGCCTTCAAGCTCTAGGACAATGGGCCTTTTGTCCCGGCCGACACTCAACGTCCGACTCGCTCTTCAATATTTATCGTGGCAAGACCTTGTTTTAACCTTTTTATGGTTTCTTTTATTTTATATCCGACCAGTCAGCAATTTATGCAATTTATGTAATTTATGTAAAAAATTCGACAAGAAGTGATCGCCATAGACAAATCGGGTCGGAACAGAATCAGAGTCATTCTAAAGACATACCAAGCTGCAAACCTGCTAGTTTGGGCTAACAGGGAGTAAATAAGAGGAGTAGATGCTGATTTCAGCGAGGCGTAACTTTTACAAACAATAAAAACAGATAATCAAAATGCAAAACATTTACGAGTTAAAAGATTTAAACGTAAACTAGACAAACAAAAACCCGCTACGGAAGCTGGGAACTTAGTAAACACCGCAACGGTTTTTAGTATCGTTCAGGGGTCAAACTCTGCCCGATTCCGTTACTATACACTGTAAAATGCAAGGTTGAACCGTTTATTAAAAACGTGTTCTTAAATGCTTACGCTACAGGCACGTAAAAGAGCACTGCAAAGGGATGCTGCGCTGTGTTCACTGTTTAGGCAGTAATGAGAAAAATGATTGTACTCAAGTTGTAGTCAACTTGACTCTTTTTATATATATTTAAACAGCTTAAGTTGACAGAGGTCTCTCTCTCTCTCTTTCTCTCTCTCTCTCTCTCTCTCTCTCTCTCTCTTTTTTTTTTCTCGAGACAATCCGATGCTGTCCCATTAAGTCTCATGGTAAATGGAACACGGACAAGGCAAACTGGGCAGAATATGATGGATGACCTGTGGGAGAAAGAAATTAAGCTCATCAAAGGCACCCTCTTGAATTACAAACAATTCGTGAATATTATGTCCAAAATCAGTATGAAAACCATACCTTTAAAAACAAAAACAGGGTACAAACACTCCAAAAGTTCATGCAAGACCTGGTGGAAAGCGGATTGCGACGCTACAATAAAAAGACGGAAAAAAGAATATAAAGACCATAGGCCAAATCCCTCCTTGGACAACTATGAAGCCTTAAAGGAGAGTCTAACAGCGTCATTAGAAACGCCAAATTCACTTCATGGAAAAAATTGTGCTCATCCTTAAACAAAAAACTCCACTTAACATAATCTGGAATAAACTTAAGGCTATAAAGAATGTACCAGTCTGCTCCCATCCACCTGTAGTTTGCGGTCAATGGACGACAGATCTTACAGATACTTTGTGTCCTCCTGGACCCATCAATCGTCTCCCATTTGAACCTAAAGACACCAGTTTGATGGAGCAATTCCCAATAAATGAGATGAAAGTAGATTTAAAAAACAGGAACAATACAGCTCCAGGATTCGATCTAATTCAATGTTCTATGATTTATGGATTGCCCAAATCTGCCAAGATAGTCCTTCTAGGCATATTCAATGAATCATGGTTAAAGAAAGTCGTACCTAATGCGTGGAAAGACCCAATGGTCATTTTCATTAAAAAACAGGGTAAGACCCAATACAATTATAAATCCTATCGCCCCATTTCTTTGATGTCGTGTATGTTAAAGTCCTATGAAAGAATGACCAAACCTTTCTTGAATGGTGGTTGGAAAGAAATTTTCTGCTCCTAGAGAAGCAGTTTGGTTTCAGAAGGAACAGGTCGGTTTCAGAAGCGCAATTATACTTTATTAGTGACGTTTATATGAGCTTGTCAGTGAATGAAAGCGTCCTAGCTCTCTTTTTGGACGTAGGCGGAGCATATGATAACGTGGATTTGTTCGAGTTAGGCAGAAGGCTTAAAGAGACAGACCTCCCAGAAGACTTTGCACAAAATATAATGGCAGTGATTTCGGACAATAACCGTAAACGTGAATGGAGCACGGAAAGGTCCATTCAAATCCTTCAAAGGTCTCCCAAAGGGAGGTATCCTCAGCCCCCTTTTGAACAGAGTATCCGTTGCGGACTTATCAGGTATTGTTCCACCAAGCATCCGGATAGTTCAGTATGCAGACGACATTTGTCTATATGCAAGAGAGAAAAACATTCTGGATTGCAAAGATAAGTTAGCCGAGTTCATTCCCGACTTTAAGAAATGGCTAGATATAAAAGGCCTGCACATCTCACAGGAAAAATCGTACTTATGTCCAAGCATGGGCTATCTGACACAGTTCAAATATAGATATTAGAAATCCCAGCTATCATGGCCCAGTTATAAGAGGGCGTTCTTTATTCGTCACGTATTATCATCCAAATTTTCCCTTTTTGGCAACAGATTGTACAAGTACTAGCATTGCTTAAAAAGTTGAATTGTTATATATGTGATGTATTCCAGCACCATCAACATGTATGTCGAATTATGCAGTTCCGAAATGTGTGTATATCGGGGCGAATCTGTCGAAGCTTCAGAAACTTTGGTCTACACAATCCTGCCGATATTAGTTCAACATTTAAGGGCATCCCGAAGGCCACGCATAAAGGAGCATCGGCCTGACCCCCACCTTGTAAGGGTAACTTATTGGCTGGCGACAGACTGGATTGGTGATAGAGCAGATGGAAAAGCATTGCCACTTAGCCCTTGTTCACCTTGCCTTTAACATGGGGAATAAAAGGAATGTACATTAATCCACTCTTTAAATTAATAATTATAGTTCCATAGTCCTTATGAAAATCAATATTCCTTGGAGCTAGAAAACAGAACTGATTTTCTATCTAATTGGTTTCGTCCTCTCGTTTTTTAAAATAAAATTATAATATCGAAAGCTAATAATTCATATTTAAATAAATTATAATTTACTCGCAATTATGGTTAAAATGCGATATAAAGGTCGTACAGATTCTCCAAATAACTCCGGAATTTATTTCAGAATAATATAAGCCTGCGTTAATACAAAAAGTTCATGAGCCATCAATCTTTGCACGTTTCAAAAAGTTACAGAATAAAAAATAACATAAACGTACTTTACCTTAAATTACGATAAAAAATGCCAAGCGAACCAATGTTTCTAAACAAAACTAAAATAGAACACTCGGTAGCTAATCGATGAACCTGTTTGGTCGTTTCTAATAATTTTGGTCTATCTATAACACATCTTTAACACACATACAGCCACCACTCACAGAAAATTAAAGTCCGATTTATAGTTCATAAGTTCTGTCGTTAATTTACACCAGAGAAGCTAAATTAAATGAACAGATAAACAACTGAAAAGAGACGTAGAGGAGTAAATACCATGAATTATCTACTTCTGAACAGTAACGAATAACTGAGATATATAAAAGAGGTGGTGATAATTCAAGCCTTGGAAAGAAACCTTATTATACTAGGCAATCAAATCTCAAATAATTATATGTACAAAACTAAACTCGGGTGTATCATAATCGTGGTAGTATTTCTAAGAATAAAAGAAAATCTTACACCATATAAAACTGTTCAATGTTGATTCTTAGAAACAAAACACGACGTGTACAAAAACTAAGGTTTTCGAGGATAAAAACTTGCAAAAAGTTCACGAAACCTTAGGTCCCTTCAAGGGAAGGGAAGATCTTCCTGAATAACAGGGCTAGCAAGGTTTTATTTTAGCGAAAGGCCCCGTTCCCCGATAGGAAGACTGAAGGGCAGGCCTTTTCTCTTGTTCGGCTTTCCCCTACCGAGCTATGTATTGTTAAACAGCGAGACATCTCGCATTTATATTCATTTGGCTCGGCCTTTGCTACGGAAACGGCTATGCCGAGTCGGCACTGAAGAGCTCCCGTACAAGAGGACGAACAATAACGTCCCCACATTGGCAGTGTCTGACTTTTCCATAAATAATATTGTTGATAGGAGCAATAACAAGAAACAATGACATAATATATTAAAAAAATGTCAATAGTAAATCATTTTTTTATTTAAGCAGTACAAAAAGGAAATAAGTACGACCAGGAAAAAGAGTCGCGAGTCTGTCTCTAGCTCTCTGGTGTAGGAGAGGTAGGTAGATATAAAAGAGCTACCTTATTAAGCAAGTGCAATAATTAACGAAATAAAGAAACAAACACAATGGGTGAATGAAGAAAGAGATAGATCGATAGATGGATAGAACTGGATAGGACTAGATAGAAAAAGAAATAGAGAAAGTGTAAGAGAGAGAGAGGGGGGGATATTGACAAGAGATTGAAGATGAAGACTGATCGATTGATTGATTGACGATTTATAAAAATACACGTAAAACTTAGGTCTCTAGGACCTTTCTTATATTAACGTGTAATTACAATTATAATATTTGTTTATAGTTGCGACAGACATAAAATAGAAATAACAAATTATTATAAAATCAGCAATGAAATAAATGAATAAAGTGAGAGTACGCTGAACTTATAAGTTATATTTTTATACAGATATTAGTGTTGAGTAACAAAATTAGGTAAAGAAAGGGAAAGAGCCAACAAAATAAATAAAGAGTTAATGAGAATGTGACAATAAAGAAAGGGACAAAGCGAGAAAATGGTGATAGGGAGAAAGGGTACGAGAAAAATGAAGTGAGAAAATAAAAAAATGGGGAAGTAGAGAGAGAGAGAGAGAGAGAGAGAGAGAGAGAGAGAGAGAGAGAGAAAGAGAGAAAATTGAAAGAGGAAATACAAAAGAGAGATAGAGAATGCCACAAATTAAGAATACATGAAGAAAGAGATAAAGAAAGAGAGAGCCAACGAAATAAAGAAAAAGTTAATGAGAATGTGATAATACAGAAACGGGCAAAGAGAGAAAGGGTACAAGAGAAATAACGAGGGAAAATAAAGAAAAGGAATAGGGGGAAATGAAGTAGAGAGAGAGAGAGTGTGTGTGTGTGTGTGTGTGTGTGTGTGTGTGTGTGTGTGTGTGTGTGTGTGTGTGTGTGTGTGTGTGTGTGTGTGGTGTTTGAGAAAGAGAGAGAAAGAAAGGATTACAGAGTGCTTGAGTGGGTTGGAGAGATTGGGTTTGTGGGAAACAAAAATCCACATCGTGAAGGAAAATATCAACGATACAAAATAAAATAAACATCTGACTACTAGTGTAGCTCCTTTTTTTTGAAGACTTGAACTTGAAGAAATACTCTTAAGTAAAAGTTCAATTTGACATTTGAGTCCGTAAAAATGTATTATATTCCTTTCAGTAAAGCTTTAATTAGACTCGTTCCATTCCTAACAAGACTCGTTCCTTTGTCCCACATAAATTCTTTGTAAAATTACTAACGAGATTAAAGATCTTTTAATGGTGAAACCATACCTCGGGCAAACTTTAAAAAATCCGAGGAGTAGATTGGAGCCTAAGATGTTCCGATAAACAATGCACTGATGTATCTATCATATATGGCTTATCAGTATGTATCGTACTCTGGCCACTCAAACACATGAAGAACTTGACTTGCAGGTGAATTGAATGTTTACCACGTTGCAATAAAAGATAGTCGCAAGTCATCGGAACGATTCTCAAGAGTTGCAGAAACGCCACACAAACCGCCTCTGATTTTCCTTTCATAAAACGAACCATCGGTCACGTTAAAAGGATCTATTTCAACAACCCTAAAACCGCAAAGTGATCAGTTAAGTCTGGGCCAACAATTCTTCCTGTGCCGAGGAAAGAAAGGTTGACGTGTTAAGCGATTCACTTTCAGCCGGTTTCTGATCGTTTGGTAAACCGCAAAAAGTTCAATTGCAGAATACAACGCACGCCAGACTACCTTAAACAATTAATGAACATGCGTTCAAACTCATTTGTTCGGGTTTCATACTTTAGTATTTCCAAATTCAAGTCCCAAACATTCAACACCAAAGAAGAAATCAAAGATTGATGAAATGGCATGAAAAATCATGAGCCCGGCTGGACATGAGAGTACGAGTATTAAAAACAACACCCAAAAGAATAAGTACATGAATTTAATAATTTAATACCTAGAAAAAAATTATTATGCAAACTAGTGTTAAATGCGATTAAATAAAAACAATTTTTTACTGTAATCAATCCATCAGATGGTTGGTGAAGTTATTGGTCGAGTTACATAACCGGAAATACAAACTGTACCAAGCTTCTCAACGAGAAGAATGCCGTCTTTGTAACTTGAAAGCAATGGAGGACATTTTCCATTTTATAGCGGTTTGCTCTATCCTTTCTGAATACAGAACATTGTTCTTCGGCTGCAATGTATTCACAACAAAAGAATTTTTAAGTTTGTTCCATGGATCCTGTTGGGCTGCATTGGTGGAACACCATGGCAGCCTGGATGTATAGGAAGGATTATTGAATGATAACATTGTATTATCCTAGAATTGATGAATAGTGGAATGAGTGCGGTGTTTAACGATAGTTCCCACTCACAGTAAGTGGGTATTTACTGTGAGTAGGAAGTATCTTTTTAAAAGGATTGTATATTCTATATATTATTCCACGTTATTATTTTTTAGTAATCAATGAAATTCGACTGAAATACGATGATTGCTAATTGAAATTATTATTATTATCACCATTATTAATATTACTCCTATGTTCTCACCACCTTCCGGCACACGGAGTATCCATGCCATATTGGTTATTTTTTATTGAGCACATTTATGTTCACTTTATTACAGTATTGCTTTATAATAATTTAAACTCCTTTAGCACGAAAAAAATGCTTCACCTGAACCTTCAACATATTTATTATGTTGGAATTATTATATTATACTTATTATTTCATATAAAGGGTAAATAACTGTGTTATTCTTAAGGGAAGAATTGGTTCACAGTCAAAACATGTTTTTGTTTTTGTTAAATCTCATATATGCTGCTTTTCAGTCCCAGGTCTGGTCTGAATCACGGCGTCCTTGGACAGGACTATTAAGCATTCCAAGAATTTTCGGTTTCATTATCACGACTATTAAATTGTGACTGAATCACCTCTCAAACGCCAGATGTCTTAATAGAAAATCCTTTTTTACCTAATTTACGGTTGAGTAACTATGCTCAAATTTTGGTAAGACTAAGTGCTTAAATGAGTTTATTTTTTATTTAAGTATTAAATGTGTAGTGTTTAGTGGCCGTTAGTTCATGATTATTTTTAGATCGTGAAATACGGTCTGGTGTGACGTAAGTTTTTTAAAAAAACATTTTCTTTATCGTGTCAACGTTTCGATCTTTATTGAGATCATCTTCAGGGATTGGGATTTATAAACATTGTTTAAATTATACAAATACATGTGTGTAGGATGTGAAACAAGTGAATTTATAAGTGTATTGGCACGATAAAGAATATGGTTTTCTAAAACCTTCATCAAACCAGACCGCTTCTCACGATCTCCAGGTAATCATTAAGTATTAAAGCTGATGCTGTAGGTTGGTCTGCGAGTGGATGCATTCTGAACTCATCCTGGTTTTCATTGGAGAAATAAGCGTTTGGCTTCATGCCATCTTTCATTAAAAACCAACGAGAATAGACGGACTCACAAAAATAATTAAGCATCGATCAGCTTTCAATAATTTCTGCATCAACCTCATCAAGAAGATGTTATGTATCTGTTAATCCCTTTAATCCCGAAACAAACATGCTATACAGAATTATAAATTTATTACAAATGAACCTTTTGTTTTTAACTTTTCGTGAACACTGTTCGTCTATGATCCCATCGATTGACGTTCGACCCCTCGGCCTTTCTTATTCGTCCTCTCGCCATAAACCAACCCCTTCGTATGGAAACAACGAGCCCTTCGGTCTACTGCGTAGTCCTTTCTCTCCCCTCGCAACCCCCATTTTGCACTCGTGAATTATTTCAGAAAGCGAGGGGCGAAGATCCGCGAAGAGTATAACAAGCTGACAAATATCCGCGTTATAATTCATAAATAGAGGATATCATTTACTACTTAATTATTTTTAAATCGCATAAATGTATAAGTGGCAAAACATAGCTTTATCAAACGGTGGAGGAAAAAGAAAAGTGTAAAAGCCAATAAAGAGGGAATTAAGTCTTCGTATTTTCCTTAATTCTTCTCTACTTCTTTTTACGTGACCCGAATCGGAACTGCGACTTCCATCTCCCCCACTTTTAGAAACTGAAAGGAAAAAGGAAAAAGAATATCATGTGGCCTGTTTTGTTGCAAAGGGAATTCACCAATGATAAATTTCAACTTCGAAAGGTCGATACGTCACTTCGTTTTCAAATAATCAAACATACGCCTAACCAAGCGAACATTTCAAATGGCACAACTGCCCTTTCGTAACGAAATTTTAGAATAGAGGTCGCCATGGTTTCTCATTCCCATCATTCATAACTAAATACGGAAACGGACAGCTGGGAGAGAACAATGGAAAGTGAAAGGATTCAACTGAGAATTGGTGTTCACCTTAGTAACACCGAACCTGAGGTTGACGTATATCCGCAAAATAGGGAAAGAAAATTGGAGTTTTTATATAAACCTTGCAATTATGTAAAAAAAGGCAATATAACTAACCATATTAAAAGAAGAAATGTTTCCCACGTAAATATAATCTCTCCTAAAAACTATCCCATTTATTTGAAATCACATATACGTCTAACATTTAGAATTTATTGAGCTATGTTCATAAGGTCTTTGTGATGAAGTATACTGTTTTGGGTTCACCAAGCTTTCGTATATCTTAGGCCCTGAGGTTGGTGATATATATCGCCGAAAGCTTGGTGAACCCAAAACAGTGTACTTCAACGCAAAGACCTTTTGAAAACACTTCAATGAATTATATCAAGAAATATTTAGGAAATCGTTAAAGAAAGTTAATAATGCCTCAATTATATATACGTTTAAGAAGCACAATATAAACAATTTTGTTTACAATTTTGTATCTTTTATATATTAACGATTTTTTGAAAATTAAATTCTCTGGAAAAATATTGAGTTATGTTGATACTTGTATCATTTTCTCACGTCATAATTTAATTAATTTAACTAAAACTATAAATAATGATATGAAATTTATTAATTTTTGGCTAAACAGAAAAAATGTAATGTATTACACTTTTCATTAAAAAGATAATAAATACTAGTAAATTAAAATTTGCTTTTCGTATATGTAATGAAAATTATGAGTATTCTTGCTTGCCTATCCCTTTTGCTTGCAGTGTTAGTTATCTGTGTGTGACATTGGACTCATATTTGCATTTTGATTCTTTAGTGCCCCGTCTGAGAAAGCTGTTTTACAAATTTAGAATTTCACGTAAGTTGATGAAAACTGAACTCTTGAGGACAATATATTTTTCTCTTGCTCAAACCATAATAGCCTATGGCAGTGTTTCCTGGGGGGGGGGGGGGTTTACTAATAAACGTAATAAATGCTACACCAAGGCTCTGGATGTACTAAAAACTCACTTCTTAAAATTATTCTACGTAAAGATATAATATGTACAAATATAATACGAAAAATTATACAGTGAATTTAAAATAATGAATTTATATCAAATCATTCGTCAATATTCATGTTTGTACATATATAAAAACAATCTTGTAAATAGTCACATCAGTAAATACAACACAAGATTACAATTCATTGGCTAACTCACATTTGTACAAAGTAAAGACTACGCATATTGTAATTTTTCATTAAATATGTTACTACGTGTTTTGTTTTATAAAGAGAGGATCATTATTCAACATTTCAAAAACTACAAAGAAGGGAAAAAATTTATAATTTCAAAAATTTTAAATTGTAGTTAAGATATTTCAAAGCCAATGTACATTCTTGCAAATAAAGAATTATTATTATTATTTTTATTATGAATTTAGGGTCACAGAAGGGTGAATTTTTTCCACAGGCTGATGGTTTCCAAAAGTTAGTAATTTACCATACTTCATTTAAGATTTATTTAACTTAATCTCATTGTTTTACAAGTAAAATTCATATTTAACACTAAAGTGTTTACAACTACCCCTTGGATATTTTGTACCTTTTAGACCATGCATTAGTGTTATTTGTTCTATTGTATGTTACTGTAGTCCTTAATAATTGAACCGCACACACATCTAATATTTCTATATTTGACTTACAAGGTAGGTTAAGGGACGTGGGATCACCGATTTTACTTAAACTTTTTTGGATAATACTTGGCTAAAAATACACTTACAATATACACGTGTTCGAGTGTTCTTCCAAGGTTTACAACCTTATAAACTACAAGTAATATTACATATTTAGCATCCTCAAAGAAATTAGAACCTGATATTTAAAAAGGTTTGAAGAGTTTTTGTTGATTTCATTTTAATTTTCCACACTTACAATTGTATGCAATTTAAACTTGTAGTATAGCCTGAAATAATAAATATTCTGCTTACAGACGTAATAACGTTGAATTAAGCTCTTCGGAAGAGAAGTGCATTTTTAGGTGGAACGCAGTACTATCAGCAAGAAAATAAAATTGACCCAGGTGGAATCAAGCAAAAAAAAATTTATTGCGATGAAAATGTGTATTTTAACGTTTGGATAAGATGCTTGTTACCCAGTAGATTTTTTTAAACCTTATTGGACAATATTTTGCATATAGTTTCTTGTTCTACATACAAACTGATTTACACAACCTTGAAATTGACAACAAAGGCAGAAAAACATATTTAAAAAATTACGTAAAACATTTTGTTTCCTCGGGTCATAAGACCCATTGGCAAGAACGCTCGGACATGTTCTATTTTTTTAGCATCACCAAAAGAAGTTTCGTTAAAATTATTGATCCCACGTCCTTAGCCTCCCTTTGGTTAGCCTACGTTATTTTCCGTACATTTTGGTGTTTCACCATGTTCAGCGGTGGTTTTGCCCTCGTGCCACTGCTTATAATCCAGAATGATGGAAACGATCAAACTCAACGATCGTCATCATCCCGATGATAGAGCAGTCTCATCTCACAATAATAAAACTTAATCTTACAAGAGTAAAGAGGTCAACACGAACATTTGTTTACAGCACGCTAATACAATCTTTTATAGGAAAAAGTAATTAATTCTTTGCCTTGATATATTTTTATCTTTCAACCGACAACTAGATATATTAACTTACCATTCGAAATTGCATTAAAGAAAAGATGTTCTTGAACGATTAATGTTGCAACATCTGCAAAATCTGCTTTAGGAAACTTCAAGGTTTTCATACACGAAGGTAAAATTCCAAACTGGTTTAAATTAAACGGCCTTAAATGACGTACGTAGCTGAAGAAAACGTCCAAGAATTCTTTTCGCAAAATTGCAATTTCCAATTGCCAATTTCAACCTGCCGAATCGCCCTAATTGGTAAAAAATCTGATTTTTTTTTAATGCACCCTTGCATGCAATTTTATAAAATTCCCAAATGTCAAACAATGGATAATTAACGCGTCGTGAAAAACGGCATGATTGGAACAACAGAATGTTACGAGTCTCCGTCTTGTTAATAGTAATATGCCAATAGAAAACAATAGAACGATTACGTTCAACATCGCTTGAAAATCAATTTGCAATTATGTACAACAACAGTTTTTCATTAAAAAAAAAAGAGCAAAATATCACCAAAAACCCCTTTATCCATTGACAAAATCAAATGTAAATTTTTAAAAATCAAGATCGAAGGTTTTACACATATGTGTTATATATTGTGCGTGTCTTATACACGCAAAAAATTCCACCAAATTAGTGTTGTTTTTTCATTTTCTTGATAAAACAAAATTCTACCTTTAATTTGTCTCTGTGTTTTTGACGATAAATATTTTTTATGCTATGTTTTAAATTGGGAATATTAATTTAGTGGTAACCACACTTAATCCTTAATCCAAAACAAGGATAAAGGATTTTTCAATGTTTACTTTTTACGGAATTTAAAATGTTTATTCATTCTCATTTGGATTCTAAAGCAATAAACAGTTTTGTTTTCAGCTTTGTTTTCTTAATTTCAATTTTTTTAATTTCAAAGGCCACTAAGTGCTGAGGATGTTGCGTGTGGTGTGGCACTTACTGATGATGGACGTTCCATCAATTATGCGGTTATTGCCATCAGAGTTACCTACGAAACTCTGCGAGACGCCGTTAGGCGTTTACGAGAAACTGGGTCCTACCTTAGAAGGCCCGGTTCTGGACGTACAACAGAACCATGGGATGACCGTATCTTGATTTTGAAAATTTTGCGAAACTGGCACCTCGCTGTTATTCAAGCGATTCATCAACTCCAGGAAGTTCGAGGTGTTCAAATTTCTGATCCATTGGTCTTTGGACGATTGGTCTGCTGTACTATTTACAGATGAGCGTGAAAGAGTGTGGAGAAGGCGAAATGAAAGGTATGAAGTCTGTAGTTTTTCTCAGAGCCAACCTTTTGTGTGGATGAAATTTGGGAATATCAGGTGTTGTCTACCCTCGTTAAAATCAGCGACAATCCCTATTCTAATGCACGATAATGCCCGTCCATATGTCGCTTGCATAGTACAAACGTACCTTCAACAGCGTAACATCAGGGTCTTGGCCTGGCTAGCCAATTCTCCAGACTTGAACCCCATCGAACATTTATGGGATATCGTCAAAAGTCGAATAAGCGCATATTAAAATGTTAATTAAAAATCTAAAACAAAATTAAAACAAATTTTATCTGTCCGTCTTTTTTTCGTTTTCCTTAGCAATTTACTTCTGGTTTTTATTTATTTTTTTTTTTACTTTTTTAAACAAAGACTCAATTATTAGACGTTAAAAAACATGAAATTTTGATTAATATGATTAAATACATACAAATCAAGTTATATTACAAGAGGGTGGAATTTTTTGCCTGTCAGTGTGTAATGGATGGTGGAAAATAAAAAGCAAATAATTTGAATAAACCTTTGACATAATTGAATGTGCAATTTAATTTGTTTTTCTAATTGACTTTATGATGAGCAAATATTCAAGCTCAAGTTAGTTTAATCTCCTAATCAGCAAAGTGCTCTCGCTTTACCTTCTGTTAAAACTTGCCTAAACTGCTTAGAATATTAATTATGTTAAATGAGAAGAGATAAAATAATATCGTTTTCACAGACAAGAACAACTTTGTCATTATAAATCTCGAAAAAAAGTAAAGACTATTAGTTGCGTTCATCTTGTACGGTTATATCTCAAACAGGCTGCGATTTATAGCTAGACTACGGCCGTTCATCTGCCTTGTATTGGCTCTTGGGAAATCAGTAAGCTCCTCTGGATGATGTATAGAAGGAGCTACGTGCCATACATCTCTGACAGGAGCCGACCGCAGGATCCTTTTTTCGAGGAGTTCCATACAGTGCATTAAACCCTTCGGGTGTTCAATTCATTAATAGAAAATTGACCCGTATTCACGTGGCTTTAAGTCTAATTCCGAATTCGAAATAAAATCGACCAAACGGGAAGTTTTTTCCTGTCGAAAGAATTCGGTCATGGGTTCGAATTAAACTGGTACGGAAGGAAGGAAACGCCAACAGGTGGCACTCGAGGTCGACTACTACTTAGCCGGATAGTTTGTAGATTTACGGCACCAGCGCTACACTCCAACTTCCGACTTTGAACAAACGGCCATAACATTCAAACAGTTCAGCACTGAATAACTAGTGTAAAGCATTTGACTCTAAACCGTTTAACAACAATCCGACATGTTATTTATAATTAAATCAAAGAATTTAACAATTAACAAGTAAATAGGCCATAAATCCTCTAAAAATCCCTGTGGAATTAGCAAAGTGCAAAGTAGACGAAGATGAAACCTGCGAAATAGAATTGAAATATCAATATCTCTGACAAGCTTTTGGCCGTCTATGACGACTTCATCAGGACTTTTGAAGCAAAATTCACAAAATTATTATTAAAATTACAAAATTATTTTGTCAATTTTGCTTCAAAAGTACTGATGAAGGCGTTATAGACGGCCAAAGCTTGACAGAGGAAGCAATGTTGTTTTCTTTTTCCTACGTGGCCTCATCCACAAATAAAACAAATACTAAGTAATTATTTAAGGCTAATCATCTATATCAAGTTTAATTTCTATATAAAGAATATTCAGTTCCAGCAAACTGAGTAAACAACACTTAATAATCAAAGTAGTAACTGTAACTTCGATGTCAAACTTTTGAAATGTCGATTTTTTATTCTAAAACGCAACGAAATTTTGTTGGAGGATTTTTCATCACCGATGTTTCTCAACCTTTTATATTATAAAAGAGGTTCGTATCTCTACGATATCAAACTTTTGAAATGTCGATTTTTTAATTCCAAAACATACCGAAGATTTTTTTCAACAGCGATGTTAATATCTATGACAAAAAGATTCAGTTCGAGCAAATTGAATAACAACTCCAAATATTTAATGTAGTCGCTGGATGGAACTTAGATATAGGTCGGTATTTTAATGTACCAAGTTTGTGTTTGTAAAACCCATTGATAATTTTTTTGCAGATATTTTCAACTGTTTTTATATAACCTCAAAAACCTCATTTGGAGCTAATTGGTCAATAAATCCCAACTAATTAACTTAGTAGATGTGACTTCGATGTAAAATTTTGAAATATCGATTTGCTAATCCTTTTTTCGTATGTGTTTTTGATAAAAAAATCCCATTTGTAAGTATGTCGGGACCTTACAGTACTAAGCGCCATGAAAATTTGTTGCGGCCACCGACGCCCCTTTGTTAATCCTTAAAACACAACAATGGCCATCTATTTTTTCATGTTTTTTAATAGATAGCAATAGTTTTTTTGAGAAATTCATGTAATTCCCGTAAAGAATCAATGTACTAGGCGAATATTATAAGAAAAAACACAGAAAATGGGATGTAGTTAGGATAGGTTGGGTTGGAGTTATTTTAAGTTTAAGAATGGGTTAATTAAGTTAACTAGGCTGATAATTATAGTTAGGGTCAGGTTCGGGGGGTTAAGTAATATATATCCACATTCAATGGCTATCCACGAAGTTGTGAAAATATAAGAGTGCGAAACGCAAGTTTTACAGAAGAAATTAACCAAGTGTAGTTTTTCTCAAAATTTTCGCCTTCCAAATGCCTTTTATTTAGTGGGTTTTTTTATTTTTTCGAAAATCACAGAACTTGTTATAATTTCGAAACAACTACAACGATCAACATAAAACATTTATATTTGAAAAGCACACGCAATTTTTTTTAAATGTTTATGTACAGCAAAACGACCAACATGTAAGTCTGTAGTATTGGTACCTAAGCCAGACGAGTTCAGATTACGCATCTAGGGCATAGGATGTCAATATTTTGGGATACGATTTTTTTTAAACACCCAGGTGGACCCTGTATTTCACACATCAACTGCCGGTCTTAAAATTTCCAATTCACGAGACTCGGCTCTACGTAAATTAAAAGAGAACTAAATAAATTCTAATGCGAACGGGAGATTTAATGAGGCGGCGAAACGGCGGGGGTGCGGTTTAAAACGTGACAAGATTAAAGTTAATGCCAAGGAAAAATACAGGTAATTGGATGAGAGGGAGGGCGGTTTCATTGTGCTCTCTTTCAGCCCTACTAATCCAAATAGCTAGAACTGAAACAGAAAGTAGTAATTTATGTATGTAAATGAACGTTGCAAGCCCGTTTTAATTACATCAAGTTCTGTCACCCAGTCAGGAGAAGAAAATTAAGAAAATCCTTTGGCCTAAGTAAGCGCTGACGAAACTTTCCACGCGTCTTAAAACCTAGGTACAAAATAACATGATAATAATTCAAGAAGAATACAATAATAATAATTAAAAAAATACGTAATAATACACGAAGAAACGTGTGGCATTGGCATCAGATACAGAACAGAAAGAGCATTTTTTTGTATTGCTTTATAACATAAAAAATTAGCTTTTTCCGACCATTGCAAATAAAGGATAGAACACTAGGCCACCCGAACAAATCATTCTAAGATTTTATGTTTTCTTTTTGTTTAACTATATAAACCTTACTAAAAAAACGCAGTTTAATATGGACAACGACATAGCACGACCTATTATCTAAGCCATTTCTCATGCGCGAAAATTTCGTTATATAAACATTCAGACAGATTTCCAAGTGAATTTACTGAAGTTATAAGCTATATTTAATTTAATCTTTGCTATTATAAATGATTTATAAACAAAATTGCCGATTTGTTGCGTCCTAAAATTATAAACAACAAAAAAGAAGGAAAAGGTTGAAAATTACATCGCTTTAAATTCCTCCTCTGTGTCAATGTAGCCAGAGTTGTCGACAGAGGTCATCATAATGTGGTATATGACATGACGACCGCTTGACTTGATGAGTATCACTAAACGAGTGAACCGCCCTCCAACAGAGGGATTTCAGAGGGTGTGCCGGTAAATTTGAGCACCCTCGATCGATCACAACAGCTTGTCATTTTCTTTTCATCGCCTGACTCGATAAGTGACACGCGTCAGTAGCAGGCTTTACTGTTACTTTTTACCAAATAATCCGCAATTAACATGAACCCTTTCGTTCGAAATTTCCGTTATAAATTTACCTCTTGAGAAGTTTTAGTAGCAATGGGCTAAATTGGGATACTGAGATAAAACCTATCCAATACTATGTACTGGTTGAAGAAAACATTTTTCTATCTGGAAATATAGTTCTTCATGAAAGTCTTATTCATAATACTCTCTTTGAAAGGGAAGCATGGTTTAGCTGTTTACTTTGATCTGAAAAAAGTGTAAGAGACGATATGGAAAATTTGAATACAAGCATACCTTTACCACAGGATCAAGGGTTTGGAACGAACCATCCTACACTTTTAAAAACACCTTTGAAATGTGAATGTATCGATATTAAAAGTTTTATAATATATTGTAACTTTTTTCTGAAGATGTTTTTTTAATATTATTTTGCACTCATTTGCAATTATGCAATCTACTTCGTCAGAATAATTTACAAATAATTGTATATGTTATACAGATATGTAGTAAACGTTTTCTGTTTATTTTTTGCTATTTTATTATCTTATTGCTTTTTACGTCTTACACCTAACTTTTAGTTAGTTTATTCTTATTACATTGTGTAACAATAATTATCATGTATTTTGAAAATGGCGTAAAATGTAATAAAAAATAGAGTGTTATTGCAAGAAAAAATCATCTTATCAAGTTCTTCCTTTTTTGGGAAAACAATTCTTCCCCTTATAGTTCATGAGTGACTTTGGTGGAGTAAATGCTAAGACTGGTATGCGACATTCGCCCATACTTATATATGACTCCTTCTGTTTTAAATTTAACGTAAATTTCTCTTTAGAATCTTGATTTTTTTTTTTTTTTTTTTTTTTTGGTTATGCAAAACTTTTATTTATTTTTGCGTTTACAACACTGCGAGAACATTTTTATTTTATTTTGTCTTTTTTTATTTAAAAGTTTTGTTAGTCAATTAGCTCGAATTCTATGATGTAAGGGATAATAAATCCGTTTACCGAACGAAAAATGGAGTTAAAATGGGAGGTCAAATAAATTGGTATCTGTTAACAGGATAGCAGTACACAAAGCCTAGTAATCTAATGACTGTAGAATACTCAGCTTTTTCTTTGAGAAAGGCATCTGGTGGAAAGCGCAAATGGCTAATTGCCGCAGAGAAATTCTCGGCCTGCTAGGATTTCTTGCCAATTATAAACTGGAAGTGCATCTTCCAATAACAGGGCTTATATAAGATGCAAATTTTAATGGTACTGAGCAAGTAGATAAAAACAACCCTGTTAAATATACCACCCGTAGTGAAATTACCTTAAACTTCTTTTTTTAATAATAATTTCAGAGTAAATTTTTCAGGTGAATTATGTGTTAAGATGAAATTGTCGGCAGTTTTAATAGAAACGTATGGATTATGTAACTATAGGCGATCCGATGAACGTCTTCAAAGAAGGGACTTCGTTCTGAGGCGTCGGCCGACCGCACTAACTGCCAAAGTCTCCCCCATGGCGAGTTAAGGTCCGAGAAGGGTGAACCACCCTTGCATATTCATGCTCTAATCGGCTTCTAGGCCAGGCCCTAATCCCTTTCAGCACTGAGCCGGTCCGAACAACTTAAACCCACTCCTACAGTAGTTTTCAAATTCAGGCCCATTGAGGCGGCCGGGGCGAACAACGACTCTAACGAGTTGGCCAGCTGAGGGCTCGAAAGCTCTTTTTTAAGATGTGTTCCCGGCCCAAGCGCAACGGTACAAACACTATCTCTGAAAATACCTAAAAGTCAAATAGTTTGGTTCGTCCGTCGAGAAACAGATAAGGTTTATCGCACAAGGTAGAAAAAGTAGTTTTTTCACACGGTACAACAACCATGCTGGTATGAGACCTCCCTCCGCAAGCAAAAAATGGTTTACTTGAAAAAATAACATACTCAAATTAATTTACCTATCATGTAGTCATGCAAAATTATATTTATAAGAAATTTTCAACAATCCATTTGTACAATCATTTTGGAGCACACCTTAGTTTTGACAAGGTGCAAATTCATGGAATCCCTGATTTGTTAAATACTGGTACTACATTAATACTACCCTCTACACCGTTCGTGGGGGAATTAAAATTATTGCAATATGGCCCTCTGCGGGTCTAAAAACAGCAGGGTGATTTTACAAGAAATGGTCTGTGTTGTAATATCGTCCATTGCTGACGATTCGCCTAAATTCAGGTTCAACTAAGCAAAATATCACATATGTACTCAAACTTCCCGTAGTGAAGAAGTAAAAAACATTATAATTCAATAAACTTACTTTGTGATTTAAGACAATCAAATTACAAGAAATGAACCGTTTTACAAATTTGAACGGCTACTGGACTCAAAAACAAACTTAAACGTAGAAAACAAACTTAATTTACAAAACAATGGTAAGGCGCTATGGACGTACGTTGGGAAGTTTGGGGTTCGGCCAAGCGTTCTAACTTCCGCCAATCCCTTCTCAATACTACATGAAATCCTTAATGCGTACAATACAACTTCACATTCAGTTAGTCCATGACCTAACCAATTTTCTAACTCTAGTCCTCCGTTCAAATACTAAATTTGAATTTTAGATATTTAGGCAAAGTCTAAATTACGGTTTGATGAATCAGGTCTGGATGTAATTAGTTAAAGACCGTAGAGAAGAGTTTTGAGTTAATCCTTGTACGCTGCGAATCGTTAGCGTTTCACCTATCCGGGCTGTGAAGTTAAAGGGTTGCTCCAGAAATTTCCATCAGGGAAACACCTGCTTCCCATTAGATACAACGTTATCCGAGGCAATTTTTTTCCCAGTATAACTTTCTAGTAAAGTTGAATCTGAGTGTGCCGTGGAACCGTCTAACTTATTCATACATCAAGGTTCCTTCAATTTAACAGGATATTACTTTCTGAATTGAATTTCCACGTCGTCTTCCAAAATTCATCAATTGATAGAATGGCCTAAAAAGGGATTATGGGTTTTTCTGGCTTGCAACCCTTCCCACTTCATTATCATCCATCTTTAACTAATTTCGAAAGCAATCGATCTAGTGAGTATAGAATTCGCATAAGAACAGTTGACACTTTCAGCGACCAGTTTCACCAGGAGGTTGCATATGTTCTGGTCAACTATACTACAAGGTTTTTTTTATACACAACAAACTATCGCCTGGTACGGTAGATTAAGATTCCACAGTAGAAGAAGGTATTCTCAGCCTTCGCTCAAAACTCCTACCAAGATCTACAATAGAATTTTTTGATATGTAACATGTGGACATTTCTCCGTATTTAGTACTTTTGCCATTAATCAAATTGCAATTTTTTTTTCATTTGCGTCGAACTGATTTATCAAGAAGCCAATAAATTATGTTTCACATTGTTTGTCCGTATTGACACCACGCAAGTTTGCCAACGCGCATCGCCCACGTCAAATTCCAGCATACTTTATCAAAACGTTCATCATTGATTAAATTCTCTTTAATCTAGACCATTACTACCCAGTATAGGACAAAAGGATGTTACAGGCCGAAAGCTCGGCACATTTTTGGTATTTTCTTCATCCCATGACCATTTCAAGGCTACAAATTGGAATCTTTTTCCGAACGGATACAAATTGATTGCATTTATTCTGAATAGGCTTTTGATAGAGCTGATCTTACCATTGTACTTCAAATGTTTCAGCAAATAGGCATAGACGGTAACTTAATATGTTGTTATCGCTAAATTCACGTAATTCGTCTGGCGTCCTCCTAGAGTTGCACTTAGGGTCTTTTCTCTTTAAAAGCTGTATTAACAATATTTCTAATTCCCTTTCATTCGAAATGACTTTTGCAGGTGATTTAAAAAAATTATTTATTTTTCTGACTGCTTACAACTTCAACATGCCTTAGCAAAATTAAAAAATGCTCAGCTATGACTTTCCATAAAATGAAATCTATAAAATTTAACTACGCTATTTCAAATTGGTTCCCAAGTAGGCCTGAAAGTGTTAAAAATATTTGCATCGTTAATGTCACCCACATCAACTTTTTCAAAAAATATGTTATGTCTAAAGCAATTAAAATTTTTCTTTGGGGTTTATCAACGGCTTTTATTATTTCCAATATGAATCCGAAATTGACGATTTTCTCTACAGACGTATTTTTTGATTAATTATCATTATATAAATTTGTGTGGTGATTAGTGACCGTTAGACGATAATTATTCAGATATCGTGAGATGCGGTCTGGTGTGATGTAGGTTTCAGAAAAACATTTTCTTTATCGTGCCAACGTTTCGATCTTTATTGAGATCATCTTCAGGGCCTGGGATTTTTNAAATGCCAGTGCAAAAAATAGCAATATCTCACTGGCACTCTCAACACGACACGCAAGAATGGCACACTTACGCAAAAAACAAACACTTTGAGTGAGTAGAAATACTTTGATTAATATAAAAAATATTAAAAAATAAAAAACATATTTTTTGCATTGCATAAATTCACTTTTTTCCACATCCTATATGTATTTGTTAAAATTAAACAATGTTTGTAAATCCCAGGCCCTGAAGAAGATCTCAATAAAGGTCGAAACAATTAATTAATTGGTCAAGCGGACCACGAAATTAGTGAATTTAAAGATCGAAACGTTGGCACGATAAAAAAAAATGTTTTTCTGAAACCTACATCACACCAGACCGCATCTCACGATGTCTGAATAATTATATAAGTTGTTGCATTTTGATCGTTCGTTACTGCTCGACCAATTAACGATGTACCATCCTTACATTGCAGAAATAACATCCTCATAATTCTCATAACAATTGGGAAACTGTTAAATAAAAAATGTACTCTGGTTACAGAAATTATCCCAACGGTTGTAAACCCACCCATAACAGAGTCATAAACGTAATGTCGTTACGGAATTAATTAGTATCTTAATTAATCTAGGCAATGTGAACTAGGCCGTAATTAAAAATTCTATGCGCTGGCTCGTATTGTATGCTGGAATTAAAGCCTACGAACAATGTCAACAAAAACAATGTAACAACAAGGAATGTTCGACTATAATTGGAAAAGAGATATTACATAAATTATAACATATAACAAGGTTATACAGTAAAAAAGCCGGCTTAAAGACTCGAAACTTTATACTTATTAACGAACTACATTATTTATAACGTTAACAACAAGAACTTTTATTTTTTGATCAATAAGTAATAGTAAGTATAGTAAGTAATAAATTATGTAGTGCAACCTTTCTTTCTTCTCTGAGGCATTGCACTATAGAAATTCCTTTATTAACGTGCATGTTTAATTCTGTATTTATCCTCCTACAATATCATTACATCCTTTTTATTAAAATAAATAATTAAATACTGTTATTTTATTGTATTGTCTCACACGACCGCATTCCTAGACCTCTCCCAGTGCGATTTTCAGATAAATTTATGTGGTTATTATTATTTTTTTTTTATATATATGCTTTTATTTCTACGAATATAACAATGATTATTAGCAAAGCATAATACAGGCATGGATCACAATCCGTCTGCCTGAGGTCGTTGTTAAGAGAAAAAGAATAAACGAAAAAAAATAAAAATAAGAATTAAAGCGAGGTTATAACATTCGCTACATGCTAGTACACCATCAAAAAAGATTAAACATAATAATAAAACTACTTCTAATAGAAAACAAACAGAGGGGAAAAGTCTTAATGGTAAAGGGACAAAAAATCGGATATAATAAAGACATATATTATATAAAGGAAATTGAGTGAATGAATTGGGGGGGTCAGAAATTGAATTCCATAATTAGGTCTAATCTATATTTCCAGGCGTGGCGTACTGCGTGAGCGCCCGTGGATCTGGGCCATCCAAAAGATTTAACAGAGTGCTTCTAGAGAGGGTAAAAGATAAAAAAAACTCGGCCATAAAATGCAGAGTTGTTTCCACAGACTGAGAATTGCAAAGGGCACATAACCCCTTCTTGCCCCTCAACCAAAGTTCAGAGTTCAAGTTAAGGGCCTCGCAACGGGGTTTTAGTAGCCATCTTAGTTTGAAAGACTAAGGGAATTAAGGTTCTCTCTCTGTAGATTAAATAAGGTGTGGAGGTGAGACAAGTCTTTGAATAAGGAAAAGTTAAGCGAGGACTGAGCTCGGAGTAAGCAACCGTCCCGATGCCGTTCCTTGAATCTAGATAGCAGATCTAAAAAAAAAGAGCTGACCAATCAGCAAGGTTTTCGTAGGTGGGACAGGTTACTTCAAATCTCTGAAAGAGCGTAAACCATTGGGCATACCAGGCGATCTTATTCCTGATGACTTCGATCGCAGTTATTTTTGCCAATTTTATGTAAGGGGAATTCAAAATTTTGCAAATAAATGAAAAGTGAAGTTTTAAGGTGTATATGTAAATCAGGTCAGTGGACATTTCTAAATAAATCGCGTAGTTTGGGGTAGGGTTTGGAAGAGCACATAACTTACGAATAAAAAATCTTTGGAATTTCTCGACTTCTTCATATTGTTGGCAGCCCCATATCTGGCAGCCGTAACAGATGATTAACCGACATACTGAGTTGAATACATTAAATTTCACGTGGATCGTAACTACTTCCTGTCTCATCAATGGGGCCCAGGTTTTACAGAGAGTAAGCTTCGCATATGATATTTTCTTTTTCAGAAGGTGTGACCATTGTAATTGGAGGGTGAGCGTGACTAGAGTAGATTATCACTTGTAGAGTAAACTTTACGGAAACCCATTTGACATTCACTCAATAAACCCTTTCTTACTACGAAGGCATCAATGTGGGATATGACTAGAGCAGAGAAAAATTTTGCGATCGAGTCCAGGCAAAATAATAAGGAAATACCTCTATAATTATTTACATCATTGACGTCGCCACTTTTGAATAGGGGGATAATGATTGATTTCGAAAAGGATGGAGGAGTGACACCTGAGGAAAATATAGAATTAAAAAATTGGAAAAGGTATTCACGAAAGACAGGCGGGGAATTTTTATAGAATTCGTAAGGAATTCTGTCAGGACCTGGAGATTTATTGTTTTTAAGCCTGGCAAGGATAGATTCCAGCTCTGCAAAGGTAAGGGGGCATCCAAAATAGGGTCAAGTATATGTGGTTCAGCGTAGGAGATGAGGGTTTTGTTAGTAATGATAGGATTCAATAGTGACTTAAAATGTAGCGACCATGCTTCGAGAGAGAGATATTATTTCCACAAATATGTCTACTTGTTTTGAAAGTATTTATAGCTTGCCATAACTCTTTCGAATTTCTAGACAATTTTATTTGTTCAGCTGCTGAAAGGAAGTATTATTTTTTTCTATCAGCGCAAAGTTTTCTGTAGGAGGTTTTTGCATGCAGATAGGCTTTTTTAACAATATCAGATCCAGAGTTGCGGAAGAGGTTTAAAAGGGCAAAGAACCTAGCTCTCTCACGGGCACAGCGGCTGTTAAATCAAGGCCTTTTGCCTACCATACTGACACTAGATGTTACTTGCGGACGAGCAGCCCGAATTGCATCTAGTAAGGACTCGAGAAAGATTCCAGAAGCGTTCAGAGAAGAGAGAGGTGGATACGACTTCAAAAGTATACTGACTGTTCTTTTGTACGTATCTGATTCACTTTCCACCCATTTAAATTGAGGTAAGACAGGCAAAAACGAGTAAGGTTCTGGTGGAAAACCTAACGGGATAGAGACAGAAATAGAGAGGTGGTCGGAAAAAGTTTGTGGTAAAACATGAAAATCTGAGACATAGCTGATTACTTCACTAGAGATGCATCGTTTAATCGTTTACGGAAGTACGCACATCACTAATAAACGGGAACTCGCCCTCCCTACCACCCGGGGACCGTCCATTGAGTATTATAAGGTCATTCATTATCTTCATAGAAATTTAAAAAGGCTTTACCCTGTTTATTTATTTGTAAGTCCTTGGATCGTCTACGCTGACTAAAATTATTTAAATGCGGGCTCACCTCTGAGGGAAGGGATTGGAAATTACTAATCCTGACTAACGTTAAAGTCCCCAATAATTAATAAATTATTAGATTTGTAATCGAGTAGAAAGTGATTCAAAGTTTCAAAGTCTTCATACCAGGATCATGGGCTCAAATAGACAGGCAGCACACACAGTAAGCCTCTTGGTGTTTCCAGCGCGATAGTTTCAACGCCTGAGTAGCTGGTAAAATTAGCTTTGCAACTTAGAACTTTTTTAAATCCATAAAGGCACCCCCCCCTTTGGGACGACCTATATGAGATTCTTTAATAGCACTTATCCATTTTAATTTAAACCCTGCAAAAAATACACTCAAAGAATCAAAACTCTCATCTGTAACAAATGTCTCTATTAAAACAAAAATATCAACATCATTTATGAAACTAAGGAAATGCTTATCTTTTACTTTGGATTTTAAGCCATTGACATTCCACGATAGAACATTTAAGTTATTTACAACAGACCTATTTTTATCAAACAAAACCTCACGGCAGACGGGAAATTTTCATAAATTTGTCTTAACAAATTTTCCAAGACACAAGTTTTGAAGAAAATCGAAAAATCATAGTCACACAATTCGTTCAGTTTCTTGGCACTTCATTTCTATGTTTGAGACCGCTAACCGAGCACCATGTGAAGACATTTTTTCCATCCTGAGAGAGTCCGCAAATACTGCTACTTTGATATTGTCCTTCACTCTGAGAATTTCTCTGCCCCTTCTTTCTCTCATGTTCTTAGGGAGATCCTGTTGAATGCGGAAGCCTGTGTTTTTCTGCTTACCGGTTGCTTTTAATATTTGCACTTTGTCGAGGGGGAGGGAAAATGTAACCAAGATCGGACGGCGGGGATGTTCCTTTTGACCCAGAGGGAGCGCATGAATATATTTTTTGTCGATGCTGACCTGCAAGGTGTCCTTACAGAACTTTGTGGTTAATGAATTTAGGTCATCATTATCATAGGTATATTATACCATATTAGTAATAGTATAATAGGTTATTACTATTATAATAGGTTATTATTTATTTACATAATAAAACCAGACATATCTGTACGTGGGAAAACAATGAATCCGTTTGTGACACTCATATTATTTAATTTGCCAAATGGTGAAGGTGCATTCAGCTAACCGTGAAACTGCTGCGTGTTAGCAGGTTCACACATAAAAAGTAATGTTTATTCATTGGGTAATGAATCATTTTTGCACATTTTTTCTTTTAATACAAACTTAAACATAAACGAATTTAGGGTAAAAGATTCATCTATAAAATACAAATAGTCAAACGAGCGAACAAAAAATTTATAAGCCAAGGTCCAAAGTTTGTTTTAAAAGTTTAAGTGATGTAAGAGTTACGCCCTTCGTTTAGATAGTGTTGCCGTCAATGAAATATAGCACAAATAGACAGACTTTCAATGTGATAAGACAGTTAGGTGGTGGCGTACAGCTGAGAGAGAGGGAGAGAGAGAGAGAGAGAGAGAGAGAGAGAGAGAGAGAGAGAGAGAGAGAGAGAGATTGTCCGTGCCTGGCACAACATTGTCGCGAAGTCAGCGTAATCGTTAAAACGACGATTATTTGTTTTGGTCTATTTTTTATACCAGAGCATAACAGCATACTTAACAAGCGACAAAGGCCTTTGACCCCAGGCACTCTCTCCTCACTGAGGTTGAAGTACGTGATTTCTACGGACTGAGGTCCGCAGCATCCCATGATTAGGGCATGTGGTGAGTACTGGTAAAAAATCTTACAACGCGGCGGAAACAAGAAACAGTGGGTGTAATTTTAATTAACTCGAACCCGAAGGTAGAAACTTCAAAATCTTCTAATTTATGTGAGTGCTTCCAGTTGGAAAACAAACAATAATAGTATACTTGGGTTATTTCAAATTTTATTTAATTGCACCTCCATTAAAGACATAGGAACAGCGGCTATGAGAAAAGTTACGATTCATTAACCGTTCTACCACAAAATTATAATTGGTGAGATTTCAATCTTGGCTCCTCAAAAAACTTCAAATCTTCAATGCAATCTTGGCTTTATTACTAGGTTTTCTAAAGATTTAAAAAAAATCTTGGCAGTTAACATATTATATCAATCCCTCGTTCGTAGCCATCTGGAATATGCAAGTGTCGTGTTGTCCCCTTAATACGTTGGTGAGATTAGCGACTTGGAAAAGTACAAAATAAAGCAACCAGGATAATGGCCTTCAGATTTGGTCTTGCACACCTGAAATACTTGGAAAGGCTGAACGGTCGGTTTTCTTATCCAGTTCAAAGGGCAGGGATATTTGTGATGTAACCACGCTTAAACCATCCACACATTCGAGAAGCTGTTTTTACTATCCTTTACTTTATTTATATTGTGTTACTATCCTTAAACCACCTGTCAACTGTTCAAAATCAACAGTAAGTGTATACTTCTATTTAATACTATTTATTTTTCATTAATAAACGATTCTTAACTAGTATCAATATATTAATTTACATAATAATAACAGTTTTTTGATTAGGAATGGATTGGCCCAACGCAACCGTTCTGGACTTCCTCGATATTTATGAAAGGAATCAGTAATTTGGCAAGCAGCTCATGCTAATCATAAAAATCGGAACGAGGTTTTCGATGCGTGGAAACACATCGAAAGTAGGATGGGGTACCCGTACTCGGTGACTGATTTAAAAACCAAAAAAAAGATTCACTAATGGCATCATTTAGAACTTATCTCAAAAAAATAAAGGAGAGCGTAAAAAGCGGAGCAGGTGCCGAGGACATTTATAAATCCAACTGGTTTGCCTTTGCAAAAATGGCTGGGTTCCGGATGGATAAAGACATGCCAAGGGAAACTCTTAATTCAGAGGTAAACATATTTTTAATTTTTATTCACACTATTTAAGTAAAAATATATAGGGATGATACAATATAAAAAAATCACAAATATCAGTAGTTACATCGCCACGGAACATTTCCATTGCCAACAAAGTACTCAGCAAATTCATCCCTGTTTCTTTTGCATCAATGGTGGATCTTCTAGGAATTCTTCTCATCGGTAGTAGGGATGACATGGCATCGTTGTCTTGTCGCCAAGAGCCTTTCACCACATTTCCATTTTCTTCCCAATCAAAGGTGCCTGGTGTGAGTACAGCAATCGTGACGTTAAGGTTTTTCTTAAAAAATTGTGCAAGAATACACAAGCCATTACAACCAATGCTGCTTTATCAAGATTAAGCAGCATTCCTTGTCTAACGAATTCTACCGTTTTTTAAAAATAAATAAATACTACCTAACCAAAATAGTGAGAGAAAGAAGCAATAACGTCATAAATAAAACAAAGTAATAGCACAGGACATCATAATCGAAGTGCATAGTATCGGTCTACATGGTAATGTTTAATAGTGAAGGAAATTTGTCTAAGTATTTGCCTTTTTTCCATAATCACTAGGAAGAATTTTGATATTTCTCAATTTTATAAAATGTATTGCTTTAAATTGGTGACTTATGCTATATTTTGCCAAAACATTAATATTTCGAATTTTTATGTAAAGACGGTTGAGAAGAAAAACTAGTGTCACGAACGGGATTCGAAATAATAATTAATAATAAACAGGTAACAAATTGAATAATGAATACAGTAATTGTAATATATGTTTATTGAAACCAATAAAAGTTATTCTGCCTTTTTACATGATTACTAGGTTCTCATCTTATAAACTAGTTTTATCGCACTAAAATGGTGAATTACACTACAGGTAGCAGAAAAATCAGTTGGTAATACATAATTATTGAAACTTTACAAATAGGAAGGTAATATACGACACTGCTGTCTACTAGGTGCAAATTTGAAAGTTTCACATTTGTGAATTATTTTATTGTAATGAAAGTTATTTTTCCCTCAAATTTCCAAAATCTCAATTGAAATACACAATTCTGGAAACTTAGTGTTAAACTTTGTACATTTGTTTCTAACTGTTTACAACTACCACAAGCAACAAAATGGTTTAAACTCTACTTTCGCTTGTATTTGTTACGATACTAAACACAATTTTTTGTAGGAAACGATCGGGCCTGCTTGTCCTAAATATGAACTCCTAAAACCAACTCTACAAACTGCTCATCCCTCGCCCTAGAATAAATTCCAAAACTAGTATAAACTACCAATCAAAATCGACACATAGATAGAGAGAGAGTGAGAGAGAGGGAGAGAGAACGAGAAAGAGAGAGAGAGAAACACACACACATTAGATATATAGGTATAGTTAAAGAGAGAGACAGAGGGAGAGAAAGCACGAAAGTGAGAAATAGAGAGAGAATGAGAGAGAAAGAGAGAGGGGGAGAGAGAGAAATAATCACGACTTCAGTGTTAAGGCGAAAGCAGACAATCAGTAACGAAGTGTACATACGTAGAAGACACGATAGTTCAAGTGGTTAGAGCAGCGGCATATTGAACCGAAAGTCGTGGGTTCGAATCCCATTCGTGACACTAATTTTTTATCTAAACTAAAAACCATAGATAAAAATAATAATTAATTTAATACGTGGTAGCGTTTAACCAGTGATGATCTACTTTATGGGTATTCGATTTTTATTGCTTAGGAAATTCTGGTTAGTATCTACTGTTTTTTTTGTTTTCTGTTTTTTATTAGTCATAAACCGAGATCGACACTTATACAAATACGAAATAGTTAAATGCGGATGGATTACTGAACCGATAATGCTTAATGTTATTGAAATATTCGTGCCAGATCTCCCATATACCTTCTTGATCGCTTCAACACAACAAATATAAACGATTTTTTTTTTAAATTTTGTATTAAAACCGAGTATAAAATAGAAATTAAGAATTGGTTTGTCGTCATTTTCAAAAACGAGTCGCCAAATCAAATTATGGCCATTAGAGGAAGCTCCAATTGAAAGAAGAAAGGAAGAGGGCGACTTGGGTTTTGAACGCAGCCAAGACACTTCCCGGGCGACAAAAACGTAATGAGAGGGAGTCGCCCTTTCTATATATCTCGAAACCCCATTGTACTTCATAAATGACGTGTAAACAATTTGAAAAAAGGACTTTTTTGGGTTCGAATCAAGAAAAAATGAGCCCTTTACTTGATATTTTTCATGGTTTATTAATTAAAATTTATATCCAATGCATACAAAAACACATTTCCTGCTATAGAAGCTTGTCGGTTTAGGTATGAATAGCATGTTTTCTCACACTCTTTTATTTTTTAAATAATTTTTGAAACAAATACATATTTCGTACTTTTATCTCTACATAACAATCTAAGATCAATATGTTTTTATTGATAAAACGGGAAATACAGTGAAGAAAGTTCAGCATTTCGACAATTTTCACGTTATGGGCTTGTCAAATGGCAAAATCGCTTGAATCAAAGGTTCGCTTCATGAATTTTTCGCTTTAAGTTACTCGAGACTTCAATGACTTCACTGCGCACTTCAGTGTGAACGTGGGACGTGATGCCCTCGAGCAAAACTGTTTACTTTGTGTTTACATGGCTTTACAAAGAAACACCAATATTCAAGAAATTATACACAAGAAAATAATGCCGGTTCAATACACTTCGCATAAAATATAATAGTTCCATGCAAGTACGGTATTATTTCAAATTATACAAGATGGGAGCGAGAACATAAAAATAATTAACGACATGCTAGCAATTAAAAACTAACAGATCGATTTCTTTACAAATTCCAAGCTAATGAACAATGAACAGGAATCTTTTAAGGCAATCAGTTAGCATATTTGGCGATTCAAAAAGAAACTTTAATTAAATGTGTGGTGTTTAGTTAATGATTATTTGGAGATCGTGAGACAGTCGTTCACACCAGACCGCTTCTAACGATATCCAAATAATCTTCAATTAAATATAGTTTGTGTGGAAAAACAAACTGATTTTAACATTAACAATAATAATTATCATTTTAAAAGATAATGGCATCATGATGGGAAATGCAAGGTGATGAACCTGTAGGTTTTTATTTTCAAACCAACGAGATTAGACAGACCACAATGACCGGTAATGGTACTAGGAGTTTATTACTTGGTTACACATATTTATGTTATTGGTATAAATGTTTCGAGTATCAGTTTGTTACATTATGAATATGGCTTCAACTTCCCAAACAATGTGGTATCTGCAGAGTAACGACTTCTTTTGATCAAACCACCGACAATAAATAGATCGCGATGATTGGAGAAGTCATCATACAAATAAAGATCTGACGTTTATTTTTACAAGGAATAGATGGAAAAAAACACATTCATGATTATAAAAAATGATTCCATCACATTATAGTTAATAATAGAGGTCGCCTTTAGCTAGGCTTATAAGTCGACCTTCAGATATTGCTAAATCAGGGGACCACGGTGGACGAACTACTACGGCTTCTGGGTTCGAATCGGTTGCTTTAGTCTTTGGAATTTTATTGGAGTTTATTCGAAAAATTATTGTAAAGTGGTTTAACTCCTCGTCCGGGTCACCAAACGGTAGTTGGACATAAGCCCTACTGTATGGCTACTACTGTTAAGTTTTGAGATTTCTTCTTGCGGTCTGCTAGGTGATGATTCATGAACCAGTAGTTTGGATCTTCCTAACGTATTAAACTCCTATGTTCGTTTGTTTTAATAGTCAGACACTTTTAGCACATAGCCATCTTCATAGCCGAAGGTTTGATAAAAATCTTACCTTAGCTGGAAGATTGCAGTAGATCATAGCCGGGGTAGCTAAAGGCAGCTATCTGCTGGAAGCGACAAAATCGTATTTTTAAAGGTATATGTATGGATGGGTTCTTTGGAGGCACTTCTGAGCCTGGTTAGCACTGCATTACCTCACTAGCCAGGGGATTTGACGATCAAATTCATTCAAATATAATCTTCCTTGGGTCCACACAAGGCGTCTGAGGGATAATCCAGAAAATGTGTCCGGACGATAAAGATCGTCAGGCAGTTCAAGTCAACAGGATAGATATGGGAATATCTTGCCATCTGCAGGAGTTTTTAATTTTATGTTTTTTTGTGTGGTGTGTATTTTTGATTATCAAAAGTTATCTTAGGTTTAAAATATGTTTGTGATAGTGAGTGATACTTAACTTGGAGAAAGAATAGTGTTACTTTGCCGCAACCACACAACTCAAAACATCCTCAAGTAATTCAACTCAGCTGAGTAAAGGTAGGAATAACTCGCCAACTACAGCAATTGGTCATTTTACGTGTATGTGTGGGGACATAGTTTTGATTATGTAACAGGTTTTTAAATTAACGAAATAAATAGGATGTGCATTTTTGTGAACTGCTGAAGTCTGCCTGGAAGCCTTTGGGAATTCGATAACGACCAAATTACAACAAATACTATTTAATTAGGGACATATTAAATATTCAACTTGATTTATGCTGTTGTAAAACAAAAATCACATCGTTACGCTATGAATCTTCATTTTTATGTTCTTGCTATAAAAATACATCCACCATTGTTTCAAATGTTAAATCAAAAGGCATACATCCAACTAACTTGCCGTGCCTTCGTTTAATTTACAAACGTCCCCGGGGCAGAGATTGGAGCGAGAACTCGACATTACCGTGGAGAGATTACTCTCAGAAATTGGGGAAGTTATTAAAATTTAGTCTATAGGTTCAAATAACTGTGACAGTCCAATTAAAGATAAAACAGGCTGCAGAAGCGTTAACGATAATGGTTTCTAATAGTTTTTTTACCTCATCCTTACAGCACTACAAGTCTGATAAGGGAAATGTTTAATGAACTATAAATTTCCGAATATGCCAGCTCTATTATGCGGTTGCGATCTTAAACCGTATTTCATCAAGTGGCAGAAACGTAAAGTTTACGGCGGAGATTGGCCAACTGTAGTTAGAACTGTTGATATTGGATTTTATTTTTGAGCAAATTTGGGTCAACGGCCGAATCAAGTCGACAGAAGAGCAATTTAGGTTTTTATTTATCACCATTAACCATTTATAGATTCAAGGCAAGATTGCGTCGGTTTATGAGCTGGATCTTTAGGGTGAGCAGAAATGATGCCAACAGACGAAAGTTAATAACATTTTCAGGATACCACTTTAGAAATACAAATGAAATATAATAAATAATATGCTAGTAAGATCTCTCAGAAGAGTTTTTTTACATATCTTTTCCTTTTATCATAATACAATATTAAAGAAAATTCGTAAGTACAAGGTCTTCTAGTCTAAGACTAGAATGTAAAGAGTATTTATTTTTTACTTAATATGGCAAGTCGTAATAATTACGGATTATTATACACTGCTTACAAACGAATAGGTGTATAATATAATACATAATAATTTTGTAGTATTTACTTTCTCTAGCATTTTTATTTTATTTTTATTATAAATTGCATTAAAATTTATTAGAAATCATTGTTTTTTACTGAAGGAAAAATTAATTTAGAGAATTTGAAAAATAACAAAATAAAAGGTCTTAATTCCATAATTTTGTTTACTGGACGCAATACTTTTTTAAACAATTAATACGGAGTATACGGTGTGCGTCCACTTTTGCAGACTAAGGATGGCCCATAGGCCCCCCGGTTCTGTTTGCTGGGCGCGCCCCTACGATATGTGGAGACGGTACGGTTCCTTGGCCTCATATTTGATAAGAAGTTGAGATGGCAGCCACACATCGATGCCGTCGAGGTCAGGAGCAGAAAAATACTCACACACCTGAAATTTGTTGGTCACTTCAGGTGGGGAGCGGACACGGACAGGGAGACCCTTTTAAAAATGTTTGACTCGCTGCTGTGTTCGAGAATCTGTTACGGATGTATGGCCTATTCCTCGGTCCGAAAAACGCGTCTGAGAAAGCTCGATAGGCTCTACTAACAGGGTCTCAGAGCGATCTCAGGAGCGTTCAGGACCAGCCCCTTGGCCAGTCTGTGCTGTGAGCTGGGGGTATTGCCTCCCGAACTACGGAGGAGCAGCTCACCCTCAGTTACGCGGCCGGGTATCTGGCCGAGCAGTGGCATCCTCTAGCAAAGACGATTCTTGAGTGCCCGTACAGAGCCGTCCATGACATGCTTCGCTCGCGGACGCGACCCCTCAGGATTCGCTTCGGCGAGGCCTTAGGGAGGTCTGGACTGGCTCTGGGGACTGTGCTTCGGCTGGGCGACCGACCGACACCTCCCCGGACCCTTCCTGCCGTACTCGTCCGCGACGACCTGGCGAGATTGCCGAAGTCGTGTACACCGCCTCACCTCTATAAGACTAAATTCCTTGAACTTAGGAACAAGTATGCCGGTTTTGGTCCAATCTTTACAGACGGGTCCAAGACTGGCGATGGTGTGGCCTGTGCCGTGTATAGCATAGGAGTGGCCACCTTCTGGTCGCTGCCTCTCCATTGCAGCATATACCCGGCAGAACTGTATGCGATCTGGCACGCTCTCGAGGCGGTGCGGACCGAGGAAGGATCTGCCTTCGAGCCAGGTCTTCTGTGGACCCTCTCGTCGTGCTGTTGACGGAAAAATTCGCCGAGTTGAAGTGCTTCGGAAAAACGGTGGTTGTTGTCCGGATCCCCGGACAGGTCGGGCTGGAGGGCAATGAACGTGCGAACGAGGCGGCAAAGGCCGGGACGTCCTACACTCCAGGCCCTCTGACGCCAAAAGCTAGCAGTAACGAACATGATAAAAGAAAGATGGCAGCGTCAGTGGGCCGGGTCGTCCGAGAGGCTTTTGCGCGTCAAGAGCACGATTCGTAGATAGCCCCCCGAGAACCTGAGCCGGAAACATGGAATCGTCCTTACGCGACTAAGAATAGGCCAAACACGATTGACACACGGCTTTGGCTTTGGCCCAAGAGCAGGTGCCCCTTATGCAGAGAAAGGTTGCTCGATGTGTCCCACATACTGGAAACATGCCATGCCTTGGGTCCCTACAGGGAGCGTGTAGGCATGCCATCCAATCTGAAGATGGTACTCGAGCACTGCAGCGAGTTTCAGGGTCCCCTGTTCCGCTTTTTAGGGGAAATTGGAGTTTTTTTATTGTAAATAATATGTCTTATGTGTTGTTTGTCTATATGTTTTCTTTGAGTGCATGTATTTATTAGCGTGAATGGCGAGGGGTGAGAGTGAAATATAACATCATCATCGCCCTCGAACGTTGAGAGCGTATGAGTGTGTTCGGGGTCGATGGCGGAATATTTATAAAAGTACTCCATCGACCCCAATCTAGATTAGTTTGAGAATAGGTCGGTGGAAGAATATCAAGTACTCCACCGACCAAACGGAATGAGTGTATTGTATGGATGTTTTTATGTGTATGAATGTATTTATTTGTATGAATGTAGTGTTTGAAAGTGTAAATAGAATATTGACTTAGTTGGGGGCTGAAATGACCTAGATGTCGGAAGCCCCAGTCAAAAAAAAAAAAAAAGGTTGTCAATAATTTCATAAGGAATTTCACTCCTTAGATGTAGTAGCAAGTAATTGTAGCAGGTCAACTAGTTGGATGGTGATCGGTGTCCTTTTCTGCAACGCATCCCCAATGTGGGAAGCGGCTATTAGTTCTGGCATTGTCATCCAGAAATTGAAATTGCCGCCAATGTGATCCTAGTTTGAGGGACGTATTCCTGGATAATTTCTTGGACATAGCGGACTATGATGGAGGTTATCTTCAACAGTATGGAGTCCAGTTCGTCCTCTACTGTAAATGTGTTATTAATTGGTGTTTTCTTCTAGATGCTCACTTAAATATTCTCCTGAGTTGCTGATGTCCGGCTGTTGCTGCAGGTCGTCTCAAAGAAGCATACGGTGTGAGGCCAATTTCCCACAAACGATTACTATCATTAGTACTATAACGGCGTTGCCAAAACAACTTGTACTTCATTTAGGATCTGGCGGCACTTTGGAAAGGGTTCCGTCTTGCAGCAATGACTATTTCTGTCCTCCCTTAGTGTCGTAATGCGCTGAGATCCACGACCAAGCCTTCTATTGGCACTTCCAGTCTCACGGAATCGGGCTAAAGCCCGGGAGACCAGCTCTGAGAAACGCCAACTGTATCTGCAATATCCACTTGCCAGTGACCTCGATGGCTCAATATCACAATAATATTGCGAACTTCTGGTTCAAGATGATGTCGTTCTATAGTTAAAGAGAATACAACTGAATTAAAATGGTGGAAAGACGAGAAAAGGTGTTTGTTTATGAAATGAGTAATCTTTATGTTTACTATACTTAAGTAAATCCGTTATTAAAAATGATTAACTATTTTGTCTTAACAAACTAACAAGAATATATCAGTTAATGTACTTAACATTAGTAGAATAAGAATAAATTACAAATGTCCCTATTCATTATTGAGCAGTTTAATTAAAAATTCTTAAATATTTTTATTCTAATAATTTACTGTTTTGATTGAAATTGACTGATCGAACCGCTTTTGTTTTTTATAGCTTCAAATTGTTTTAATGATTTTACGAATCAATGGATATGTAATGAGTAATGACTGAACGAGCTTACATTTTAGTTGTTCGTAAAGCCTTTTTTTCGTTCAATGATGATTCTTCTTCGATTTGTGGTATATCGGTTATTTTTAGTCCACTTTGCCGAGTTCATTTTTTTTCCTAACCGAGACAAATCGATTTCAACGTTGAGGTCGCTCTTATTTAATTCGCGTTACGTAAACATACTAAGTAGTGTTATTGTTTTTTTGTTAACATTACCAGGTACAGAAACCAGAAACTTCTCGGTGGTCTGAATTTTTATCAACTTCAGTCATCACCAGTATAAAACTGAACTTTTCGGGTTCTGATTTTTAACAAACGTCAGGTTTGTTGTGAAGTTTCTCTGTGTGGTGATTAACCGTAATTTGGTCGTTGCTGATTATCCTTACTGCGTTGGTCGTCATACGCATTATAACTTTCGCCATCTTTGGCGTTTCTATGTGATTTTTGTGAAGTCAATTTTCTTTCATAAGGTCATTAGGGGTGAGGTGCGGTAACCAATACACCGATGACAGGTATAACAGGAAAATCGGTAACGACCATAATCAGGTTTGTTGGAATAGTATCTGCACTAAAACGATTAGTCGTGAATATAATATTATGATAAATATGACACTCCACTCCACTCTTTCTATTGCGAAATTTTATTATTTAATTCAACTCTAGAATCAAAATAGTCTTAATTAGTCAAAAAATAATAGAGTAATAAATAATGTAATAAAATAATAATACATATGATGCAATATGCTGAATTAAGTAAAATGGATAATAATTGATGACATAAACATTCTAAAACTTGACCATCCATTTTAAGATCGGTCGGTTAATGCTGTTTGTCAGGTCAGGGGCGTTCCGCCTTTAGGGTTGGTTAGGGTCTGACCAACCTACTAATTTATCTAACTGGTAACTTCGTCAAATTGGCTTAAAGTTAAGAGAAAAGTTATTCGATGTATATTCCCCCTCACACTTTATAGGTCTTTTTTTAAATGGTTTTGTACAGCTTGCCAAACCAATTGTTTTGTACAATCAAAATTTCAATGGACACCCTGGGCCAGGATAGGGATATGAATTATAAAATTCAGTTTCAATTCTCTCTCCCGTCCGCTTTCACCAAATACAATTAGCATTGTCGATCGTTCATTTCGATTAGAACGCCTTAGAAACCTCAACTCCAATTTTCAATCCTTCTTCCTAGCGTCAACTTATCTCTTACACTCACCCAACCCCGATTTAACTTTCAGGGAACTGCGATTAGCAAACCAGAGGATTATACCATAATTAGGGTCCAATCAGACTTCCCCTCACTATCGTGATCCCCGACAACTACCAACCCCAACTATAGCGACCATTATTGACTGTGGCAGTTTCCTGATTGTAACAAAGTTGTCGCATCGTTATTATAATAATTATTACAACAGACGTTAAGATAGAAAAAATTGTCAACTTGTATGACTAGAAAAAATTTGTTTTAACTAACGGTATAAACTACGCAAATGAACATACAGTGAACGGTCTGCATATTATTTTATGCTGATGGAGTGTTACGTGAACAATTCAAGCTAATTTCTCTGATCATCCTGGAGAAAATGTATTCCTCAGTACAATGGAGTACAATGGAATCTGAACCTTTCATCTTAATTGTAAAAGAGATTGCGTTGCTTCCGAAATCCATTTGACGTTATTGCAATATTCGAGAGGAAACAGCCGGCAAAAAAAGGTTAATTCAACATACTATTAATTTACTGGAATTTATTAAAGCTATCTTTATTCAAATATGTCCTCTACTTTTTAATTGTTTTTGGAAAATTTGAATAAAATTTAAAGATGTTCGTATAAAAAATAAAAGCTAGAAATTGCAAGGAAGATGTAAATAAGCAAACTTATCATAGAAAAAACTGGAAAAGCCATTTGTTAGGATAAGTTTCAAACCTTTTATATAAAACACAAGAAAAAAAACTCTGTTTACGGAGTAAATGATAATTATTTATTGTACTTGGAATACGCTTAGAAATGGTAGTCGCTTGTTGAAAAAATAAGACGTAAACAAAGCCGTATCTTCTCCAAACAAAATCTATCTTTTCACTTTAAACTGGAAGGGATATTGCGTAAAAACCGTAATTAGAAACAGAGGGTTGAATACGTAAATATTTATTAACTGATGAAGCAATACCACGGCGGTCGCGGCGGCAATGCGGGGTCGAGAGAAAGAGGTTTCTTATAATTCCTTTACACCCCAATTCAATTATCAAGACCCTCGGAGGCAAAACCCTCTAGAAAATCCGTAGGGGGTACTTTTAAAATGGCCTGTTTTATATAAACTTTTTTTTACTATCGCTCTTGTGATTTGAAAAGGTTCGATGAAGAAGTAGACTCCGGTATAACAAGGAAGTTAATTTGTCAAACCGCTGTACTTTACACGACTACCGTTGCTTTGCAAAGCTCATCTTTGCCTAAGATGAGCTTTGACATCACTGAGCATCAGCTTGCATGCTTATTCTCGCTGGTGTAACCACCGCATCATATTAACATATATGCCGAAAAAATGTCCAAACGTGACTAACTGAAAAAAACCAGCAAGAGCAGGCGAACAAGGATAGGTATAATCATTGCTCGGTCATCCATCCTAAGTTTATCACTCCGCAGACCTCAACAAGATCCTATTTACTTTTTGTAAAGGATTGTTCTACTGACAGAGGTGTTGTTAGCAACTATCCGGATTTCGCGCATTAAACGCTCATTATAAGGTTGAAGGAGTTAGAAACACGTCTCTCGACATGAATTGTACGAATTCCTATTTATTTTGTTAATTTATAAACCTGTCACAGAATCGAAAACATAAACCACACAAATATGAAAACACCCACGGCTGAATACAGCTAGATATAGTCAGAGATCTTCCAGGGGATGAGATTGGATTTTAAAGATTCTAAGGTGAGAAATTATGGGAATATCTAGCTGTATTTAGCCGTGGGCAATACATCCTCTGGTAAGCAATTCCAACCAGGTTCAGAAGTACCTCAAGGGATCACATACACTAGAAATACAAGAAAAGGTGATGTAGTAAGCACTACGGATCTCTCATTAGTCACAAGGAATCAAGCCTTCTTGCACGGTTGTGGAAGAAATAAATATCAGATCAAGCAAACCTAAAATGGATTCTTGGCTTAGTATGGCAGATTCAAAAAACATTTGCAATAGGTTGCACCATAGAAATTTGTTAACTTAAACATAAATTGAAAAATAAGATGAGATATAACTCAGGACACAGGCAATGCGAGAATCAACTTGAAAGCTTTGACAGGAAAGAACTGTGACAATACACAACAGGAAGCAAGAAAGAAACTAATAAATTGAACTGGTTTCTTGAATAGACGATAACATGAAAGTAATAAATGAATGGGGATTTTATTATTCTCTGGGGGTTTTAAAAGAAAAGCGGCAATAAGAATCATCAACATGTTTCTTTACTGTGCAATGCAGACTCAATAAACAAAAAAAGGAATCGACATATTTATCTCTTATCAGACTGAGGCTACACAGTTTGGTGACTTACAAAATAACTTTTTCAACTGGGGCAAGCAGTAAAATTCGAGTTATGATCATCTGTCTACTTTATGTACAGAACAGAGGAATTAGCTTTTCGAGGCGCAGGACGGAACCTTATTAAAGTTTGAATTTGGAGTTGAATTTAAACCCTCCCTACGAAAGACTGGAATTTGGCAAAATCTGCTTGCATTCACAAATAATCCTAACGTGTACGTATGCCACAGAAGGTTATTATAGTTAATCCGCGAAGCTTTTCCTAACAGTTAATCCCTTCAATGACGAAAAGCGAATATTATGCTTAAATTGAATTCCTGTGATTACGAATGAAAGTGGAATAATCAAGTGACTCGAATAATAAGGGCGGGTCGATTGGTATTCTAAACGTTCTAATTTCTACCGTATTAACCCTCTCATTATTATTATGTGAATTCCGCGAACAATGGTGTGGTTCACGTTGTACGGTATTTATAGAATTAGATATATATAAAAAACATGCTTGAGTCGGAAGTCGAACATCAAACAATCTAATTATCTTTAAGTGGATATGATCAAATATAAAAATAGTACGAGGGACAACAGCGGCAAATGCGACACTTTGAAGTAGAAAAATAGGACGTAACATTAGAATATTTATTTTTGTGAAATGACAATTTTTTTTTAAACGAAACCTTTTTCTATTTCGGCATCAAAAATATACCTTCTGTCGAATTGTTTTAAATAATGTTCCATCAAGAGTTCTGAGTTCTGTCTCTCCCACAAATTTGATTCACACATTGACCCAATTTCGTACTGAAGAACCCCCTGACCTCCCGTGTTATATTAATGGGTTTTCCGTGTACCCGGCAGACACAATAGGCCGGACGGATGAAAAATTAAACGAATCTCCTCTCTACTGGATTCGGCCCGTTTCCATTTGTACTCCGACCGGATTATCGATGGTTTATGTTGTTAACTGTTTGTTTCCGTTAATGATGAATGGTTACAGCGCAACACCTAAATGTTCAAGGAGATTAACAGTTCACCACAAATTTCCCACATATTAATTTCACCCTATAAACAAACACCCTCAGAAACCAAACGAAATTGGAAAAGATAACTAACAAAGAAACGGAAGAAAAAGTTTTTCAACATTAAGTTCTTAGTGAACAATGAGTGAAATATTTACCCTAAAATATACTAAATACATTAATCCATATATGTTAAGAGCTCATAATTGGCTATATTAATTATTTTAATTAATATAATAATTATTGTTTTATGTAAAGTTTTGCTTCAGGATATATAAGGACAAAGTCATTTATAAGGTTTGTTAAAGGTCAGTTGTTTAAGAAAGCCCAATATTAATAGCAGTGAAATTTGATAACCGATTTCTGCTGAACGCAGATGCCTGAGAAAAATTCCAATGGAGAACCCTTCCCCCGCCCATAGCCGTCATAGATAAAGGTACGATCGAACCCACCCTTAGCTCAGCAGATCCTAAATATTTCAGCCCCCTGTACCAATGACAAATTCATCCGCCGGCTTATTTATAAATAGCCCGGTGCAACGGAAGCCAACAGGTTTTTTGAATTATTGAAATGCACGTTGCCGCAATTTATACAAAAACCCTAGATAAAACGTTCGTCTTCAAAGATTTATTCCATTTTGAGGTAGGAAACGTTTCTATTTTATAAGTCCATCGTTTTAACCCTTTCTTCTACAAAATATTTACGACCAATTACACCAAACAATGAAATTAATTGTTTTCACAGCACATGTTTTGTGCGCTTTCCTGTCTGCTTGTTTGTCCATAACAGACGTCAAACAAACCCTGACTTAATCCACCGATAACGCGGAACAAAGTGTTTGGTTATTACAAACATATAAAAAGGAAAAGACAAAATATAATAAAGACTAGGAAGATAAGTTAATAGGTACATCATCTCATCGCAATTTAAAATTTATAATTTTATAACAAATCCACAGTGCTTTAATTAAGGCTAACATCTAATCCTAAAGAAAATTCCCAAACCGTAAAAACTGCACATCTATCACTTTGCAACCCTCAACACAATATCAACGCTTTATGTTTATTTGAAAAAGATCTCATCTGTTCTCACAGCGTTCCTGAGTTTCTTTGCCAGCTTTACCATAGACCACAGATTTTGTAACTTACGAACTATTTACCTACTTAGAAATAAATTTTGGATAATATGGATAAAACAAATAAATAACAATTTGCCAACCAGTTCAGAACCTACATCATCTCGCAGACATTAATGTTTTGCCTATTTAACTATATTTTGGCTAATGTGGATTAAATAAAAAGAGGGATAACGGACGAACCAGGATATTCGTAGATGATCAAGCAAAATTTCCACCACCACGCAGACCTTATAATAATTAATTAATTCAATATTGAACTGTCTTTTGGCTAATAAGGACAAAACAATCAACAATTACCAAACCAGTACGATCGAAACAATCAAGGATGATCATCATCTCGCAGACCTCACAATGATTCAATACTAAACTGTATTTTGGCTAATGTGGACAGCATTAAAACAAGCGAGGACGGACGGACCATGATGATCGGAAACATTTAAACTACAAATTCATAACTTCGTAGGTCTCTCAATTATTCCATAATGAACTGTAATTTGGCCAATATGTACAACACAATCATGCGAGAACGGCGGGATCAGGATGACCTAAGTCATTAATGGTTCATCACCTCCCACATCTCACAATTATACAACACTGAATCGGGTAATTTAGAAAATACAAAACATTAAATATGATTCACTATTTAACTGAGCAAAACAAAACACTTAAAAATATATTTTTACAAATAAGTTTTAAAAATAAACCCACCGTTAAAATATTATATTTGACGATGACAATTTCGAATTTATCTTAATTTCATTCCAGATTGGACGATCTCAACGAGCTGTTACATTTTATCCTAAGAAGAACACATGGTTAGAAAGAAAGATAAAGATCCCCTTTCTCACGCCCAATCTTTGCTGCAAAAGGAACAGAATCCAGATTCTTTGAATTATCCACAGAACAGCTAGTCACATCGTAATTTGAATTTCCATGATTCCGACAGATTTAGAGTTAGATATGATTTTTGGTCAGGACGAGATTTCAATTACCTGGGAAACACGCGTAAGACGAGTTGATGTTACGTCTATGGTGTTAGACTAGAATAAAAACATTCCGAGCTTGTTCAATTTATCTTTGAGTTTGTAAATTTGAGTGAATATAATTTAACCCTGTGAAGTTTAAAATTAATCTTCAATGTAAATCAATTTTTTATTCAACTTCAACTTTTATTGTTATTTTTGTAAAGAACCTACGTTAGAATGTATTATTGAAAATGATAATAAGATGTGTTTTAGCATAAATTTTCAATGTTTAAATCTTTATCAAACTAGCGTTTTTAGTTATAACAGATATATGACAATTTATATTCGATTTCTTTTCGCAAATACCATTTTTTTTACAAGAGGACTGACTGGCTCTCCATCGCGATAGTTTCACAATTCCGAAGTGTATTCGCCCGTTATGTTCCGACCCATTGTCCGTCTGGGCTCAAAAAGGAAATGGTAGAATATCAAAGAACACACGAGAAGTAAAGAAATGCCCAACTCGTGGGAATCGTGGATTCATTTATCTTATTTAAGACTCTCCCCTGTCTTGAAAAACTGACTTGGTCTTTCTAAACACACATGATAGAACTCCGGAGAACTGAACAGCCATCGAAACGAGGGCGACATTAATTATTCCCCTTTCGCACGGATCTTGGTTAATTGATCATTTATTTCTTAATTAGAGAAACAATATAAAAAGGATACTTAGTTATATTGAAATGAGTTCGTCCATTACGCTTTTGTGTGATGACCTTACACATTAATGTACCTATCATTCAAACAATAAATATTAATGAAATACCTCTTACTGCCAGATATACACCTACGTATTTACATAAAAGGGAATTTTTTTTTTTTAAATGACCCTTGAAAAAAGATATACCCAAGTTATAGAATGTAAGACATATTTCATGATAGATATAAAATATTTTTAAACAATATTTTAAATAGTTATTCGTCAGAGGTTGATGGCAATATAAAGGCGACTTTTTTTCATATCGGTAATACCGCAAGTCTACGTTTAAAAATGTACCCTAATCATCTGCGACCATCCTGACCCGTCTATTCTCGTTTGCTTTGTCATTAGTTGGCCACCATCATCACTATTTGGTCTGTGTGCTATTTTGTCAGTCGTGTTTTTATTATATGTTTGTAAAATGTGAACGAGACATAAACAGCGAATACAGGTTGAGCCAGGACAGTTTCAGTCGATCAACATTCGCAAACCACACAATGTTTATTACTCATGAAAAATTACTAATTCGTCTCAATTTTTCAGTAATATGTAATTCATTAACTGCAATGTCAAACAGATATAAGCAAAAATCGTAGTTTTTAGTCATAAATTAATGTTAATCTATCAAAATTTCCAGCTTACCGATAGTGTAATGGAATCAGCACGTACCTGAAACAAACAAAAACATAATGAAACAACCATTAAATTTTATTTTAATGATACATTACATGATGATAAATCGTATCAAAAAGTGGCTTATGCAAAGAACAATACGTATAAAAATCTATTGTGGTTTTTCTTTTTAAGTTCTCGTTTTCGATCATTTGGTCTTACAAGTTAGACGCCTTCCGGCATATCGCCACATTCAGCTATTTGTCAGAGTTATAAGCTAGGTGAGGCGCGACAGTAAAACCATTATTGAAATTGCGAGACGCCGATACGCGCCAGAAAGGCCAAAATGATCGGTAACGATCTAACGTTAAGAATTAAAAAGGTAACATTTCAGTGTCAACATTTCATTTTTTTTCTTAGTTTTACAACATAACTAACACGAAATGATAAACACGATTATTAGACTATTTGGAGATCGTGAGATGCGGTCTGGTGTGACGAAGGTTTTAGAAAAACATTTTCTTTATCGTGCCAACGTTTCGTCCTTTATCGAGCCGTGAAGATGATCTCAATAAAGATGGAAGCGTTGGAACAATAAAGAAAATGTTCTTCTAAAACCTAGGTCACACTTAACTAACGGTCACTAAACACCACACATGATTATTAGATTTGAAATGTCGAGAATTTCGAGCGTTTTGTGATTTATATTGTTATGTAACAACATCATTGTCAAGCAGCGCTGCCGTACTGGACTTACAAGATCAACAAAGAAGAAGAAGAGGAGCGCAGTCTTACGTTGAGGGAAGTCCTACGCTGAACGCGGTACCGCAAACTTCTCTCAAAAAACAAGGAGACGGATTTATCGACGCTGAGGGATAAAGAAAAATACTATTCACAAGAACGAAATCTTTCTTTGTTCGTTAATCAGATAAGAAAGTCAAATTTTAATTTATAATTATTTTTGGATGGCGAAAGTATTAATGTTTATTTTTTAATTATATTTTTTATTGTAAAGGTTAGAAGGCTTTAAGGTTAGAAAACAAACAACTTACGAGCTGTTTATTTTTTTTTTAGGTTTTGCTGAAAATTTATCATAAATATAATTGTTTCCATCATGTCAATTTTATTCTATATACTTACTTAAAACTCTTATTTTACAAATTCAAGAATTTTAACAACCAACTTACAAAATTTTGAATAGTATTTTTTATCCCTCAGCGTCGATAAATCCGTCTCCTTATTTTTTGAGAGAAGTTTGCGGTACCGCGTTCAGCGTAGGACTCCCCCAGCGTAAGACTGCCCTCCTCTTCTTTTTCTTTGATGATCTTGTAGGTCCAGTACGGCAGCGCTGCTTGACAATGATGTTACGTAACAGTTTCATTCCATTTCTCTTTTTAGTATTTGACTTGTTAATTTTTTTTTAAGTAACTATATTATGATTATCTACCATCAACTTTATTTATCTCGATCAATTAAATATTTTCATAATTTTCACGCAATGCTTTTTTCGCGATAATTTAAGCAGTACTATGGAACAGAGAATACTATTTGCCAACGGATTCGTGAATTCTGAATCGTTTAATTAGATTTAGTGTTCCATGTATCTTTATAATAATCTACTGATAGAGTACAAGAGTTTTCACTATCTGAATCTTCGAATAATTAATTAATTCAACGACAAAATGAAACCTGTGTCAAATTAGTCCATAATTTCAGTTTACACGAGTACTTACTTAGCTTGCCGAGCATTTTTATATGTATCTTACAATTTCTTTTTTAGGTATGTCTTATCTTTCCTAAGTCCTAAGTCATGTATATTTAATTACAAAAGACACTGTTGTCTAACAAATGTAAAGTTGTCCTGAAAAAAAGTGTATTCCTTCCTTTAGTGTATGTTTTACATAATGTTTTCGTAATTATGCCAGTTAATGTCCATGTCATCATGAAATGAAGCTGATTTTATTTGTTAGTCCATCTTAAAAAATATACCCTATTTATTTTTACTTGTATTGATATATTTACCTTTTGTGAGTAATAAAATAGCCTATTTTTTATTTATTTGTCATATCTGAATAATGTATCTTTATGAGTGTTTTCATGGGATGGTAACGGAGTTATTGGCCATCTATAAATATTTAGGCATCGTAAAAAAAATTCCCATGCCTTATAAAATAGGGCCACCAGGAGAAAAGGACGAACGTTGCTGCCTAATTTATATTTTTATGGACTGGATTTATGTGTAGGTGACAAGTTTGTCCCTTTGTCCGGCCCATAGGCATAAACGACGAGAATAAATAATGCACACAATTAATGTACATACCGCTGAATAAAAATTAATATCAAAAACAACTTAATTATAGCGTTACAGCTCGACTATTTGCGTTAGGTTGCACATTTTTCACTCTGAGTTTTAAGTAATCTCACCTCTCGTTTAGCCAGAGGGCTCGCTCTGACGTTCATATTAAGTGCGCCATTAATACGTAAGACTTTCAACCCCCTTTTGTGTCCACTGCGGCCAGGGTATGTAATATTCCTTTATGCGGTACAAACATTGTACGCTTCATCCATGTAAAATAGCAATCTAAAACTGCCACTGTCACGGTTTTAATTAAAGTACCGCTATACATTTTGTCTAAGCCTATTGCTGGTGAGAAACTTAAAATCTTAACTCCTTTCAACAACAACAACAAAAAGTGAGGAAATGTAACTTCGACGAAAACGTAGCAAACATAAATAACATAAACATAAACATAAAATAATAATATATAATAACAATAACATAAACATAATAACATAAAACATAACATAAACATAAATCAGCCAATCCATAAAAATATAAAGTAGGCAGCAACGATCGCTCTTTTCTCCTGGTGGCCCTATTTTATAAGACACGGGAATTTTCTTAGTGAGATCATCTTCAGGGCTCCATAAAGATCGAAATGTTGGAACGAAAAAAAAATGTTTTTCTAAAACCTACGTCACATCAGACCACATCTCACGACCTCCAGACATCAAGTAACGGTCACTAAACACCACACATTTATAACCATACTTGACATGATTAAAGAGAAGAATCGAGAGACGCTGGAAAATTGAAAAATCGGGTTGAACAAACTTACACAAGCAGAAATGACTGTAATATTAATATTTGTATTTCTTTTTCACTCCTGAGTGTTGCAATGTTGGAGGAATTCATAAAGGAATTCTAAATGCGTACCTGTACTGGAATGTTATATGTAGTCAGACCTACCAACAGGTGCTACCCTTCACTGGGTTTCTAAAAGCCTTCCCTATAACCCACATTCCATCCCCTATTTCTTGTACATTTTATTATTTTATCGAAATATTCTTTCATTAATAATTTTATTTTGGGAGTTAAGCACGAGTGTATAAGTAGTAAAGTGGATAAACTGTAGGCATAAATGTCTGGCCGATAGGAATAAAATATGCCCACCAAATAAGAGTTATTTTTAATTAATGTGTGGGTGCGTTGCAATATATTAAAATTTCAAGTACTAAAACAGTCAGTTCACCGTTGGGTTAGAGTGCTAAAGCCTGTTTTGCATTAATAATCCTTATCTCCTAGTTGCACGGACGGACACTAATAAAATCTACTGTGGCCTATGGCTCAACACTGTTTCTCAGCATATAACAATGTTTGAAAGTGACTCTAATAATTTCAAAATGGTGTGTGTGTGTGTGTGTGTGTGTGTGTGTGTGTGTGTGTGTGTGTGTGTGTGTGTGTGTGGCTGCGTGCGTGCGTGCGTGTGTGTGTGTGATATGTATGTGTAAGTATGAATAAATGGGTATGATAAGAAAACCTCTCTTTAGAATGGATGACCATACTCATCAAAAGTTGCTATAAATGAATCGCTCTTTTTTATGTCTTAATATTGCCTAAATTTACTATAATTAATTTTATTTCTTATGAGGGTTAGCAACAGCAGAGGTCATATAAACCCTCAGGGTGCCGGTGTTTTTGAAACCTTACAGTGATGAGCGCCGTGTCAACGTCTAAACTGTTGCGGCCACCGACGCCCCTCTATAATTAAATATGATTTTATACATAATATTCGTGTTAACAATTTTATTAGATCAATAAGCTAAATTACGAATGTGGTTAAACCTAAATTGCGACATTTCTGCTATTGGTTTTATCAAAAAATGTTTTATTCATAATTCGTGATTTTTATTTGTCATTTTGATTTCACTATTCACAATGCAATGGATATTTGCACTCGTGAATGTGGTATTTACTCAACAACAAATTAATCCCATTTCTTTTCCCTTTTGGCCGTGGGAATGATCAAAGTGTTTGAATTATTTTCCCTTTGTAAATAAAGAGCCTTTCAAAGGGTTAGAAACTAGGAAGATCAGAAAGTCTTTTGATGAGTCGGCATACAAATACTGGCCTTAACGCGAAAAACTCGAACATACGAGAATGGAAAGTATTTTTCGGCAGTGTTTATAACTTTTTCCACCTCTCAAATGGTGAAGATTTATTAGTCAAGTACATATTTTATTAAAACGAACACACTATCATATGTGTGTGCACACGCGTGTATATACAGCATATCTGTAGTATCTATTGGTACTATATACTAAATTCTTACTACTTCAGAGCTTCATTATTTAAACGTAGAAATTTGCCTTCGACAACTAATGTATATTGGTACGGTGTGGTATGGTGGAAAGAATACCAGGAAGCGGGGTTTGTATTCCCCAGGCACTGCAGCCTTCTGGCTTATTGTACCTTCCTAGTTCCTTAGTTCAGTCAATAGACTCAATCCTTCTTCTCAGAAGTATCAGGTCATTGACTGTTGTTGCTGCAATTTTATTCCCTAAGTTTTTTTCCGTACGTTAGGTTAAATCTCCATTGAGCTGTTGCTTCGCATTCGAAGATGATATAAGTGGCTGTTTCCGCCTCCTCATTACATAATCTGCAGATGGGATCATCGCGTATATACCCATGTTGTGTAGATGTTTTCTCAGATACCAGTGACCGGTTAGTAGTCCCACCACTCCTCTGGGTTTTGCCCTCTCCAATTGCAGCAGTGTTTTTGCCAATCTTAGTGTTACAAGTTATAAGTGTTTGCTTAGTGTTATAAGTTTACTATGTCTAGCACCGCTAGAGTTTATCCATTTATCTTTTTGTTTTGCTTGGATCCATTCTGCGATGGAGGATTCTATGTTTGTTTTTGTTATCCCAAGGATAGGTTTGGGGCCTATGTATGGTCTTGCAGATCCTCCTCTGGCCAGTTTGTCTGCTTCCTCGTTACCCAAAATTCCCCTGTGCCCTGGCACTCAAGATATCATCAGGTTGTTGTGTTTTCCCAGGTTTTGGAGATTTTGGATGCATTCACTGACTAGTTTTGATGTAATTCTTTTACATGCTAATGCTTTAATTGCTGCTTGGCTGATGGGAAAAAGGTCCTGCTGATTTGGATACTCGGCCATATAGAGATATAAAGTAATGAAGAAGCCGACAGCACTAAAGAGGACACACCAACGCACGGACCACCTCATCCTGTCGGCCCAGCAGGTGATTAACGAAAAATAATCCAAAAGAAAAACACTGACTTCTGCCAAATTACGACAGATAATGACTAGCATCCCTGTTCCACGGAGGCCGGGTCGAAAATGGAACGGGCCATACTTACCAGGCTATGCTTGGGGCATACTAGGCTTACACATGGGCACTTGCTGGCGATAAAGAAATCACGGCGATGCCCACTTTGGGGATGGTCGTTATATATTACAATGCAGAAAACTAGAAACCTGCAGGATGTACTACGGAGTCCCTGCTGTCCACGGCACGACAGAGGGCATGGATCGCTATTTCAGTGTCTCAGGGCACTTGTTAGTATACAAATGTTATGTATGTGTCATGTTTTATGTGTTGGTGTGAATGTAAATTACCTTCGAGAAGTTACCAAGCTAAGAACACAGAAGACAAAATATGAGAGTCAGTGAAAAAGAAAAAAAAAGAACAATTTTCGTTTGAAGCGCAGAGGGCCGGCCATGACCACTTGATGTTTCATATATAACGACAGAAGAAAATAGTTTTCCAAATTTTTTAAATGATGTAAATTTATCATTAGATCTTAATAGATTTCAACACAAATCACCCCTTAGTTTAGATTTTAACGCGTTTACACTATTATAGACTTGTCGGTTGCTTTTTTGGGCATCTAGCAGATGGCTTCAGGATATGGAACTGGCACAGCCTTTTTTTCCAGGTATTTTAATAAATATTTCTATAAATCGAATGGTGTCTATGTTCCCTTTAACTTCCGATTAAATGATATTCTAGCCTAGTTATAAACAGACTACTTTTAACCATCAGACAAATCGTGGAATTAAGGGGAGTTGACAAAATTCCAAATGTTTTCGAAAGTTTCTGTACCAAAGAAAAAAAGAAAAGAGGGGAAAAAGAGAATAATGCCTCACCAGAAAAGTTATTGCGGGTCCTCATCAAGTCATAAAATGTTTGGGAACTAGTTCGCCCAAGATAGTAGATATCCGACGAGAATACGAGTCATTACCCTCTACCAGCCCTCCCTCTCTCATCAACTCCAGACTATCTGACGCAGTTGAATAGTACAATAAAAACTGGAATCCTACCAATTGCTCTCTGAAAGAAAAATACATCATTCAGCTTTCTTTATATTTTATTTTTATTTTTAATGTACAAATTTTATGTCAAAATAAAAACCTTGAACTGCAAGCTTTGATTGGTAATGAACTTACAAGTTATTGCTTTCGGTTTAGAAAAATATTGTAATATTTTTTTATTGGCAAATATAAATATTATGTAAAGATAACACATTTTACTGTTTAGTATTTAGTTTTATGATTAGTATAGTACAGTTGTATAACGCAGACAATAAAAAAAAATTCTAAAAAAAATTTTATACTTAATAAATTTGGATAAATATAAATCTTTTTCGTTAATAATTAGAATTCTGGAGATTAATGCCTTTCTATGTATCGTACGACTTAAAAGTAATCTAGTGCTAGAGGGTCGTTAATGTCTAATTATAACTTGAGCGAGAGTAGTACCTCGAAGTCTATTTTCTAACAAAACCAAATTGATTCCTTTCTCATGAGAATTGATTCATTTATGCAACTCGATAAATGTTTGTTTCCGAATTTCTTACTTGCAAATCAGAAAAAACAGTCTCGGCGACTCAGTCAAAATATAAGTAGTTTTGGAATTCGAAAGGATAGAAATAGCGTTGGGTTAGCTATATTGGGCATTATATTCAAACCAGATTACCATAAAATATTCAATTTACGGGGAATCCCATCGCCCAGCACCCTCGGAGGTATTCGTGTCCTTCCATACAGTTTATTTATCAAATATTTATTTAAATAAAAAGGACGTTTCCAATTGCCGATACATATCTGTTTGAAAAGTTGGACTACTTTCGCAAAACGATGACATTCGAACGGTTTCTAAACAGCGCATAATACTGACTTCCTCCTAATCGATTTTCTCCTTTTCCGCCTATGAAAAAGAAGACGATTGACGACAGAAACTCAAAGAAAAATGAAGAAGTTCAAATGCATCTGACGATAACTGTTTCTTTTTTCGACATAATATATATTCTTCGATTCTTTCTAGCTAGGGACAGCAATGTTATCTTTGTTCTAGCTTCCGTTTTAAAGGTTCGGTCCGAGAGAAAAAAAAGGCAACATTTTTCCCGATAAAAAATCGATAACGATCGTAAAAGGGAATTGTGTCATAACAACTGGGGAAATTTACGATTGATGTGTTCAACAAAAGACGAAACGGCTTGGCTGATCTCCAATCCGGCTTCAACGAGCAGATTGAGCCTGTGAGAACGTATTGCTCTGTCTTTATGCCACATTTCCGGAAAGTATCAAATAGAAAAACTTTAGAATTTAAATTACTAATCAAGTATCTATTATTATAAAATAAGCAATCTTGTTTTGTAAATTTAATGAATTTAATCTCTGATAAATCTTCCTAAATATCTAATCCATGTATCCAATTTTCCAGGGACTTGGCCGTGAACCAGCGGTTCGTTGCACACCTGTAAAACCCCGAGCCCACGGCGAAAGTTGTTTTTCGCTGCTGACGAGTGTCTTTTCCACTAGAATGAGTGAAAAAGTATCGGAGCCAACAGATAAAGACATTACGAAGAAGGAAAGCAATCCTTCCTCCACCGGCAGCACCAATTTGGAGCGCGGTGAAAGAGAAAAGGTTGCTCCCCGTAAGGTACACAGGGTGATAAAGACGAGGGATTCATACTGGTTAAAAGCAAAAGGGGTAAGAGAGGAGGGAGATCCAGGCTTGAGCACAATAATCGCTTCAATTCTCGAAAGGTTTGGTCCACACCCGGGTTTCAACCTGCCTACAGGGACAGGTTCAAACAAAGACGAAATTCTCAGGTAAGTACTACCCCCGCACAAAATAAACTGGGGTCCAGTACTAAAAGAAGTAGGACGGAGTATTCTTCCACTCCACCTTCTGCAAAAGGACCTGCCAATAAACCAAGGCAAGGAAAAACAAGGTAAGAACAGGTAACTACAAATAATTCATTGTTTAAAGTTGTTTTCAGGAAAGCCAACAAGGGTTTCTTCACAAACGACGAGGCACTAGAGTTGAGATCACTGATCTCCAACAGTGCCCTCGAACTGATTGAGGAAGAAGACGAGGACCAAGGTGTGGATTTCATAACTTCAGGTCTTGTTAAAGGAGGATCCATGTTCATGATAAGCTGCGTGTATGAACTCACCATCAAGTTTGTCAGGGACACGCTAAAGAAGCTGTGGGATGAAAGGAAATATGTGGTCTGCGACATTTACGACCTCCCAAAGAAGGCCAAAGTGTCGACTGGACTCGAGACAAGGAAAGAATCAATAAACAAACTGCTGAGAATCTCCAACAGGATAGCAGGTTTTAATATAAAGGATTGGGAACTCGTTGCCTACAGCAGGGAACTCCACACAGGACACGGGACTTACCTCTATTGGGAAGTACAAGAAGCGGATGCTAAAAAACTCCAGCATGATCCAATGATGAATATGGAGTTGAATCGCATCAGGGTAAAAGCCTCCATACCCTCTCTACCAGAGATAATGAAGATTGATAAGGACCTATCTCCACTGGCAAAGGACGATGGAAGTGACTCCAATCCCGCTCACACGGATAGAGGTAAGGGTGTTGTAGGGGCGGGCGATCCTGGTGTTGAGGGGATGATTGTCGGTGAGCTTTCTAGCGAGGACGAGGATTCCCTTCTGAATCAGGGTTAAACCGTCCCCTTCTCATTTAAGTGACTCACCCCGACTGTACCATGGATTATTCATGAGGCCTCTCACAAGGTGTCACAAATTAATATGCAGCAGTAAGATTGTCACAGCCGAAATCGGTAGGGACATGACTGTGCTGCAAACATTGATCTTTAATAAGGAACCCTATACTGATAGAGGCCAAGTAATCGGTTTAAAAAATAAAAATTATGAACTGTTTTAGTATTTAAGGCATGACATGCCGAGAGCATGCATTGTGGCCCATAAGTAATTAAGACCAATTCCTATAACTAGGTTTTCTTCTAGGGATATCATTGATTTCAGGAGAAGGGGAAGCCACAAAACTTTATATTTGGCAAGTGCATACTTACCCCACGATAAGGACTGCCCAACTGAGGCAGTAAATGAACTTAGATCATATTGTGACGAAAATAATGTAGGTCTTATTCTGGGCTGTGTTGTCAACGCACACAACCAAGCATGGGGTAGCACAGATAACAATGCGAGAGGTATTATATTCTTGGAAGCTATATTAAGGAAAAATTTATCCATCCTGAATGTAGGCAACACTTCCACTTTTATAACAAAAAATAGAAGAGAAGAATGTATCACTAGCCTCTCTGTCAATTGCTAATTGGGTAACGGAGTGGAAGGTGACACTAGGTAAGATCTCTTCAGAGCATTGTATCATTGATGTTAAAATCTCAATAGAAGTTAACAAAATAAGGTTTAGGAATCCAAAACTAACGAACTGGGAAACCTATATTAATATTATTAATAATTCAATAATTTCGTGGTCCGCTTGACCAATTAATATATTACAAATAATTAAGGTTTTTAGTTGAGATAAAAAGTGGTAGAGCAGCGGCGTATCTAGCCGAAGATCGTGGGTTCGAATCCCGCTCGTGCCATTGACTTTTTTATCTCAACTAAAAACCTTAATTAATTGCAATATATTAATTGACCAAGAGGACCACGAAATTAGTGAAATTAATTACTTAAAATGAAGTATACTTCACTAAAGCTCTACGTGGCCAATTAATTTGTCGCCGAGAATCCAATCCGATTACACGACATTTGAAAAATGGTAAAAAGGAGGGAAAATTCAAAAAGGTGGGGTTGAGATGGAAAGTTATTGTCCAAGTGGATCGAGGTCACGATAGCTCAAGTGGTAGGGCAGCGGCGTATCTAGCCGAAGATCGTGGATTCGAATCCCGCTCGTGCCATTGACTTTTTTATCTCAACTAAAAACCTTAATTAATTGTAATATTATTAATAATATTACAGGTTGCATACCTACTCCTACAGACCTATTACAGAATTGGAGCAGGTTGCTAATAACATTATAGACGTCATAAACTCTGCGTATGTAGAAGCGTGTCCTGAAAAAATAGTACGTCAGAATCGACACAACTGGTGGAATAAAGATCTGGCTAGTTTACGGAAAAGGGTCACAAAAAAGCCCTGCAGTGGAGCTCTGAACTGTACTGGGGGGCTTATTTCTCCATGAAGAAAGATTATAAAAAAGAGTTAAGGAAAACTAAGCGTAAAGCCTGGAGGGACATCGTTTGGAAACAGAAATTATTAAGGAAAGTTCTCGTATTTTTAAACTTCTGGAAAAAGATTATGCTAATCCTTTAGGTTTATTACAGGATGATAATTGGGTGTAGACCACATCCTGTGAGGAGACCCTGAACCTGATAGCTAGAATTCATTTCCGCAGGTCAGACTCTTCCACTATTCTAGGCGAGGATGAAATACCAACACCAAACTGGGATAAGGCTAATTGAGGTAATTTCTTTGGAGGCCTACAAATGGGCGGCACATTCCTTCAAGAAATACAAGGCAGCCGGGGTGGATGGAATATTCCCTGCCTTCCAGCAACAGGATACACCCAATCTATCCAGTACGGTGTGGGATCTCCTAAGGAATAGTCTGGCATTGGGACATATACTGAAACGCTGGAAGGAAATAAGGGTAATTTTCTTACCCAAACCAGGTAAGGCCTCATATCAATTACCTAAATCTTATAGACCTATAAGTATATCTTCTACTTTCATAAAAATAATAGAGAAAATGTTAGATAAATATATTAGACATGATTATGGAATTAATACTATGATACATCCTAATCAGCATGCCTATTTACCACAAATATCAATGGAAACTGCTTTACATTCATCGATAGGCAGGATTGAGAAAAAAATGAATATACACTAGGCTGCTTCTTCGATATCCAGTTTGATAATGCTGTTACTTCATGCATTATATCAGCACTAGATAACTACAATGTTGACCATGGGATGGATGAAGACCTACTTGGAAGGACGGATGGTCAATATGTGCTTGGTGGTAGCACTCTTACAACTAATGTCAAAGGAGGCTGTCCACAGGGAGGCTGTTTGTCATCTCTTTTATGGTTAAATACAGTAAACAGCTTAATAGAACTTCTGAATAATTCAAGTTTCTACAGTCAATTATTTTCAGATGATGGTACCATAATGCTCACAGGTAGGGATCCCCTGACTCTTTCACTACTGATGGAAAACGCCATGGATTGCTTTATGAGTGGTGTTGTGACAAAGGTTTATCAATTAATCCAGCTAAACTGGAATTTATAATGTTTAGTAGGAGAAGAACATTAGGTAATTTTAAAAACCCTAAGTTTCAGGTCATAGAATTAAAGTTAGTGGATTCATTCAAATTCCTTGTGTGACGCTTGACAGGAAACTTGATTGGAAAGGTCATATTAGTAACATATACAGGAAAGGCACAATATCAATGGTAGAATGTAGGAGTATTGTCGGTCAAACATGGGGTATCAAACCATGGGTAGCCAAATGGTTATATACTGCAATTATTCTACCTAGATTATTTTTCGCAGCTTTAGTATGGTGGAAAGGTCTAGAAAATAAAGTGAACAAATTAAGTTCAATTCAAAGACTGTTTGATGATGACAGGAGCATATTCAACTACACCCACCCTAGCACTTGAAATCATAAACAATACATCACATGAGGTTAAGGTCAGAGTACTAATCAGCTGCTACAGATTAATTAGCGAAGGCAGCGGGAATCATAAGTGCGATAACATAGGTCACTCGAAAAGCTCATAACAATTGAGGTTAACGGCCAATTATTAAGCGTTAGTGATAAAAAGATTAAAACCTCTTCGGGAAAAAGTACTTTCAGGTAGTCACCCCTTGTTAATATAATTATAGTTTGGATGATGACTATCGCAACATAGACTGCTACCAGAGTTGGAAAATCAGTACTTACAAGTACAAAGTACAAAGTACGAGTACAGTACTTGAAAAATAGTTGCAAGTACAATTACAAATACTGTACTTGGAATTGAAATAGAGTGAATAAGTTCAAGTACAAGTACATATAATTGAAATTACAAGTACAAGTCAAAGTACTTGTACTTGTTTACTCAGGGTGCAATTACATGCACTTCAAGATTTGTACTTGTTTAGGTCAATTACTCAAGTACTTGTACTTGTGGTTAGTAATTGTACTTTAAGTACAACGAGTACTTTCTTTTTTTGGAGCTTTACCAGTGTGATGGATTTGTAGATACTGCGCAAAAATTGTTTTTGCGAGGTTTTTGACTATATTTAGTCATATTTTGTTTGGACTATTTTGAAAGACATAAACCGCCCGCTGTTAAACCCGTACTTAGCAATCTGAATTTAATAGCTTGAATTTGAATTAGCATTCACATTTTGAACCGACCGTGTGGAAATACAGTATCAATAAAGACATGTTATATTGAGTTGATTCTATATAATTACAACATTATAGAAACACAATACCATAAAACCATATCAACTCCACTTGGTCTTAATATTTATAAAGTAGTGATTAGGTTCTGCAATGTTCAAAGGGAGAAAAACACGTAAGCAAGTTAACATTGAAGATGAGGGAATCGTCTGAAATTTGTATCTTTGAATATTTTACTTATGATATTTGTGTGTGTGTATTTGTTTGTGTACACGAGTACCTTAACGTAAGAGTTCGAGTTTTATTTCATTTGTCTCATTTAATATATAGGATTTGATTATTTATTACTAGTGTATTTAAAGAATGTTTAAACTTATGATGTTTTTAATCTATAATATAATTTTAGTTCTAAACTAGAAAACCATCTCAATGAGATCTATTGAGACTTTAAATGTATACATATAATATAATATATACATTGATCTTTTATATTTGTTAAGGGAATAGCTAGTAATTGTAAAAATTTATACAATGTCTGTATAAATATTTGGTATGAGATTACTTAATTATAGCGACATCGGTAAAGGCGATTTGAATAGGAAAGGATTGATTGTGATTGAGAAAAGAATAAAATTGAATGAATAAAGCTATACGGTAAAATTGTTTAAAAACATTGGTTGGGAAAAATTATTATAAGTTTAATTCAAATTGTGGTAATAATATTGCAATATTAATAATTTACAATGACAACAGTTTCAACTACAACTACTTGTAAGAAAGTACAAGTACAAGTTTAAGTACAAGTAATTGTACTCAGGAACACGCAAGTACAGGTACAAGTACTTGTAATTGTATTCAATGTTCACAAGTACAAACACAAATATTTGTACTTGTACTACCAGTGTCAAGTACTTTTACTTTAAGTCAAATTGCAAGTACGTGTAAAAGTACTTGTACTTGCAATTACTTTTGAAGAACTTGAGACTTTTAAATAACTTTGTTGTCCCGCCCTTTCTTTCACTGATGTTCCTGAAATAATACATTCACACATTTACTCAAATACTTGAAGGAAGTACTTAAGTACAATTGTACTTAGGTTCTCACAACTCTGACTGCTACACAGATAGTTCACTTATCAAAGGTAGAGGGAGTGGTCAGGAATCTACATACCTACATAAGGAATCAGCATCTCCTCCCCTCTTGGCAATAACACCTCCGTTTTTCAAGCAGAAATCTGGGCCATTAATGTGTGTTGAAGAACACTTATGGAAAATAAAATTAAGGGAAAAGATATTAGAATTTTTTCTGAAATTCAGGCAAGTCTTAGGTCATTACAAAATGATTTGTCAGCCTCAAGACTGGTGGAGGAAACCCTTATTTGGATACCAGCACATAAAGGACACCATGGCAATGAAAAGGCGGATGGCCTGGCCAAAGAAGGTTCTAATACTGCGTTTGTCGGGCCACAACCGGTATTAACTCACTCTATGAGCACAGCAAAAGAGAGTATTAATAACTGGGGCATGAAATAATTCCTTAGGGAGTGGAATTTATCCCCCGGACACAGGCATTCGAAGTAGTTCGTTAAGATGATCAAACCAGCAGAATCGAAATGGCTATTCTCTAACTCAAGGTCAATCAATCTCCAAAGTCAATGTACAAGATCACCGGAATACTGAAAGTTCTAAAATATGACGATGCAAAGAGGTTTCTGTTACCTCTTTATTTACAAATTTATTGTCTAATGATTTCTGCATAATTTGTTCTCATTTAAAATACTTTGTGTATAAACTTGTTTGTGGATAGAGGACCCATGTTCATAAGTACATCTGTTACCTTGGACGTAAATCTACTTGTACTTGAAGTACTTGTTTCACTGATTCTGACTCGTCCGAAAAAGGAAGGAACCTATTTATCAACTAATCATATCAGGTCTGATATTCTCCCAACCAAGTAAGGAGAAAGTACATGTGCCCCTGTGAAACTTACTGGTACCTGCGTACTGCTAACTTGGTTCTCATATAAAATACTTGTATAATAATATTAATGTCAGCAGCTTTCGTTTAGGATGGAAAGAAAAAGTCGAAAAAACAACAATAAATTTTTGTTATTTACGTTATTTACGGCCCAACAGGCGGACGGGACAGTATTTACCACTCTCTCTTTATTGCAAGCCCATCGTGATATTTGTTTCCCTCCGCGGACCTCAGGAGGATTTATCGGCAGTCGGAATCTTCATCACATATCCCGCCCTCCAAAGGTAATGGCCGTTCTAACAGCAGGCACTAAACATTCACCTCGATATAATGCCCCTCCAACCTAGATTTGCTAACCTTGGCGTAAAATCTTCACAAAAGCTGAGCAGCTTATGAGCGTACTTTCACTGGCAATCCCATAACAATTTTTGTAATATTTTTCTCCGTCGTCCAGTCTTTTGGCTTTAATGCTTTAATACTCGGGACATGCCTTTGAACAATGTTGGCCAACTAAAATCATAACTGTTGTATCCAATTGCAAATAACAACTAAACAGGATTTATGTTGAAACAAAAGTATATCGGGTCAGTCATGTTTGATGATGTAAACAAATCCTTGTGGGTTGTTTCGAATTGATGAACAGGTGGTGCATCAAATTTTTCAATCAAACTTTTGTCTTTTTCGATTATGGTCTGCCTTCCCTCGCTGTTTTGGTCTGACAGTTAAAAAACAAAAATCAGAACGTCTATACAGGCTCAATATCCCACAGACCCCAAGAGGAATCCTCATAATTCGTATAAGTAATTCCATTTATGTTGCTTTCGGGTTGTTGAATAGTTAAACGATCACCTTGAACCGACTACTGTTGATCAATGCCTAAGGCTACGGTTACTATGGATGCGAATTCTGATGAAATTTTGTTCTGACGAGTAAGTCAAAAATCCTCGTCAGAAGAAGGTGGTTACATTGTGCGCGTTTTCTGATAGTACGTTTCTGCCTCCCAGCAAAATGGACGAACTTAATGAGTTATTTTCTTGAAAGTCCGTTGATTAAGCTACTGTTGATAGGTGGTGGGAAAACAGCATGTCAACCACGTATTTTCCACAACAGACGAGAAGGGAGAGTTTCAAACTTATTCCTAGTCGCTTAAAAAAAATCATATTAATCCATGTATGTTTAGCGAAAAATTCAAACGGTTGTAGGTTGAGGTGAGTTGATATCCGAGGGGATCGAAGTGTGTCCCCAAGATAGCTCAAGTGGTTAGAGCAGCTATTGAGCCGAAGGTCGTGGGTTCGAATCCCGCTCGTGACGCTAATTTTTCGTCTCAACCAAAAACCTTACATAAAAAGAATTCTTCTTCTTAAAGAATATTTAATATGGTCAATTATGGCCACTAACGAAATATGGCTCATTGATTGGAGTGTTGATTTCGTGAGAAACTTTCTCCCACTTCGGCCGAGAAATATCTCTGTTGTGATATTTTTTTGTCGTTCATGTCCCACAAACACCGATTCTCAAAATCAAGACTAATAAGTTTATTTATACTACCACTATTACTGGTACTATTTATACCAAAACTGTTTGAATTGAACATCAGAACGCACAAAAAATCAAACTGATTTGTACGCTCGAATGGTTCTGACGACCTCGTGCGTATTCTGACATGCACTTCGCTGCCAAAGTAAACACTATCATTCGAAAACAACTATTTGTTTGTTCGGACGAACTCGTCAGAACAAAATTTCGTCAGAATTTATATTCATAGTAACCGTGGTCTAATGTTGTCCCCAACCGTTTTGTAGGTGCAGAAATGTCAATCGAATGAGGAGTGGGTGTAGGGATGAGAGATTTGTTCGGTGTCCTTTGTAGTGACGGTAAATTCGTGGCAGTTAGGACTTGGTTGCGGTGTCTTTGTACTGTTAAAGCCAGTTAGGGATTTTCTTTTTGCGTTTGTTCCGCTCATTTATTGGATTTGTCGGTTTCTTTGATTACATTAAAAAAATAGGAAATTAGTCTGTCAAGAACATTCTGAGAAAATGGGCGTGCAGGTTGAATATGAACTGTTAAACTACTAATAATTTCTATTATAATAGTAATAAATTTAATTATTTATTAAAAACTATCAAGTATGAGCCCATTAAGAAGAAACATCAAAACACTCATTAGTTCCTTTGTGTTCAAGAGATTAAATCCCCGTCGTCAGGGCTATGAAACATCAGATACGACTTGCTTAGAAATTGAATCATATGACCAAACAACCTCATAAACAAATCATGATATTACATTCTATAACAAAAAATATCGTAATGGGCACAAATTCCCTGGACAAATTAAAAAAAAATCGTTAGAAATTTCTGCTGCACCGAATTATACGTACTTTTGGTTGGGATGCTGCAAAAATAAGGTCGTTTAAGTTAGCTTTCAACACAAAATGGAATTTTTCCTTCTCCATATGGACTCGTAGGAATTCCGCTCTTTAACACAATCTGTGGTCTATCCAATATCTGCTCATGGATTTCCTGGAATGTTTTCATTTGTTTTAGTAAGTAATTCATTTTTCTCAGGAGAATGGTGTCAAAGTCCGTTAGCTCAAGAACGACCTAGGTACTGTTTCAGTTGAATCTTGTCTCTTCTGGACATAGTCGACATTGGTCATCTAATGATAGTCCCACTTTTTAAGGTAATACTTAAACTGGAGTATATACCAACTAGAGTGTAAATATACGAGTTAGTGTTTTTAATTCCTTTCTGTTGAGATGAATTTTCTCTTTTTTTCTCCCATTAGGACGTTTTTGCGAGTAGTCTTTCTGTTTGCCTCATGCCTGCACCCCGTACTAAATGATTCCTGTCATACAGGAGGGCTAACGTCGCCGGGGTCAAACCATGCTACATACATTTTCATACTGTTATAAATTAAAAAGCCCTGGGCTCTGCTGCTTCCAGTATTTGCATTATTTAATTACCAAATCCCAATTCCCTTTTGATGTGGGTGTAGTTTATGCGACAAAATAGATTTGGGCCAATGTGTTGTTTTAGTTTTGAAGTGTTTAAGCAGTCCAGACAAGTTTTGAGCTCAAAACTTTTAGCGCTGCCTGGTTATCTGAAAGAATTATTACTGCCGCACACTTGAGATGAGTTAATTATGGCATTAGTAAATAAAGGGAGAGAGAGAGAGAGAGAGAGAGAGAGAGAGAGAGAGAGAGAGAGAGAGAGAGAGAGAGNGAGGATGAGATTGGTGTTTTCGCTGAATTTATTTTAATTTTTCACACTCCTTGGTCAAAGAGTATGCAGAAAGAACACTGAACAAGTAGTTATTAAAATTAAATCGTTCATTAGCTAAATTGATACATAAATGTATAGATCGTATATTTTCTTTTTTCTTTTTTTCGCTTTATTTTAAAGCACATGTGGCTCATTATAAGCACGGGACTAACCATAATCCACATAGGCCTGCTCTTTGTTGTAAATCTCCCCCTTTCTCCGGGTAAAACAGACCCCTCCCACGCATATATGTATTCTATGCCTAAATTCACGGCAATCATAAATTACACATCGCCGGACAGATTAAAGCCGGTACGGATTACCGCAGTAAAAGTTGAAATCATAACGGGCCGTGTGACAACTAGATAATCCTACAGTCGTTTGAAATTTTAAATAATAAATTTTTTAAATGTTAAACTCAGTACATCGTCAATGAAGCTCTGGTGAAATGGTAATTGGGATGTTTACTGTTGAAAACATGCGAAAATCATTTTATAAACAATGTATCCAAATTTCATACATTTCGTCGTGTTACTTTTTTACAAGAATTCACTAATTTCGTGGTCCGCTTGACCAATTAAATCATTAATAATTTAAGGTTTTTACATGGCTCGGCTTCTTTGAAAAATGGCAAAAAGGAGGGAAAACTCATAAGGTGGGGTTGAGATGGGAAGTTGATGTCCGAGTGGATCGAGGTCACGATAGCTCAAGTGGTAGAGCGGCGGCGTATCTAGCCGAAGATCGTGGGTTCGAATCCCGCTCGTGCCATTAACTTTTTTTCATCTCAAGCAAAAACCTTAATTAATCGTAATTTTGAATAAAATTGATCAGTCAAACGAAAAACAGCAGACTTTTCGTACTACTTTGTTTCCTAAGTAGCACTAAGTAATTTAAAAAACTTGAAAATTTTAAATTCTTAATCCTAATTATTTTGTTCCAACCATCTTTACCACTATTGCAAAAAGAATGCCAAATCAACAATCACTGAATCTCTTTCCTCTGAATGATTATTGAAAACAGAGTGATAAATTAGGAAAAGACGACATACATCCTTGGGGGACGACGGGTCGCCTTTGTTGGTAGATGGTACTGAATTACTCGAGTGTAATACGATGCCATCATGTCTTATCGTTTAAAAATTACCGTTTAAAGCATTTAATAAGCCGTTTCTGAAAATTTGAACCGAAAACGATTCAATCCAAAAGAATACCGATTAATGTAATGCATCATATTAAATATAAGCAATAATCAAACTCCGGGTACAAGCGTTGCCACGATCGTGAAGGAAAAAGTGTTGCACTTTGAACTTGTTCCAAATGATAATTACATCGACTCTTGTTTTTATACAACTATTCTTACACTTCCTACTTATGATCAATTTCTATGTTTTGCAACGATTGACGGATACAACAGTGTGCGATATGATCTTGTAAACTAGTAGTATTTTGAACGAGAATCGGATCGGATTGACGGAAGTGTGAGGTCAGCCAGTTGTAGAATCAAAAGTTCCACAGGGCACATGGAGGAAAATACCCCGATTCAATCAACGGGAATAAATCAATGCTGAAACAAAACGCAAACTCCTTCGTATTGTTCACTCTTGACACAGGATAAATTCGGAGAAACGGAAATAACAGCGCCTCGCCTGATTCTGCGTATACACCCTGATAACAGCAACTATGCAAAACGGCATCTTTTTTCTGTGATGTCACCTTCATAATCAACAGTCTTACAAGCTACATGGAGGAAAATACTCCGGTTCGAACTACTGAAAAAAAAAAAACGCAAACTCTTTCGTATTCTCCGATTTGCTGCCTCCCTGCCCTCGGAAAAATTCTTGAGAAGCTCATTTTATATATGAGCCCATAGCTGAAGAACACATATTTGAATGGCAGTATGGTGTCCGAAAAGAGATATCCACTGACGATGCAATTTGCAAACTTTATGATGAAGTCAACAATAGTGAGGAAAAATTCGCAGTGGGTACCTTTTTTGACCAGGGGACATTTGATGACGTAGAATGGACTCATTTGTTAAATGAACTTTAAATAAATCGAATTGCTGCATTCTCAACGACTATTCCCACTTTCCGGCCTATATGGCACAAATTTTGTTTCAAGCTGATGTAAAGGATTTATTTCCTGATCATAGACTCATTTATACTGATGGATCGGTATTGGATGGAAAAGCGGGTTGTGCTTTTTATGACACCTTTAGTGAGCACAAGGAGATATTTCTTCTGCCTGATTCTTGCAGCATTTATACTGCTGAAGGAGTCGCTCTCCACAGAGCACTAGAGCATTGTAAATCTGTGGATTCACAAAAAATATGCATCTTAACAGACAATCTAAGTTATGTTAATCAAATCCAGAACTTTAATGTGAATTCTAAGACGGAATACATTTTTGCCAATATTATCCAATGTTTATTCGACCTTAAAAATATGAATAAAGAAATTGTAATATGCTGGGTTAAGGGTCATTCAGAGGTGGTACCCAATAAAATAGTTGATGCACTAGCTAAGCGGGCCACTACTGAAGGCACTTTACTAGATATAAAGCTACCTATAAATGACGCTTATAATAAGTTTTTAATTAAAAATAGGAACAGATGGCNTATATATATGTGTGTGTGTGTGTGTGTGTGTGTACAATACGTACAGCTCAAATAAGCAACAAACTATCTGTTGATGGCTAATACCTACGGTAAGGCCAGGAGGGGGGAAACAAAAACTTAAAGGTATAGACTGCCCAAAAAACATTTTCACCTTAATAGCTACTTGAACAACAGAACAGCAGAGATCTCTATAAAGCACACCAAAACTATTCAGAATGTACCAAGGTTTGCCCAGGATTCTGGGCCCCTTTTTTGGAGCATCTTTTTCGACAATCTCTTTCAACAACTAGAAGAGATGGGCATCAAGTTTGTAGCTTTTGTTGATGACCTGGTTATAATAATAACAGGCAATACTAGGAAAGAGGTCTTAGAAAAAATAGAAAGAGCAGCCGCATTTATAGTTAATTGGTGTCAAACAAAAAACCTAAAGTTAGCTCCTCACAAATGTCAAATAATCTTATTGAAAGGGACAATGGGTATTCCCCTTAGAGTGAAAATAGACGGTAAAGCATCAAACAAAGCCAAGAAGTCAAATACCTTGGCGTATAGGAGATAGACTGAATTCTCTTCCACATGCTATAAAAATCCGGGAATCCACACGCTGTACCTTTGCAAAATTAAGCAGGATAGCCAAATCAACAAGGGAACTCAGCTCAAAGGCTCTCTTAACAATCTACAAGAGCGTCTATTTCCCTATAGCGACGTATGGAGCAGCATCCTAGGGAAAGAAACTGCAAGAAACCAAGAAGGTACTAGAACAAACCCAGCGAATTGCTTTACTGAGAACATCGAAGGGGAACAGAACGGCTTCCGCTCACGCTCTACAAGTTTAATGACAGCAACACTCATTGACTTGGTCATAAAAGTCCACATTGCAAAGAGAGAGCTGAAGAAGGGATTGCTATCAGGTCTACTGGCAAGAGGAATATGAATCGAATTGGCTAAGAAATGCACTCAACAGCCAGCGCCAAACCTTTCTCAACGAATGGGCAACCGATACCTGCAAAAGCAGATGGGAAAATAGTGTCAGGCTTACGTATGAGTTCTTTCCCGTCATTAAAGAAAGAAAAAGCTGAGTTAGGTGCAACCAGATTTTCGGTACACACAAATGTTTACGGGGCATGGAAACTTTGCAGTTTATCTGCAAAAATTCGAAAGAGCTAATACCCCAAACTGCCAGTTATGCCATGTTCCTGAAGACGTACGACACAAGCTATTCTTCTGCCCAAACTTTGAACACCTTCGTCAACACCTTCGAAACAGTTTCCACAATATATGGTCTCCAAAATTGAAGGAACTTTTGAAACCGAATCAAGTGTTCAAACACTGAGCATCCTAGCGGGTAGTAAACCAAGAACTTGAATAAACTTTCCAAACCATACCATGTGATTAAACTGTGATGTATTTAAGTGTATAACTTTAGTTCAGATAATTCCGGGCTGGTTACTTCTTTAAAATTAGGTTAACATTGTTATGCAATACGTAAGACTGCGATTGTTTTTAAATGCGTAAATTTGTATTATTTTACGAAAAGGAGTAACCAGCAAGGGGGGGGGAGACCTATTAGATTAGGTCAGTTTAATTAATACAGAGAAAAAAATATATATCCCTAACCTTCCTCGTGCCCTCGTTTAGAGCGTGGCATAAGGAAGGCGTTAAGCTTCCATTTCCCCCCTACAAGAAAATAGGTCAGTTTAGAGGCCGAGGACCGCCGGTATGGGGTCTCTCTCAGGTATGGCGGGGTGGTGGATGGGCAAAAACCAAAAATTAAAAAACTTTCATATTGTTCCCTTTTGATACAAGCTAAATTCGGAGAAACGGAAATAAAAGCACTTCGCCTCACCTTGCTTATAATCCCGATAACAACTTTGAAAAACTGCGTATTTTTGTTGATGCGGCGGCATTTTCAAAACTAAGAAAATGTGAAAATTGATCAATGATTTTTTCCCCCAAATTCAAGCGCTGGGTGAGATTTGTAGAAAATTTATAAAAGCTTTTCAATAGTAAAATTGATACTCTACAATAATATATCCAACACATTGTATGCATAGGAAGTTCGAAACAATTTACTTTAATTGGTCAACATTCTGACAGTTTTTCGGACCACGAAAACTAGTGAATTCACATTTAAGAAAATCCTCTCTAATTTGTACAAATATAGATAATATTATTTGGAAAATACAAGGCCCGGCTTATATATCCGATGGGCTATTTAGAATCAAGGAAGTTTGTTTAACGCCGGTTCCTAATTATAACTCCGTTTCAGCGGTTCCTTCAGATTAAAAAACGTCTTTAGATTTAAAATTAACTGAGAATTATTACTTCTACCTTTACCATCCAATACTGTGTGTATACAGCAAAATGGGGGGCCAATAAGCATCTGGTTTCGAGATGGTTACTCTCTGTGGTCCCATAACATAAATAAAATGATATTAAGTCTATTCCCTTAACGTAGTAATATCTAAACATTTTACCCTAACACGCATAAACCCAACCAAGAACCGCATCATTTCAAGCGTCTTTAATAATGTGACTTCCACTTTGTCATTACAGGAATAATACAAAATGAAATATTTAAATAAACTTAAAACCGGGAATTGTTAAAAAATTACCCTTATAAAATGATACAAAACATTCATTAGTGTACGTATATCTTTAAATTATTTTATCGTTAAACATTTCAGTTAATAAGAAAATTGCAATAAAAATTATAAAATGATTTTTTCTTTTTTACTTTCAAAGTTCTTATATCTTCCAAAAGCTTTTTCTTTTTTTTTAATGTATGAACATTCTGCACAGGTGAATACTAATAGTAAGTTCATTAGATTTCACGGTCCGATTGACCAAATAACATCTTTCAATTAATTAATCTTTATGTAAGGTATTAGTTAAGATAAAAATGTTAGTGTCACGACCGGGATTCGAACCCACGACCTTCGGCTATATACGCCGCTGCTCAACCACTTGAGCTATCGTGAATTCGAACCACTCGGACACTAACTTCTCATCTCAACCCAACCTTTTGAATTTTTCTCTCCTTTTTACTATTTTTCAAATGTCGCGTAATCTATTTGATTCTCGTTGACAAAGGAAATGGCCACGGAGAGCTTTAGTGAAAATATACTTCATTTAACATATTATATTCACTAGTTTTCGTGGTCCGCTTGACCAAATAATATCTTTCAATTAATTAATCTTTATGTAAGGTATTGGTTGAGATAAAAAAGTCAGTCCGCTCGTGCCATTTATTTGTCGCCGAGAATCGAACAGATTACACGATATTTGAAAAATGGCAAAAAGGAGGAAAAGTTCGAAAGGTTGGGTTGACATGGGAAGTTAGTGTCCGAGTGGATCGAAGTCATGATAGCTCAAGTGGTTGAGCAGCGGCGTATTTAGCCGAAGTTCGTTGAGTTCGAATCCCGCTCGTGACACTGACTTTTATATCTCAACCAATACCTTACATAAAGATTAATTAATTGAAACTAGAGTAAGTTTCAAATAAACCCAGATTACGTAAGCGGCATCGAGACACTTCAACACGTAACCAATTTTTCTATTATACAGATTTCCCATGGGAGGGTACTGTTGCAATCATTGACTATTAATTTTATTCTACAACTCTATAGTAATCTTCACTTCAGTTATTTAAGATTTACATAATCCGTGCGAGTTCTTGAGGTCTGCGAGTGATGAAGTTGCTTTTTTTGCAGTTTGGACTTTCCGATCATTTGATTCTGACTATCCTCGCTGTTTTAGTCATTGACACGCGATTAGAAATATTTTAAAGATTTCCGCCATCTTCAGTAGTGGCTTTTTATCATTGATTATGATGGTAATATAGGTTTGCGAAGACGATTTGAATATAAGGTAACATGTGGAAGGAAGGTCCTTAGCTTCCACAGCAAACCTATACAATCGGAAGCCTAGGATATGTCGAGGAAAATTCATTGTCAGTACTGTTTCAGCTCAATGAGGTGGCGATTACACGATGAGCTTGAGGAATGATTGCGTGGTTGAAGTATGGTTTACAGGCTGAGAAGAAGCAATATAACAAAGGTCTGCCAATCATAGGGACAGGCTGATGGGAAGGCATGAAGAGGAAAAGTGAATAAGTTATTTAAGTTTAGGAATCATTTATTTAGGAATTTTCAAAGGCTAGAAAAGTAAGAAGTACTAAGTATAATGTACTGCAGGAATGTGATGAAGAGTGTCGATTTATTTCTTTTGTAAAGTTGATGAAAGGTATTGGATGTAGCGATTATGTAATAGAAACATTTCTCATTAGGCAGGTTGATGAAAGATTCTAAAGGAGAAATGCAACAGATATATTTTTTTTTTGTCTGGGGCTTCCGACATCTAGGTTATTTCAGCCCCCAACTCAGTCTATATACATTCATACACATAAATACATCCATACAGTACACTCATTCCGTTTGGTCGGTGGAGTACTTGATATTCCTCCACCGACCTATACTTAAACTAATCTAGATTGGGTCGATGGAGTACTTTTATAAATATTCCGCCATCGACCCCGAACACACACTCTTACGCTCTCTACGTTCGAGGGGCGATGATGACGTTATATTTCACCCTCACCCCTCGCCATTCACGCTAATAAATACATGCGCTCAGACAAAACATATAGACACAACACATAAGACATATTATATACAATAAAAACATCCAATTTCCCCTAAATACCGGAACAGGGGACTCTGAAACTCTCTACCGTGTTCGATAACTCTTCTTAAATCCGGCGGCATGCCCACGTGGGGAGCCAAGGCATGACACGCCTCTATTATGTGGGACCCATCGAGCAACCTCTCCCTGCATAAGGGGCACCTGCGCGGGCTTTGGCCCAAAAGCAGGCACCCATGGGTCAACCGCGTATGGCGAATCCTCAGCCGCGTGAGGACGATCTCTCGTCTCCTGCTCAGATTCTCGGAGGGCCATCTACCTGTCGTGCTCTTGACGAGCAAAAGCCTCTTGGAAGACCCGGCCCACTGATGCTGCCATCTTTCTTTTATCATGTTATTTACTGCTAGCTTGGCGTCAGAGGGCCTCGTCGCGATGGTCCGTCTGGAGTGTAGGACGTCCCGGCCTTTGCCGCCTCGTCCGCACGTTCATTGCCCTCCAGCCCGACGTGTCCGGGGATCCAGACGACAACCACCGTTTTGGAAGGCTGAGCCCTCCCCGCTCCGCACCGCCTCGAGAGCGTGCCAAATCTCATACAGCTCTGCCGAGTGTACGCTGCAATGAGGGGGCAACGCCCCCCCCTCCCTCGCTATATACAGCACACGCCACACCATCGCCAGTCTAGGACCCGTCTGTAAAAATGAGACGACAACCAGAGGTGTGGCGGTGTACACGATTTGGGCAAGTTCGCCAGATCGTCGCGGACGAGTACGGCCAGAAAGGTCCAGGAGGTGTCCGGTCCTCACTAAAGACCCGCCAAAGCGAATCCCGAGGGGTCGCGTTCGCGAGCGAAGCCTGTCGTAGACTACTCTGTACGGACAGTGGATCTTCATAGCAAGGGGTGCTCCGGCTTGGCCAAGAACCCGGCCGCGTAACCAAGCCCGAGTTGCTCTCTCCGAAGTTCGGGAGGCAAGGCTCCCAGCTCGCAGCACAGACTGGCCAAGGGACTGGTCCTGAACGCGCCCGAGGTTACTCTGAGACCCTGGTAATAGAGCCTATCGAGCTTTCTCAGGCGCGTTTTTCAGGCCGAGGAATAAGCCATACATCCATAAAATTGATCCTCGAACAAAGCAGCGAGTCAAAATTTTTTAGCAGAATCTCCCTGTCCGCTCACAAGTGACCAACAAATCTCAACAGTGAGAGGGTTTTCCCGCTCTGGACGGCGTCGATGTGTGCCTGCCATCTCAATTCTCACCGCCACCAAGAAAAGCGCAACGATAATCACCGAACCATGAAGGATACCGTTCTCTTGAACGTGCTCCCTAGAGAGCACAGTTTCCAGCCTGACGCGGAACCTCCGGTTTTCCAGGAAACCCTGGTGGAACCGTGGCAATTTACCTCTTAGACCGAAATCGTGACATTTCCGTCGTATCGCGTATCTCCACGTAGTATCATACGCCTTCTCGAGGTCGAAGAACACGGCCAGAGCGTGCTCTCTGTTCAAGAACGTGTCCTGAAGGTCGCCCTCGAGGTGACATGCATGATCCACCGCAGAGCGATTCCTACGGAATCCCGCTTGATACTGGCTGTAAAATCCCTTTGTCTCCAGGTGCCAGGTCAAACGACCGTTCACCATAGACTCCAGGACTTTGCTCAAGCAGGTTGTCAACGAAATCGGTCTGTAACGCGCAGCCAGGCTTGGATCCCTACCCTCTTTAAGGATAGGTATGATAAGCGCTTCTCGCCAACGATCGGGGTAAGAGCCCGAATCCCATATGTTGTTGAACAAGTCCAACAAGCGCCGCTTCGTACCCTGGGGAAGGTGGGGAAGCATCTCATATGAGATACCGTCACACCTGGGGCTTGAATTCCGGGCGCGCCCCAACACGGACTCGAACTCTCCCAATCAGAAGCATGTTGTAGGCTTCACTGGTGCCGCCATCGATCTCAGTGTGTTCCGTCTCGTTTTTCCTTTGTCGGAAGGTGTCGGAATATGCCTCGGCACTGGGCACCAGGATACCTATTCTGGGGGAGGGTGGCGTGAGCCACCGTTTCTTTTGTCCCCGCCATCAACGGGGGGCTTTGGTGACTTCTCCTTTTGGAGGAGCAAACGCCAGGGAGGGGGGTTCCCGACCCTCTGCCCAGGAGCGGGACGAGCCGCAGCTTGGTCGTAGGTCCCCGCAGTGCCCCTACTTTCGACCACTGCCCTGGCCTCTCGGAACTCATTTTGTCAATTACTTTAAGATTTTGTATTTCTCGTTCTTTGGAGAGAACAGGGCAGCTGGCGGATCGAGCCGTATGGCATCCCCCGCAGTTCACGCAAGTGGGAGGGTCGGCGCATTTAGATTCATTCGGATGGGCTTCCCTCCCACACTCACACACTTCCTGCGGGGACTTACACCGCAGGGAAATATGGCCAAACTTCTGGCAACGGTAGCACCTTTGCGGAGGTGGGATATAAGGGCGGACTTTCAATTTGTATAAAGCCGCCCTTATCTCATCTGGGCACCTCAGCGCGTCAAAGGTGAGGATTAGACTCGCCGACGTGACAATTTGTCCGTTCCGGCGAGTGTTCATTCTCCTCACCACCAACACACCCTGGTCCCCAAGGCCTTCTTGAATATCATGACTGTTGTTCATGAGGTCACGGCATACTACCACTCCTCTGGAGGTGTTCAACATTTGGTGGGGCAACCTCGACCTCATGGCCAGCAAGCATCTTTAATGACAATACTCTTTCTTCGATTTCTTTTCCTGTTGTACCAATTCAGATCTTGCCCTCTCTGCTCTTGGTGATGGAGTTTGCAACTCCTACGATCTTTTTTATTTCCTTGTGTAGAAGGAAAGGGCATATGGAATTGAAGTCTCCCTCTTTCCTTGCTACGTTGTAGTATTTTGTTTGGTACGTCTCAGAGAGGGGTGTAATTCACATTTTGACGAGACCCAGCGATGAGGCACCACTCCGCGATTTCTTTTTCTTTTCCTTTTTGTCCATGTTACGTTCTGTTCTGGGGACTCTTTTCCTTTTCCCAGCTACGAGAACGAAGCCGTCATCCCCCATCATGGCAGGAGGAGAGTGGATGGTTGTGGTGGGGGGGTTGAAGGGAGTACAAGGGTGAAGAGAATATGGGTCTGGGTGGCAGAGGAACCTTCCGGATTCTCATGAGGCAAATCCTTCAGAGGGATTGGCAAAGGCCTGGATTGAGGTGGAAGTGTTGAGATGGGAGGGGGTGTTGTTGGGCTGGTCGGGCCCGGGTTAGGCGGAGTAGGTACTTTTACTCCTTGTTCTATTTTTTAGTTATGGTATTATAGTTCTATTTCATTAGTTATGTGTTTTGTCTGTAAGATTATATGTGTACCATGTGAGTGCAATCCTCAGCCTTTAGAGTGATCCCCCGGCCCATTCGGGAGCTTCTCCGATCTGCCCGCACCCTGGGTGGCCTCAGGAGGGCCCGCTGCGGTGTCCAGCACGGCAACGATCCAGTAGCCAGCTGGCGGTACTAGGTACCACAACATTATACAAGAGGTGATAGGACAGCCTCCCCGGTGGGTAGTTCGGGGTTCGGGTCCCTGTACTACCTCGCGGCCCGGGAGTGCCGTAACCCAGTTTTCCTCCGGTACTCTCACAGGAGCAGGTTTCTCGGAAACCCTAAGAGACCAGGAGATCCCCCCCTCCAGATGAAAATTGTATGTTGTATTTGTTGTGTTTTGTGCACGGTATTGTGCGTTTGTTATATCCGGGTTCCGAGGCCCTTGGCCGCGTGCATCGGCCTGGGTATTAGTGGTGGCATAGTGACGGAGGCCGAGACACCGTTCAAGTCCCCCGCCCTCACTCCACCTAGTGTTAGGTGTGGCGGAGTTATGTACGTACTGGGTCGCCAATCGCAGGACGTGAGATTTTTAGTTTGTCTCAAGAACCTTCCTAGGGACGGTAGCCCTAGGGTGTGCACTGTTAGTGTACTTATGTCGGTGTAAGTGTAGGTAGGGGGTGTGTAATATGTGTGGGTGGACGCAGTTTACCCTCATGCCCGGGAGGTGGAAGCCGTTATTAAAAAATGAAATGTTAATGTTGTCTTTCATAACAAAACAGGTGGGCCAAAGGATGATAAGGGAAGGTCGAATCGAAGGAGAGTTATTGGAATTTGCCGGATTCCTAGGGAGCAAGAGCAATTGAGAAGTGGGAAATTGTTTAAGCCCCCCTAAGTTTTTATTAAACTTCTCAAGAGAATTTTCCCCCTGCAATCGCGTAAGGATTTCCTATGCGTTTCACCAGAATCGTGCCAATCGGAGGTTTAAAAAAGAAGAGCGATTTAAATAGAACGATTAATAACGTTTTCCTTACACTTTCACTCTAGAGTTGGGCACGATTTGTGCAAAACGTGTACTCTGTTCCAGAAGAGCGAATGCATCTTGAATCATATCCCGGTCGCAGATACTAAATGCCAGATTCGTGATATGAATTCAATCGGGCGAGTACTGAAAACTATTCATTTGCTTATTTTCTGTAATATTCATACTCCGTTTTAAAATTATTCTTTAAAAAAACTAATAAAGACCGTAAAGTAAGCTTTTAAATCGCCTCTCGCATTCGGCTCACACAAACTGAGACAGATTAGTAACAGCTGAATTAGTGCGGAGGAGGAATTTTAATGTAAAAGGGCCGAATGTACGAATGACACAGGTGTGTGTTAAATCTGCGGAACGGGTTTTATTCAAGAATAGAAAACATTACTGCTGTAATGAGATGTCTTCCGTGAACCGTGAAATAGCCTTACAAATACATTCTAACTCTCGAATAAGCAAAGTGGATATTTAACCATGTGTTTATGAAGGTGTTTTAATTAATATACAAGTCCAAGGACAAGGAGAACAGTCAACAGGTGGAGAATTCAGTCAGGGTATCATTACTGATTTGCACTTTTTTTTCTTAACTGGACTACATTGCCTTCTCGCCTACGTCAGCCTGTCCTTTTGGGAAGTTCACTGAGAACTACTCGTGGGAGGATTATAGAGCTTAACTGTTTGTTCTAGTTAGTTGTTTAATTGGTGCACTTGGATATTAGTGATATGACAATAAGTTTAAAATGTTGCTTAATTCAGTTCGATTAATAAAACTACACATAAATACCTACATTACTATCATTCTATTATGTTATAATACTAAATGTTTTCTGTTGAATTATTTGTTAATCCAAAACATCCTAGTCGAATTTACCTTTTCATTAGAGTTAAAAATTGATTTTTCTCTTCAAATGGGGAAAGTGCATGATATTTATACGATTTATTAACAGATCGTCGGTTTTGATGTCCGTCGTGACAAATTGTATTTGATAACTGTTCCAATCAGTTTCGTTCTAAATAGACCGCAGGGGGCACTCCGTTAAATTTGACACTCCTACAAATATGCATCAAATCAAAAGCTCAGATGTAATAAAAATTAAAACAATAAACGTGCTAGCTGATAATGTAATATTAATACTACTTATGTCTAAAACAGTATACATAGATTCATAGATAAACAATTACCTCATAAAGAAGTCGAAACACATTCAGAGATGACCGGCCATACCTGAAAAATCAAAAATTTCATCAGTATATTCATAATACATAACTCATAAAGTTTATAATTAACTTAATTGTTAAATAGTTTCTGTAAAATTTCGAACAAAAATTATATTAAACGTGAACATGATGTGTTTAAAATTACAGAACAGGTAGGTGATCCGAGAATAATTCTGCACCTACTTCATTGTCTTTTATGGATTGTACATAATATAATGAGATTCAACATACGTTCCCAATTACCTATCTTGCCTATAAAAGTATATTATCCAAATTTATCATTAGTTCTCCCATTCAAAACAGATAGACTGTTATAGAATTTCCTCTACTAGAAATATTTGAATTATTGACAAGCAGGTCAGATTGTATCATAATTTTGTCTCAGATTCCAGCATTTACATTTCCAATTAACAAGAGGTTAGAATTAAATACATTAATCCATTTATGTTTTAGTGGTCAATTGACCAAGATACCTATTTCAAATAATTATTCTTTTTATGTAAGGTTTTGGTTGAGATAAAAAAGTCAGTGTCACGAGCTGGATTCGTACCTACGACCTTCGGCTAAATACGCCGCTGCTCTTCCACTTGAGCTTTCGTGACCTCGATCCACTCGGACATCGACTGCCATCTCAACCCCACCTTTTGAGTTTTCCCTCCTTTTTCATCTCAACTAAAAACCTTAATTAATTGTAATGTATTAATTGGTCAAGCGGACCACGAAATTAGTGAATTGAATACTTCTATCTTAGGTTAGCTATATCCCCTCTGAGTGATATAAAGCTCTGACTCCAAACATTCACTCATAAACTAATCTGTCCTATTCTGACCTTTTTTTTTTGGTATCAGAATAGCTCAAGTTGTATAGCTGCGTCGTATTTAGTCAAAGGTTGTGGGTTCGAATCCCGCTCGTGACACTAACTTTTTTATCTCAACCAAAACCTATATAAAAAGAGTAATTAATTGAATTAAATACATTATTAAACACATTAAATTTTTTTAAAGTCCTCTTTTCAGATTATCCCATTTAAGTGAGTTGGAAATATTGTTAGTATATCTATTTAAATTTAAGTTTATGACATGACACTCGACTATTATATTAAAACTTGTCATATGTGACCAACAGTTTTTAACACCAACAACTATACACTATGGGATATTTACGGAACAGTAGAAATGTATGTATACTGTAAGTGCAAAAACCCCAATAGGAGAAAATTTCTACTTAACAAAAAGGAACTAAAAATGTTGACAAGCTAAAATACTCCTTAACAAAATATGAGGAAATTGACAGATGGCCAATGACTATGTCCAAAAAGGATTTTTTTTTCTTTATATATCCGAAGCAACTGCCCTCAAGAATAAGGCCATTCTTGAGTAATTAACCATAACACTGAGAGAATTCTGTATTTTGTTAAAGAAACGAAAATTTTCCAGAAAAACTATTAGCAGAGCACAGACTCAATAGACGAATGAACGAATGTTTATTTACATGATTTCAGTTCCATGCATATAATAATGTAGTGTAGGCCAAATGACGTAGCAATACTATTTAAACATATACATAAAAGTTATTTACATAACAAGATTGTATTGTGGAATAATTACACAAAAAATCACAAACTGAAGGATGTAACCTAATGTATAAATAAATAAATAGGTACTGATAGTAGACTTAGACGAAAGTTTAAGCGTAAAAGGGGACAATCCATACGACTCTATTAGTTATAAACGTGCGTAATAATATAAAACGTATGAACATTGTAAGTACAAATACCCATTGGGAGAAAAGAACTTATTATTCAACATACTAACCTAATAATCCTAATGGCTATATTTATGGAACATGCTCTCGTAAAATATCACCTTAAAAATGTAGGGCAATTAACAGATGACTAATGTCGACTGTATCTAGCGAACACAGGGACGGACTGAGGAATCCATTAGTTTAAAAATAACTTCTTATAAAGAGTTTTTCACTGAAGATGACCGAAAGCCGTAACGCATTGTAACAGTACAATGGAATAGAAAAACCCGTGAATGTAGACGGACCCAGTAAAACAGTAGAAATATGTGTCACACATGAGACCGTCTTGAACTCACCCAACAGTTAAAAAAATCAATTTCAATCGTGGTTAAAGCTATTTCAACTACGACGTTATATCAACCCTTAGGGTGTCGGTGTTTATGGAAAAAAAAACATTTGTAAGTGTCCATGCAGGGCCGCTGGATTCGAACCTTTATCTTACAGTGTTGGGCACTCAACGCCTAAACAGTTGAGGCGACCGAACCCCGTATATCTCAGTTTCAAAATCCTTTAAAGAAAAATATCTCTCCAACATCATACAGTCAACACATATAACCAAACCGTTATATATTTTTAAAATACATTTCAAATTTTTCATCAATTTTTGAGAGGATCTCTGAATACTAGAAGAAAACAATCGAAACAAAGAAAAAACCCTAAGATTTCAAGACTTGTTGATTACTTATTGTAAATAATAATTATAACAATAAAAGCGTTTATTGAAAATAAAATAATTAGTCAAAAATTAACATAAGCATGAACATAAGTATGTCCACCGAAAAAGATGCTAATGCTTTATTAATTATTATTGTTGCTTGGCATTTACATAAAGATGGAGGCGCGTTTGCCTAAATTTATAAACGCCCTGCAACAAATCAAACTAGCGTGGTCATAACATCATTTGTTAAATTAATATAAATATTCAGAAATCGTGAGATGCGGTCTGGTGTGATGTAGGTTTCAGAAAAACATTTTCTTTATCGTGCCAACGTTTCGATCTTTATTGAGATTTAAAGATCGAAACGTTGGCACGATAAAGAAAATGTTTTTTTGAAACCTACATCACACCAGACCGCATCTCACGATTTCTGAATAATTATCGATTAACGGTCACTAATCACCACACATTAATATATAAAAATAATTCGTGAGTTAGAAATACCGAATCTATAACTGGAATGAGCAAAGGGTGAGATTAAATTCAGTCGGAATCCAATCAAGTTTGTAAATGCAATTGTTTGAAAGTTCAATCAGGAAGAGGCCGATTTCAATTTGTTGCTGCTGCACGAACCTGTATATGCGAGAAAAAAATACTTTTCAATTTTTCTTGTTCAGCGAAAAAAAGAACACAATTTCAATTATACAATCTGACGGGACCGCCAAATTTCGATCATATTTATAAACGATTATTGAACGCAGGTTTGTTTAAAAACGTCGTTTAAGACCTGACCTGTTTTGTTTTATATGTTTTGTAATAATATAAAGTTTAAAAGTTCTTTTTAAGTTTTACATGTCGTGTTTCAAAGCGACAATAGTTTTCGACATGTAAAAAAGTAAGCCTATGTTTAAGGCGAGGGTTGACTTAAAGGGGGCAGAGTAGGGTTCACCTTCTAAGCAGATTGTGACGCGACTACAAGAGATGCCACTTATAGTTGAGATGCCAGAGGAGTCATAAAAGACGTGTGTAACGGCTTGTCTAACCTCTGTGATCAGCATACCAAAACAGGGGAATGTAACAAACACGTACTGAAATTTTGTAAATTGAGATATGCCCCACTTAGAGTGAATACGAGTCCAAATTGTTGCTCGGGATCGGTTAAATTATTTTCAAAAACTTAGAAACTGTTTTAATTAATCACCGATCTTTGGAATTGGTAATATCAGAAAAGGAACGTTTGACCCGATTTGACTCGACCGAACTCATTAAAATTTACTTAGCTGACGCGCAAATCGAACTTTTGTTTTATTTATACTGAAATAAGTTCGGTGAGAGAATGCTGCGAGAATAATAAATTCTTTAAAACGAGAAAAGGAAGAGCGAAGCAAAAATAACTTTTCCAAAGCAAAGATTAGCTCAGCGATATCTTTTAAAAGGGGTGGGAAAAGATCTGGAACCCTAATGAGAAGAATTTCTCGACTCTCTTTTATACAAATTACTGCTCATCCATGTCCAAATAACTTTTACTTCGATCTTTGTTTCCTTTGAGACAGCAACCTCTAAAAAACCAGGTACAATCTAATCTGATACGTAAATATCATTTTCACAGGGAACTGATACAAAACGTAAAAAAATTAATACCATTTTTCTTAATCCTCTTATATATTTTAATCTTAGTATCTGTATTAATCATTATAATATAATATATACTTTTACGGTGCCATATAAGTTTAATTAAAACTCCAACGTGAAAGTAAATTGCAGTACAATTTGTGCTTATTCACCTGAAAAATAACCTTTTCCTTCATTATAAATTAATTTACTTTACCATTGAAAATTATTTCGGTATTAAAACTTTTTCAAACTCTGCGTGTTATATTCTAAAATGTTTGTCACTGTCATTTTTCTGAACTGAGAAATTCCTAAGAAATAAAGAGAGAAATGTCAGCTGTGAATGCTAAAATATGGAAAATCATCATAATTCATCTATCGGAACATGAATTTTTCAAATATTAAATCTCGGTGTGGTCGTCGTTTCAGGATTTTATTCAGCTCCCTCCCTTCTTTTATATCATTCTTACCTTCATTCAATAATAATAGCACCTTGGAGGTTGCAATTTAAACCTAAAGCCTTCGTCACTGATAGAAAAATGTTAAGAGCATAAGTTACAAAGATAAGTAATAAAACTACAACTCTATGAATATGTTTTGAAAGGAAAAATAATCCAGAATGCATAATTGGAAGCAGGATGAAAGTCAGAATTTTAGTGTTTCTAGACACGGCACTGCCAATGGACATTTATAAATGATTGGCAAGCCCATAGATAACGAACAGAGGGGAAAATGTTTTGGAATTTTTAACACAACCTTCGAAGAAATGCAACCTTTCGTTCCTGGAAAATAAAATCCCTAAATCAATTGGGCCCGTCTGTACAAAAGTATAGAACAACAAGGTTAGAAGATAAGTATAGTTAGTTAGATAAGTATAAAAACTGTTAGATAGATGTGCATAACTGAATATTAGGTGAAAAGTAAAAGGCAATTGTAATATATTAATACCGATAGATTGAATTTAAAAGATTGCAAAAATATGAACGTTAATAGTTTGATTTGCAGATTTTTCATAGCAGCTATAAACTGAAATTTTGGAATTTATTCCCCAACCTTGGAAGAAATATTACCTTTAGTAATTGGGACATAAGATTCCTAAATTAATTGGCCCACATTGTATTGGTGTATTGTATGTGATGTAATAGATCACGAAGCAAGTAGGTAAGTACACAACCTCATTCCCACATAAATTAACGACCACATCTACAGTCTGCATTATTCAAACCAACTGTTTTGTGATATCTCAATGAGAAAGCATTTGACGCTGCACATCATTTAAAGAACAGCTAGGAGGCGTCGGTGGCCGCAACGGTTTACGCATTGACACGGCGCTCATCACTAAGGTAAAGGTCCCGGGTTCGAATGCAGGGGCGCTAGATACCTACTTACAAATGTTTTTTTTTTTTTTTTTTCAAAAAGATCGGCAATCCGAGGGTTCATATAACCTCGTAGTTGAAATACCCTCGTAAAAAAAGAACAGCTAGCTGGGAAAAGAACAAAGCAAGAATGTATCCTTTGTACTCTCTTTGAAGGCAATTCTAATTAATCCGCTACCGGGAGAGCTGAGAGGAAACTATAGAGTTGTGTCCAGCCCCGCTGTGATTGTCACGGATGAACGCCACATATGATCCACGACCGCAAGGCTCTGCGGGAGTCTACCAACGCCACCGCAGTAGACTTCCTCACCAGCTTTTTATAACGGATACGATTGGATAGTCCGTGAAATCACGAACATGACAGAGGGCCTACATTTTTCCAAAGACGTGACTCTTTTTATAACAAGAAAACTGTGTTAATATCGAGAAATGGGCCGTAGGCCTCCTCTTCCACTCCCAATTAATTTACATACAATTACATGTAGATTGCGTTATATACGAATTTCGACGGAGAAGGTAAATTTCCATAAAAAGAAAGCTGATTAAACGAAGCCATTGGGTTAAGACAGTGAAATGTGTTCTTGGGCGTAGACTAATACTTTCTGTAAATTGCGTAGAGAGGTGAGTCTGTTTTTGGCATACCAATACAGCTAGAAAAATGCAGGAAATGTACTATTGTATGTAAATGTTGTATCATATATATATTAAAGAACACTGTGAAACCGTTACAATGAAATCTTATAATGATGGTTTTCACCCGAAATATGTTCTATTGCTCCAAACTAAGAGATGCCATTGTCAGAGCATTAATAATGTATATTTATATTTTTATAATTTTATTTATCTTTTGTGTTTTTCTCTGACCCTAAGGAAAATCCAACAAGTCTGGCTTAATGGCAGCAATGAATAGAAAAAGTAATTTTAACCACAACTAGTACAATATTTATATTACTTATTAAACTCCTCCTAGAGTTATACGGAGCTATGAGCCTGTAATTTGGTCGGTATCGATCATTGTGGTCTGTCTATCTTCACTGAGTTGTTATATTAGATGCATTTCGGCATTGGCCACGTTGAATAGTAGGTTAGGGACATCAGCAGGAAGGGAAGGCATGACAGCAAAACACCCAGACCTTACCAAGTTTCTGCTTAGTGTTAGATGTATCGACCTCTTTCCTCATCCAAACTACACCAATACATAGACTAAAAAATTCGGAATCGACTTAACCATGAATAAAAAAGCTAACATCCACATTTTACTTTTTAAATGTGTTATCACACTATTAATTTGTCAATTTAGTTAAAAATATCGAGAATTATAAGCGTACGGTTCATGCGTCTTCTGAAACATTTTCTGACAGACTACCAAGGTTTTGACTCCCTTAGTCGTCAAATTTATTGATTACATAACAGGCCAAGCAATAATCTAAATATATACAGACACAAAAACAATAACAAAAAAATGGTTTCTTATAAGTTGGCGGCTGATCCACAAATAACATCGTTATCATCAATATCAATGAATGGTCACTTCAACAAGCGTCAGATAGTTTGAAGCACAACCTCCGCTTAATTCGACGATTACGTGATGACCCAAGCCATGCATTAGAGATAATTGTCATGCTCGTTAGCCACATTCAGCAGCGAGGCAACAATTATATTTAAAATATTGAACAGCCGGTCGATAACATATTTAATTTTAGTGCCTCCCAAAAACAAGATGAAGCATGTAGTAAACGATCAAGCATTTAGTTATTATAAAATTATTCGTACTGTTTTTAATTCTTGTACAAATATAAGAATAAATATTTATAATATTTCATACAAAAGTAAAACAAAGAAATTGGTTTCTACTTACCATTTTTTTTTTTTTATTGTATTGCTTATCTTTATGATTTAAAGTTGAATTAAGATAAATAAAGTATTGTGGGCAAGTTAGAAGCGAAAGAGAGAAAGAAAGAAAGAAAGAGAGAAAGAGTCAGAGAGAGAGAGAGAGAGAGAGAGAGAGAGAGAAAGAGAGAAACGAAACAGAAAAACAACCAGTGAACGAAAAAATAGTATCGTTAGAGAATCCACACGAGTTGCGTTTTGTGGAAACTATCTTTTTTTTTAATAATATTTATTTTACATTTACACATGTGACCCCATTTGCTTTAAGTAAATCTGATAGTGTAAATAGTTTAATTAAATGTACTTTTAATCTTATGTCTTGGTTGAGGTGAAAAAGCAGCAAAATGTATAATTGATTAAAATAATTAATACGGTCAATTATAACCGCTAAATGCATATATTGATTAATATAAATAGTAAGGAATGTATATTTCATTTGAGACATATGACGGAAGAACCCGCCCACTGGTGACACACCGTCACACTGCACACACACGCACATCACTAAAGCAAATCTCTAGGCCATTGCCTCTTCAGCCGACGTGAAGGATTTGTAGATAGGGTTAGTGAAGAAAGTTGTTGGGCTGGAGGAAAGAGTATTGTGTAATTTCGGTTAGTTCTCACAAGGTCGTGAACGAATGGAATATGGAAGTCAGTGTGGATGGTTTTATATCATGTGGAATTGGAATGTTTGTATAGATCCTTATCGGACAAATTGGTGTTTTGTAAAGGGTAAGTTTGTGTTAATGTACAGGTGTGATCGTTGTTAGTTTCGGCGAGAGTTGTAACGGCGGCGGTTCATGTCCTGTCGAACCCGTGTGTCGGTTCCACAACAAGTCTTTTATCAATATGCAGTACCAGGTATCGAGCGGTATGTCATTCTGGCGTAATGGAGGGCAAGTGACTTAAACCCATTTTTTTAGTTTTTGATTCTCCATTTGTGGTGTCAGTCTTCAGGGTGAAGTGGCTTTGACAATGGAGGCTTACAACTGATTAGTTGGGGTGATAAGAGAGGATAGCCTTCGGTAAAGAGGAGATGACAGGGTTTGGTTTCTCAATAATAATATACATACTAATTAAATTGTGAGAATAGGAATAAATACTGCTAAATACTGCACAGCTGAATGTGAACTTATATGTTTTATGTTTGTATATGGTCAATACTTTTTACTCTTGTTTACTATGTTTACGTACGTACTATCAACATATATTCATACTTACAGAAAACAATTTCTCCCTCTCTCTATCTAATTATCTACTCAACTCATCCTCTCGTATCATCAATGTTCTGGCATAAGCATGTTTTAAATATTACAAAAATGATATTATAATTAATAAACGTTGAATTGCTAATGCATTTATTACATTACCGCATTACATTTTAGAAAACCATTAATGACAGTCAATTACAATCTTCCGTCCTCAGGTGCATTATAAAAATATAAAGAAATCATAACATTCAACCAGCTCAATTAAATGTAATTATATTTAATTATTTACTAATTGTTCAATGGATACCCTAGTACTGTAAAGGGCTTGTATTATTAGTTATTAGTTACAGTATTACTTTAGTTATTAGTTTTAGTATTACTTTAGTTATGACTGGCTGTATAAATTGTATTTTGTATTTTTACAATGTTTTTCTAATCAAGTATGCTATGGAAATATTTTACGACTTATTATATTCCGTAACCATAGGGCAATCCGGAAGTAATGGAATTCACATTTTGCTCTTAGTTACGTATTTATATTTTCTCCTATTGAATAATTTTCCAATCTATTGAATATTTGCCTTTAATTTTACCCCAGAAATGCTTTTTAAATTTATCAACCTGATTCCATGTTTTATTGAAAGTATTTTTGTCGTAATTTCTCAAGGCCAATTGATCTAAAGATAGCTTATAGATTTATGAAGTATTAAACCTTTTACTTGACCTTTAATGGTGGGAAATGAACAAGCAGATAAACTGGCCAGAAGAGAATTCCAGGGCTGCCCAGCACCAACTCTATGGTGTCAAGTTCATTTCAGAATGGGTCCACACAAAACAAAATGAAAAATTAACTTTCGAGGTGCCAGTGTAAACTCTGGTTAAAGAACCCTTACCAAACCTGGTAAACATACTGGAACAATTAAACTCAGGGAAGTATTGACTAAACCGGACCAGTCATTAGTATCGGATAAAACACCTTCACAACATGGATATATTTAACGATGAACGGGTATGAAGGTTATGCAATGACGAGGAAGAAACCTCCATCCATATCTTTGAATGTGAAGAAACCGTTCAATGGAGATAGGTACCAACAAGACCCAGAAAAAAATTATAGCAATGAGAAGGATCGCGTCAATTGGATTGAACTAAAGAACTAGGAAAAGAACATTAAGCCAAAATCTTCAGTGCTTGGCGAATACCAAACAAGTAAAGTATGCGTCCTAGTATCCAATTTATCATCATCATTTTCACTTTAACTTTTGTTCTTTTTTAAGTTATTACTCTTTCTTTCAATATTATATATTACAGTTTCATTACAACACTTTGCTACGTTAAAATGATACTAGAAGAAGTTAGATCAATTTTCTCGAAATGTGGTTACCATATGTTATTTTAATAATAATAAAACCTCAAGCGAAACTCAGGTAAAGTGATAAAAGACATTTTTATAACACAGTGTATGTTTAAAAATCTTTCGCCTGTAAAAACACACTACCTTAAAAAATGTACTTAATCCCTTTTAGAGGCCTCATCATTTTTTATATTTCGGCTTGAAATAAAAAAATTGCATTAATGCTCATAGGTATTTCAGAAATCATATCAGCCCAAACAAGCAATCCCAAAACCAGTTCCAGGCTGTTAATTCAGCAACAGTGAATGTGCTTAGCCCATCCAAATTACGGGTATTGTACGCCCTGGACAGTATCTGCCTTGTTGCATAGCTTCTATCCTTTTGCACACAATTGTACATTGGTATAAGATGAAACGGTTAAACCAGTAATAAAACACGATAGAGTAGTTTTTCGGCGAATATCCTATCAGACCTCGTTCCACATTGTTTCATTTCAAACTGAAAATACAGATTATTTCATAATTTTGAACCAAAAATACGGAAAGGATTTTGAAAGGACTACATTAATTTCTGGGACGGCTATTTTATAAGGCTCAACGACCCAAAAGTGCCAAGGATTGATTGATTTATACCTTCGTAGGAAATGCAAAATGACCAGCCTATCTCATGTTCAAGCGAGTGCAATTAAATTGACCTTCTTACAAGTAATATCTGATATTTATCGTTCCCTGCAGTGTTCTATTTCACTTTTTAGATTCGAATAAAATTACTGGTTTATATGCAAACACACACAATTGGAAAAACATTTACGCGAAAGGTTTAAAACAAGAATAATTTAAAATTTCCAATTCATTGAATTATATCAATCTATTTTCTTCATTTTTTACATATTTTCAATTTATTCTTCATTTTTATTTCAAAAATTAACTATTGCTTATTTATATTCTGTTTTATCTTTATAAAAAATTTTAAATTTAAAAATAGTGACTTTTTATAAAACCTATATAATTATAATTATAAAAACTGTATAATTAATCATAATTTAACAAGTATATAATTTATTGGTAAAGCAAAGAAACAAATATAACGTGGTTATCAGAAAATAATCAAAAGCTAAAGCTTGAAACAAATATAATCAACTCCATATCAATACCCACTATATTGTGAAAATTCGCATTGTATTGCAAGAATGGGTCAAAATCTATGGTATTTTAAGTTTAAAAATTAATAATTGAGGATCTAAACTATGTATATACGGTCAGTACTGCCTGTTAACTGATATTAACTCCAATAAACTATTATTTAAAAATTAGGCGTTTATTCGGCTGAATTTGAATTTTTTGCCGTCGCACTAATCAGGTTTTCCAAATCGACAAACTAAATGCAACTATTAAGAAAAGGCCGACTGAATACTGAATAGAAATAGATTCGTTTTACCGTGGCAGCACAAGGACGAAAATTGACGTGGGCTGGGATGTGCTACCTCACCCACCATACTACCGTTCTTCGTTTCATACTACCATCTGTTCGGCTGAAAGACAAATAATATTGCAACGGTGAAACCTTTCGTTGAAGAAATTTGTAATAAACAATAAACACAGGACATATATAAATGACAGACATGCTAGGGGTGGAGGCTAACCAAACACGATTGGTTCTATTTTACGAGGGAAAGTGTTACGCTCTACTATTACCAAAACGTGAGTTGTTTTAAAGATCTAATCTTATTATTTCAAATGAGATTTTACATGTTTGTAGAGAATAATTTTCAAACTGATTCTAAAAGGTCAACATAGGAACAATCATTAGGTGTTACAAGAGAGCTGAGGTTGGCTGTATGCGAAAGGCAATACCGAAAGAAATCGGGTCAGTGAGTCTGAGCACACCTCTTGCATAAGACTCAAGGATCTCATCATAAGGGAAGCGAAAACCCGATGCTTAAAAGCCTCGTTGCAATTCCCTAATTGATGATACAAGAGGCTCAAGCCTTTTTTTTCTCCTTTCTACGCTTACACGCCGTAAAACTACCCCGTCTATTCATTTCGACTCGTTGACCAATCGAGAGCGTCATTACTCCGCTCTGCAATCCGAGCCTGAAACAAAACAAAACAAAAAAGAACGAGGAAGAAATTTGAAAGCTCACGAACTTCCCCTGGGGTCTTTATACATTCGAGTCGCACAGAGAGGGAGTGGTTGTTTCTAAGCGATTACAGGATTTAAAAGTATAATTTGATTTAATGTATACCGGACTGTGCGCGGTTCTTAATACCATGGGAAGATTGAAAAAAGATGGTACTGAAGAAATCAAACGCAACTTTTTCTTCCACAGACCTTGTTAATTTACTTAATTCATAAGAACACCTTATCGCGGGAGGAATGATACTGCATGAGGAAACATGAGTACATAGGCGAATATTAACTATTATCAATTATTCTCTTGAGAATCGTAAAGAAACTGCAACAACAAAAAATATTAATCAACGATAAGAAGAAAACAATAACAATAATATAAATAATTACTCGAAAAACCCTTTAACTTCCCTGAAAAACGTTTTACGTCCCATATAAAACTTTTTGTTCGGTAAAGTTAAAGGTCCCGGTTCAACCCTAATTTACAAACTTACTTCTCGCTTTCTTGAGTGGTGGATCTGTGTTACTGACTCACCCTGTGCAACCAATGAGGTTTTTTCCAGAAGAAATCAGACACAAACCAATTACTGAGAACGATAAAACAGCGAGTTTAAGAGCCCAAAATGATCGGTAACGACCGATCTAAAAGTTCATCACTTAGCAAGCCCCATAAAGAAATCTAACAATTATGCTAATTTTTAATGAAAAATTTCGACAGTGTAACTGGGATATGTTGACTAAAAACTAATTGTCCTAAAAGGAAAATAGGATTTTTCAATTGTAAGCATAAAAAATACGCATAGGCAGCAAGCAGCTTATGACTTATCATCTGGCTAATTTGCAAATTATTTTTTACCATTAAATGAAAGAACTAGCATGGAACTTTTGAATGTTTTCCAAGCAACAAAATTGCATAGATTTGTACAACTTAATATGTAACATATATATTATACATGATTTTCTTTTTCAAGAGTACATTTTCTTATGTTCTTTACAATCAAAAATGCATTAACAGTAACTGAGTATGCGTATCCAAAGGGTATAATCATAATCAGACGCACATCTCATTTGAAAATGATTTAACACCTATAAATAGCGATTTTTTTTCTGGCTTTCAGTACTGAGCTGATTGGCCATATATGTATATTTTTCGAGGAGGTGAGTAATGGGCTCGGGACCAGAAACCTCCAGAACCCCAAAGCGCCCCAGCCCGGCAGCGGGCATCCCGATCCCTCTCTTCCCAATATATCCTGATTAGACTTGTATAATATAATATAGTTGTAATAACATATTCATGAAGTCAGAAACCCTTTCCCAGAGTGTGCACGTGTGCCATGCCGTCCACACTCTGTAAGGCCCGACTGCGATCATTTATCTAATATTATAATCCATTGTTTATGTTATTTTTTACAAAAATATTTATTATTCTATAATTAATTTTTTGCTCATTATATACATTCATACGGCTCTCCCATTAAGCCCATCTTTCAAACCGTTAGCTAATTTTTCACCTGGTGAAATAATCATATTTCCACTCTCACTATCTCTTTTTCTCATTCCCTCAACTCCGGCCTCAACGAGAAGTTTAAATTAACTTGGTGCCCGAACCTTAAATAAATTAAATCCAACCCGGCAAACTTTGCAACGGGGAAAAATTTGTTTCTTGACACTGGGAAAGCGTTAACACCTTTTCTACATTTTTTTAAACTTTTATTTTCTTATGTAAATGTTTCTTAACTCCTTTGCCGTTTGAACATTAAAGAAATAAATTTATATTGGGTCGACATCGGAATATCTATTATTGGAAACGTTTGTTCGGCTGATCTGCGAGGTGTCGAACAACGGTGCAGTTCCCCGGGAACGTATCCCCGATCATACTTGTATGTCAATTATCGGTGCACGTTTCGGTCAGACGAGTTTCTGCATGTCCCTCGCTTCACATTCACTGAAGATTGCGAAATGCCGAAACGTTTCCGACCGAAACGCACAGCGAGAATAAGCGGGCCAACATTAGCAAGGCTACGACAAAAACTGCGATAAAAGTAAATTATGTTAAGGTTAAATGTTATTTGTAATTATCCAAGGCTAAAAACCGCTGAGTTTTGTCTGTAAAAAAGCCTTACTCTATTTATAATCACAAAATCATAGCTCATGCCGTTGTATTTGGGGTAGTAATAAAGCTTAATTAATTTTACACAAAAGTGCTATAAGAATTTTATAACTTTTATTTTATTTTCAAAAATCCGCCAATCAATTTGTCCAGTTTGTCAGTTAATGACTCTTGGCCGGGTCATAATATTTTTCCGTCCTCCGGCCGAATCGCATTGAATCCAAGCATACTTACTACTATTTGTGTTCAATATTTATAATTCGTTTTTGGATGATTTGTAGTTGGCTCGTTTTGCTGCCTTTATCAGCTCCTATTTTATGTTTTAATTAGTACTTCTTTATTTATATACCGCTTTTAAAATTTTTTTTTGACCAATAGCCCTATTATTGGACGTAACAAAACTAGTAGTACGATTAGGAAATTTTGAAGATGAAATTGAAGTTATAGGAGATGAGATAAGAGAAATCAACAACATTTATATATGGTTTATAATGCCCGTTTATCAAGACTGGACGGAATATTTGAAAGATTTCCAGCCAAGACCTGACGTAAAAGTTAAAAGACTACAACCCATCAGATGTCATATTTGAATAGTTTAATACAATGAAAAATTAGATGTATTTGTATAAAGGAACGTGTAAAATTTAACAAAATAACTTAAAGCCACAAACTATTCGATCGTCAAACCAAAACCACCATTTATCTAAAATACTTTACAGTATTATGTATAACATAACCACATAAATTGGAGGAACATCGAAATTTTTCTATGTGACGATTTTTTCTTCTTGCAGTTCCGTACATAAATAAATACTTGTTCATAAGAATAGAAAAATGAAGTGTCGATGGGCGCAACGTTTAGAGCGTTGACCCGGGATGATTAACGTTATTTGCTTAAAATGTATGCGAAAAACATACTTGGGTTTAAGTATGAGTATTATCCGTAATTGGTTTTTTCCTGCCATTCTTCCGAATGTACGTTACTTATACCGTCGGATATAGGACGTGTGAGATTTACGAAGTATTTTACTTTGTTTTTAACTTTTGAATGATAATCTAAATCTGGCCAAAATTTATATAAAAACCGTTACAAAACGTTTCTCTATATGATGTCAGCAGGAATATCTTTGGTGCTTCACGCTTTAGACTTTAGGGTTATGGCAAATAATCATAGTGAGCCTGTATAAAAAACCTAGCTACCCAATTCGCCAAGTTCTGGTAAACTCCGTAACCTTTCTACACCATTTACCACAGGAGAGTGAGAGAGAAACGAAGGTCAAAGAAGAGAGAAGATGGAGAAACAGGAGAATAACGGTACGAGTAGTGGGCGTCAACTTCACCTTTCCTTACACCATGAGTCAAAATCTAGCATACTTGTTTTTTAATTCAAACTTTTCTCTAAGCCCTGAGCTCTCTATATGCCCATAATTGTCAGACTATAAAGCAAGAAGTAATTAGAGTCAAGATGGCCTGTCCATTGTTCACGGCGGGAGTCTCGCCTGATAGGTAAAGGAAGCAGGCTATTTGTCAAATCGCCAATAGCTGTTGCCGTGGATTCGTTCCGTTTATAGATCGGAGAAGGTCGGTTACCCCGAAGCGTGCTAATTTTGGAAACTGATTTGCTAATTAGCTAGGAAAAGTTGACACGGTCACGACGAAAACAAATTATGTACCACCATTCAATTTTCAGTTTTAACAACATTAAATTACGAGATCGGCAGGCGGCTGATATTTGGAAAGTATCTAATCAGGCGAGTAGATAAAATGTACATGTTCTGGCAAAGTGGAGGTGGAGGTATTGTCAGACCCCATGGGCCCTATGTGCGTTCCATGAAAGAGGTGTTCGTGGTGGTGGAGGTGGACGTGGAGATGGACGTGGTCAGACCCCGTGAGGGCTATGTACGTTCCTCGAGAGGTGGTTGTGAGGGAGGGTGGCGGTGTTGCCAGCTAGTGTGGAGAAGTGGAGACGTTGTCTGACCACAGTGCGGAGGAGCCAATTTTGAAAAAAAGGGAGTTGACCAAAAGTTTTGATATAATTACATTTCTACTTAAATACTACTTACTAGAAATCGTAGTAATGTTGTCTAATAATAAAGTGACTATCACATCCACTCAAATTGTGGCTTATTACAGGTAAGAATTTTTTTTAACTTTAAGATTGATTTAAGATCTGTGTGCAGCACCTCTAAAGTTTCCAGTTAAATGACAGTGGTCCCGCACTTTTTCTTCCAGGGCCGTAAACTGTTTATCACATAAATAACAAACTGTAGCATTTTGAAAATTTACTTCTTCAGATAATGATATATTTCTGGATAGATTTGAATTTTCATATAAATCACTTATTTCTTTTGCTAGACTTACGATGTACGGAACAAATTTTTCGGCGGCATTCGGACCTCTATACAGACAAGGCCTAGTTGAAAGAGAATTTGAATTGTTTTAATATCGTTCGACTGTTGCAAAAAAACACAAAAACTCATGGGTTCATGCTTGTTACATGCATTAGTATAAGAACTTTTATTTGAAGGTCTACAGGAATGTAATGGCTTGAGAATTCGGCATAAACCACATATGGTAATTTAACATATCGATCAATTTTGTGTAGAGATTAGTGATCGTTAATCTATAGTTATTCAGATATCGTGAGATGCGGTCGGGAGTGATGTAGGTTTCAGAAAAACATTTTCTTTATCGTGCCAACGTTTCGATCTTTTATTGAGATCATCTTCAGGGCTCAAAGTGTT